>NC_067439.1:11781992-12411159 GCF_009764475.1 Pristis pectinata | reverse complement strand
TGTGCTGTACGACTTTATGACTCTATTCTATGTTGCAACGTGTGACTGGTCTCTTAATCTCATTACTTTAACTGTGGTGCTGTTGTACCTTGTGATGTGGACTTTGCTGGATTTTATTTCATGTCATGGAGTAGCTGACAGGCGTGCAACTGTCTCCTCATGTTACACCAACAGCACAAAGCTATTTAAGTAAAGTCTTCTAACTTATGATATCAGGAACCAGATCAATCAAGCATCAACTCAGAGGCCCCGCAATCCTTCAACTTCTGACCTCTAACACATTAAACCAGTTCCATTGTGCCAAGGAGCACTGTTCAAAATTCTGAGAACATGGCTCTGTCTTATCTCCATGCGAAGATATTGAACAGGAACCCAACACCTGACTGATTAAAATCTCTTTTCTTTCAGAAGATGAGACAATCAGAGCAATGCAGCTGTAAAAGCACAGGTTACCCAAATACGCTGGTGGGACTAGATGGTAAATGTGACCAGGATCTACTTTGCTGATCTTCACATGTGTTTTGTATCTACTCTAAGTTTTGAGGGAACAACACACAAAAAACTGGAGGAACTCACCTGGTCAGGCAACATTTATGGAGGGAAATGGACAGTTGACATTTCGGGTCGCGATCCTTCATCTGGACTAAGTTTTGGTGGTGCTAGAAGTACAAATGATCTTCGATTAACCAGAATAAAGGACGAAGGATCTCTGATCTGAAATCTCTACAGATGCTGCCTAACGTGCTGAGTGTTTCCAGTATTATCTGTTTTTGTTTCAGATTTCCAGCATCTGCAGAGTTTTGAATTTCCTTTGAAGGAGGGGAGAGCCGGCTTGAAGAATGCAAAAGCACGGATAATATAGTGGACAATGCAAAGCACATTGAAACAAGCCAAAAGGTATGACTCGTGTTGGACAGAACATACATAGTACATAGAACATGGAACACTACAGCACCAGACAGGCCATTCGGCCCACAATGTTGTGCCGATCTTGATGCCAATTTATACTAAATGTCCTCCTCCTGTATATCATCCATATCCCTCCATTCCCTTCATATTCATGTGTCCATCTGAAAGCCTCTTAAGCTCCACCAAACTGCCTGCTTCCACTACTACCCCTGGTAACCTATTCCAGGCACCTCCCACTCTCTACTCTCTTGTCCCTCATCTCACCTTTAAACTTCCCCCCTCTAACCTTAAAAGCATGTCCTCTGGTGTTTGACATTTCTACCCTGGTGAATAGATTCTGACTGTCAACTCTATCTATGCCTCTCATAATTTTAAAAATCCTCTATCAGGTCTTCCCTCAGCCTCCGACACGCTAAAGAGAACAAATCAAGTTCGTCCAACCTTTGCTTATAGCTCATACCCTCTAATCCTGGCAGTATCCTGGTAAACCCCTTCTGCTCCCTTTCCACAGTCTCCACATCATTCCTATAATGGGGTGACCAGAACTGCACGCATGGTCTGACTAAGGTTTTATATTTCTGCAGCATGACTTATTTACTCTTATACTCAACACCCCTACTAATGAAGGCAAGCATGCCATACGCCTTCTTTACCACCTTATCTACTTGCATAGCCACTTATAGTGAACTATGGACTTGGACCCCAAGATCCCTCTGTACTTCAGTGCTATTGAGGGGCCTACCATTAACTGTATACTTTCTCCTTTCATTTGACCGCCCAAAGTGCAACACCTTGTACTTGCCCAGATTAAACTCCATCTGCTACTTCTCTGCCCATATCTATAACTGATCTATATGCCGCTGTATTCTTTGATAGTTCTCTACACTGTCCACAACTTCACCAATCTTGGTGTCATCCGCAAACTTGCTAATCCACCCATCTACATTTTCTTCCAAGTCATTGATATATATCACAAACAACAGAGGTCCCAGCACCGATCCTTGCAGAACACCACTGGTCACGGACCTCCAGCCAGAATAACAGCCTTCCACCCCTACTCTCTGTCTTCTATGGGCAAGCCAGTTCCGAATCCAAACTTACAATTCACCCTGGATCTCATGCATCTTTATCTTCTGAATCGACCCACCATGAGGGACCTTATCAAATGCTTTAGTAAAGTCCATTATCTTACCCTCATCAAGCACCTTTGTCACCTCCTCAAAAATCTCAATCATTTGTAAGGCATGACCTGCCCTGCACAAAGCCATACTGACTGTCCCTAACCAGGCCATGCCTTTCCAAATCCTATTCCTCAGTATCCTCTCCAATAACTTCCCTACAACTTATTGTTCATTGATTATGCAATACAAGGCAAGGAGTTTCCCAATTGGATGCAGTTCAGTAGCTCAGCAGGTTTTGTAATTGCCATGAAAAAGTCATGCCAATGCCTCTACTTCGAAGTTTAAGGAGATTCAGCATGTTATCAAAAAGTCTGACAAACTTCTACAGATGTACAGTGGAAAGCATCCTGACTGGCTGCATCACAGCTTGGTGTGGAAACTCCAGTGCACAGGAACACAAGAGGCTACAGAGAGTGGTGGACTCAGCCAATTCCATCACGGGTACAGCTCTCACCACCATCGATGACATCTACAAGGGGTGATATCTCAGGAAGGCGACATCCATCATCAGGGACCCCCACCATCCGGGCCGTGCCCTCTTCTCGATGCTGCCGTTAGGCAGGAGGTGCCGTGCTGCTGCTGCAAAGAGCTAATTTTCAAGGCATTTGTACCCTGGGGATGTATGCCTGTGACACTTTACTCTGTATTCTGTTATTGTTTTTACCCTGTATTACCTCAATGCACTGCGTAATGAATTGATCTGTACGAACGGTATGCAAAACAAGTTTTTCACTGTTCCTTGGTACAAATGACAATAATAAACCAATACCAATACTTGAACTTGAACTAATTAATCATGCTCCATCCAGAAGTGTGACCTCCTGTCTGCCTGCCCCAAGGCACTAGCTGGGAGAGTGACTGCCACTCCAGACCTCCAACCAGGTGAGTGATTTGCAGGGGAAGGCGGATCCATGAGCAGTTGGGGGTGCCACCTGCAAATCGGATAGCGGGGATTTGAATGTGACACTAAGACCTGTTGGAGTGAGATGGTATTGATGTATCATCACTCTGTGACATTGTCCAGAGAGCTGTAAGTGTGGAGGTCCCAGTAGTTGCGTCGATGATTCAGTGCATCATGACAGGCTGAGATGCTCACTCACTGTCCTCTCCACCAGAACCAAAGTGAACCCATGCAAACTGATGTGAACTTCAGGTATTTACCAACTGGTGCTGCTGCAGAAGAATATTAAATCATTATATTTAATTCCACAGGGTCTATGTGAGTTTTTTGGCAAATGTGGGTTCCTCACAGACAGTTACAGCAAAATTAAACTCAAAGTCAAAGTCAAGTTTATTGTCACGTGTGCACAGGTGCAATGAAAAACTTACTTGCAGCAGCATCACAGGCACACAGCATCATATGAGCAGCATTCACAAGAAAAGCATAAATTAAACATAAATTGTATACAATTTTTACAAGAGAGAACACAATTAGAACAAAACAAAAACAAAGTCCATTTTAGTGCAAAGTGATCAAAGCTCAGATTGAAAGATATGGAAATGGCAGAAAAATTAAACAAATACTTTATGTCTTTACAAAAGAAAAAACCTGTCAAAAATTCTAAAGAAGCAAGGATCTAGTGAGAGTGAGGAACAGAAGGAAATTAGCTTTACTGCAGTAAGCAGCACTAGAACAGCTTGTGAGGTTGAAAGCTGATAAATTCCAAGGACCTGATGATCTCCAGAGTTTTGAAAGAGGTCACTAAAGAGTATTGGTAATGATCTTTAAAAATTCCATAGGTTCTTGGAGTATTGTGTTCAGTTCTGGTCGCCTCGTTGTAGAAAGGATGTGGAAGCTTTAGAGAGGGTGCAGAGGAGATTTACCAGGATGTTGACTGGATTGGAGAGCATGTCTTATGAGGATAGGTTGAGCCAGCTAGGGCTTTTCTCTTTGGAGAGAAGGAGGAGGAGAGGAGACTTAATAGAGGTGTACAAGATGATAAGAGGCATCGATTGAGTGGACAGTCAGAGACTTTTTCCCAGGGCGACCACGGCTAACATGAGGGGACATAATTTTATGGTGATTGGAGGAAGGTATAAAGAGGATATCAGGGGTAAGTTTCTTACACAGAGTAGTGGGTGCGTGGAACGCACTGCCAGCAGAGGCTGTGGGGGCAGATACATTAGGGACATTTAAGAGACTCTTAGATAGACACATGAATGATAGAAAAATAGGGGGCTATGTGGGAGGGAAGGGTTAGATAGATCTTAGAGCAAGATAAAATGTTGGCATAACATTGTGGGCCGAAAGGCCTGTACTGTGCTGTAGTGTTCTATGTTCTATGTTCTGTTCTATGTTTTGGAATTGTTCCTGTGGATCAAAGAGTAGCAAATGAGACCCCACTGCTCAAGAAAGGAGGGAGAGCACAAACTGGAAACTACAGATCTGTTAGCCTGACACCAGTGATAGGGAAATGCTAAAATCTCAAAGTGAACCCACTCGAACTGACGTGAACTTCAGGTATTTACCAACTGGTGCCGCTATAGAAGATACTGAAATCATCACATTTAATTCCACGAGGCCATTGTGAGTTTTTAGTCAGATATCACAGACACTGTTGGCATTCTACCTGATTCTAAAGTATTAAACTTAAGTGTGTTTGTGTTGTAATTCCTTCATGAATATTCTGAAATATGATTTTCATATTAAGAAACAGTTATAACATTTGAGCATGTACTTTAGGCACGTGTATGTTTCAATCTTTATTTTGCATTGTGTGCAACCTTAAGGACATTCTTGGAAGTTATTTCCTGGCCACTATTTCTTTTGTTCTTTCGGTGGTGGTTCTATCACTTCATTATCATGCACAGTGTGGAGCAGCTGCTGTACATTATTGACTGCCAAGTTTCCAGTTTCACAACAGTCGCTATGCTTCAGAAGCTGTGATGCAGTTCTTGAGACATTCCAAAAAGGGTGTGAAGGATGCTGCAGAGAGGTAAGTTTTATCTTGTTTTTTTCCAGGACCACAGGATGAACAGGTTCCCCTTTGAACTTTCCCCCTCTCATCTTAAATGCATGCCCTCTAGTATTAGACATTTCAGCCCTGGGAGAAAGATATTGGCCGTCTACCCTACCTATGCCTCTCATAATGAACTTCCATCGGGTCTCCCCTCAGCCTCTGCCACTCCAGAGAAAACAACCTTAGTTTGTCCAACCTCTCCTTATAGCTCATATCCTCTAATCCAGGTAAACCTCTTCTGCACCCTCTCCAAAGCCTCCACATCCAAGACTTAGACCAGTGATGATGAAGAAATGGAGATATATTTCCAAATCAAGGTGGTGTGTGACTTGGAGGGAGGCTTGCAGATAGCAGCAGTGTTACCACGTACCTACTGCCCTTGACCTTGATCAATTGTACTTCCAGCACCCTCGAAGCTTAGTCCAGATGAAGGATCTCGACCCAGTGGGTATCATGAGATTGGGAGGGATTATTGGGGTTGCCTTGGTGAGCAACTGTGGTGCATTTTGTAGGTGGTACAGTGCAGTGACAGTGTACTGTTAATGGAGGGAATGAATGCTTATGGGAGACATAAAGGACTGCTGTTGGTTCTAAACAAGTGTGCTGCTGTGTCCTGGAAGGTGTTGGGCTTTTTGAGAGTTGTTGGAACTGCACTTATCCATGAAAATGGAGACTATACCATCACACTCCTGAATTGTGAACTGTAGATGGTGGAAAGGCTTTGGGGTGTTGGGATGTGAGTCACTTAGCACAGGATATCCCACCTTTGGCCCTGCCCTTGTAGCCCCAGTGTTTACGTGGCTGATTTTATTTAAACAGAAGGACTTGGAGCATTCCTTCATCATCTTTCCCTGCCTCAGGGCATCCCAAAGGGTGTTGCTTTGCAACCATTTTTGCAACACACAAAGAACAAGAGGAACTCAGCGGGTCAGGCAGCATCTGTGGAGGGAAATGGACAGTCAACGTTTTGGGTCGGGACCCTTCACCTGGACTGGAAAGAAAGGGGGAGATATCTGGTATAAAAAGGTGGAGGGAAGGGGTGGAGCAGGAGCTGGCAGGTGATAGG
Organism: Pristis pectinata; assembly: GCF_009764475.1. Classification (NCBI taxonomy): domain Eukaryota; kingdom Metazoa; phylum Chordata; class Chondrichthyes; order Rhinopristiformes; family Pristidae; genus Pristis; species Pristis pectinata. The sequence goes on along the minus strand of NC_067439.1, from coordinate 12,405,043 downwards.
TGGATCCAGGTGAGGGGGGTGATAGGCAGATGGGCGGGAATGACGTCAGAAACTGGGAGATGATAGGTAGAAGCGACAAAGGGCTGAAGAAGGTGGAATCTGACAGAAGAGGAAGGTGGTGCGTTGAATAAAGGGAGGAGTGGGGAAGGGGACGTGGGAGGGGTGTGTGGTGATGGGCGGATGGAGATGGTGGGGGAGGGCAAAGAGATGGGGTGACGGGGGCTGGTGGATCAGGAGGGGAGAGAAAAAAAGAAAAATATGGAAAAATAGGACAAGGAGAGGCAAAGCAAGGAAACAGGCCCTTCGGCCCATTGAATCCATGATGACCACCCATTTACACTAATTCTACACTAATCCCATTTTATTCTCCCCACACCCACATCAACTCCCTCCACTCTGCCACTAGTCAATTAACCTACCAATCCGCACCTCCTCAGGATGTGGGAGGAGACCAGATCACCGGTGGAAACCCTTGTGGTCACAGGGAGGACATGCATATTCCACAGAGGCAGCACCAGAGATCAGGGTTGAACCCAGGTTGCAGGAACTGTGAGCAGCAGCTCTGTTAACTGTGCCTACACCTGCTAGTAACACGTCTGTATGTTTATTCAGATCAGCAGAATCAAAGCTCAGGGCTTGGATGGAGAAACTTTAGGAAATACCATGTTTTAGATGAGCCATTGGGTCATCTTTCTGGTGGATAAGATAATATCTCTTTATTAGTCACATGTACATCGAAACACATAGTGAAATGCATCTTTTTGCCTAGAGTGTTCTGGGGGCAGCCCGCAAGTGTCGCCACGTTTCGGGCGCCAACATAGCATGCCCACAACTTCCTAACCTGAACGTCTTTGGAATGTGTGAGGAAACCAGAGCACCCGGAGGAAACCCACGCAGTCACGGGGAGAACGTACAAACTCCTTACAGACAGTGGCCGGATTTGAACCTGGGTCGCTGGCACTGTAAAGCATTACGCTAACCACTATACTACAGTGCCCAAAGAACAGATGGGTTCCTCCTGGTCTCCTGGCCAATGTTTTTCCCCTCAATCAATAAAACTTAGATAGAATATCTGGTCATTATTTCATTGCTGTTTGTGGGAGCTTTCTGTGCACAATTGCCTGCTACATTTTCCAAAATGGTGGCAATAAAGGTATTTTAGTAGTCGTAAAGTGTTTCAGAATATTTTGATTTCATTAAAGGCGCTGTCAAAATGCAAGTCTTTTGTTTTTTGTTTTTAGGGTCTTAAGACTCAAATATGTAGATCGAGAGACCCCCAGATGCCAAGGTGTTTTTCTCTTGACTCTCATATCATTCAAGAAGCTTCTAGGGAACAGGAAAGTTTGCTGATATATTGCAGTATATATACTGTCAATAATTTGCCCACCTCTGGTTAAAGTAACTAACTTCTATTTATTCAATGTATTCTTTCCTTTCTTTTTGAACAATGTATAACTTTATCCTCCAGTACTGCTCCTGTAGTCAGGGATGGTTGAAAAATGACATTCAGAGTTTCTGCAATTTTCCCCCTTCCTTCCTTTAACAGCCTGGGATATATTTCATCAGGGCCTGGTGACTTATCCACTTGCAAAGATGCTAAACCCTTTAATACAGTTCTGTCCCACTGGTTAACAAAGGGGCTAGGTTCCTAAATAACTTTTGTTATGCAAAAATTCAGATAGCAGGAGATACATTAAGCCTTTAACTTTCGCAGGGTGTACATCTGACCATGGATGGCGAGAAAAGAAGTGGAAAGCTCATCAATCTCCTCCCAGGAAGGATGTGACAAGTCAAAAGCAAACTGCACATGTTTTGACAAGTTAAAACTTACAAGTCATTCCTCCAGTGGCCATAGTCGCTAAATGATGCTTGAGAATCTTTTTTTTTCTATTTTAAATAGCCTGTTTATTTTCAGACATCTTCCCGCCAACCCGATCAAACTGTTAAATGTTACTGGTTTTCACAGACCTGTGTTTGAAAGACAGAATCTAAACATGTTTCCTGCCCTTCATTGTAGCAAATGAAACCTTCGTTCAGTGACAAATGAAATTAATAAAATCCTTGTTGTAGCAAAGATTTGTTAAGTGAACGTTCGCTAACCAGGACCGATATGGTGATGTTCTATTTAAGGATGTAATCGATAAAGTATTACATCCTTAAGTCACCACATCTTCCCCTTTTGTGAAGAGAGTCACAAAGTTTTAAATGAGAACCTTACACGTCCTCCATCTCCACACACAGGTTACCATTTTGTCTACTCTTTCTTGAGTTATTCTCTTGCTTTGAAACATATTTGGATTTTATTTGCCAGTATTTTTCATTCCTTTTTGATTCCCCTTTTAATTTCACATCTATCCCTTCTCAAGTGTTGCAGTGATAAAACATACCTGCGGGTGGCGATGTTGAGGCAAATTGGCTGCCATGTACTCTGCAGCACCATCTGCAGGACGTGTCGATTCCTGCAGCCCCACAATAAAATGACCTGGAATTTATCTTACCAGCTGCAAAATGGGTGGCATGTTTGCAGGTGAAGCGTTTTCAGGAGAATGTGACCTTTTAGTTTTATGCTATGCAGAATAGTTTCAACAATGATCATCTTCAATAATTTACATGAGAACATAAGAAACAAGGGTAGGAGTGCAGCAACAATCGATCAGCTGGAGGAACTCAGCAGGTCCAGCAGCATCTGTTGGGGGGGGGAAGGAATTGTTGATGTTTTGGGTCGAAACCCTGCATCAGGACCCGCTGAGTTCCTCCAGCAGATTGTTAGTTGCTCCAGATTCCAGTCTCTTGTGTCTCCAAGAGCAGGAGTGAGCCAGGATCTACGAGGCTACAGGACCCCATCGCAGCCTTGGTCCAGACATGGACCAACGAGCTGAATCCCAGAGGTGGGGTGAGAGTGACTGCTCTTGACATCAAGGCAGCATTTGACCAAATGCGAATGAAGAGGCTCTGGTCAAACTGAAGTTGATGGGTACCGAAGGGAAAGCCCTTCAAAGGCTGGAGTCAAAACTTGCACAAAGTAAGGTGGTTGTGGTTATCAACCATTGCAGCCCCAGGACATCACTGTTGGACTTCTTCAGGGCAAGGTCCAAGGTCCAACCACCTTTAGCTGCTTCATCAATGACCTTCCTTCCATCATAAGGTCAAAAGTGGGATGTACGCTGATGATTGCACAATGTTCAATTCCTTTCACAACTTCTGGAACATGAAACAGTATATGTCTGCACGCAGCAAGATCTAGATTCAGGCAAGGGCTGATAAGTGGTCAGTAACATTCACACAGGTCCCAGGCAATGACCACTTCTAACAAGTGAGGGTCTAACCACTAACTCTCGCTGCCTTGGTGAAGCAGCCAGCATAGTCAAAAACCCCACCCCCTGGGTCATCCTCTCTTCTTCCATCAGGTAGAAGATACAGGAGCTTGAGGGCACGTACCACCAGCAGTAAGGACAGCTTCTATCCCACTGTAATAAGACTATTGAACAGTTCCCTTATATGATGAGATGGACTCTGATCTCACAATCCACCTTGTTGTGACCTTGCACCTTATTGCACTGCACTTCCCTGTAGCTGTGACACTTTACTCTGTACTGTTATTGTTCTTACCTGTACTACCTCAGTGCACTCTGTACTAACTCAATGTAACTGCACTGTGTAATGAATTGACCTGTACGATCGGTATGCAAGACAAGTTTGTCATTGTACCTCGGTACAAGTGACAATAATAAACTAATACCAATACCTCTTGACATTCAATGAAATTACTATCATCAAGTCCCTCACCATCAATATCCGGGGGGGGTCACCCTCAACCGGAAACTTAAATGGAACTGTGACATCATTTCCATGGGTACAAGAGCAGGTCAGAGGCTGGGGCTGGTGACTCGCCTCCTGACAACCTAAGGCCTTCCCTGGATTAACAAGGTGTGATGAAATAGCCTGCACTTGCCTGGAGGAGCGATCCAATACCAGAGGGCATGCATTTAAGGTGAGAGGGGGTAGGTTCAGAACAGACGTGAGGGGTATGTTTTTTAGTGGTGGATGCCTGGAATGCGCCACCTGATAGGGTGGTGGAGGCAAATTCATTGGGGGCTTTTAAGAGGGGCTTGGATGGGCACATGAATCAGAGGAAAATGGTGGGATATGGGCATTCTGTAGGTAGGAGGGATTAGCTATGGCAGCACAACATTGTTGGCCAAAGGGCCTGTTCTGTGCTGTACTGTTCTATGAGTGCAGCACCAAGAGTTCTTGAGAAGCCCAACACCATCCAGGACCCATCCACCACCTTAAACATTCTTTCCCTCCACCACTGATGCACAGTGTCTGCTGTGTGCACCATCTACAGAATGCACTCCAGTTCCTTGCCCAGGCTACTCTGACAACACCTCCCAACGCATGTCGTCTACCACCGAGAAGGACGAGGGCAGCAGGTACACGGGAACACCGCTCTCTACAGACTCGCTTCCAGCTGACGGACTTGGAAATATATTGCCAGTCCTTCATCATGCTGGGTTTAAATCCTGGAACCCCCTTCTCCGACAACACTGTGGGAGTTTCTTCACCAGGAGAACCGGAGTGGTTCAATTCACCAAGAACTTCTCAACTTCAGTAAGGGATGGGGAATTAGGAATGAACCATAAATACTGGCCTTGCTGGTGATGACACATCCTGAAAATTAATTAATCAAAAGCATACTTGTGTACCTGTTAAAATATTGGTCACACTGAAAGACTGGCAGTACCTACAATAGTGGTGTTTAAGAGGCTGTTAGATAGACACATGAATATGCAGGGAAAATGGAGGGAAGTGGATCATGTGCAGGCAGAAGAGATTTGGTTTAATTCGGCATTGTGTTCAGCACAGACATTGTGGGCCGAAGGGCCTGTTCCTGTGCTGTACTGTTCTATGTCTCAGAGAGCTAACACTGCTCCCAACCAGATTGGTGCTGAAATTATGGTCACCTTTACTGAGATAGACTTTGAAATCATGTTTTCATTGTTTACTGAGAATCAGTGGGGTCCCTTTTAACAACCTTTGTCCTTAAAGTCAAGTCAAGAATATTTCTCTATTCATTACCTTCAGGGGAAGGGGTGGAAGCAGATACAACAGCAACGTTTAAGAGGCATTTAGACAAACACATGAACGGGCAGGGAATGGAGGGATACAGACACTGCGCAGGCAAATGTGAAGTTTAATTTGGCAACGTGGTCAGCACAGATATCGTGGGCCGAAGGGCCTGTTCCTCTGATGTTCCATGTTCAATGTTCACTCTCTCCTGCTTCCTTTTCTGATGTGCTGACAGTTAAACATCTCAAAAATCTATTGCAAGTGATTACAGTCATTGAGTCGTAGAGACAACGCAGAAACAGCTCCTCAAATCAGTGAGTCCGCACCGACCATCAGCCACCTATTTACACTAATCCTACACTAGTCCCATTTTTTATTCTCCCCACATCCCCCCCCATCTCCCCCCAGATTCTACCACTCACCTACACAATTTACAGCGGCCAATTAATCTACCAACTCGGACGTCTGTGGGATGTGGGAGGGAACCGGAGCACCCGGGGGAAACGGACAGTCACAGGGAGAACGTGCAAACTCCACACAGGCAGCACCGGAGGTCAGGATTGAACCCGGGTCTCTGGAGCTGTGAGGCAGTGGCTCTACCCGCTGCGCCACTGTGCCGCCCTCTTGTAATCCTGGACTGTGGATATCAGTGACAATGCCGACATTGTCCCAGACCTAAGGAGGCAGCTAAAAGTCAAACCGTTTGGTGGGTCTGGAGTCACATGGAGGCCAGATCGGGTAAGGACGTTAGATCCCCTTCCCTGAAAAACATTATGAGCCAGATGGGGTTTACAACAATCCAAAGGGGCTGTATTGGTGCTGCATGATTGTATGACCCCACATAACAGACTGGGTCAGCACAGCAGATCACATGATCACAGTCGGGTGAAAGACCAGCATTGTTATGAAGTATGTAACTGGGGCAGTGTATCCCCCTTCTGGCACAGCAGAAAAGGAGATGGAACAAACACACAACTGTACCTTAGTCTCTTTGAGGAATTATTTCATTTATTGCAAACCTATCAGTCTGCGTGGTATCAAAGAACAAACTTAGTCAGAAACATCTGGAAGTTTAAATGAAGTTGATTCAATGCCGTGATAGTTGGGACTGTCCCAGTGCTGGTTGCTTCCAAGGCAAAGGAGGATTCAGGGTCATTCTGCTGACCGGAAACTAGGTCCGTGGGGAGATTCACGGAGCGAGTCAGTGGCAGGGAAACAGGAGAGGCAGGGAGATGGGAATTTCGAGCTGACTCTGGGACACCTAGTGGGATTGGGGATATAGATACAAAGCTGGATAGAGAGAGAGAGAGAGCGAGAGAGAGCGAGAGAGAGTGAGAGAGCGTGAAAGAGAGGGAGAGAGAGAGAGTGAGGGGGAGAGAGAGTGAGAGAGGGAGAGAGCAAGAGGGAGAGAGAGAGCAAGAGAGAGAGTGAAAGGGAGAGAGAGAGCGGGGAGAGAGAGTGAGAGGAGAGAGAACGCGAGAGAGAGCAAGAGGGAGTGAGAGAGAGTGAAGGAGAGAGATTGAGAGAGACAGTGAGAGAAGGAGAGATAGAATGTGCGAGAGAGAGCAAGAGAGGGAGAGAGATTACACAAAGTAAAGTTGTATTCCCTGGACTCTAGATAAGGAGTGATTTGATTGTTTTAAGATGGTGAGAGGAACTGGTGGTTAGGTGCTGGATGGGGAGTGTAGGTCGAAGGAGCATCCTCGAACAATTGGAGTTCGGCCTCTCAGGAGTGGAATTGTAGGGTGGGAAAAAATTGGAACTCCCCACTGTAAACAGCAACTGTGCTTGGGCATTTGGTGTCCGTATGGAGTTAGGCACGGGTCAGCTAACATCTCCCTGCCTGATGCTCCCGAGAGAGATCAAACCATTTGATTTTCTGCACTCCCACTACCCTACGATTAGAGGGGGATTAGAGGGGGTTGTAGGGTTGTTGCCAGAGCTGTAGAACTTTAGTTCTGAGCAGAGATGGGCTCAGCTAACTTGTTCCCTTTGGAACAAAGAAGATTATGGGGGGATTTACCCGAGGTGTGTGATACTGGAGACCTGGACAAGATGAACAGGAAGGAGCTATTTCCTCTAGCAGAGCTTTCAGTAACCAGCAGATACAGTTAGCTCTGCTTCTCCCTCCACGGATGCTGCCTGACCTGCTGAGTGTATATTTCAGATTTCCAGCATCTGCAGCATTTTTAATTTTCAAGCACGATATAAGATTATTGGTGGAAGGTGTTAGAGAGAAGTTGAAGGATTTTTTAAAAAATACTCAGCAAGTGGTGGGGTGCCAAGTCACCCAGTCATTTAAAAGGTAGGAGCATTCTGAGGGCCACAGACCGGGACTAGAATTAATGGGCTGAATGGCCTCCCTCTGTGCCATAAATGTCTGTAACCCTTTGATTAACCCTCTCCCACTCCATTTGTTTCATTGTTGGGAGGTGGGTTCATTGGGTAAAGGATCCATCAGGAGATCACCCATTCGGACCCCATGTGGTGGTAACCCACCTCATTGGATTTTCAACTACAGGAGGCAGGATTCATCCTCCCCCGCTGAAGTGGGATTCTGTCCTTGGTAGCAGTTCCCTGGTAGTGTGTGGGGTTGGTGTGGGACCCCAGACACTGGTGAACTGAGGGAGCAGGAAATCAGCCTCCCTGACCCCAGGGTGCTTGAAGGGAAGCCCGGAGCTCCTGAAAGGTCCCGGGTTCAAACCAAGGAGGGGGACGGAGGGGGGAGGAAACTGCTCAAACCTTGATGTACAAATCTTGACAGCCTATCATACACACTTCATGGTTTCTGTCCGATAGCCAGCCTGGAAATACAATGGGCGGTTCAGAGAAGGAGTTCGGGGAGTTCGCTTCCGTAGCCCTCTGGATCTCACTGAAGGAAGCGAATGCTCATCTTGTGCTCCAGGTTAACATTCTCAAGGCTCTGCAACAGAGGGAGAAATAGAGAGACATCATTGGCTTTCGCCAGCCTTCATTGCACGAGCCTGAGGTCAAGTCAAATCAAGTCCATTGTCATGTGCACAAGTCCGGTGAGGCACAAGTACAGTGAAAAACTCACTTGCAGCATTGTCACAGGCATGTGGGTTCAGACAACACACAGAATATAAATTATACTTAAATTATGCAAGATATTGAAGAGGAAGACTGTGCAAAATGAGACATTAGTGCAAAAACACAATCAGAGACAAGTCCCCGGTAGTGCAAGAGGTGGTCCGTAGTGTTCCGTTGCTGAGGTAGGGTTAGGGTTGTGCAGGTTGGTTCAAGAACCTGTTGGTTGGAGGAAAGTAGCTGCTCCTGAACCTGGTGGTGTGGGACTTCAGGTTCGTGTACCTCCTGCACAATGGTAGCTGCGAGAAGAGGGCATGGCCCGGATGGTGGGGATCCTTGATGTCCCCTTCTTGAGGCAGCGTCTCCTGTAGATGCTGTGAACGGTGGGGAGCGCTGTGCCCGTGATGGACTGGGCTGTGTCCACTACTCTCTGCAGCCTCTTGCGTTCCTGTGTATTAGAATTGCCGTACCAGGCCGTGACGCAACCAGTCAGGATACCTTCTGCAGTGCATCTGTCGGAGTTTGTCAGAGTATTTGATGACATGCCAAGTCTCTTTAAGCTTCTAAGAAAGTAGAGGCTTTCTTTGTGTTTACATGCATGTGCTAGGTGCATCCGAGATGTTAACGCCCAGGAATTTGAAGCTGCTAGCGCTCCCTACCTCTGACCCACGTGGGCTTGTTGTTGTGACACCACTCAGCCAGATGTTCTACCTCACTCCTGTACACTGACTCATCACTGCCCGTGATTCTGCCAACAACAGTGGTGTCTCTGGCGAATTTGTAAGAGGTACTAGAACCACGAAGTTGTGAAGATTCAAAAGAAAGGAAGTCCTGCTGGACTCCTTACATGGACTGGCTGATGACTCGGTCCCACCAAAGTGGTTCACCTCTCTTCCCCCTTCAGGGATAATTAGGACCAAATTTTGGGGGATGATACCATCCCTTGAAGGAATAAATAAATAAAAACTGTACAGACTTAGATGTGACCATATTTGGAGTTCCATCGTCCCCACACCATTTTCTTGGGCTCAGTGCCATTGAGGTGAACCCTGGGATGAGTGCCTTGCTCTATCAGAGGAGATTGAGAAGGATTGGCTTACGTTCACTACTGATTGAAACAATGAGATGATTGTACAGGGACATCCGAGGGTAGGGGAAGGACCTACATGGTGGAGACGAGGTTTTTTTCCTAGTCTGAGAATCTCACAATGCAAGGTTGTCCATTTAAAATGGAGATAAAGGCATTAAAAAAAACAACTCAGTGTTTTTTCTGGGAATCTTTGGGATGGCTTACTCAGGAAGCCTGTGGATGATCAGTCGCTGAGTATATGTAAGTAGAGATCGATGTGGACTCTGAATGGGTGAGCTGGCTCAAGGTGTTCCAGCGGCTCCCACAGTGATGGGGTGGTTATCCCTGTACTGGGAGAAGTTGAGATTTCAATTGCATTGCATCTCAGCAGAACTGGCTGGTGTATAATGAACAACACCAAGATGAATAACACCAAGCTGCACCAAGTGATAGCATTGAATCCACACACTACAATGGTTTGTGGTACTCATGTTTGTCCCACATTACAAAGAACATTTTAACTTAACACTTTGGGAGTTGGCCTTTGGGGAACTGCTGGTGACTATGTAGTAATGCTCGGACAAATTATTGTGTCCTGTCACACGTACACAGAACGTAGAGGCTTGTGTTTTGTGATCCCTTTAGTTACTGGAATTAACTGCACTCTTCAGTGTTTTCTTCTCCTCAAACATTCATTAATGGGACAGGGTGGTTCATCATCTCATCTATACTCAAGGACATTGGGGACACGGGCCTAGAGAGCTGCCTGGGTACAAAATTAGAACCCAGCACAGATACAGCCAATCCCGAACCATGCTTGGCCTGGCCCTGACCTATCCTGAACAAGCCCAGCCTCGGCCAATCCCCAGCCAGCCGGGCACCCGACCCAGCCAATCCCGACTTGCACCTGGCCTGGCCCAGCCAATCCTGAACCAGCCCAGCCTCGGCCAATCCAAACCTAACGTGTCCAGTCAGGCCTGGGTTGGGTAAATGGGCTCAAAGTGGGACATGGTCCTTAGTCACTGGAGTGACCACTCTTCATGCACTGAGCTCCCACAGACTAGTGGAACAGTTGGAAAGGTGTCACGGTGAAGTCCAATCCCACCGGGAGTTGTTGGAGCACGATCAGCAGAGGGATTTGGACCATCTTCCACTCCAAGCCTCACCGACACAGGCCAAGTCCAGCACCCTCCCTCCCGCCCACACTGTGCCAACAGAAGGTCCCACACAGCCTGGAGCTCTGCTGTGGTCCTGAGCTCACACTGAGACCAGGAAACGGCGGTGGGGACAGGGTGTACCTTTCTGAACTCTTCGAAAGAGATGGCGCCATCACCATCCTGGTCAGCCTCCTGAATGGTCCGGTCAATGATGCTGTCCAGCTGGTCTTCTGTAACCTCTGCTTCCATCATCATGAACAGCACCTGAGGGGGAGGGAGAGACACTCGGCTTATATCTTGGCCCAGCAAACAAGTTCCTTATGTCACAGAAGGAGGCCATTTGGCCCGTTGAGTCTACACTGGGTCACAGAGCAATTCCATTCCCCACTAGTTTTCCCAGTTACCTACTCTCCTCACATTCCCATCCACTCCCCCCCCCTTTCGGCCCATCGAGACCAGACTAGCCTTGAGCACCAATTGATACCAACCCTGTTCTTATATTCTCCCCACATTCCCACCAACTCCCCCAAGATTCTACCACTCATCGACACATGGAACAGTACAGCACAGGAGCAGGCCCTTCAGCCCATACTGTCTGTGCACGCCTTGATGCCAATTTAAACTAATGCCATCTACTCACAGATGGTCTATATCCATCCATTCCCTGCCTATTTGTTTTGCTTCTCTAGATGTCTTCTAAATGTTGCAGTCGTATCTGCCTCCACCAGCTCCCCTGCCAGCCCATTCCAGGCACCCACCACCCTCTGTGTAAAAAAACTTGGCCCCGCACATCTCCTTTAAACTTTCCCCCTCTCACCTTAAAGCTATGACCTCTAGTATTCGATGTCTCCACCCTGGGAAAAAGACTCTCACTGTCTACTCTATCGACGTCTCTTCCATCGGGTCTCCCCTCAGCCTCTGCCGCTCCAGAGAAAACAACCCAAGTTTGTCCAACCTCTCCTTATCATTAATACTGTTGAATCCAGGCAACACCCTGGTAAATCTCTTCTTCACCCTTCCATAGCCTGCACATCCTTCCTGTAATGCAGTGACTGCACACAAATGTGGCCTAACCGAGGATTTATACAGCTGCAACGTGACTTCCTGACTTTTATACTCAATGCCCAATGAAGGCAAGTATGCCATACACCTTCTTTACCACCCTATCTACTTGTGTTACCACTTTCAGGGAGCTGTGCACTTGCACCCCAAGATAAGATATAAGATAAGATATTTATGTATTAGTCACATGTACATCGAAACACACAGTGAAATGCGTCTTTTTGTGTTACTGAGAATGTGCTGGGGGCAGCCCGCAAGTGTCGCCACTCTTCCTGTGCCAACATAGCATGCCCACAGCTCCTAACCTGCTCGTGTTTGGAATGTAGGAGGAAACTGGAGCACCCAGAGGAAACCCACGCAGTCACACGGGGAGAACGTACAAATTCCTTACAGACAGCATCGGGAATTGAACCCGGGTTGCTGGCGCTGTAATAGCGTTACACTAACCGCTACACTACTGTGCCGCTGCAGAGATCCCTCTGTACATGAATGCTTCTAAGGGCCCTGCCATTTACTGTATACCTTCCTCTTACATTTGACGACCCAAGGTGCAACACATTACACTTATCTGATTTAAACTCCATCTGCCAATTCTCTGCCCATATTTCCAAGTGGTCTACATCCTGCTGTATTCGTTGACAACCTTCCTCACTTCCTACAACTCCGCCAATTATTGTTTCATCTGCAAACTTACTAATCAGCCCATCTACATTTTTGTCTAAATCATTTATGTATACCGCAAACTCTAGGAGCATTTTACAGTGACCAATTAGCCCCCCAACCTGCATGTCTTTGGAATGGAGGAGGAAACCGGAGCACACAGAGGAAACCCACGCAGCCACAGGGAGAACGTGGCTCTATTACTGGACCAACAGCACAAGAGGTTCAAACTCCACAGACAACACCTGAGGTCAGGATTGAACCTGTGTCGCTGGAGCTGTGAGGCAGCCATTCTGTGATCAATGGGTCACTCAATTCGATGAAGAAGGGAATTTGGCTCTTTTATTGGTCCGACAACACAAGAGGTTCAAAGACCACCATTTTCCACTGGGTTCAATAAACTTTGAGCAAATTCTGCTTCAGCAGAATCCATTGGATTTGGTAAGAATTAAACTGGTTTATTAGGGACCTGGCTCTCCTTTCTGGTCCAATATCATTGACCCTGATTGTAACCCTCTGAAGTGACCACCCAACAGATTATTACTCAGATCTGCTACCACCTCCCTGGATTAATCTGGTTTAAAGGAATAAATACAATTACTTTCCACATCGGACTTCCCCTCCCTCACTGCTCTGACACCAGCGTTTAGCAGTTGTTACTCAATGGAATGAGTATCCGACATGACATGTCGGATAATGTTGGAAGCTCGTCTTTCCATCACCTCCGGGACCCAGGCTTTTGTGTGTTGCACTTCCCACAGAAAAGCAGAGGCACTTGTTCATCTGCGTGTTCTCTTTTAAAGGCAGGTCTAAGAACTTCCTATGACCTTTTATTCCAACACTAAAGCTTTTCCAGATGTGCTTTGGGAACCTCATTCCAGCTCCTACACTAGATTTCCATCATAAGCTGTTGTGAAGGAGAAGGAGCAGCTGTGAGAAGCTCCCCAGTCAGTGGGAGGGGTGAGGTTGGACGTTGGGCTAAAACTGAGAGAAGTCAATGTAACAATGCATCCTCTGCACAGAGTCGCAATAAACCAGGATGGTGCTGGATTGAACACAACGCATTGTCCAGTCTGTCATTGGGAAACAATCTATCCAATCTATCTCACACACACACACACACACACACACACACACACACACACACACACACACACACACACACACACACACAGAGGAATCTTTACTGGGATTGTTGGAATGGAATTCTTCTGATAACACAATGTACTCTGGGTGTTTACTCTGGTTTTGGATGTCACAACTTTCCCAGTCCCATGTTTACCTGGTAGAGTTCATCTCTCGAGATCTTCCCATCCTTGTCCTGGTCGTACAGTTCAAAAGCAACTGAAATGTGAAGGAGACAAGATCTCAGTTATGGGATATTAACCCCATCACTCAAAGAGTTCCACCTCTCCCCCTCCCTTACCTGGAGCAATCTGCCCATCGTCCAACAACCTCTCCCTCTCCCCCTCAGTCCACCAATCACCTCTGGCCCCTGTCTCACCACTCCCCCTCTCCTCTTTACACTGACCATCTGCCCTCCCTGCTCTCAGTCCTGATGCAGGGTTTCAACACGAAACGTCGACTGTCCTTCTCCTCCCACAGATGCTGCTCGACCTGCTGAGTTCCTCCAGCAGATTGTGTGTTGCTCCAGATTCCAACATCTGCCGTCTTTTGAATCTCTGCTCTGCAACATTGGCAATATTGAAACATAGAAAATAGGAGGGAGTGGCACATTCAGCCCTTCACTCCTGCTCTACCCTCAATTTGATCATGGCAGACCCTCCAAATTCAGCACCTGCTCCTGCTCTAACTCTGTTCCTCTCTCCACAGACGCTGCCTGATTTGCTGAGTGTTTCTCAGCACTTTGTTTTTATTTCAGATTTCCTTCATCTGCAGCATTTTAATGGCCATCTGCTCAATCTGCTCAATCTCTTCTCAAATGGAAGTCACCCTCCCCATCCCAAAGAATCAATCAAGTGCAGGAATTCCCTTGCTTCCTCAGGTAGGGAGAACAAACCTGTGCATGATATTCCAGATGTGTTCTCACAAAGGTCTAATGTATTTAGAACAAGATGTCTCTCTGCTCTTGTACTTAAATCCCACTAGGATAAAGTGCTAAGTAATATTTGCCTTCCTAACTGCCAGATGCATCTACATTTTAACTTTAAGTGATTTATGTACAAGGACATCCAGATCCCTCTTGAACATTAACACATTTCCATCTGTCACCAGGGCAGGCATGGTAGTGTAGCAGTTAGTGTAACACTATTACAGTGCCAGCAACCCAGGTTCAATTCCGGCTGCTGTCTGTAAGGAGTTTGAACATTCTCCCCGTGTCTGCGTGGGTTTTCTCCGGGTGCTCCGGTTTCCTCCCATATTCCAAAGACTTAAGGGTTAGGAAGTTGTGGGCATGCTATGTTGGCGCTGGGAGCGTGGCGACACTTGCGGGCTGCCCCCAGAACACTCTACGCCAAGGATGCATTTCTCTGTGTGTTTCAATGTACATGTGACTAATAAAGATAATAAAGAATAAGGATATCAGGAGTGAATGGAATTGGTTGAAGACTGCCTTCTGTGATGGTGGGGCTTTCAGGAGGAGGTTGGGATGGCTGAGTATGGCTGTGAGTGCTCCAGCCTCGCACTGGGCCACACTGTCACTGAGGAGTCACCTGAGGGTTTGGTCAATGCTGAAAATTAAAGGTTACATTGCAGAGTGGAAGACCACCGGTTATTAGAGGAATGGAAAAAGTAAGAGAGAGGCAAAATCACAGGGAAGGTCAGGTGTTGGGACACTGCCCAAGACTGCAAGAAGTTGCAGAGTTGTGAACACAGCCCAGTCTGTCACGTAACCAAACCTCTCCACCACTGGCTCCGTCGACACTTCCTGCTGCCTTGGGAAAGCAGCCAACATAATCAAAGGCTCCTCCCACCCCGGTTATTCTCACTTCTCCTGCTGGGCAGAAGATACAAAAGCCTGAAAGCACGCACCACCAGGCTCAAGGACAGCTTCGATCCCATCAGACTCTTGAACGGACCAAAAGATGAACCCTTGAACTCTTGATCTCCCAATTTACTTCGTCATAGCCTTGCACTTTATATTGCCTACCTGCTCTGCACTTTCTCCGTAACTGTAACAGTATATTCTGCATTCTGTTTGCTTTTCACTACCTCAGTAGAATTATGTATGGCGTGATTCGTCTGGATAGCACACAAAACACTGTATCTCGGTACCTGTGACAATAATAAACTGATACCAAAAGCCTCCGCTGCCACAATGTACAGGTCTTGGTGTAACACTGGCCAGGGCAATGCAACCCACTTGATTAGCATCTTATCCACCATTCACTCCCTACCCCACCGGTGCACTTGTGTGCACTCTATCTGCACTGCCATGGGTACAGCTCTCCCCATCGTTGAGGACCTCTACAAGGGGCGATGTCTCAGGAAGGCAACATCCTTCATCAGGGACCCCCCACCATCCGGGCCATGCCCTTTTTTTGATGCTGCCACTGGGCAGGAGGTACAGGAGCCTGAAGACCCCACACCTCAAGGTTCAACAACAGCTTCTTCCCCACTGCCATCAGGTTCCTGAACCCACCTGGAAAACCCTAATTCTACCTCGGACGGTATTTCCCTCAACTTTAACTAATGTCATTATGTTTATTTGTGGTTATTTTTGTTTATTTTGTTGTGTAAATTATGTATAATTTAAGTTTATGTAATTTATGTCTGTAATGCACTGTGCTGCTGCTGCAGAAAGCTAATTTTCATGACATTTATACCCTGGGTATGTGTGCCCATGACAATAAACTTGAACTTGAACGAGGAGATATTGTTTTGGCTACTCTGACTGCACCTCCTAACCCCAGGAAACCTACAGCCAAGGAGGACACTGGCAGCAGGGGAACACCACCACACACAGGTTCCTTTCCAAGTCACACACCACCCTGACTTAATAGAACACTACAGCGCAGTACAGGCCCTTCGGGCCACAATGTCGTGCCGACATTTTATCCTGCTCTAAGATCTATCTAACCCTTCCCTCCCACATAGCCCCCTATTTTTCCTTCATTCATGTGTCTATCTAAGAGTCTCTTAAATGTCCCTAATGTATCTGCCCCCACAACCTCTGCTGGCAGTGCGTTCCATGCACCCACCACTCTCTGTGTAAAAAACTTACCCCTGACATCCCCCTTATACCTTCCTCCAGTCACCTTAAAATTATGTCCCCTCGTGTTAGCCATTGTTGCCTTGGGGAAAAGTCTCTGATTGTCCACTCGATCTATGCCTCTTATCATCTTGTACACCTCTATCAAGCCACCTCCTTCTCTCCAAAGAGAAAAGCCCTAGCTTGCTCAACCTATCCTCATAAGACATGCTCTCCAATCCAGGCAACATCCTGGTAAATCTCCTCTGCATTCTCTCTAAAGCTTCCACATCCTTTCTATAATGAGCCAACCAGAACTGAACACAATAATGGTGATATACTGCCATCCTTGCATCATTGCTGGGTCTGAATCCTGGAACTCCCACCCCAACACTGCTGTGGCAACTCCTTCGCCAGAATGACTGCAACTCACCACCACCTTCCAAAGAAGACACAAGAGATTCTGCAGATGCTGGAATCTGGAGCAACACACAAAAAGTACTGGAGGAACTCAGCAGGTCAGGCAGCACCTGTGGAGGGAAATAAACAGTCGACGTTTTGGGTCGAGACCCTTCATCAGGACTGGAAAGGAAGAGGGCAGAAGCTGGAATAAGAAGGTGGGGGGGGGGGGGGAGGGGGAGGAGCGCACGCAGGCAGGTGAGAGGTGAGTCCAGGTGAGAGGGGGAAGGTAGGTTGGTGGGGGAGGGGGAGAAGATATAAGAAGCTGAGAGGTGATAGGTAGAAGAGGCAAAGGGCTGAAGAAGAAGGAATCTGGTAGGAGAGGGCAGTGGACCATGGAATAAAGGAGGAGATGGGCAGGTCATCAAGGTGGGGGAAGGGAGCCACAGGAATAAGGGAAGCCCACCTTCTCAAAGGCAGTTAAGGAGGGGCAAAAGATAGTGGTGACATCAAAATTCAGTGCAGGAATTAACTAAACAGCTGAGCTGCTACAAAGTGATTTTGTAACTTGCAGACCAGTCTTTCTACACCCTTCAGAAAGGGTAAGTTGGTGAATGATCGTGGCGGGTGGGGGGGGGGGGGGGGAGGTGGCATTGGGGGAGGTCAGTGGACCAAACCACAGCTGATCTTTTGTGGGGGGGGGGGGGGGGGGGCGGTGTTAAGTTGACGGTCAAAGGTTAATCCGGGGTCACACCACAGGAGAAGGTGCGGGGTTGTCCCAGAGGTGCGGTGGGACACGTTACTCGCCAAACTCACACCGCAGCTTGTTGTCTCGGCTGTTGATTGGTTCTGGGGCCTGGGGATCCTGCGACCTGAGCTTTCCTATGGGTCGGAAGCAAGCCAGGATGCGGACAAACGAACGGAAGTCCAAAGTGTCTTTACTGGGAAGAGAAAATGGAGGCAGGTGAGTTAGGTACAGCAGCTGAGAAGGTCCTACATAGCCACTCTCTCAAAGAGCTCCCTAGTTACTGCCAAACAACGCAAACAGGCCCCTGTTTACACTCCACACACCAACATTTTCCCCCTAAGTCCTCTAAGTCATTCCTTTAAAGGATTTATTCCATTCCCTCTTGAAAGGAATCAGTGAATTTGCCCCAACCAGCCTTTCAGGTGTTGTAATGCAGACATAACTCAGTAGAGTGCAGAGGAAATTTGCCGGGATTTTGCCTGGACTTTAGTTCTAAGGAGAGATTGTATGGGCTGGGTTTGTTATCCTTGGAGCTGAGGAGGATGAAGAGTGGTCTGATAGGTTTAGAAAGTTATGAGAGGCACAGATATTAAGAGTCCTTTCCCCCATGGTAGGTTGTCAAAAACAAGAGGACACAGGTTTAAGGTGAGATGGGGGAAGGTTTAGAGGGACCAGAGGGGAAAGTTTTTCTCACAGGGAGTGGATAATATCTGCCAGAGGAAATGGCGCAGGCAGAAACTCTTACTGTATATAAGAGGCATCCAGACAGGCACTTGAATAGCCAAGGCATAGAAGGCTAAGTGGCAGCACAGTGGGCAGAGCCGCTGCCTCACAGCACCAGCGACCCAGGTTCAATCCCGACCTCCAGTGCTGTCTGTGTGGAGTGTGCACATTCTCCCTGTGACTGTGTGGGTTTCACAAGATCACAAGATCACAAGACAAGGGAGCAGAAGCAGGCCATTCGGCCCATCGAGTCTGCTCCAAGGAAAAGGGAAAAAGAAATGGGGTGGGAAAAAAAAGAAGAAAAGAAAAGAAAAAGAAAAAAAGAAAAAAAACCTATTCTAATCCCATTTTCCAGCCTTATCCCCATATCCCTTGATACCCTGACTATTTAGATATCTGTCTATCTCCTCCTTGAATACCCCCACTGATCTGGCCTCCACTGCTGTGCGTGGCAAGGAGTTCCACAATTTCACCACCCTCTGGGTAAAGAAATTTCTCCTCATCTCTGTCTTGTTTCCCCCTGCTGCTTTGGTTTCCTCTCCACATGCCAAAGGTGGGTGAGTTGGTGGGTTAATTGGCCGCTGTCATTTGCTCCTAGTGTGTAGGTGAGGGGTAGAATCTTGGGGGGTGGGGGATTTGATGGGAACGTGGGGAGTTTAGTGTAAAATGAGTGATTGATGGTCAGTGTGGACTCAATGGGCCGAAGAGCCTGTTTCTGAACTGTAGGACTCTAGGACTCTAGGAGCAGGTGGGCCGACACCTATAGAATTCAGTGGAACGAGAGGCGATCTTATTGAAAGGTATAAGATTCCGAGGGGGATTGACAGGGTGGTGTTTGAGAGGATACGTTCCCCCATGGGGAATCTAGATCCAGGGGCGCAGGTTCAGGATCAGTGGTCACCCAATTACTATGGATGCGAGGTGGAATTTCTTCTGTAAGAAAATTGTGGAAGTTTGGAATTCTTTATCCCAGAGCGCTGGGGAAGCTGTCTTACTGGATATTTAAGGTGAGGTGGTCTGTCGTTAGGGGAGTCAAGGATAACGGGGAACAGGCAGCCAAACAGAGCTGTGGCCAGGATCAGATCAACTGACTGGCAAGGCAAGTTTTGAAGGGCTGAATGTCCTCCTCATTCTCCCCTATTTCTTATGTAGTTCTGCATAAAATCTCCTCCTCTTCCCTCTGGTTCCTTTGCCTATTGCCTTATACTGATACTGACCCTCTTCCAATGCAAATATCCATCCAACCCATTCAACTTCTCCTTACTCTCCTCTGCACTAACAACAACTCTTTAGTCTTGCTGCTTAACCGGATTCCCTCGTCTCTGTGGTTGGTTGGGCTAACAGTGGACTGTGGCACTAGGGGCTGCTGACTGGACCTTCCCAATGGATCAGAAGCACACCATGATCCCAATAAACGATCGGAAATTGTTCCTCTGAATCTCCCCTCCTCCCTCAAGCCTCTTCATGCTCCCCACTTTGCGGCGCCGGGAATCAGGCTCAGTGTACGTGCCCTTCCCCGCAAGTCCCAACATTGGTCACTCACCCGTCAGGAAAGAAGGCATTGATGATTCGTTCCCCCAGCGGATTCACCGCGAGCGCTCCGATACGCTGGAAGTCGGCCCGGCTGGAAAACAGAACCACCGGGATGTGTGTTTGTACGGCGCCTTATCGCAGCTCGCGGGAAAGGACAGACAAGAGACACGCCATTCATTGTGCCAAAGTGCAGTGACTGTCGCTGCGTATTGGGTCGCTGGGGTTGCTTTGCACTCACGGAACGCGGCAGTGAACTGGTGTTTGGACTCAGAATGTTGCCCAGGGCACAGAAAGATCCCCAATCCATTAAAAAAGAGGGCTTTGGAATCTTTGATATTGGTCTAACCCATACAGATGCCACCCTGATCTAACATCTGAACCATTGGACAACTCTTCTGCCAGTGCAGCACTCCCTCAGCATTGCCCCCTAAAGTGTCAAGTTTATTGTCATGTGCACAAGTGCGGTGAGGTCCAGGTACAATGAAAAACTTGCTTGCAGCAGCATCACAGGCACGCAGGTACAGACAACACACAGAATATAAATTATACAAGACAGTGAAGGGAGAGAAAAAAAACGACTGTGCAAAAACAAGACCTTAGTGCAAAAGAAAAGGCACAATCAGAGACAAGTGCAAGAGGTGGTCTGTAGTGTTCCGTTGCTGAGGTGGGGTTAGGGTTGTGGAGATCAGTTCAAGAATCCGATGGTTGTAGGAAAGAAGCTGTTCCTGAACCTGGTGGCGCGGGACTTCAGGCTTCGATACATCCTACCTTTACTCAGCAGCAGCTCCACTGAGGGTGCAGCATTCCCTTGGCAACAACCCACCTTGGCAGCATTCCCTTGGCAACAACCCACCTTGGCACCATTCCCAATAGTGCATCACTCCCTCAGCACTCCTCCTTCTACTCGGCCCCCTCTAAAATGCAGCATTCCCTCGACACCAGCACCTTCTAAAAACGCAGCGCTCCCTCAGCGCGTCCCCTCAGTGGTGCAGCTGTTAGATCTGCCGCCCCAAGGCTCCAGCCACCTGGGTTCACCGCTGACCTCCAGTGCTGCTGTCTGTGAAGTCAGCCCGTCCTCCGCGTGGCTTTCCCCCGGGTGCTCCAGTTTCCTCCCACGTCCCAAAGACGTGCAGGTTGGTGGATTAATTGCTCACTGCAAAAATTGCCCCTAGTGTGTGAGTGGGGGGGGGGGTAGAATCTGCGGGGAGTTGATGGGAATGTGGGGAGAATAAAATGGGTTGGGGTAGGCTTAGAGGGTGTAAAAAAATGGGGTGCTTGATGGTTAGCATGGACTCGATGGGCCAAAGGGGCTGTTTCCATACTGTTTCTCTCTATTACTGCGCATGAAAACATAGAAAACAGGAGCAGGAGGAGGCCATTTGGCCCTTTGAGCCTGTTCTGACATTCAATACGATCATGGCTGATCATTCACGTTCAATACCCTGATCCAGCTCTCTCCCCCTTTCTCATTTCCTTTAGCCTCAAGAGCATCAATTTCTTCTTGAATATATTTAATGATTTGGTTTAGTACTGCGTTCCCTGGCACCAGTCCTTCTCCACTGTCCTTTTAACAGTGCAGAGTTCCCTCTGCATTGCTCGTTCGAACACTGCAGTGCTCCCTTGGCACCGCCACCTTTAGCACTGCAACGTCAAAGTGTTCGGAGCACACAGCCCTTGGGGAGACACCACGAGAAAGAGCAAAGAGCCCTTCAGAATACTGGCACAAAGACAAGAGTTAGATACTGGTTCAGCCCCCTCTCTTCACCCCAATCTCTGCTGTGAATGGACTTTTAATCTCAGAATCTGATTGGCACACTGCATAGGTGAGAGAGCTGGTCTCTCTTCTGCACTCCCCTGTACTTTTAAGGGCCTCACTCTCACTGGGAGGTGAGATTCTCTCTACAATTAAAGCAGCAAAAGCTGGAAACACTCAGCAGGTCAGGCAGCACCTGTGGAGAGAGAAACAGTGAACTATTCGGGTCCGCGAACATTGATCAGAACTGGGAAAGAGAGAAAAACAAGTCAGTTTTCAGTAGAATCAAAACCAGGTTTATTTCACTGATTTATGCCATGAAATTTGTTGTTTTGTGGCTGCAGTGCAGCGCAAAGAGATAAAAATTACTTTGAGTTACAAAAATAAATAAATAGTGCAAAAGAGGAATAATAAGGCCGTGTTCATGGGTTCACGGACCGTTCAGAGATCCTATGGCGGAGGGGAAGAAGCTGTTTCTGAAACACTGAGTGTTCAGTAGGGGAGAAGATAGGGGAGGAACGAGTAGAACAAAGGGAATATATCTGATTGGGTGAGACCAAATTACAAGGTGGCAGATAAAATCAGATTATACTTCTTCATGCAAACTTTCATCGATCTCTGGTCTGGAGGGCTACTTTGGCATAAGTCTTGGCTAATGCCACCACAGGTGTTCACTGTGTCTGTAAAGTAGAAGGTGTGCCTAGAAGTTAACTGGCAGATCTTGAGGAGGCTCACATGGAACATAAAACACCGATGTGCATCATTAGGGCTGAATGGCCTGTTTTTGTGCTGTAAACTACTGAATTCTACGATCCCCAACACAAGGAGAATTCCTTGGGCCCCTGGCTAGTGTGGTTACCTGGGACTAGTTCCTTAATCCTCTGTATTGTAGACTGAGATTCTGTTGACTAAATGGTTTGTTGTAAGTGGCAGTGTTTGGGTTATTGAGATTCCTTCATAGGCTGGACCTACAGAGAAAAAAACATATCTGGTATCTTGGGAGTCACTGTTCAGTGAGGACAGACGTTGATAGCACAATTCAACATCGTCTCCATTGCCCTAGTACAGCCATTGGCTGTCTGAAGAAAGGAGGGTTCAAAGACTAGGATGCAGACCCTTTGTCAAGCTCATGGTCTACATAGCACTGTGGGACTGGTCTCCTGCACGCTTCAGTGAAACAGGGCATTTTAAAGGCAGGAGAAATACCAACAGGCTTCCAAATTCCTCCCGATTAATTGGCAGGACAGAACCGATACAAGTATTGTCTTCCAATTCCTGCACCAAGTGCCAGTGTCCACGCCTCCCAGTGAAATTTATTTTCTTTCTTGTAACAATGGACTCTGTCCTCCACAGGCAAGACTATTTACATTTATCTTGTATAAAGCACAAAGGCTGCACATTGAAGACAAGCCCATGATCAATAAACCTTTTTATTGAATGACGCAGATCTCTCCTCCAACATCCTGGCTGCCGAACAGAGGGAGCACAGGAGCTCCTCTAGTGGTTCAGCTGGTTACTGCAGCGCCAAACAAGGTCCCGAGCTCCAGTCTATCTAAATTGGTCTATCTAAACTGGGTTGAGAATGGTGGTAGGGGTAGGACTTTGGAGAAAAAAGTGCCCCAGCTCACTATTGGGGGAAGCAAAATTTTAGGGATGGGTTAAATTTGCAGTCTAACTGCTGAGCCAGTGATTACTTCATAGGAGAAACCCCATGCTTGTGCACAAACATGTTATAATAGCCTGCACCTCTCCCATGGTTCAACACGTTCTAAGGCTGATGGTTGAGAACAGAAGCCATTTGGCTGTAGGGGTCGTACTCTCCCAGTGAATCATCAGCTTAACAACACATGACAAGGGACGGTTACCCACATGCAGGATTTCGACCTGAAACATCGACAATTCCTTTCCCCCCCCAGATGCTGCTCGACCCGTTGGGTTCCTCCAGCAGGTTGCTTGTTGCTCCAGATTCCAGCATCTGCAGTCTCTGGTGTTACCCAGATGTCCTTTGTTATTTAGCCCAGGTGAGTCTTCCCCTTGAAGTGATGTGTCCTAAACTAAATGGACTGTCACTGTGCAACTGGGTGAGCCGTCACCTGGTGATCTGCCCCTAGAGGGGACAGTCAGTCTGGGTCAAGTCGTCTCCAGCCCAGGGCCCCCACATTTGACCGATTCACCAACAATGCCCTGGCCTAAGTGACTATCCTTCAACGCTTGGAAATTAAAGTGGGCAAACAGGCCATTTGGCCCATCTGGTCTCTGATGCCCATCCTGCAAATGATTAGCAAGACTAAATCTTCAGCCTCAGTGAAACTCGGCAAAATTTGATTATTTAAAAAAAATCTTCAATAGATAAAATCAATATTTATTTTTCAGCATTAATTTTGATTTTAGTGATTTAAATTTAGTAAGCGGTGTGGGGGCAGACAACTTATTGATAACAGTTTACCATTGCCAAAAATATGAGAAGTATTTTTGCATCATTGAAGTCTCTGACCTGCTTTAATCAGTGCACTCACACATGGGTAGGGGAGTGTGGTGGTTAAGTTACCACACTGGACCAGACCTTTGGACTTGAAGAC
Source organism: Pristis pectinata (assembly GCF_009764475.1). Classification (NCBI taxonomy): domain Eukaryota; kingdom Metazoa; phylum Chordata; class Chondrichthyes; order Rhinopristiformes; family Pristidae; genus Pristis; species Pristis pectinata. The sequence goes on along the minus strand of NC_067439.1, from coordinate 12,381,092 downwards.
ACAAATTCAAATCCCTACAGGGTAGCTGGAGAATTTAAATTCAAATAATTAAATAAATCCGGAATTTTTAAAAACCCAGCGATCGGTTACCATGGAAGTACCGGACTGCTGGAAGAATCCATCTGGTTGACTGAAATAAAGCAGCAAATTCTGGAAGCACTCAGCACCTGTGGAAAAGAAACAGCTTGTGTTTTGGGTCTGGAACCCTTCGTCAGAACTGGTTGTGATGAACCTGAAGCGTTAATTGTTTCTCCTTCCACAGAGGCTGCCTGACCCACTGAGTCTTTCCAGGATATTTTTTAAGATAAGATTTCTTTATTAGTCACATGTACATCGAAACACACAGTGAAATCTAGGCTCTTTCCACCTAGATTAGGAGAGATAAGTACGAGAGGACATGGCTTTAGGGTGAAAGGGGAAAGGTTTAGGGGGAACATTAGAGGGAACTTCTTCACTCAAAGAGTGGTGGGAGTGTGGAATGGGCTGCCATCTGATGTGGTAAATGCGGGCTCGCTCTTAACTTTTAAGAGTAAATTGGATAGATACATGGACGAGAGAGGTCTGGAGGGGTACGGGCTGGGGGCAGGTAAATGGGACTAGCAAAATAATGTTTTGGCACAGACTAGAAGGGCCGAATGGCCTGTTTTTTGTGCTGTAGTTTTCTATGGTTCTATGGTTCTATGAAATGCATCTTTTGCATGGAGTGTTCTGGGGGCAGCCCACAAGTGTCGCCACCCTTCTGGCACCAACATAGCATGCCCACAACTTTCTAACCTGTACGTCTTTGGAATGTGGGAGGAAACCGGAGCACCCGGAGGAAACCCACGCAGACACGGGGAGAACATACAAACTCCTTATGGACAGCGGCCAGAATTCAACCCGGGTCGCTGGCGCTGTAGTAGCGTCACGCCAACCGCTACACTACCGTGCCTTCTGATTTCCAGCACCTGCAGTTGCCCCGATTTCCATCTAGTTTACTAACGCCTTCTGTGGATGGACCCCGCCTGGCCTGAATGTGGCCACAGAACCGCCACCATGGTGGACCTTAGTGGACACTTAACTGCCTCCTCAGCTCAGGGGCAAACAGGGATGGATAATTCATGCTGGCAATGTTGTTCATACCTCATGAACAAGTAAATAAAAGAATGTGAAACTGTCGACCAACTGCTCCAGCTGATGTCTCTTTCAGCTTTGCACAACTGGGAGGAGCTCCCTGCCTATTAAGCTGTTGTAAAGGGATCATCAGCTTCTCCCAGCTCAGTTGATAATTGATTTCTGCCACCAGTTGCTATGATTCCACAAGTCTTTAGTGGTGTCTCATGTCAAAGGTCCGCAGGGTGGGGTGTGCCAGGTACCGAAGGACTTTGTCCTGTCTTCTGAGTTTCTGAACCTTATTTCCTAACAACATAGAAGGGGGTCTGACACATTAACTGTTTCTCTCTCCACAGACGCTGCCTGACCTGCTGAATGTTTTCAGCACTCTGTTTTTGTTTCAGATTTCCAGCGTCTGCTGTTTTGTTTGGTTTTCATTCAGAAAGGTCTTCTTCTTACATCCCCTCTCATCCTTCCACGAAGGAATTAAAATCCCTGCCCTCTGACTACTTGAGCTCTCAGCTAGAGAACATCACTCCTCCCTGTTAACCCTGCCTGAATAGATAAAACATTTCTTCAGTCCTTTGTACCAAAGCTGCTGCTTGTGGTCTTAAACCCATTGGAAACATGTGACATATGGCAGAGGAAACTGGTTTATAATCACACCTCTCACAGCCTCAGGCCCAAACCATCAACTGTACAGCCAATAACATTGAGTAGGAAATCTAGTATAGCCCCCTCAGGGTTACTAACGCTGGACTATTGGACGCACATATATGTACAAAGGAGCCCCAGCAATCAGGGGCTGGATGGAGCTGAGCAGAGCTGGGAGCGCTGAGCGGACTCACTCACTCACTCACGGAGTCAGCGAGGCCGGCTGGCGGCCACTCTTCCCGCACCGGCTCGCTCTCCTGTCACCGTTCTTTCTGTGACCGTCTTCCCCACACACTGTGCTTATTCATTTCAAACCTACGAAATATTCGGGTTACGAACAGTTCTCAGGAACGAACCCTTTTACAACCCAGGGACTGCCTGGTTATTTGGCCAATTGGTATTGGTATTGGTTTATTATTGTCACTTGTACCGAGGTACAGTGAAAAATTTGTCTTGCATTCCGTTGGTACAGATCAACTCATTACACAGTGCATTGAGGTAGTACAGGGTAAAAACAATAACAGAATGCAGAGTAAAGTGTCACAGCTACAGGGAAGTGCATTGCAGGTATACAATAAGGTGCAAGGTCATAACCAGGTAGATTGTGAGGTCAAGAATCCATCTCATCGCATAAGGGAACCGTTCACAGTGGGATAAAAGCTGTCCTTGAGCCTGGTGGTATGTGCCCTCGGGCTCCTAATGGGAGAAGGGAGAATGACCCAGGTGGGTAGGGTCTTTGATTATGCTGCCTGCTTCACCAAGGCAGCGAGAGTCCATGGGAGGCGAGGCTGGTCCATGTTGGGTCCTTCCCCAACAGCAATCCCACCTTATTCCCCTGTTCTCCTGCAACTTACTCTCCCGCCCAAGTGCCCATCAACTCCTCTTTGAATGTTTTTGCCAGTAACCTACACTGGATGTATTTAGAGCCACCAGCATGCCCTTGGGATGTGGGAGGAAACCGGAGCACCCGGTGGAAACCCACGTGGTCACAGGGAGAACATGCAAACTCCACACAGACAGCTCCGGAGGTTGGGATTGAACCTGGAATGCTGGGGCTGTGAGGCAGCAGCTCTACCAGCTGCACCACTGCGTTGGTCTGTTGGCTGAATGGCCAGTTTCTGTGCAAGGAAGGGAAGCTGAGTGGATGACTTGGACCAAGTAAATTCAGCCAGAGCCCCCGGTTGTGGAACGTGTTGCCTCTTGGTCCCTGGAGCTGTTTGGTGTCCATAAGATATAGGAGCAGAATTAGGCCATTCAGCCCATTGAGTCTGCTCCACCATTCAATCATGGCTAATTTTTTCAACCCCATTATCCCACCTTCTCCCTGTAACCCTTAACCCCCTCACCAATCAAGAACCTATCAATCTCTGCCTTAAATACACCCAATGACTTGGCCTCCACAGCCCTCTGTGGCAATGAATTCCACAGATTCACCACCTTCTGGCTGGAGAAATTCCTACTCATCTCAGTTCTAAAGGGACTTCCCTTTATTCTGAGGCTGTGTCCTTGGATCCGAGACTCTCCCACTGATGGAGACATCCTCTCCATGTCCACTGTATCCAGGCCTTCAGTATCCGATAGGTTTCAATGAGATCCCCCCCAATCCTTCTGAACTCCATCGAGTCCAGGCCAGAGACATCAACGGCTCCTCATACGTTAAGCCTTCATTCCTGGATAGAATTAAACAACACCTTGATAAGGTGTCCAGATAAGAACATTAGAAGCAAGAGCAGACCATTCAGCCCAAGCCTTCCCCACCATTCAATAAGAATATGACTGATCTTTGACCTCAGCACCATTTCCCTGCACTAACCCTTGATATCAATGCAGGTGTAAAGTCTGGTCTTGTTTCAAACCTCGAGGCCCTTCACAGCCACAGGTTTCTTTCTGTCAGTCAGAGTCCCAGGACATTATCACTAATTGCCCTTGAAACCTTGCTGGGCCATTTCAGAGGGGAGTTAAGAATGTTGCCAGGACTTGAGGGACTAAGTTATGGAGAGAGGTTGAGCAGGTTGGGACTGTTTTCACTGGAGAGTGATGAGTGATCTTATAGAGGTATATAAAATCATGAGGGGTACAGGTAGGGTGAATGCAAACAGCATTTTCCCCAGGGTTGGGGAATCAAAAACTAGAGGGTTATAGAACATAGAACATTACAGCACAGTACAGGCCCTTTGGCCCACAATGTCGTGCCGACATTTTATTCTGCTCTAAGATCTATCTAACCCTTCCCTCCCACATAGCCCTCCATTTCTCTATCATTCATGTGTCTATCTAAGAGTCTCTTAAATGTCCTTAATAGGTTCAAGGTGAGAGGGGATAGATTAAATAGGAACCTGAGGGGCAACTTTTTCACCCAGGGTGTGGAATGAGCTGCCAGAGGAAGTGGTTGAGGCAGGTACATTAACAACATTTAAAAGGTACTTGGACAGGTGCATGGATTGGAAAGGTTTAGAGGGATATGGGCAAATGGGACTAACTTAGATGGGAATCTTGGTTGGCACGGACCAGTTGGGCCGAAGGTCCTGCTTCTGTGCTGTATGAACTCCATTGTGGCCGGATTGGATAAAGAACATTGGATTTCGTTTTCCGACGGATATTTGCGCACCAGATAGGTTTTTATGACAATCCATTATGACACTAGATTTTATTTCAAGGTGTTATTTAATTCTTTGAATTTAAATTCCCAGCTGGTATGTAGGATTTGAACTCCTTTCTCTGGATCTGTGGTCCAATCCTTTGGCACTAGCCCAGTAATTGTGCCACTGCGCCACCTGTGCTTAGTCCAATAAAAGCTTCCTAAGCCTTGGGTGAAGCAGCAGTGCCTCCTTCAGGTGTGGATGACGTGCTGCCAGCAGATTCAGTGTCCACACTTGGTGTCCACTCCACTCAGCTTACCTCAACGTCCCTCTGTTGCTCTGGTCCAACCCTTCAAACCGATCGTAGAGACGGCAGATGTGGGACTTGGAAACTAAAGAGAGAAGGTAGTCAGTGTGGGCCTGTTAATCAGCAAGCTGAACTTGTTACAGTTAAAAAACAATACCCCAGCCTCTCAGAGTCTTCCAAAGAAACCACTGATCACTTTAGATCCAGCAGAATACACAGACGTGCTGCACACTTCCATGGATCAGGTTACTTACCATCACTGGCCCCAATGGGCCAATGGCGTGGAACCCCCTCTCCTTCTGCCTGAATCTGTGGTTTATCACCTGATCACAAAAATCCCTGTTTCCCTCCTGCCACTGAACATTCCAGCTTCCCATTTTGCTGTTCCAACCACTCCTCATTTACCTCCTTGGAGCTCACTTTCTGTCGAGCTTCCAGAACTTCGGGAAGTCCCAAGGAACATCAGCCTTTGAAGAACCATCACTGTTGTAATGCAGAAAACTCGCCAGTTGGTTTGCGTGGAGTGGGAAGCCACAAATGGTAAGGCAGTAAAATGAAGATAATCTTATTTTAAACTGTAAGTCTTGTTGGTTGAGGGGTTAATGTCGCAGGGATTTTTGTACCCCAAGACTTCTTATGTTCAGCTGAGAGGACATCTCATTGAAAGATAGCACTAACTATGCTGTACCTTTGGACTAGACCTGGTCCTCAAGTTCCCAGGGTGTGGTTTACATGTAAAACCCCTAACTCAGAAGCAAGAGGCATTAAGCTGTGGTTCTCACAGCAGTGTGTGGGAACACAGTGGAGCAGCTAGTAGAGCTACTGCCTCATAGTGCCAGAGATCTGAGTTCGATCATGACCTCAGGCACTGTCTGTGTGGAGTTTGCACGTTCTCCCTGTGACGGCGTGGGTTTCCCCCACATCCCAAAGGTTGCTGTAAATTGCCCTGAGAGTAGGTGGGTGGTGGAATGGTGGTGGAGTTGATGGGAATGCAGGGGAATAAAATGGAATGAGTGTAAATGGGTGGTTTATGTTAGTGCAAACACGATGGGCTGAAGGGCCTCTGTGCTGTATGAGTGTATGATCGCTACAGCAGGGAGCACACCATGCTAAACAGCCCGAGCAATTCATCCTGTGAGGATAACTGACCAATGTTGCTTGATTACACCAATTATTTTCTCCTTTACTCCACAACCCAAATGCCAGGACGTACTCCCACACACAGCCAACTCCTCGTCCTTCATTGCAACTCCAGTGCAAATCCTTCACCAGCTCACTCTCCCCTTCAAGCCTGTAGATTGTGACTTCAAGTCCCATCCAGAGACTTGAGCAGGTAATGCAGACTGGTGCTGAGTATAGCACCCATTATCACCGTCCCTGTCTGATCTCCCACAAGCGAAAGACTTTGTCACACTAATCTGAAGAGTAGCAGAGTTAATTCCAGAGTCCCTAAGCAAATTTATCTCTCAAATATTACTGTAAAAGGGATTATCTGGTCACCATCACAGCCTTTTTTTCCCTGGGATCTTTCTGTGCACATTTTGGCTGCCACTGTACAATATCACAATGGTTCAATGGCTGTGAAGTAGCGTTAGACATCCTAAAAGATGCTGCCAAAATTCTTTCAGCACAATCCCACATCCTGATCATTGTGGTTTCCATGCCATTGGAATCAGTTGGTTGATTTGTGAAGTACCGTGTGCTTTTTGTAGTGCAACATCACGTTAAACAAATACATGCGTAGGCGTCTTCGCTCTGTGGGCTACTTCTGATCAACAGAACGAAGACCATCATCCTTGACCTCAGGGGATAGCCATGACGACGGCATCCTGACACCAACTCTCTCCCCAAAACCTGGACCTCCCTCCTTCCCGAGCCCTCTGCTTTCGCACACCGTTCACCCTCAAACCTGCCAAGCCCAACTTTCAGAGACACCAATTTCTACCTCGGAAGAAAACCCCCCTAAATTAAAAGAAAGCAACAAGTGAGTGACATTGGCAAGCAGCTCGAGCTTGCTTAGAATTACTTCTCCAAGAAAATTCAACTCCGAGTTACTCTGCTTGAGCAAGTGTTGGAACTGTATGCATTCCCCTTTAAGCCCACACAGCACACAAGACAAGATCCCACCCACAGTTACAGCTGGAATACCTCAAACATTTTGTCTTCACTCACAGCCTGTCTCTTCCATGATTTCCGGAAGGTTCTCAATCTTGGAGAGGTGCGATGAATACAGTCCCATTATTTCCACCTGCTTCTCTGCCCCGTCCCAACTTCGCAGTCACTCTGCAGTTTGGACCCCACTTCACTCCACATGATCTGTACTGCCCTTATGATTGACACCTCCCGCACCAATGGCAGGGCGGCTCAGAGAGTCAGCGGGGGGGGGGTGGGGGGAGGAAGCGAGACCAACAGCTGATAGACAGTTTCCAGCTCTGACAATCTTGACTATTGTTCCTTGACCTGGAGAAATTTCAGCCCCTCTCTGAACAACGAACACATTCAGAGCTCGTTACGTGCTTTTTAATTCAAGTGCTTGTTGGAGGCAGACACTGTCAAGCAGCAGTTAATTCGGGGGCTGCCACATGAAGAGAAAGCGAAGCTCTCCTTCACAAACTGTTTTCCTTTACCCTTCAGTTTCAGCCTTGGATCTGTTGCTAATGCTCGTTGCTCTGAGCCAGAGGTTCTGGGTTCAGGTCCCACTCCAGGGACTGAGTGCAAAGTTGAAGCTGTTCTCAAATCCCACCAATGTTTCACCCCACTCCCTGTGACTACAATTTCTTCCTGTTCTACAACCTTCCCTTTGAAAATTCCACCTTCTTCAATGATCTATTGCTTCACCACTTCTCTGGGCAACTGAGATCCAAAACTCCGGAATCCCCTCTGTCTTTATGAAACTCCTTTATTGAATCTCAAAGTCAGAAGTCAAAGTCAAAGTCGAGTTTATTGTCATCTGCACAAGTACATGTATTCACAGGTGCAATGAAAAACTTACTTGCAGCAGCATCACAGGCACATAGCATCAGATAAGCAGCATTCACAAGATAAACATAAATTAAACATCGGAAAATGTTGTGAGGAGCTAATGGAAAGGCTTTAACATGGGGAAACACACACAGGAGGCTTGTGGCGCAGAACAAAACTTTCAGAGGAAGGGGAGGTGGAGAGGTTTAGGGACGGGATTCAGAGCAAGCGCTTGGGTGTGGTGCTGGCACCCATCAAACACGATTAGATTTAGTGGGGACCTACTATCTTCCCGTACCCTCTGGCCAGAGGTTACTGCGCCCTTCTTACTGGGCCTGCTGATAAGGAAAATGCTGGAGGAGCCCTTCAACAAGGTCCACGCAACAGTCAGCAAACTGCTTCTTACCCATTCAACACTAAGAAAGTAACAATAGACATGTAGAGAGCATGTGGAACAGTTCTTAAATTCTGCTCTTAGAAATTCTGCTCTAGCTCAATCTACAAGTTTGCAGATGACAATACCGTAGTGGGCCTTATCTCAAATAATGATAAGTTGGAGTACAAGAAGGAGATAGGGAGCCTAGTGGCATGGTGTCATGACAACAACCTTTCCCCCAGTGTCAGTAAAACAAAAAAGCTGGTCATTGAGTTCAGGAAAGGGGACGGTGTACGTGCACCTGTTTACATCAATGGTGCTGAGGTCGAGAGGGTTGAGATCTTCAACCACGTAGATGCAACAGCCAAGAAAGCTCACCAGCGCCTCTACTTCCTCAGGAGGCTAATGAAGTTTGGCATAGTCCCCTTTGACCTTCACTGATTTTTATCAATGCACCGCAGAAACCATCCTATCTGAATGCATCATGGCTTGGTACGGCAACTGCTCTTCCCGGGAACACAAGAAACTGCAGAGAGTTGTGGACACAGCCCAGCGTGTCGCGGAAACCAGCCTCCCCTCCATGGACTCTGTCTACACTTCTCGCTGCCTCGGTAAAGCAGCCAGCATAATCAAAGACCCCACCCACCCCAAACATTCTCTCTTCTCCCCCCTCCCATTGGGCAGAAGATACAAAAGCCTGGAAGCACGTACCACCAGGCTCAACAACAGCTTCTACCCCGCTGTTATTAGATTATTGAATGGACTTCTTGTATATTAAGATGGGCTCTTGAACTCATGATCTACCTCGTCATGGCCTTGCACCTTACTGTCTCTCTGCACTGCACTTTCTCTGTAACTGTAACACTATATTCTGCATTGTGTTACTGCTTTTTCCTTGTACTGATGCGATGAAATTATCTGTAGGGATGGCACGCAAAACAGTTTTTCATTGTACTTTGGTACATGTGACAATAATAAACCAATTTACCACTCTAGTGGAATGCACACCCAATATTACATTGACTATACAAAAGGGAGTGTTGCACCGTCCGAGAAATTAAAGCAAAGCCTCACTGCTTTCTCCTACAAAGGATCTCGTGATACTATTGAAGAAGAGCAGGAATCCTCCTCAGTTTCTCTGACCATCGGTTGTCCTTCATCTATCATCACTAAAACATCATGGTAGATGTTTGGACATGCAGTGTGGTTTTCTTCAGTGCTGCGTGTCTTAGAATGTTGATTTTATTTGGAGTTGTCACTGGTTCCAAATCAAATTGTAACCTATACAATGAATGGCAGGGCTCTAGGGAGGACGAAGGAGAAGAAAGACCTTAGTGTAAAGGTCCAAGGGTCCCTGAAGGTGGCAACACAGGTGTCGAGGGTGGGACTTGACGGTCTGTGAATGGTACAATGGTAATTATTGCCTGACACGGCAGGGCTGATGTGGTTAGGTGTGTAGTGCAGTATAGGTGTATAGTGTGTAGTGCAGGGAACCACAGTCAGTAGAACCAGGGACCTGGAATGGAATCTGCTATGCAGCTGGACTCGGGAGTCGGTGACTGGACCATAGCCGGTAGTGTGGGAGAATTTGTGGGCACCACAGTGGCACAGCGGGTAGAGCCACTATCTCACGGCTCCAGCGACCCGGGTTCGATCCTGACCTCCGGTGCTGTCTGTGCAGAGTTTGCACATTTTCCCTGTGAGCCCCAGTTGCTCCGGTTTCCTCTCACATCCCAAAGACATGCAGGTTGATCAGACAGTTGGCTGCTGTAAATTGCCCCCAGTGTGTAGGTGAGTCGTAGAATCTAGGGTGGAGAATAAAACAATGGGACCAATGTAGGAGTAGAGTAAATGGGTGATTGATTGTTGGCAGGGACACGATGGGCTGAAGGGCCTTTTTCTGTGCTGTATGACTCTATGACTCAGGAGGGAGGCACTGGGCAAGGGCTCCTGTGCCTGAACAAACCTGTGAGCTTGTGAGAGTGAGTGTGCCCAGATTGAACATCACCCCCGCAGCAGACCCTGGTCTCCAGTCTGACCACTGGATCCAGAGCTCCCTCTGCAGGAGCTCACATGCAACAGACACTCCCCAATAAAAGTAATCACGTGAGGCAAAGTCTCCCTTACCACTCGTTTACTTATTAACCAAAGGAGGTAACACAGGTAGTTAATGTAATATTGACTGTGGACCCCTTAAGAATTGTACCATGTGATCAACTGCTGCCCTATGGACAGTAATACACTGTTAGTCAGGCGCGCGGGGACTTTGGTGGTGCTGCACTCGCTGATTTTCCGCATTTTTGGATGTTTTTCTGTTTGAGCTCGAACACATTCACTGTTTTTTTTTAATGCCACACAGGAACATAATAAATTTTCCAGTGAATCTGGCAAATTTAAAAAGAGAATGGGAATTGTGGCCCCCGGGGAGTTGATGGGGAAGGCAGTTTCTGCTGAGTCGGATGTTGAAACGGATTTCCAAATAGTCAGCTAGACAGAGAGAAGCAGACATATACATTAATATATATAAAGATATAGAGAGACACAGAGAGAGAGATGGACAGAGATGGATGGATAGAGAGAGAGGTAGAGACAGAGACAGAGAGACAGAGAGAGATTGAGAGACAGGCAGTAACTTCAACCCACAACATGGAACGTAGAACACTACAGCACAGTACAGGCCCTTCGGCCCACAATGTTGTGCCGACATTTTATCCTGCTCTAAGGTCTATCTAACCCTTCCCTCCCACATAGCCCCCTATTTTTCTATCATTCGTGTGTCTATCTAAGAGTCTCTTAAATGTCCCTAATGTATCTGCCCCCACAACCTCTGCAGGCAGTGCATTCCACACACCCACCACTTTCTGTGTAAAAAACTTACCCCTGACATCTCCCTTATACCTTCCTCCAATCACCTTAAATTTATGTCCCCTTGGGTTAGCCATTGTCGCCCTGGGAAAAAGTCTCTGACTGTCCACTCGATCTATGCCTCTTATCATCTTGTACACCTCTATCAAGTCACCTCTCCTCCTCCTTCTCTCCAAAGAGAAAAGCCCGAGCTCACTCACACATACAGGGAAAAAATCTCTCAACAGCTACTGCTGATATATTGACTGTTCACAAGAAAAATAAATCCAGGCATTTTCTAACTAGCTGGTGACGGTCAAGACCAGGTTATGTAGAGAAATCTCAAAAAGCTGGGGCTCAAATTCGAGGTTAGAGCAATGTTGGACTTTATTCTGGGTGTTTTTCCATTTTCAGTGAGTCCTGAGTGCTCACCATTCCCGTATCCAACACCACCTAGTGCCTGTTCCCAAAACAAGCTCCAAATTCATTACAGAGAGCAAAGTCTTCCTGCGGCAAGCTCCGCCTCCAGAAATGATTGACAGCTAATTAAGCCACGCCCTGTCTTACCAGCTGTCAAAAACTGTCAAAAGATCTGGGATTTTGCTGACATTGTAAAGTATCACAAACTATTAACAGCTCATCCTATGTTTAAAAAAATTAGTTTAAAAAATCAAGATTAAAAAGTAACACACACAAAATATTAAGAGGAATAGATAGAGTGGACAGCCAGCGCCTCTTTCCCAGGGCACCAATGCTCAATACAAGAGGACATGGCTTTAAAGTAATGGGTGGGAAGTTCAAGGGAGATATCAGAGGGAGAATTTTTACCCAGAGAGTGGTTGGGGCATGGAATGCGCTGCCTGGGGCGGTGGTGGAGGCAGGTACATTGGTCAGATTCAAGAGATTACTAGATAAGCATATGGAGGAATTTAAAATAGAGGGATATGTGGGAGGAAGGGGTTAGATAGTCTTATGTGAGGTTTAAAGGTCGGCACAACATTGTGGGCTGAAGGGCCTGTATTGTGCTGTACTGTTCTATGATTCTACGATTCTATGAAAAGTGCTGGAGGAACTCAGCAGGTCAGGCAGCATCTGTGGAGGGAAATAAACAGTCGACGTTTTGGGTCGAGACCCTTCATCAGGACTGGAAAGGAAAAGGGCAGAAGCCAGAATAAGATGGTGGGGGGAGGGGGAGGAGTACATGCAGGCAGGGGATAGGTGAGTTCAAGTGATAGGTGAGTCCAGGTGAGGCGGGGTAGGTAGGAGGGTGGGGATGGGGGAGATGTAAAGCTGAGAGGTGATAGAGGTGTAAGAAGCTGACCTGATGCAGATTGGACCACTTCGTCGAGCACCTTCGCTCCGTCTGCCACAAAAGCCAACACCTCCCGGTGGCCACCCACTTCAATTCCACGTCCCACTCCCATACCAACATGTCTATCCATGGCCTCCTCTACTGCCACGTTGAGGCCAGACGTAGGTTGGAGGAACAACACCTCATATTTCACCTTGGTAGTCTCCAACCTGACAGCCTCAACATCGATTTCTTTAACTTCAGGTAACACCTCCCCCTCCCTTTTTCTCCCCTCCTTCCTGTGTTATAATAAAGAACTACAGTTCCCAGTAGGCAATGCAAGGGGTCACACGGGGGGGACAGGAAATGGCTGTAAAAAGAGAGGGAAAGCAAGCCCGTCTGGTGTTGGTTAATAAAACTGTTCAGATGTTAAACACACGTTAAGTTTGTCTATTGATGAAGAACAAACATAACATGGTGTCAGAAGTTGGTGTGAGGTCTGAACAGGGAGAGTAGATGAATACTGTGTGCATTTGAGAAAGAGACTCAGTGAGTACAAAAGAAAAGCTGTAAAAAGACAGAGAAAAAGCTGGCCGGCGTGGTGAGGGAGCACATTGTTCCTGAAGTTCAACAGTCACTGGATTTGCCAAGAGAGATTCAGGTGAGAGGCCGAGAGTTCCCGTTATGGATAAGCTAAGTCCTCCCACGTCTATGCAGTTGGCAATCTAACCGATAATTGGAAATGCTTCAAACAGTGACTCAACATTTACTTAGATGCTAGTGGAGCAGGAGACAATGACGAAAAATTGAAAGCGTCTATTTTTCTGCACGTGATTGGTGAAGGTGCTTTGGACACCTATAACAGCTTTCAAATTGATGGGACAGCTTTTGAGTTGGGCACTTTGATGAAAAAATTTGAGGAGTATTTGATCCCAAGTAAAAACACCACATATGAGAGATATAATTTTTTTTCCTGTGACCAGAAACAAGGTGTTAGCTTCGACCAATACTTAGCTGAGCTTCACACACTGAGTAAGTCTTGTGATTTTGGAGATTTGAGAAACTCACTAGTTAAAGACAGAATAGTTGGTGGAATTCCAGATAATGGAATCAGAGAAAGACTGTTGCGTGAAAAAGATTCGACCCTGGAAAAGGCGGTGAATATGTGTAGGTCACAAGCTAAGGAGCTGCACAGGGCAGACACAACAGTGCATGCTGTGAAAACAGAGGAGCAACCCACAAGGCATGTCTGAAAGCAACAGCAAAGCAAAGAGGAGGCACAAACAACAAATGCAGCAGATGTGGAGGTAGGCACATTCCAAAGATGTGTCCTGCTTATGGGAAGTCCTGCAATAGCCCTGGGAAGAAGAATCACTTTGCAAGGTGCTGCAAAGCTGGGGCTAACAAGAGAAAGGTGCACACCTTTCCTTCATCTGGACCCTTCAAGGGTCTCAACCCGAAATGTCGACCATCCATTTCCCTCCATTGATGCTGCCTGACCTGCTGAGTTCCTCCAGCATCTTGTGTGCTGCTCCAGATTCCAGCATCTGCAGTCTCTTGTGAGCAAGAACGGTGAGGTACAGGTACAGTGAAAAACTTGCTTACAGCAACATCACAGACACGAGGTACAGACAACACACAGAACATAAATTATATAAGATAGTAAAGAGAAATAAAAGACTGTGCAAAATAAGACATTAATGCAAAAAAAACTACAGAGACAAGTCCATGGCAGTGCAGGAGGTGGTCCGTAGTGTTCTGCTGCTGAGGTTCAATTCCCATCGCTGTCTGTAAGGAGTTTGTACGTTCTCCCGTGTCTGCGTGGGTTTCCTCCGGGTGCTCCGGTTTCCTCCCACATTGCAAAGGCGTATGGGTAGGTTAATTTGGGTTTAAAAAAATGGGCGGTGCGGACTCGTTGGGCCGGAAGGGCCTGTTACCACGCTGTAAATAAAAACAAACAAAGGTAGGGTTAGGGTTGTGCAGGTTGGTTCAAGAACCTGATGGTTGTAGGAAAGTAGCTGTTCCTGAATCCGATGGTGTGGAACTTCAGGCTTCCGTACCTCCTTCATGGTACTGAGCTATCAGTGTATCTAAATGAGTTCCTTGTAGTTCATGGTGCAGTGACTGGGTACATGGCTTCATCTACAGTCTGCTCCCTGAGTAACGTGTTCCAGGGGAGGAGCTGTACCTGCCCTTACACACCCAGAGAAAGGGCCATTTCTGGCGCATGAGAGAGGCAAGATGGTTAGTGGTCCCTTTACCTTTGGTCCAACACTGTCCCTGTATCCTTGTTTATTTTTGTTTAGCTCATCATTTTTCAGGATCACTGGCAAGGCCAGCATTTATTACCTATCCCTGACTGCCCGTGAAGGCTCCCTAGACCATTGCAGAGGGCATTTGAGCTTGTCACACAGATTGGTGGGTCTGGAGTCACACAGAAGGCAGACGTTGATCTTGTGACTGAGACTAGCTTTTTCACTCAAAACTACAGCAGAGTAGGGAAAGTCATAGGGAGATAGAGGCCCTTCGGCCCACCGAGTCCATGCTGACCATCAGCTGTCCAATTGCACTAACCCTACATTCTCAACATCTCCCCCCAGATTCTACCACTCACCTACACGCTAGGGGCAATTAATTTACAGGGGGCAATTAACCCACTGGCCTGCACATCTTTGAGATGTGGGAGGAAACCAGAGCACCTGGGGGAAACCCACGCAGTCACAGGGAGAACGTGCAAACTCCACGCAGACAGTACCTGAGGTCAGGATCGAACCCGGGTCTCTGGTGCTGTGAGGCAGCGGCTTTACCCGCTGCACCACCGTGCCGGCCTACTGAGCAGATAGCAAGCTTTGGCCTACAAGCTTCCACTGGTCTTCAGAAGCTGGCTCCTTGTTAAAGGCTAATTTAACATTCTGATTAGTATTGGTATTGATTTATTCTTGTCACATGAACCAAGATAGAGTGAGAAGCTTTTTTGTTTGTGTGCCAACCAGACAGATCATGCCATGCGTAATTATATTGAGGTTGTAAAAAGAAAACAGAAAGCAGAATATAGTGTTGCAGCTATAGAGAAAGTGCAGTGCAGGTAGACAAATAAACTGCAAGGACCATGGTGAGGTAGATTGGGAGATCAAGAGTTCCTCTTTTAGCGTTTGAGAGGTCCGTTCAAGAGTCTGATAACAGTGGGATAGAAGCTGCCCTTGAGCCTGGTGGTTTGTGTTCTCAAGCTTTTGCATCTTCTGCCCAATGGGAGGGGGGAGAAGAGAGAATGACTGGGGTGGGAGGGGTCCTTGATTATGTTGGCTGCTTTCCCGAGGCAGTGGGAAACTGTGGAGAGAGAGAGAGTGAGAGAGAGAGAGTGAGTTAATATTCCAGGTTGATGACCAGTACAGCACCAAACGATCAACCTACTCTCTCCGCAGTTACTGCCTGACTTGCTGAGTATTTCTAGGATTCTCAGGTTTATTTCTGATCTTCAGCATCTGCACTATTTTGCTTTTGCATCAATGCACAATTAAACTGTTCCCTTCCGGCCTGTGCTACGATGTATTTCCAGTAAATGAACGTAAAAAGCTGCAGATGCTGGAAACACAGAAACATTGACTGTTTCTCTCTCCAGGCAGCATCTGTGGAGAGAGACAGTCAATGACTCAGGTCTATGACCCTTTGCCTTTCATCTGTTGTCTGCATTTTCTGTGTTTGGGTATTTCCAATGTTGTTTTGTTTTTATATTTTCTCCTCAGACCCCTGGTGCTTGTGGCAGCTTGCAGTGCAATAATTTTCTATTACGTTGCAGTAAAGACTCCGCGCCCAAACCACCCTGCAATCCAAGTGAAGGTGGAAATCTCAGAGGGCATGAGCTATGCTGCCTGAGTATATCACGATTAACCGTGGACAACAGGTGCCATCTAGTGGGAATTCAATATACTGCCTCATTTCTTCTCTCCATGAACCAAAGGACCAGTCTCGATGCCAATGGAAATGTCCCTCCGCCAACCTGCCACACTTGGAAAAGCTGAGCAACTACACCGAATGTAAACCTGTTCCATCCAAAAAAAAATTTTTACTCAAAGTTAGTGGGGATGCAATCAAAGGGAAAGCAGGAGGGTGAAGTGGAATTAAATAGGCAGCAGAAATAAAGCCAGGTGGTCAGGAATGTTAAAATGACAACATTAAAACAATGACATATGGCATAGAAGGACGCCATTTGGCCCATCTATGCTGGTTTTCGGTGCAATCCCAACCACCCTCTAAATTTCTTAAGATTGCTAGTTTTTTAAATGACTTGAAACAATATTTACTTATTTTGTAACTTAAAGTAATTTTTTCATCTTTATGTCTTGCACTGTACTGCTGCTGCAAAACAACAAATTTCACAACATACGTCAGTGATAATAAACCTGATTCTAATTTTCCCTGTATTTTAGAATCAGAATCAGATTTATCATCACTGACATATGACGTGAAATTTGTTGTTTTGCAGCAGCAGTACAGTGCAGAGACATAAAAATCTATAAATTACAAAAATAAATAAATAGTGCAAAATAAAGGAATAATGTGGTAGTGTTTATGGGTTCATGGACCATTCAGAAATCTGATGGCAGAGGGGAAGAAGCTGTTCTTGAATCATTAAGTGTGCGTCTTCAGGCTCCTGTACCTCCTCCCTGATTCCTGATGAGAAGAGGGCATGTCCCGGATGGTGAGGGTCCTTAGTGATGGATGCTGCCTTCTTGAGGCACCGCCTCTTGAAGATGTCCTTGATGGTGGGGATTGTGCCCATGATGGAGCTGGCTGAGTCTACAACCTTCTGCAGCCTCTTGCAATCCTGCAAGTTGGAGGCTCCATACCAGGCAGTGATGCAACCAGTCAGTATGCTCTCCACCGTACATCTGTAGAAATTTGTAAGAGCCTTTGGTGACATACCGAATCTCCTCAAACTCCTAACAAAGTAGAACTGCTGGAGTGCCTTCTTCATGATTGCATCAATGTGTTGGGCCCAAGATAGATCCTTTGAGATGTTGACGCCCAGGAACTTGAAGCTGCTCACCCTTTCCACCGCTGACCCCTCAATGAGGACTGTTGTGTGTTCTCCCGACTTCCCCTTCCTGAAGTTCACAGTCAGTTCCTTGGTCTTCCTGACGATGAGTGCGAGGTTGTTGTTGTGACACCACTCAACCAGCCGATCTATCTCACTCCTGTACGCCTCCTCATCACCATCTGAGATTCTACCAACAATAGTGGTGTTGTCGGTGAATTTATAGATGGTGTTTGAGCTGTGTCTAGCCACACAGGCATGAGTGTAGAGAGAGTAGAGCAGTGGGCTAAGCACACATCCTTGAGGTGCTCCTGTGTTGATTGTCAGCGAGGAGGAGCTGTTACTACCGATCAGCACTGACTGTGGTCTCCCAATAAGGAAGTCGTGTATCCAGTTGCAGCAGGAGGTACAGAGGCCCAGATTTTGAAGCTTACAGAGGGAATGATGGTGTTGAACGCCGAGCTGTAATTGATAAACAGCAGCCTGACGTATGTTTTGCTGTTGTCTAGGTGCTCCAAAGCTGAGTGAGGAGCCAGTGAGATTGCATCCACTGTAGACCTGTTGTGGCGGTAGGCAAATTGCAGCGGGTCCAGCTCCTTGCTTAGGCAGGAGTTAATTCCAGCCATGACCAACCTCTCAAAGTACTTCATCACAGTAGATGTGAGTGCTACTGGGCGATAGTCATTGAGGCAGCTCACCCTGCTCTTCTTGGGCACTGGAATGATTTCTGATCTTTTGAAGCAGGTGGGAACCTCCGACTGCAGCAGTGAGGGGTTGAAGATGTCCTTGAACACTCCAGCCAGATGGTCGGCCAGGTACACCATCAGGGCCTGACGCTTTGCGAGGGCTCACCCTGTTGAAGGATGCTCGGACATCGCTTCCAAGACAGAGATCACAGGGTCATCAGATGCTGTGGGGATTCGCACAGGTGTAGTGTTATTCTCCCTTTCAAAGCATTTGCTTTGAATTAATATTTGCAACTAGATAAATTAACTTATGGCAAAATTAGAAGTTAAAGGGTCTAGTCTCATTGCTGTCATGGAAACGTGGCTGTAGGGTGACCAAGCTGGGAACTAAATAACTCAGGGTATCTGACATTTAGGATCAATGGAAAAAAGGGAAAGGAGGTGGTTTAGAACCATTAATAAGGGAGGAGACCAGTGCAATGTGTCATACGGTTGTAGATCACAGAAACAGGCCCTTCAGCCCAGAAGCCAGGGAGCAATTTCAGGTGAGTGGGTAGATCTTTGGGACTGAACTGAGGGAGGTTTCTTTGCTCAGGTGATGCTGAATCTTTGGAATTCTCTAACCTGGGAGGCTAAGTTGCATTCACTTAAAACACGGATCGATGGGTTTCTGGATCCTAAGGGACAGGGATATGGGGACAGTGCAGAACATGGCACTGAGGCAGAAGGTCAGCCATGAACCAGGTGAACATCGGAGCAGGTTTGAAGGACCAGATAACCCACTCCTGCTCCACTTCTTACGTTCTAATGTACTCCGACGTGGACAGGTTCCCCGCTGTCCTGGGGAGTATTTGGCTCTTTACCTTCATCACCTCCCTGCTCATATCTTTTAAGCATCAGTTTATGAAGAAAAGCAGTCGCTGAACCTGTTTAACCACCCCACTAACCTGCCCCACTCCCTGGGGCTCCACATCCCTAGGACCCAACCCTGACTGATCATTCTCAAACAAAATGCAGGTGTTACAAATCCAAAATAAAAGTAGAGGATGCTCAAAACATCAATGAAAGGCCATTAATTCCTCCCCCCGACCCCCCTCTCTCTGTCTTCCCCCACCCCTCTCTCTCTTTACCTCTCTCTCTGTTTCTCTATATCGTTACCTCTGTTTCTCTCTCTATTTCCCTCTCTCTGTTCCTATCTCTCATTCTCTTTCCCTCTCTCTCTCTTTCTCTCTATCTCTATCTCTCTCACTCTCTTTCTCTCTCTCTCCCTGTCTTTCCCCCACCCTTGCTCTCTCTGTTTCTCTGTTTCTATCTCTACCTCTCTGTTTCTCTCTCTTTCCCTCTCTCTGTTCCTATCTCTCTCATTCTCTTTCCCTCTCTCTCTCTTTCTCTCTCTCTCTCTCACTCTCTTTCTCTCTCTCTCCCTGTCTTTCCCCCACCCCCTCTCTCTCTGTCTCTCTGTTTCTATCTCTACCTCTCTGTTTCTCTCTCTCTGTTTCTATCTCTACCTCTCTGTTTCTCTGTCTCTGTTTCTATCTCTCTCACTCTCTTTCCCTGTCTCTCCCCCTCTCTCTCCCTCTCTCTCTTTCTCCACAGACACTGAATGACCCATTGAGTGTTGCCAGTAATAACTTGGTAAAACATGATTGCTCTTTTACATGTTGACTTTTGCCTGATCACATTGAGTTTTTCCAAACACCCGACCATAATGTGCTTATCAACAGCTTCCAACATTCTCCCAACAGACGTCAAGCTGACTGGCCTGTTGTTTCCTGCTTTCTGATGCTCTTCCTATTTGAAAGGAGCTACATTTGTTGCTCCTGCCTATCGTCTGCTCCCCAACCTGTTCACTAAGTAACAGGAGCCCACGGAGTGTGTGATCGTGGAGACATACAGTCCTTCAGCCCAACGAGGTCACATCAACCACCTATTTACTCTAATCCTACACTAATCCCATTTTATTCTCCCCATGTTCCCATCAATTCCCTCCCCCCCCCCCTCCCAGATTTCAACACTCTCCTGCACACTAGGATCAACACATTGGGAATTGAAGGAATCTTTCCAATTTTCAGTTCAGTTCTGGTCGCCTCATTATAGGAAGGATGTGGGAGCTTTAGAGAGGGTGCGGAAGAGATTTACCAGGGTGCTGCCTGGATTGGAGAGCGTGTTTTATGAGGATAGGTTGAGAGAGCTAGGACTTTTCTCTTTGGAGAGAAGGAGGATGAGAAGTGACTTGATAGAGGTGTACAAGGTGATAAGAGGCTTAGATCGAGTGGACTGTCAGAGACTTTTTCCCAGGGTGACAATGGCTAACATGAGGGGACATAATTTTAAGGTGATTGGAGGAAGGTATAAGGGGGACGTCAGGGGTAAGTTTTTTACACAGAGAGTGGTGGGTGTGTGGAACACACTGCCTACAGAGGTTGTGGGGGCAGATACATTAGAGACATTTAAGATACTCTTAGATAGACATGTGAATGATAGAGAAATGGGGGGCTCTGTGGGAGGGAAGCTCCACCAAACTGCTTACTTCCACTACTACCCCTGGTAACCTAGTCCAGGCACCTACCACTCTGCGTAAAAAACTTGCTGCTCACGTCACCTTTAAACTTCCCCCTTCTAACCTTAAAAGCACGTCCTCTGGTGTTTGACATTCCTACCATGGGGAAAAGATTCTGACCTTCTACCCTATCCGTGTCTTGGTAGTGTAGCGGTTAGTGTAACGCCTTACAGCGCCAGCGACCCAGGTTCAATTCCCGCCGCTGTCTGGAAGGAGTTTGTACATTCTCCCCGTGTCTGCGTGGGTTTCCTCTGGGTGCTCCGGTTTCCCCCCACATTCCAAAGACGTATGGGTTATGAAGTTGTGGGCATGCTACGTTGGCGCCGGAAGTGTGGCGACACTTGCAGGCTGCCCCCCAGAACACTCTACACAGAGATGCATTTCACTGTGTGTTTCGATGTACATGTGACTAATAAAGAAATCTTAATCTGTCAAGCACGGAACATCACAAAGAATCTGGGATGCTTCAGCTCCCCCTTCCCCATCTGATGGTCAGCATAGACATGTTGGGCTGAAGGGCCTGTTTCTGTGCTGTATGACTCCATGACTCTGCAAGGATGCTTTTAGTACATAGAACAGTACAGAACAGAAACAGGCCCTTTGATCCACGATGTCTGTGCTGAACACGATGCTGAATTAAACTAACTCTCTTCTACCTGCACACGATCCACATCCCTCTATTCTCTGCATAGTCATGTGTCTGTCTAAACACCTCTTAAACACCACCATTGCACCTGCCTCCACCACCACCGCTGGCAGCCCGTTCCAGGCACCTACCCCTCTCTGTGTCAAAAACTTGTCCCATACATCTCCTTTAAACTTTCCCCCTCTCACCTTAAATGCATGTCCTCTAGTACTTGACACCTCTACCCTGGGAAAAAGATTCTGAATGTCTACTTTATCTATGCCCCTCATAATTTAATAAATTTCTATTAGGGTCTCCGCTCAGCCTCTGACACTGCGGAGAAAACAACCCAAGTTTGTCCAACCTCTCCTTACATCTCATGCCCTCTAATCCAGGCTGCATCTTAGTAAACCTCTGCACCCTTTCCAAAGATTCCACTTTCTTCCAGTAACGGGGGCGACCAGGACTGCACACAATACTCCAAGTGCAGCCTAACCTAAGTGTTATACAGCTGCAACATGAATTCCTGACTCAATGCCCTGACCGATGAAGGCAAGCATGCCATCTGCCTTGTTTACCACCCTATATACTTGTGTGGCCACTTTCAGTGAGCTATGGACTTGGACACCAAGTGCTCTTGTGCTTGTGACATAGTCTATATGGACTTCAGTACGGCCTTTGATAGGTTCTGCATGGTAGGCTGCCATGGAAAGTTAGCTTGCATGGGATCCAGGGTGAGCTGGCTAATTGGATACATGATTGGCTTAATGGTAAGTAGCAGAAGGTGATGGTGGAGTTGTTTTTTGGACCGGATGCCTGTGACTAGTGGTGTTCTCCAGGGGTCGGTGCTGGGCCCATTGCTAGTTGTCATCTATATCAATGATTTGAATGAGACTGTACAAGGCATGGTTAGAAGTTAGCAGTTGACATTATAATAGGTGGTGGTGTTGACAATGAAGATGGCTATCAGGGTGTACAGAGGGATCTTGATCAGCCGGGCTGAGGAACGGCAAAATGGTAGGGCCCTGGGGAGTGTTGTAGAACAGAGGGATCTAGGTGTACTAGTACATGGTTCCCTGAAAGTGGTGTCACAGGTAAACAGGGTGGTGGAGAAGGCTTTTAGCATCAGTCAGGGGACTGAGTAGAGAAGTTGGGATGTTACATTGCAGTTGTACAAGACGTTGGTGAGGCCGCATTTGGAATATTGTGTCCAGTTTTGGTCGCCCCGCTACGGGAAAGATGCCATTAAGCTGGAAAGAGTGCAGAGTAGATTTACAAGGATGTTGCCGGGACTCAAGGGACTGAGTTACGGAGAGAGGTTGAGCAGGTTGGGATTTTTTTCCCCTTGGAGCGTAGGAAAATGAAGGGTGATCTTACAGAGGTGTATAAAACCACGAGGGGCATAGATAGGTTGAATGTGCACAGCCTTTTTCCCAAGGTTGGGGAATCAAGAACTAGAGGGCATAGGTTCGAGGTGAGAGGGGAGAGATTTAATAGGAACCTGAGATGCAACATTTTCACCCAGCGCGTGATCAGTATGTGGAACGAGCTGCCAGAGGAAGTGGTTGAGGCAGGAACGTTAAAAACATTTAAAGGGTATTCAGACGAGTACATAGATAGGAAAGATTTAGAGGGATATGGGCCAAATGCAAGCAAATGGGACTAGCTTAGATGGGAATCTTGGTCAGCATGGACCGGTTGGGCTGAAGGGCCTGTTTCCTTTCTGTATCAATCTACAACTCAGGTGAGCTACTGCATATGGACCAGGTTCAGGTAGTGGACCTGGGGTTGGTTGGCAGCAGTAACCAACTGAGCCACTGAGGGAGCCAGATGACACCAGTGCCTGTAACTCCCTCTCTGGATCCCGGACATCCGGATGGTGGAGCCAGCAGGGGGCGCAATGGGCCACCTATCGGCCCAAAATCAGCTTCCGCTTTGGACACTTTGACAGGGAATTTCCAACACATACACCTTACGTAAACACAAATAATCAAGACTTTCATTTATTCGAAGATGGGGAGGGGCTGGTGGTTGGGAAGTCAGAGGAACTGCTTCGGAGAATCAAATCTGAAATGAATCTGGGCCAGTAAAAGAACACGGGAGGAAGCTGATAGTTTAAAATTCCTTTACGTCTGCCGGGCTGGGTAATGTCACTTCACCTACGGGGGCAAAGGTCAAGCAGCTGGCTAGGTAAGCAGGATTGGGAATTGAACAAGATGCATCTGAGAGTGACTTCTTTTCATCTCCATGTCCATTGGATATTTTTAAAAAGACCCTTCCTCTTCACAGTAAATCATTACATCTACCGGTGTTGATTTGCTCATTTGTTGCTAGTTACACACAACAGGGGGAAGGATATACGGCCTGTCCATTTACCTTTAAGTCCAGCCACAGTGACACTTATTGCTCTGAAATATTGGGCTGATTTTCAGCTGAAATTCACTCAGACCCCAGCCCCAGGAGGATTTATCAGGTTAGAACATTCGTACTGCATGATAGGGAGCGCTGAGGAACATAAGGACCTTGGTGTACAAGTCCAAAGATCACTGCAGGAGGTAGATAGGGCAGTGAGGAAAGCAAATGGGATACTTGCCTACTTTACGGGGGAAGGGAATATTAAGAGTTTGTGGCACAACTTGATAAAACTTTGGTTAGGCCGCAGTCAGAGTATTGCATGCAGTTCTGGTCACCACACAATAGGAAGGCCGTGGTTGCATTGGAGAGTGTAGAGAGGAGGTTCACCAGGATATTACCTGGGATGAAGCGTTTCAGTTATAAGGAGAGGCAGGATAGGCGGGGTTTGTTTTCCTCTGAGCGGAGGAGTCTGAGGGCGGCCCTGATAGGGGTGCACAAAGTTAAGTGGGGCTTAGACAGGGTAGATAGTAGGAAACTTTTCCCCGTAGCGGAGGTGGGACGTGAGTTTAGGGTCAGGGGTGAGAGGTTTAAAGGGGATCTGAGGAAGAGTTTTTTCACCCAGACTCTGGAATGCACTGCCTGAGGAGGTGGTGGCGACAGAGACCCTCACAACATCTAATAAGTATTTAGATAAACACTTGAATTGCCAAGGCTACGGACCAAGTGCTGGCAACAGGGATAGTTAGGATGGTTGCCGTGGATATGGTGGGCTGAAGGGCCTGTTTCTGTGCTTCATGACTATGACTCCATCCCCACACAAGTATACGAAAGCTGGCAGCCAACCGAAGACAGTGGGTCAGAAGCTCTGCACTGCATCACTCTATGAATCTATGTGTCCATATCTGGGTTAATCCCGATATCTCAGGAACCACAGCCTTCCATTCACTGGCTCCGGGACAGCTGGCAGTGAACTCCTCATGGAGACCACCAATGCAGAGGAAAATCTGAAAATTTCCAGGTTCCTGGACACATACATTTGCCTGTCATGTGAGTGCCAGGTTGTCCTGATAATTGGTGGTTCTTGTAATGAATAGGAAAAACTTGCTTTGGCCAGTGAAGCAAATGCACTGTTTATTTGATTTAGTTAAGGTGGCTTGAATGTTTTCAATTGCTTTCAAGTTTTGGTTTGTCATTCATTTTCAAACTTCTTGAGAGGAATTAACCTTAATATTTTTTTATCGGGAATGACTTTAGATGTTGGCAAACATTAATAGATTTGACGGCTTGTGGACAGGTCCTCACCGGATGTCAAAGCCGTTCTGTGAATGCAGCCGGCCAGTTATACTGCCGAAGGTCGTGCACTACCCTGGAGCACACTGATGTGTGAGGGACTGCACTTGGCAAGTGGACAGGGGTCTCGACGGAGTGGAACATAGTTCCAAGATTAAGGACCGGTAGTTTAACACTGAGGTGTGGAAATTTCTTCTCTCAGAGGATGGTGAGTCTCTGGAAATCTCTGTCCCGAGGGTGGTGGAGGCCTGATCATTAGACATATACAAGGTGGAGATAGAGAAATGTCTGAAAGATCGAGGAATTGAGGGTTATGGTGAACTGGAACACAGAAGAGGAAATGAGACCAGCATAGAGCAGCCCTGACCATATTGAATGGCAGGGCAGGCTTGAGGGGCCAAGTGGCTTTTTCTTGCTCGTTTTCTTGTATTTTTGTGAATATTCAGTGTTATTTTGCTTCTATTTGTGCTTTTATCCATCCTGAAGTGACTACCTTACTAACATCCCTATCAGCATGAATCTTAACCTTTTTCTGCATCTTATAAGATAAGATATCTTTATGAGTCGCATACAATTTTGAAAGGTGATGTGCAGTAGTCCGTATTATTGTAGAAGAGATCAGTCATGTCAATATTGTAAAATTTATTGAAACACACAGTGAAATACATCTTTTTATGTAGAGTGTGCTGGGGGCAGCCTACAAGTGTCGCTACGCTTCCAGCGCCAACATAGCATGCCCACAACTTCCTAACCCGTACACCTTTGGAATGTGGGAGGAAACCGGAGCACCCGGAGGAAACCCACGCAGTCATGGGGAGAATGTACAAAGTCCTTACAGACAGAGGCTGGAATTGAACCTGGGTCACTGGTGCTGTAATAGTGTTATGCTAACTGCTACACTACCGTGCCTGCCCACCTTGGCCCATGTTGGTGGGGCTTTCTCCTCAGACCTAGCTCAGTTTTCACTGCTGTGGCTCATTGTGTGAGGTGGCAGTAGGTAGTGTGTTTCCTGGGTGGGTGAACTCAGAGATGCAGACGTCCCCACATACCTGCTGATTTGGAGCCTCCAGTTAGTGCAGTAATGCTCCTCATCAAGGTACGCGCGGCTGCACAATGCAGGACTCCATGGTGTACAGACTGTTCTCAGGGGTACATAGTGAGACAGACATCATCTACTGCTGGAAGGTCATCAACTCAGTGAAAGATCCGCTTCAGCCTGCCCAAAACCTGTTGGTCTTCCCCTCCAGTGTAAGGAGAGGTCTGTAAGTGAGTGCTGCTGACTGGCACATTCCAGGTTGCAGGAAAATGTGCTGAGGGGTGCACCGAAGCTCAGATCAGCCAACGCAAAGGAGAAGGACCATAGTGTAAGATCCTGCTGTCACTGAACACTGAGAGACTGGGCCCTGTGTAACACTCTGTCAAACACTTAACAGGTGCAATCTATAAAGAACAATAAGGTGGGTGTTGATGCATTATAGATGTATTAATTCGATAGCACAATGAACATAAAGAAAGACATGCACTGATTGCATTAGATTTCCTGTATATACTTGTATGAACAGAGTATATTTGACACTCACCAACTTTTATCGATGCACCATAGAAAGCATCCTATCCGGATCCATCACGGCTTGGTACGGCAACTGCTCTGCCCAGGACCACAAGAAACTGCAGAAAGTTGTGGACACAGCCCAGTGCATCATGGACACCAGCCTCCCCTCCATGGACTTTGCTGCCTTGGTGAAGCAGCCGGCATAATCAAAGACCCCACCCACCCGGGTCATTCTCTCTTCTCTCCTCTCCCATCAGGCAGAAGATACAGGAGCCTGAGCACACATACCACCAGGCTCAAGGACAGCTTCTATCCCACTGTGATAAGACTATTGAATGGTCCGCTTATACGATGAGATGGACTCCAACCTCACAATCTACCTTGTTGTGACCTTGCACCTTATTGTCTACCTGCACAGCACTTCCTTTGTAGCTGTGACACTCTGTACTGTTACTGTTTTACCTGTACTACCTCAATGCACTCTGTACTAACTCAATGTAACTGCACCGTGTAATGAATTGACCTGTACGAACGGTATGCAAGACAAGTTTTTCACTGTACCTCGGTGCAAGTGACAATAATAAACCAATACCAATACCAATATTTTTGAAATAAAAACACAGAGGTGCAGGTTGTGGGTTTGGGAGGTGCTGTTGGAAGGGAATTCAGATCCAGATTAGATTGTTGTCATATAAACCAGGGTGCAATAAAATTTCTTGCTTGCGTGAAGTTCACAGAGTAAATAGTGTACATGTTGATAATAAATACAGCAGTAAATACAGTAACGATGCAAAATGACAGAATGGTGCAGAGACTGTAGTGCAAACTGAGGCAGTGCAAAAAGACATGCTCGTGACAATAACGGAACAAACAAGAGGAAGAATTAAGAGACTGAGAACGAAGGGATTTGGTGAGAGTGGGGAGGATGAATCTCGTAAGGTGGTGCAACAATCTGCTGCAGGAACTCAGCGGGTCGAGCAGCATCTGTGGGAGGAAAGGAATTGTTGATGTTTTCTGGTTGAGACTCTGCATCAGGACTGAGAGGGGAGAGGGGAGATGGCCGGTATAAAGTGGAGAGGGGAAGTGGTGAGACAGAGCCCAGAGGTGATTGGTGGACCGAGGGGAGGTAGGGTTCTGTTCGAGCAGGCTGGAAGGTGTCGAGCTTCTTGGGCATTGCTGGAGCTGGGGCCATCCCGGCAGGTGAAGGTATTCCATCAGGCTCCCAACTGGAGAGGTTTTGTAGAGGTACCGGGTGTGTTACCATCTGCAGGATGTCCAGCCTCCGAACTGTGATAAAGTCAAGTTCTCCAGTCATAGTCATTTGCAGAGAAACAGGCCCTTTGGCCCATCCAGTCTGTGCCAGCCATCGAGCCCCCATTTACATTAATCCCATTGCATTCTGACAACATTCCCACAAACACCCCCCTTACACACCAGGGGCAATTTGCAGCATCCAATTACCAACACACACATCTTTGGGATGTGGGATGAAATCAGAGCACCCGGAGGAAACCCAAGTGGTTACAGGGAGAGTACATGAACTCGACACAGACAGCACCGGAGGTCAAGATTGAACCAGGGTCTCTGGAGCCATGAGGCAGTGGCTCTACCCGCTGAGCCACTGGGCCATCCTTGATCCATTTCTTGTTATCACATAGAGTGAAGCGATTTGGCTGAGGACTGGTCGAGGATGCTGAGGTGGATGGTCTACCTCAGTTCTGTCTGAGGATGTTTGCAAATGTATCAGCTTTATCTGTTGCACTTATATGCTGAACTCTGACACCAATGAGGATGGGGCTGTCTGTAGAGACCCTCTACCCACTCGCTAACTCTGCACCACCACTCCTGACTGAATAATGATAGACTAAAATAGCGGTTAGCGTAACACTATTACAGTGCCAGCGACCTGGGTTCAATTCCAGCCGCTGTCTGTAAGGAGTTTGTACGTTGTCCCGATGTCTGTGTGGGTTTCCTCCGGGTGCTCCAGTTTCCTCCCACATTCCAAAGACGTACAGGTTAGGAAGCTGTGGGCGTGCTATATTGGTGCCGGAAGTGTGGCGACACTTGCAGGCTACCCCCAGAACACTACGCAAAAGATGTATTTCACTGTGTGTTTCGACATACATGTGATTAATAAAGAAATCTTATCTAAATGCTGGAGATATGCAGCAAGTCAGGCCACATCTACGGAAAGAGCAACAGAGTTCACCTTTCAATCTTTGTCAGAACTGGGAACGAGATAAAGGCAGCTTGTTGATCTACAAGGAAGGGTGAGGAAGCGGGGTTTTCTCCAGGATAAAACCAAGGTGACCCTAGGGATAAGCTGTAAACAAGGTTACCTGCTCAGTGAGTGAATGGGAGCAGTCAGAGGTTGAGAAGGATGTAATTGTGAAATGCAGAGTAGGAAGATGTACCCAGCAGGTCAGGCTGGGAATGTCCTCCACTCCCAGAGGAAAAAGAAACAAACTAGCTGCCCCAATAAGAGCGACTGATACAGACAGAAATCAAGTTGCCTGAAGTTGTAGAAATCAATATTGAGACCAAAATGTTGCAATGTACCCAGACAGAAGATGAGCTGCTGTTCCTCAAGCCTTGGGCCTCGTTGTAACAGTAAAGGATATGATAGACCTTCAGTCCGAGTTATTAGATGTTGGATCCCACTGCACATGGCCTCCACTGCTGCCAGGTTAGTGTCTCAGTTCTAGTTTGCCAGCCTGTTCTCTGACCTCACTCCTCCCTACACTTCACTGAAGTAGGGTTGTTCTGGATTTAAGTTTAAAAGACTGCAGTTGCTTGAAATCTTAAGTAAAATTACAGTTTTAAAGTAAAATCTCTCTCTCTCTCTCACTCTCTCACTCTCTCTCACACACACACTCTCTCTCACCCTCTCTCCCCAGATGCCGACTGACCTGTTTCCAGCAGTTTCTGCTTTTGACTCCTGGTTTGGTGGTAATGTTAATATCACAGGCCACGAGGTTACAGATTGTGCAGAGGTACAGTACTCATGAAAGAAGATAGCTGTAGAGGTTGAGATGTGACCGGTGACCGTGGTGAAACAGTACACACTGCCATCTCACAGCTCCAGGCACCTGACCATGGGGCTATGCGACCAAGGAGCAGCTTCTGCCCTGTAATGTTTCACCACATCTTCTGTGGAATGAATGAGAGAGCCCACAGAATTATAGACAGTTTTATTTATAATTCTTACGTGGTGTAAACTCTGTGGTATTATTCAGGCTGCCCTGGTTGATATGTGAGAAAGACAGGGAAAGTCAGCCAGGAACTCAAGGTCCACTGACCTATCTGACAGTGGAGGAGAGTGGGTAGTTCCCAGGTGATGCAACACCTGTCCCTTCACCTCTTCCCTTCCAACCATCCAGGGACCCAGTCTATCCAGATGAAGCAGTGATTCACTTGCGCTTCTTCTCACCTAGCGCACTGCAATCAGTGTGACCTTCTCTACATTGGGGAAACCAAGCACAGATCAGATGATTTCCTTGTGGAGTGCCTGCCTTCAGTCCGCAGGGGTGACTCTGAACTTCCCGTTAACTGCCACTTTAAGTCACCATCCCCCTCCCATCTGAGTCATCTGTCTGTGGCCTCCTGTACTGTTACAACGAGGCCCAAGTCAAGCTTGGGGAACAGCTACCGTCTGGGCACGTTGCAGCCTCCTGGACTCAATACCAAGTTCTCCAACTTTAGGTAACTCACTCGTTTCCCTTTCTTTCTTTTGGTCCCCCTCTGGGAGTGGAGGATGTGCCCAGAATGTAGGAGTTGCAAAATACAGAGCAGGAAGACATGCTCAGCAGGTCAGACCTGTTGGGCATTGTATTGTGGAGGGCCATGGTTGTCATGTGACAGAACTGCCCAGTACCTGGTCGAAAGATACACCACTGTCAATCAAGGCCTGGCTCCACCCAACCCATCAGGACACACCTGACCATCGGCCCCTTTAAGCACCTTGGTACTTGGCCTTGGGCCATTGGCCTCCTGTGATTGATTAGTCCTTGCTGGCACCGGGCCATTGGCCTCTTTGCACTACCTGGGCTGGACCCCCCCAGCCCTCCAGCACTATAAAGAGTGCCACATGTGCCGGGTTCGCTCTCTTTGTTTGCTCCGAGGAATTGTGAAACGACACTGGAGAGACCGTTGGTAAGGTGTGTACTTCAACAGGGTTAGGAGCATCCTAAGTTAGTATTCCCGGTAGCGTGGAGCCATGCCTGCACTGAGTCAAGGGGTGGTGGGTATCATATTGCTTTTCCTTGATTGTTTGTACCCAGTTCGTTGTGTGTGTGTGTGCGTATTTTACCCTTGTTGCGATTTTCCCACGCTCGCTATCACCGGTGCGCATGTGTGTGTTGCCCTGTTACCTTTTCCCCACGTTTGTCTTTGTAAATAAATCATTTAACTCGAAGACTGTGTTCAGAGTCCTTGTCCTTCGAGACCTTGAATCTGTTTCACAACAGGCATGTCCTGCAATGTGCCACCTCTGCCCCTGTGGTGGTGAGTGTTAGTTAGTTAGTTTAGTTAGTTCAGTTTATTATCATACACACTTGGGTTCAATGAAATTCCTTGCTCGTGTGAAGCTCACAGAGTAAACAGTGTACATGGTGATAACACATACAACAATAAATACAGCAACAAGCACAAAACAGCGGAATGGTACAGAGACTGTAGCGCAAACTGAAGCAGATGCAACCTGGTGCTTGCATGACGATTTCTTGCAACCGATTATTTGCCGCTTATCAGCTAAATCCTGGATGGTGCCCAGATCTTGTTTTATAATACTATTCCCTTTTCCAGGAATTGCAAAAGGGAGCTGATTGCTATGCAAAATCTTTGTATTCCGAATGGGCTCCCAGGTACAGATTGGAAGGGTGACTCTGAATTGTGCCGGTAATTATTATCGAGTCAGGATTGTGAAGATTGGGATCTTCTTTTGCTTTCTGGAGGAAGGGTCACAATTCTGATGCACTTCCCAGGAAGCCTCATCTTCCTCAAAGCTTACTGACTATTGGTGTGCTTGGAAGTCAATATAAGTAATTCCTGCTGGTAAAGCTTACTTATCTTGTAATTCAACACTGAGATAGTATAATTGAGAGAAAATTCCATCAGATACGTTGTAGCGTGGGCTGGTGGGATGCTAACTACTCATTCCAACTGAGAAACCAAGTTTGGGAATTTCCAGAAAATTGCACTAAATCACCCTAATGCTTTTCACACCTAAATGAAACAACAGATTCTTATCAAAGTTCTGTAGTCCAGGAAAATAATCACTTACTGACAGTAAGGAAATAGTCATTAGAAGTACTCACTGGAACTTTGCCATGTCTTCATGTCGACTGAATTTCAGTCTGATGCTCTATTCTGTAAGACTTTTCTACTCCCTCGCAATTTTGCAACTATGCATAATCCCTGTCAAAGTATTGTGCGGGTGTGGGTGAACTGACAGACTTAGGTTCCAATGTTACCTGAACTTGGGAGTCTGTCTGAAGGGCAATGTCTGGTGATGGAGGGATTCAACAGAAATGCTCGCATGAATTGGAAACACACTTGGGAAAATAGACCTTGACGGATATTGCTGGGCTAGGGAGAGAGGCTTGAAATGACCCAGATTCAATCCTCAGTGATAATGCAGCTAGCTCTGTATCAAGCCCACTACTAGGGAAGAACCCAGTGATTTAGAGTGGACCTGAGTGCAAATGAAATAAGAAAAAAGGTTTCCTGTTTCACCTAACAGCCAGATGTAAAGACCCCACATACAATCTGATTGAAGATCTGGGAGTTCTTCAGCTAACATCTGAGGGTATATTGTTACTGGACTTTGTAGGTATTGTTCAGAGGCCTGAACAATATCGAAAACAAGAGTGCAAATCCCACCACAACCCTTGGGGAACTTAAGTCCAATTAATTAAATAAACTCTATCAAGTGAAAATTGCTATCAAATGACAAAACCACTGGATTGTTGTAGAGATCCAAATGATTCACTGACGATCTTAAGGGACAGAAAATATGTCGCTGCTCATGCTAGTCTATATGTGACTCCAGAGTCCAACAAGTCACCAGCTTCAAGGGTGACTTTATAAACACTGACCTGAAATGAAAATCAAAACAACTGTAGATGCTGGAAATCTGAAACAAAAGCAGAACGTGCTGGAAACACTCAGCAGGTCAGGCAGTGTCTGTGGAGAGAGAAACAGAGTTAACTTTTCGGGTCAGGGCTCCGATGAAGGGTTATGACGAAGCATCTGAAACGTTGACTCTGGTTCTTTCTCCACAGGTGCTGCCTGACCTGCTGAGTGTTTCCAGCATTTTCTGTGTTTTTTCTCCCCAGTCCAATTCTCTATTGAAGGGAAGGGTTGACCATGCTTCTATCTCCCAGGAGGTGAATTCCTGATCCAAACTGATTTTCTGAAAAGATTTTTCTCCACATCGTTTAATTTGGCATCGTGTTCGGCACAGACATTGAGGATCGAATGGGCTGTCCCTGTGTTGTACTGTTCTATGTTCAATGTTTTATGTTCTATGTTCTACGGTCCTGGTCAAGTCTTAAAACTCATATATCCAGTTCTTGAATTATTTGTTGATGGGAACAGCCTCCTTCTATTAACCGACCTAAAGCAACCACTGTCTTATGCGCCTCCATCAAATCTCCTCTCAGTCTCCAGTTGTGGCCTCTACAATGTTTTCCATATTTCCACATGGCACAAAAGGAGGCCATTCAGCCCTTAAGGTCTATGCTATCTCACAAGAGCAATTCCAATACCCCACGAATTTTTCCTGTGACCTGTTCTTCCCATCAGTTCCACCACCCACCTACAATGGGGGGAATTTACAGTGGCCGATTAACCTACTGACCTGTCCATCTTTGAAATGGGGGAGGAAGCTGGAGCACCCAGAGGAAACCCAAGCAGTCACAGAGAGCATGTGCAAACTCCACGCAGACAGCACCAGAGGTCAGGATCGAACCCGGGTCAATGGAGCTGTGAGGCAGCAGCTCTACTACCTGCTCCACTGTGCCGCCCATTTTGGATATGTGCCACATAATCTTCCTGCTCTTTCATTCTCTGGGCTAGACATGTGTTTAGACAACACCAAGAAATGACAGTTGAAAATGAGGTGAACTTGCAGTAGAACAATTTTGCACACATTTCCATCTGCTTACTGCATGTGTTGAAATCCATTTCTTCTTTGCTCAGCAGGATTTTCATTTTCCAGAGTTCTTTTCCCAACATAAACTTCTCTCAAATTGCCTCAGTAGTAGTGAGACAAGCAAAATTTATCTGCAGTCAGATTTTCACTGTTAAAAATGACAGTTCTTGTTTATTTGCCCAGTTTCCCCAAAACCATGCTATTTAAAGAGGCTAATACTCCAACCTGGTTCTCATTGAGATCTGTGACCTCAGGTCTAACCACACGTGTGTGACTTGCTGGATTTGCTTGTGGAGGTCAGAGTCGAGGTCACTTTGTTTCTCAGCCTCAGGACCAGTCTTGGCTGCTGTCACTGATCTCTGCCACACTCCACAGTTGGCTACTCACTGCTGACACAGCCGACTACTCACTCCCACACTCCAAACCTCATTTACTTTTTCTTCAGCTAGAACAGACTCGAGTGCACTGAGATGTTGTACATGTCTGTGAGTATCTTTAAGCATTCTCTCTATCTGCATGTGTTCATCCTATCATCCTATTGGACAGCAGATTCATCTGGTGTGCCTGCTTCTCAATGATAGAATAGTTTCACTAAACATTCACCATTGCAAATAAGAATCTGTAACAAATCTTAACATTTAAATAGGGTCATAGAATCATACAACACAGAAACAGACCCTTTGGCCACTGTCCATAGTCACCATCAACCAGCCATTTACACTAATCCCATGTTATTCTCCCATCAATTCTCCTCCAGATTCTACCTACACACCAGGCGTAATTTACAGCGGCCAATTAATCTACCAATCTGCACATCTTTGGGCAGTGGGAGCACGCGGGGGAACCCACGAAGTCACTGGTAGAACGTGTAATTTCTATACAGACTGCACTGGAGGTCAGGATAGAACCTGGGTCTCTTTAGCTGTGAGGCAGCAGCTATACTGGCTGCGCCACTGTGCCATCCTAGACAGTACATTGACTTAGGAGACACAAAACACTGCAGATGCTGGGATCTGGAGCAACCAACAACCTTCGACAATTCCTTTCCCCCCACAGGTGCTGTTCAACCTGCTGAGTTCCTTTGGCAGGTCATTAACTTAAATAGTTCATGTTCTGTCTTGCAAATAAACTTTACCTCTTTTTGAAATTATATATGTGCTATATCCCAATACATTCATGATATTCCAAACTGACAACAAGATGGTTGCTTTTCTTGAAGAACATTGATGATTCTCATGTTGCAAATTTTAGGAGACTTTGGAGACCCAAAGTTGATTTCTCGTTGAGTTATCCTGAGACCACTTGATTGGAATCTCATTTGTCAAAAGCCTTGGCATATGCATGCAAAAGCACAGCAAGGCACAGTGGCAGGATGCCACAGTGTTGACCTATCAGTGGAGGATCACATGTGCCAGGTTTAACTGCATCACAGTTGAATATGAGTGGGACCTGATCTCAGGAACTTTGAACTCAGGTGTCATATATTGAATGAATGGACATGTTCTTGAAGCCAAACTATGTGCAAGAGACTGAAAGAGAAAGTGATATCATGTGAACCCAAAATGATGCAAAATGCAAACATAGAAAAACAAGGCAGGGTCTCCCTAGGATACAAATGACCTGATTGTGGAAATTGGACTTTACGCAAATTCTCCCATGCATTTTTCAAGCTAGTACAATAACAATAACATGTTTTGTGGTATTAATTAATAACTAGATACAGTATATATTCCATTAGTTTAATTATGGGCAGTGTTAGGGTGATTATTCAATGAATTGGAAGAATTACAGCAAGTGTATGTAAAGTGATTCGATATGGATTACACTAGAAAACGGATGTTTCTGACATATGGAAAAATCGGCTTACGGACAGTTCTCAGAAGCGTAACCCTTTTGTAACCCGGGGGCTGCCTGCACTCCTGATGGAGCTAGGACCAGAAGTACATGGTACACAAGGCGAAAGACGCCTTGTTTAAAGATGTGCAGCAACTAGAAGATTACTTCAATCCAAAATCACTAGAAGCAGTTGCAAGCTATGAGATTGAGACCAGAGGCCAGAAGCAGGTGAGGTAAGGAGTGAGTGCACTGCTCTGTTAAAGAACTTTTCATTGCATTGCAAATTTGGTGCCTTTTTGGATTGCAGCAGGTTTGAGTGTGGGTTGGTCGGTAAATGAATTCAAAAGTGTGGTTTGATATTCAAACTTACAAGTAAAATTGTTGTGTAGATGGATGGGGCATCCAAGAATGCTAAAGAATTTCATCCACCACAGGCAACTGGTATGACCGCAGTCCACAGTCAGAGAAGCCTAGCAAAGCAATAGGGTCCAAAACTGGACTGGCGAGACCAGCTGAGTCACTTGTTATGTTTCATTGACCATCATTCACCAGAATATTGTTGGTTCAGAACAGCCCAGTGCTTCAGTTACTAAAACAAACGCCACATTTTGACAACCTGCAGATCCTTGGCCAAGACAAGCAACAAAAGAAATCTCAGTGCCAATTCAGAAGGAACACAGAAAGGAGGATTTTGTAGTCTGGTAGCTCATCCAAACAACGAGGAGCTGGGACTAGTGTCAGTGCCACAAGCAACAGTAGTGGCAAATGGTCTTTTGAACAAAGCTGTTGACTAACAATCAGTTCAGATTGTTCAGTAATAAGTCAAGCTACTTATCCTAGTATGCTCAGCCAAATACCATTGATGGAAAACACATTCACACTCCAAACCAACTCTGATGAGGTCTTGCAGCCAATGAACAAAACAAACTTCATAGAGCAACACAATAGGCAGTGAGCACAGCTACTCAACTATGAAAGTAGCCGTCTTCAATGGGGGGTGACTGGCTGAGGCAGCCCGTGCTGGATTGGAAGGATATTTATACTGTTGACACTTCAAAGCTTTCCCGGACACATTTTGCAAAGATATGACAATACGTTCAGAAGCACATTCCCATTGGGCTTGATGCAAAGCTGGTCTATCACAAGCCCAGACCAGTCCTATATGTTCCAAAGAGGTGATTCAAGGAGGAACTGGAAGACTAGAGCATAATGCTGAGATCTGACCAGAATGATTGGGCTTCACCAGCAGACACTGTGCTGAAGGCAGACAAAACAATGAGGTTCCGCGGAGACTAGAAGGTCACATTGACTAAAGCCACCATGATGAAAAATATCCCCAACACACCGCTAGGCTTGTGCGTGGAGTTAGCAAGATAAGAGGTGTTCGCAAAATTGGATATCTCCATGCCTATGCAAAACTAGTAGTCAGCAGGACCTGATAATCAACTTGCACAGAGAGCTTTACTCATACATGAGGTTATCCCAGTCATGATGGATATAACCTCGCAAAGAGTGCAAAGGTCATTGCTTGTACAACCAAGGTGACCTGTTAATGGCCACCAGCAATTGGAGAGTATGAGGCTGAATTGGAGTAATAGCTATAAGGAGAGTTTGGGCAAACTTGGATATTTTTTCTCTGGAGCGTTTGAGGCTGAGTGGAGACCTGATGCAAGTGTATTAAATTATGAGAGACATAGATAGGTAAATAGAGTCTTTTTGCCAAGGCAGAAATGTCAAATACCAGAGGGCATAGATCTAAGGTGAGAGGGGGAAAGTTTAAAGGAGATGCGTGAGGCAACTTTTTAAAAAGAGGGTGCTCGGTGCCTGGAATAGGCTGCTGGGTGAGGGGGTTAAGAGTCATTTAGAGAGACACCTGAACAGGCAGGGAATGGAGGGATATAGACCATGTTCAAGCAGATGGGATTAGTTAGATTGGCATCATGGTCATCACAGGCATGGTGGGCTGAAGGGCCTGTTCCTGTGCTGTACTGTTCCATGTTCTATTTGTTCACAGAAGAAAAAAAGCTGATTTTGCAGGGAGTGTTCTGGTCATTATATGTCAAGAGAAGCAAGTGTAAGTTTTTGAATCAAACCCTGGGCTGAAGGCTGATGCCAGTGGTCTACAAACACAGGGGCTGTCTCCAATGTACCAGAGTTTGAAAATATCACAAAGCTTATCCTGTTCCTGGGGATGCCCATATGCTCTGAGGGAACAAGTCAAGGAGGAACTGAACAGGCGAGAACAAAATGGTGAAATCTGACCAGCAGACACTGTTCCCAAGGGAGAGCAAACAGTGAGTCTCTGTGGAGACCACTGACTAAAGCCACAGATGATGAACAATATCCCCAATGCACAGCAAGGCTTGTGCATGGAGTTAGCAGGGTCAAAGGTGTTCACAAAAGGTGTGGCATTAGACACCCTTCCTTCCAGACCCTGTGACAGTGCTCATCCCATTGAACACGTTAGATGTGAACATGTGGAATCAGAAGCAAGATGCAAGGGATCATTTATGGTGGAGATAAGCCACGTGGTGGATGGTAGGCATGAGAAACCCAATCTTCCACTCTCACAGGAATGATTACTGCCTTGCAGTATTGTTTGGAATCAAGAAACCCAATCCGATTTTACCAGGCAGACCCTTTACCCCAGTGATTGTGCCCAATACTGGTGACGCCAAGGCCCGGATCAGTGATACCTACTGTGGCAGCATCAAGGGTACAGAGATGGCTGATCCTTCTATTGCAGTTTGACTGTACAATTGAGGACAAGGCTTCCACTGTGGATGTCAGTTGAACCTACACCTGAAAGCTCTGATGTTAGGTGTGAAAGTGGGATCTGCGCCATAAATACAGTCATAGAATTATCAAGCAATACAGCACGGAAACAGGCCCTTTGGCCCAACGAGACCATGTTGACTACCAACCACCACTTACACTAATCGTGCACTAATCCCACTTTATTATCGTGACATGATAGAAAAATAGGGGGCTATGTGGGAGGGAAGGGTTAGGTAGATATTAGAGCAGGATAAAATGTCAGTGCAACATTATGGGCCGAAGGGCCTGTACTGTGCTGTAGTGTTCTATGTTCTATGTTCTATGTTCATTCCTATCAACTCTCCCCAGATTCTACCACTCACCTACTCACTAGGGTCAACATACAATGGTCAATTAACCTACCAACTGCACAGCTTTGGCATGTGGGAGAAAACTGGAGCACCCGTGGAAGCCCACGTGGTCACAGGGAGAACGTGCAGACTCCACACACAGAGGTTAAGATTGGACCTGGGTTGCTGGAGCTGTGAGGCAGTGGCTCTAGCAACTACACCATGGTGATGTGTCACGTCAGTGAAGAACTTGCCAGTGACTACACTTGAAGTTGCAGACCAGACCTGGGGACTTACGTTGAAAGGGTGCAAGGACAGACCTTGAAAGGAGGGAGAGAATATGGCCAGTGTACAGACAAAGAACTGAAACTGTTCCATCAATTGTCACCTACCAGTTGTCATGGCAGCAGAGGTGCAGCCAGTTGGCTATTGCATGGACATACCCTCTACTTTGAGAGAATTGATTTCTGGCTGAACTTCACGCAGAGCACACAGCAATAATCAATGTGAAAGAAGCCTTGTTTACTGGCCTTACTTGGACAGTGGCCACAAACCAATGGTGAACAGACACAGTATTTGCCCAAGGTGTCGGAATAAAACCCCAAATGCTCCTTTGCAGTCAAAGCCCTCGGGACCTTTTCAGAGAGAACATGGCGGCACATGGAGCAGCATGTAGTGCAGCTGGACCACAGCTCCAGGGACCTGGCTTTGATCCTGACCTCCAATGCTGCCCGTATGGAGATTCCTTGCTTTTCCAGTGACCGTGTGGGTTTCCCCTGGGTTCTCCCATAGCCCAAAGACGTGGAGGTTGTGAGTTACTGTAAATTGGCCCAAGAGTAGGTGGGTGGTAGGAGAATTCAACGGGGAGTTAATGGCCCTGGAGAACAAAGCGGTTAGAAGGAAATAAGTAGGGGAAGGAACTTGGGATTAGAGTTATAGAGTCATACAGCACAGAAACAGGCCTCTCAGCCCACTGAGTCCACACCAACTATCAAATACCCGCTTACACTAATTCTCACTAATCCCATATTTTATTCTCCCCACATTCCCATCATCTCCTCCCAAATTCTGCCACTCACCTACACACTAGGGGTAATTTACAGCAGCCAATTAATCTACCAGCCTGCGTGTCCTTAGGACTTGGGAGGAAACGGAGCACCCGGGGAAACCCATGCAGTCACAGGGAGAACGTACAAACTCCACAAAGACAGCACCGGAGGTCAGGATTGAATCCGGGTTTCTGGCACTGCGAGACAGCGACTCTACTGGCTGCTCCACTGTGCTGCGGGATTGTGCTGGGACCCAGCATCGATCTGAAGGGCCAAGTGGCCTCCTGTAATGTTGTAAGGACGTTGGAGAGAACATGTTATGAAAAAGGAACTGATGATTTCCTGGTACTGATTGAGTGATCCGAAGTGAAATGCATGGGCTCACATCTTCCTCCTAAATGTGCTACAGATGAGTGGAGGTCTATCTGTTCGTGTCGTGATTTACCTGAAGGGGTTGTTCCTGACAATGGTCTCCAGTCTCTATCTAATCTTATCACAAACTTTATAAAATAGTATTAACACATTCCTAATCTTTCATATCACCTGGCTTTAAATGGAGCAGAACAGTTAAGAATGCTCTTAAGTAGAAATGTGACAGGGATATTCAAAACTCAGCAAGAAACAGCACTCAGCGAACATCTCACTGAACAATGATCTTGACCTCAGATGCTGTCTGTGTGGAGTTTGCACGTTCTCCCTGTGACCGCATGGGTTTCCCCCGGGTGCTCCGGTTTCCTCCCACATCCTAAAGGCGTGCTGGTTGGGAGGTTAATTGGTCGTTGTAAATTGTCCCTGGTGTGTAGGTGAGGGGTAGAATCTGGGGGGAGTTGATGGGAATGAGGGGAGAATAAAATGGGCTCGGGTAGGATTAGTATAAAGGGGTGGTGGACGGACTGAATGGCCCGTTTCCATGTACATCTCTCTATGACACCGTCCGTGCTAGCACTTAGTTGTTCACATCTAAATCTCTCAGTCTGACCATCTTTTCCCTTCTCCCTCATTTATTTGTCCAGCCCCCACTAAATGCATCTTCACTGTTCTCTTTGACCACTGCCCCTGATAGTGATGTCTGCATTCTCGCTGCACTTTCCATGGAGAAGTTGTTCATTAATTGTGTATATTGATAGGATTAGTGCAGGATTGGTGTAAATTGGTGCTTGATGGTCAGTGCAGACTTGGAGGTCTAAAGGATTTATTTCCATGCTGAACCACTCTCTGTGCCTAGGCCGTAGAGTAGAAAAGCAGGGATCTTATGTTGAATCTTTATGGTGTAGCAGTTAGTGTAATGCTTTACAGCGCCAACCACCCAGGTTCAATTCTGGCCACTGTCTGTAAGGAGTTTGTACGTTCTCCCCGTGTCTGTGTGGGTTTCCTCCAGGTGCTCTGGTTTCCTCCCACATTCCAAAAAGACGTACGGGTTAGGAAGTTGCGGGCATGCTATAATGGCACCGGAAGCGTGGTGACACTTGCGGGCTGCCCCCGGTACACTCTACTCAAGATGCATTTCACTTTGTGTTTTGATGTACATGTGACTAATAAAGGTATCTTATCTTGTCTTAATCCACAACTAGAACATTGTGGACAATTCAGATGATGCAGGAAGGATATGAAGGGTCTTGAGAGATTCAAAGAAAGGTTTACTGGAGTGAGCAATTCTCTTATTCATTCGGAGGATGTTGATGGCTCTGACTGTAACACACAAAGTGCTGGAGGAACTCAGCGGGTCAGGTAGCATCTATGGAGGGAAATGGACAGTTGACGTTTTGGGTTGAGACCCTTCATCTGGACTCATCAGTCCTTCATCAGTCCAGATGAAGAGTCTCAACCCATAAGTTGATTGTCCATTTCTCTCCATAGATGCTGCCTGACCCGCTGAGTTCTTCCGGCACTTTGTAGATTCAAATAAACTTGAATTTGAACTGCCCTAGATTCTGTATCAATAGTCTAGCAGTCTAGTTACCAGTCTGATACCTTAAACACTGCACTATCCCACCCATGACAAGAGTACATTGGAAAATATGGAATCATTAGCCATGGGTGAGTACCAGAAGACGAGAGGGTGGCTAAATTTGTGCCTAAATTTAAGAAGGGCTGCAAGGATAAGCCAAGGAACTGCAGGCCAGTGAGCCTGACATCAGTGGTGGGAAAGTTACTGCAGGGGATTCTGAGGGACAGGATTTATTTGCATTTGGAAAGTGACTGGTTAGGGATAATCGCCATTACTTTGTATGTGGGTGATGGAGTTTCACAAATTTGATTGAATTTTTTGAGGAGGTGACCAAGAGAATTGACAAGGGCAGGACAGTGGATGTTGTCTACATGGACTTTAGCAAGGTCTTTGACAAGGTCCCACATGGTAGGCTGGTGCAGAAGGTTGGAATACGTGGGATCCAGGATAAGATCGCAAACTGGATGCAAAATTGGCTTGGTGGTAGGAGGCAGAGGGTGGTGGTGGAGGGATGACTTTCAGTATGGAGACCTGTGACCAGTGGTATGCTGCAGAGATTGGTGCTGCATCCTTTATTGCTCGTCATATATATTAATGATTGGAAGAGAACGTAGATGGCATGATTTGTAAATTTGCAAGTGATGCCAAAATTGATGGCATAGTGGACAGTGGAGAATATTGCTTAAGTTATAACGGGATCTAGATCAACTGGGCAAGGGAATAGCTGCTTGAATTTAACTCAGGCAAGTGCAAAATAATACATTTTTCGAAGTTAAAGCAGTGCAGGGGATACACAATGAATAGCAGAGCCCTGGTGAGTGTTAATGAACTGTGAGACCTTTGGGAACTAGTACATAATTCCAGGAAAGTGGTGACACAGGTAGACAGAAGGCATGCACTATTCTTGCCCTCATCGGCTGAGGCATTGAGTATAGGAGCTGGTAGATCACATTATAGTTGTACAAATTGTTGGTTAAGCCACACCTGGGGTATTGTGTGCAGTTCTAGGAAGGATGTGATTAAGCTCAAGAGGATGCAGAAAAGATTCACAGGAAAGTTGCCTGGACTGGAGGGCTTGAGTTATAAGGAGAGATTGGATAGGCCGGAACTGTTTTCTCTGGAGCGAAGGGGGCTGAGGGGTGACTTTATAGAGGTTTACAAGATTCTGAGGGACATAGATAGGGTCACAATCTTTATCCCAGAGTAGGGGAGTCTAAAACTAGAAGGCATAGGTTTAAGATGAGAGAGGCAAGATTTAAAAGGGATCTGAGGGGCAAGTATTTCACACAGAGGGTGGCGTGTATATGGAACAAGCTGCCAGAGGAGGTACTAGATTCAGGTACAATTCCAACATATAAAAGACATTTGGATAGGTACATGGATAAGAAAGTTTTAAAGGTATATGGGCCATGTGCTGGCAAATGAGATTAGCATAGATAGGCATCTTGGTTGGCATGGACAAGTTGGGCCAAAGACCCTGTTTCCCT
Source organism: Pristis pectinata (assembly GCF_009764475.1). Taxonomy (NCBI): domain Eukaryota; kingdom Metazoa; phylum Chordata; class Chondrichthyes; order Rhinopristiformes; family Pristidae; genus Pristis; species Pristis pectinata. Next base: position 12,338,305 of record NC_067439.1, on the reverse strand, counting down.
GCTGTATTATCCCATAAATCTCTATGAATTGCTTCCATTAGAACAGATAGGACATTTTATGCAAAGTCTAGATAAGGATAAAAATAGAGAATCTACTCGCATTTAGCAGAAGTAACACAGGTCATTGATCTAAAGTACTTGGCAACAGGTCCAACTGGTGATGTAAGGAAAATATTTCCAACTAATTATTCCCTGGAATGTCCTGCCTGTAAGTGTGGTGAAAACAGATTCAACTGAGTCACTTTATTTCTAACTATGGCTGATTTTCAGAACTGAATTCAGACTCTCACTGCGGAATTCAAATTCACATCCCTGGAATGACTAATCAAGCACGTTAACCACAGCAGTCTCATTTCACTAACTTTTATTGCTAACAAGCGGAAAACCTCAAGGTTTTGGGTAACAAATTGGGTAAGTGTCACCCTTCATAGGAGTACCTGGTCTCACAATTCAGATGTGCTCCTTTCCTTTTTTGTAGCTGAATCCACATAGGTTCAGGTGTTGAACCTACCAAATACTGAAAGGCTTGTATAGAGTGGACATGGGGAGGATGTTGCCATTAGTAGAAGGTTCTAGGATCTGAGGGCATGGCCTCAGAATAAAGGGATGTCCCTTTAAAACTGAGATGAGGAGGAATTTCTTCAGCCAGAGGGTTGTGAATCTGGGGAATTCACTGCCGCAGAGGGCTGTGGAGGCCAAGTCATTGTGAGTTTTGTTCTTGATTGGTAAGGGGGTTAAGGGTTACAGGGATAAGGCGGGAGAGTGGGATTGAAAAAAAATCAGCCACGATTGAATAGTGGAGCAGACACGATGGGCCAAATGGCCTAATTCTGCTCCTATATCTTATGATCTTATGGTCTAACTTAAGTGTGTCTTCCATTGTATCTATCAGCAGTAATCTTCATGTCATCAAACAGCAGCACATTGGTCTGAGGTTAAAGACACATAAAAGCCAGGCTGATTTAGGACAGTGAGTTTTCTCCACTTGTTTAGCACCATGTCAGTAAAGATGCTCACTGTCTCAATTTGTAACCTGTGGAAGATTGGAGCAAATCCAATCATTCCAAATCCCCACTCACTATGTTCCTGTAGCTCTGCACTTATTCTCTTGTATGTGCTCACCAACTGCCCTCTGATTCTTTTGCCTATTATTTACACTGGGGGCAATTTACAGTAGCTAATTAACCTAGCAGCATGTCTTTGAGGTGTGGGAGGAAACCGGAGCACCCAGTGGAAACCCACACGTTCACAGGGAGAACGTGCAAACTTCACACAGACAGCACTGGAGGTCAGATTTGAACCCAAGTCACTGGAGCTGTGAGGGTACCGTCACCCTAACAATGGCACCCTTAGCAACCTAGGCAACCTGCTAACTAATTCAAGGACACGACTGCATTCTCTCTTCTCTCCTCTTCCATTGGGTAGAAGATACAGGGGCCTGAGGGCACATACCACCAGGCTTAAGGACAGCTTCTACCCCATTGTGATAAGACTGTTGAACAGTTCCCTTATACGATGAGATGGACTCTGACCTCACGATCTACCTTGTTGTGACCTTGCACCTTATTGCACTGCACTTTCTCTGTAGCTGTGACACTTTACTCTGTACTGTTATTGTTTTTACCTGTACTACCTCAATGCACTCTGTACTAACTCAATGTAACTGCACTGTGTAATGAATTGACCTGTACAATTGGTATGCAAGACAAGCTTTTCACTTTACCTCGGTACAAGTGACAATAATAAACCAATACCAACACCAATACCAATATCACCTGTACAATGTCACTGTGGCCAAAGAGTCAAGAGGAGTAAGTGTGAGAGTGCTTGTCATTTTCATGTTGGTTTGTCCATTGCCTTTGGTGGACCTGAGCTCAAGGATGGGACAATGTGCTGGAGAGATCAGCTTAAGAACTGGGATAAACTGGCAGTTCTTCCATCCCAGTGGGCCTCTGGAGTGTTTGCTAGCTGTGTAGTGGGTGATGACTCTCCTGATCTTTTCCCCACAGGAATAGGATCAGTTCCTGAAAGATAGCACTCAATAAAAGTCACCTCATTTAAAGTCATGACCTGATTTCAATTGCCTGAAAGGGTGGGAGAGGAACTGTATAGGCTCAGGATGTTTCTCCTGTGTGTTTGCCTTGAGGTTGCGCAGTTTGTGAGGGTGTGTGGGGGTGGTGTTGGAAACTGTCAACGTAATGCCGAGGGCTTGATGGAACAACTAACCACTTTGTTTGTATCAATCTTGTTGCGCTGTAGGTAGGGGAGGGTGAAATATACAGTAGCTGTGTTTCCTCTTTAGTTGGCTTCTTCCAAAGTGTTGCAGTGTGCAGAACGTGCACCATCGTGCACTCTATCCTGGAGGGGAACAAAGACAAGGCAAGATTCCCAAACATAGAAACCTCACCCCTCTGTTTCTGGCTTGGCAGCAGTTGTCACAGAGCAACAATGTGCAGTTTGTTTTAAGGACTCTTCACAATATTTGCATCTTGGGAAAGTTTTTTTACACACAGTGGCTGATGTCCGGAATGCATTGCCAGAGGCAGTAATGGAATCAGATACAATCATTCCGTATAAGAGTGATTTAGGCTTGAATAGACAAGGCAAAGAAAGGTACAGACCTAATGTGGGCAATTAAGCTTAGTGTAGATGGGCAAAAAGGTTGGCATAGACATGAAGGGCCGAAGGGCCTGTTTCTGTGCTGTACGACTCTTTGATTCTCTATGACTCCATCTTCTTCTTCAGAGGATGACACTTGGAGTACTGTGTACAGTTCTGGTCGCCCGACTACCCGATGTGGTAGCAATAGAGAGAGTGCAGAAGAGATTCACCAGGACATTGCCTGGAATGGAGGGCTGTGGTTACAAGGAGAGATTGGATAGGCTGGGATTGTTCTCACTGGAGCACAGAAGGCTGAGGGGTGACCTGAGAGAGATTTATAGAACTACGAGGGGCATAGATAGGGTAGACAGTCAAAGTTTTCTTCCTAGATTGAGGTCTAAAACTAGAGGGCACAGGGTTAAGGTGAGAGGGGAGAAATTTAAAGGTGACCTGAGGGGGCAGGTTTTTCACCTGGTGGTGGTTATTTGGAATGAGCTGCCAGAGGAGGTGGTAGAGGCAGGTACAAATGTGACACGTAAAAAGCATTTGGACGGGTATTTGGATAGGAAAGGATTAGAGGGATACGGACCGGCAGGTAAATGGGATTAGAATGGATAAGCATCGTGGCCATGGATGAGTTGGGCCGAAGGGTCTGTTTCCGTGCTGTACGACTCCATGTGACTCTCTAACTCTCTGTGACTCTCTCTCTTTCTTCAGAGGATGACTTGCTTCCACTCCAGTCCCGAGGCAGCCAATGTGGGGCCCCGACACTCTTCCACAGGTGACTGATGGGGTGGGCGTGCGGGTCGTTGGTGAGACGGTGGTCTCCTTCCTCTGCCGACGCAGAACTTCTGTGCGCTGCCAATGTGAGGTCATCAGTGCCATCCGGAATTCCCCACCTGCACACTTTGAGAAGAGATTCCCAGCAGACGGTGGGAAAGCCATACCTTTTTCAGTGAGACTTTAGAACACAATATAGGAGCAGGAGTAGTCCACTCATCCCCTCAATCCTGTCCCGCCATTCAGGGCTGACCATTCTTGAATCTATTTTTGTGCCCACCTGGTAATCTCTTCCTGGGAATCGGGCGCCTGTTTTGGGAATCTGGCATCAGGCAAGTGGGTGATGTGGCCTGTCCAGCGGAGCCAAGTGTGTGTTATGTGGACCTCATTGTTCGGGATATTGGCCTGGGGGAGACCACTTGAGTTCCCGAGCTGTGTAGCAGAGGGGTGTTCAGGTCTGTAGCTGCTGGAACTGTTTGTGGGGGGTATCTGACATTGCAGATTCCAAATTTCACACTGTGAGAGGGTGCCAGTGTGTCATTTCTTTTAACGTGGGATAGACACTGCACCAAGAGGTGCCTCGGTCCAGTGACAAGGGTCCAAGGTAGACACGCAAGGGACTGCAGGTGCTGGGATCTTGAGTGAGAAAACAAATGGCTGGAGGAACTCAGCGGGTCGAGCAGCATCTGTGGAGGGGAAAGGGATGGTCAATGTTTCTGGCCTGCATCAAGGGGGATAGTCAGTATAAAGAGGTAAGTGGGAGGGTTGGGGCAAGAGCTGTCAGGCGATAGATGGATCCAGGTGAGTAGAACATTTAAGAAACGTCCAGAGGAGCATTCGAATCGCCGAGGCATAGAAGGCCTAAGGCAAAGTGCTGGAAGGTGGGATTAATATGGATGGGTGCCCACTAGTCAGCATAGCCATGGTGGGCCAAATGGCCTGTTTCCATGCTGTGTGACTCTATGACTCTGACTCTCTTGCACCCAACTGCTTGGCCCCCTTCCTTCAAGTTCAAGTTCAAGTTCAAGATACTTTATTGTCATTCACCCATATGTTACGAAATACACAGAGGAACGAAATTTCATTTCCCCCAGACTCACACAACAGAGGACATACATAAAACAGAAGATATACAATAAACGCAGACAAAAAAAAATGTGCAAGTACAAATAATGCAAAAAACGGTATATACAGAATACAAATTTAGTGCAGAGTTAGTGCAAAACCGATTTGGACCAAAACCGATTTGGACGAAGAAAATACAGAACTCAGTGTGTTGCACTAATTGGATAAACATGTTCAGCAGCAGCCAAAGTTCTTATATGCCGTTGTGCAAACCGGGGCTTTTGACACAGCATTTGTCTGAAACTGCCTCCAGGATATTCAGAAGCCTCTGGACATTCCTCTCTCCCTCACTGCTCCGGATCTCCCCTCCCTCCTGCACACCTTCTCTCCCACCAGACCTCACCCCAAGACTATCCCTCGCTTTCTGGTCCCCAGAAGTAGCCTTTGACTAGTGGTCAGAGGCTTGGGTAAGTTTTTATTCGTTGACTGCTGGTGTCTGTGGCTGGCTGAGGTCCTTCTCCACACCAACCCATTACCAAGCGTAGTCTGAGCGTATTTTATTTGGAGTTTACACATCAGCCACACAGAGAGGCTACATTTTCACCATCACTGCAGTACAGCATTCTAACCACTGTTTCAGACAGTCCCTGTTACTCAATCATACTTAATGATTTATGAGCTCATGATTGTTTCTTTCCTGTTCAGTTATCCCCACAAATAAGGCAATGTTTACAAGGAAATATTCAAGGCATTTAGGCAGGGGAGGGTGTAGGGGGGTGCAGGGAGGGGGGAATAGCCAAATCTCTTTCTCCATTAGTGCAAGGGATAGAATTCCATTGACTACATCCAGGGGTGAGGTCGGAAGGACAGAAAGGCACAGAAACTGAGGTCCACTTGGCAGGCTCCCGACAACGTAGTAACACACATCCATTCAGCCTTTCAAACCTGTTTCAGCATTAAACTAGATCATGACTGTTCCACTTCTGTAAAATAAAAACAAATAAAAGACCTCAATCTTAGTTTTGAAGTTTATGGGGAGAGTTCCAAATTTTCTGTTGTGTAATAATGTGTTTCCTGATAGCAGCTTTGAAATGCCAAAGTCTAATTTAATGTTTCTGGGTTCCTCCACACGAAGAAATAGTTTCTCTTCTCTTGAATTACACAGATCCTGATCTCCAGCCTACACCAGGGCACAGACGGACTGGTGGAGATGAGAAAGTGATTGTCGATTATGACCTGTGGTATTGCTTATATGAGAAGGGTTGACAAGGCTGGGATCCTGCTCCCCTGAGTTTTTTAGAATTATGAAGGAATTTGGCTTGGTAAATACAGAGTAGATGTTTCAACAAATAGGCAACACAGTGGTGCAGTGAATAGAGCTGCTGCCTTAGCTCCAGTGAACTGGGTTCGATTCTGACCTCCGGTGCTGCCTGTGTGGAGTTTGCATGTTCTCTCTGTGTAGGTTGGTAGGTTAACCAGTTGCTATAAATTGCCTGTAAGTGGGTAGATGAGTGGTGGAAGCTGGGGGCAGTTGATGAGAATGTGGGGAGAATAAAATAGGTTAGGGTAGAAAATGGAGACACAAGAGACTGCAGATGCTGGAAACCTGGAGCAACACACAAAGGAGCTGGAGGAACTCGGCGGGTCGGGCAGCATCTATGGAGGGAAATGGACAGTCAATGCTTCGGGTCGAGACCCTTCATCTGGGTAGAAAATGGATGTTTGCTGGTCAGTTGGGACTCAATGGGCCAAAGGCCTGTTTCTGTTCTGTATCTCTCCATGACTCTAAATGAGAATGTCCAAAACTAATGGGCATAAAACTGAAGGAAAACACAATGAGAAATTCACAACGTCTGATGAAAGGTCATCAACCTGAAACGTTATCTCTGCTTTTCTCCACAGATGCTGCCTGACCCCCTCAGTTCTAACAGTTGTGGGTCAGGCAAAGCTTTTTATTTGGAAGAGAGACCCTGCCCAGAGTTGATCTTTTGAGCCAGATGGTGTGTTTCTCTGCTTTAGATACTTCTGTAGTCATCTTCTCCTTCTGAGGCAGTCCCTTGGGGTTGAGGACAATGTATCCACCCCAGTTCTGTTGACTGATGACTGATGAGGTGAGTGTGGAACCCACAGACTTTGCAGCAGGTGGGACAGGTTGGGTTTGATGGGGCAGGGGGTGGGAGGTGGGTAGTTTAAGGGTTGGTCCACTTCTTTCTCTGTGTGTTTCCAACCAAGAGTAGTCATGAGTCGGGAGAGATACGTCACAGAAACAGACCTTACAGCCCACAGAGTCCGCATTGGCCATGAATCACTCATTTATGGTAATTCCATTCTATTTTCTCTACATTCCTTTCAACTTCTACCAGAGTCCACTACCCACCTACCCACTAGGGACAATTCACAGTGGCCAATTAACTTACCAACACACATGTTATTAGGATGTGGGAGGAAACATCCCAATATCTTAGGAAGGATGTACTGATGTTGGAGAGGGTTCAGAGAAGAATTACGCGGATGATTCCCGGAATGAAAGGGCTTACATACGATGAGCGATTGTTGGCTCTTGGACTGCATTCATTGGAGTATAGAAGAATGAGAGGGGACCTCACAGAAACATTTTGAATGTTGAAAGGATTGGACAGAGTAAGCGTGGCTAAGTTTTTTCCCTTGGTGGGTGAGTCCAGGACAAGAGGGCACAGTTTTTAGAATTAGAGGTTACCCATTTAAAACAGAGATGAGGAGAAATTTCTTTAGCTAGAGGGTCGTGGATTTATGGAATTCTTTGCCACATACAGCTGTGGAGGCCCGATCATTGGGGGCGTTTAAGGAGGAGATTGATAGGTATCTAATTAGTCAGGGTATCAAGGGATATGGGGAAACGGCCGGGAATTGGGGCTAGATGGGAGAATAGTTTAGCTCATGGTGAAGTGGCGGGACAGACTCGATGGGCCGAATGACCTACTTCTGCACCCTTGTCTTGTGATCCTGTGAAACCAGAACACCCAGAGGAAACCCATGCAGTCAAAGACAATGTGCAATCTCCATGCAGACAGAATCCAAGGTTAGGTTTGAACCTGCGTTATAGAGTCATAGAGTCAGACAGCACAGAAACAGGCCCTCTGGCCCAAGTGGTCCATTCCGACCAAGATGGCCATCCAAGCTAGTCCTGTTTGCCAGTATTTAGCCCATAACCTTTTAAACCTTTCCTATGCATGTACCTGTCCAACTGTTTTTTAAAGGTTGTTATTGTACCTGCCTCAACCTCTTCCTCTGGCAGCTCATTCCACATACACACCACCTTTTGTATAAAAAAGTTGCCCCTTAAGTTCCTCTTAAATCTTTCCCCTCTTGCCTTAAACCTATGCCCTCTAGTTCTCAATTCCCTAACCCTGGGAGAAAGACTGAGTGCATTCACCTTACCTCCGCCCCTCATGATTTTATGCACCTCTATAAGATCACCTCTCAGTCTCTTACACTCCAAGGAATAAAATCCTAGCTTGTCCAACCTCTCCCTATAACTCAGTCCCTTGAGTCCTGGTAAAATCCTTGTAAATCTTTTCTGCACTCCTTCCAGTTTAATAACATCATTCCTATAAGCAGAGTGACCAAAACTGAGCACAATAGTCCAAGTACAACCACACCATAACCTCTCAACTTTTATACTCTGCCCTGACTGATGAAGGCCAGTGTGCCAAACGCCTTCTTCACCACTCTGCTTACCTGTGACTCCACTTTCAGGGAACCATGTACCTGAACTCCAAGGTCCCTTTGTTCTACAACACTCGTCAGGGGCATTTTGGAAAGTCCTACCTTGACTTTCCAAAATGCAGCACCTTGCACATATCTGAATTAAACTCCATTTGCCATTCCTCGGCCCACTTACTCAGCTGATCAAGATCCCCCTGTAATTTTTGATAACCTTCTTCACTGTCCACTATACCACTGATTTTAGTGTTGTACCACCTAATTAGGGTCTCTGGTGCCACAAGACAATGGCTCTACTCACTGCAACAGTCTGCCACCCAAAGGTTCTCAGCACAGTTGTGGGCCAGAGATTGTCAGGAGGCAATGAGGATGTTAAATTTTTTCAAAGAGACTTTGAGAAGCTCCTTGGTCTGAGCTGCTGGTCACTTCTTCTCATATCGGGGCTCGAAAAAGAGTCTGCTTAGGGAGTCTGGCATTGGACATGTAAACAACAGGGCCTGACCAAAATGGCTGACTCTATAATTAGATCCTGTTTGGGTATCAGTCCCCTTTTCCTACCAGAGGATTTGGAGGAGACAGTTTTAGTGGTATCTCTCCAACATCTTGAGGTGCTTGGTACAGGTAGTCCCTCTATCAGATGCAACCAAAAGGACATGGATCATGGTTACCTACAGACCATGAACTTGATGTTGGATTTGAGGACCTGGTGTGCAGAAACTCTTTTCCTCAGATGGCCAAGGGCCATGGTGGTGCAGTAGAGGGGTTGTCAAATTCATCATCGATGCCTTTGCTGAGAGGTGGCTCCTGAGGTATGGAAAGAGGTTTGTTTCCTATAGTCTCATCATAGACCATTATTGCCTGGGAATGATGTTGTACAGGAGGAACAGGTTTGTAGAGGACCTTTGTTTACAGATGCTTTTATAAGGCCCATTCCCTTGTACACGTCATTGAAAAAATCAATAATGGCTTGAAGTTCAGCCTCTTGAGCATACATGCACGCCAGTGTCATCTGTATAGTGCAACTGAAGTTAGAATCATCTTGTGACAAAAGTTGAAGAGCATTTTTAAGGAATCGTGTTTTCTTACCTCTTCTTACACTTGGTTAGAATGTAGGATGACAGTGATGTCAATGGAGCAAGCTCAGTCCCTTAGTTCTGTTGTCAATCTAGGCTGTGCTGTCAATTGTTCATCAAGGGTCAACAAAGCAGGAAAGCAGAGAGGGAAGGAGCTTACCACCAGGTCTCAGTACTCCATGTTGCAGATCCAGTCCCATAAACTGGTGGCTCATCGCCCATTTCCTACGTGGGAAAGTCTTGGCACCAGACCTTAGACAATCACTTGTTCCACCTATGCTGCAGTGTGCCCACTATGACCTTGTTATCCATGGCCTCACCCAACCTGGATCCGCGTACTGACAGGGTCAGCTCCAGGCTTTGCTTCACCATTTTTTTTTCTGGAGGCACCGAAAGAGTGAGGATGTCTACCTGCATTCGCGAGGTTGGTGTGGCGTGCGGGCAGGGGGTGTGGCTGGAGCCGGAGTCCAGCATGTGAACTGGAGTGGGGTCCAGAGTGGGACCAGAACTGGGGCCTGGAGTGCAGGGTGGAGGTGAGATCCGGAGTGTGCACCGGATCCGGGATCTGGAATGTGGAGCCAAAGACAGGCTCTGGAGTCTGCACCAGAGCCAGGGTCCACATGTTTCATCTTGTTTTGATGTCTGTCTGAATAATGAGGACTTAATGTGCCATCTATAAGATGCATTGCAGTTACTCACCTACACCACACTGACAGCGTAGCGGTTAGCGCGACGCTATTACAGCACCAGCGATTGGGGTTCGAGTCCCATCACTGTCTGTAAGGAGTTTGTACGTTCTCCTGTGTCTGCGTGGGTTTCCTCCGGGTGCTCCGGTTTCCTCCCACATTCCAAAGACGTACGGGTAGGTTAATTTGGGTGTAAAAAAAGGGGCAGCGCGGACTCGTTGGGCCGGAAGGGCCTGTTACCACGTTGTAGATAAAATTTAAATTAAAAAAAAATTAAACCACCAAGGAGGACACAGGTAAAAGGTACATGGGAACACCACCATCTACAGGTTCACCTCCAAGTCTCACAGCATCACGACCTGAAACGCTATTGCTGTTCCTTTATTGTCACTGGGTCTAAACGTTGCAACTCCCTCCCCAACAGCATGGTGGGACCCAGAGTTAACAGCTGTTCACTCCACATGATATCAAGAAACAGACTGAAACTAACATTCCAGAAATAGCTGCACCCCCGCCAAGCTGTTCCAGTTACAACATTGGCATCGATCCAACAATGTGGCAAATTGTCTGGATACATCCAATTCACAAAAAGTAGGACATTTCCCCTTGGCCAATTGCCACACAATCAGTCCACTTTCAATCATCAGTAAAGTTCCAGTACAATAAGTAGCACTTACTAACCCAAGAACCTACTCACCAATGCCCAGTTTGGGTTCTATCAGGACCATTCAGCTCTAGACTTGGACCAAAGAACTGAGCTCCAGAGGTAAGGTGAGAGTGACTGCCCTTGAGATCAAGGCATTACACTGAGCGTGGTATTAAAGTACTCTGGTAAAATGGAAGTCAGTGGAAGATCCTCCAATGGCTGTCGGCATACTGAGCACAAAGGAGGAAGGTTATGGTTGTCTGATGTCAACTCTCATAGAACATCACTTCAGGAGTTTCTCAAGGGCAGTGTCACAGATCCAACCATCCTCAGCTGCTTCATCAATGGCCTCCCTTCCATCAGAAGGTCAGAATTGGGGAATGTTGCACAACGTGAAATACCATTTGCTCCTCATCAAATGAAGCAGCCCATGCCTGCGTGAAGCAAGACCTAAGTAACATTGAGGCATGGGCTAATAAGTGGCAAGTGATGTTTGGGCTGTAAAAGTGCTGGCCAATGATCATTACCAGCAACAGAGAGTCTAACCAACCTCTCTTGAAGTTTAATGATGTTACCATCACTGAGTATCCCACCATCAACGACATGGAGGTCAACATTGACCAGAAGCTCAACTGGACCAACCACATGAACATTATACTATAAGAGCAGATCAGAGGCTGGGTATCCTGCATCATTACTCAACCCTGATACCCCAAATTTTCTCCAGCATCTACAAGGTACAAGTCAGGGGTGTGATAAAATACTCTACAATTGCCTGGACGAGCACACGTCCAACTATACTCCAGAAATTCAACAATCTTCCAGGACAATCAACTTGATGGGTGTCTATCCACCATCATAAACATTCAACCCCTCTACCACTGATGCATAGTGACTGTAGTGTGTATCATCCACAAAATGCACTGTGGTTACTTGATCAGGATACTCCAGCAGAACCTTCCGAAACTCTATCTTTAGGAAGGACAAGGGCTTCAGGTGCAGGGGAGAACCCAAATTTCACACCACCCTGACTTGGAAATATATTGCCATTCCTTCATCATCACTGAGTCTGAACCCTGTAACTCCCTCCCCGACCACACTATGAGAGTACATTCATTAGAAGTAAGAAGGTGACTTCTCACCAACTTCTCAATGACAATTAGGGGTGAGCAATAAATGCGGCTCCTTGCCAGAAAAGTTCAGATTGCAAAAAAAGATTGAATAAATTAAAGAAGAATCTTTCTCCGGAAGGCTTATAGGTGTTCCAGAAGATGACCTACCATCACTGTTTTAGGAGTATTTAGGGATTAACAGGGTGCCCACATCCCATTACTGAACAAATGAGAAGAAGCTTAGTTCATCCAGGCCCCGAGGAAAGAATGGTCCAGTCGCACAGCTGGTAGAGCCGCTGCCTCACGGTGCCAGAGACCCGGGTTCAATCCTGACCTCTGATGCTGTCTGTGTGGAGTTTGAACATTCTCCCTGTGACCGTATGGGTTTCTCCCGGGTGCTCCAGTTTCTTCCCACAGACATGCAAGTTGGTGGGATAGAATCTGGGGGAATAATTGATAATGTGGAGAGAATATAAAATGGGACAATGTAGGATTAGTGTAAGTGGGTGATGAATATGGAGGGATATGGGTCATGTGCAGACAGAAGAGATTTAGTTTAATTTGGCATCGTGTTCGGTGCAGACATTGTGCTGTTCTATGTTCTATGTTGATGGTCGGTGTGGATGGTGAGCTGAGGGACCTGTTTCTGTGCTGTATCTCTCTGTGACTCCATGACTATAAGACCACATTCATCATGTAACCCATGAAACAGGGTGACATTGAATTGCCGGTAATGAGGAGAGAAGTCTGACTGCCCAGTCTAGCCTCCAAGTGCGAAGCTACAGCAAGTGTCCTGTCACATCCAATCATCCAAACAAAGGCTATAGCTCCACCTAACACATCAACTGATCTTCGCAGACTGCAGTAATCATTGTTTCAGTGCTCAAATTAGCTTTATGCATAAGATATGGCCTTTCAATTACCAGAGATTCTGGTTATGTGCTGAGACCGGAGAGATTGTAGTTGTTTTCCTTAGAGAAGGCCCGGAGAAGATTTAATATGCTATTGCTTACACTGGCAAGAACTTCAATACATCTTTATTGGATTCATTGGTGCCAAAGATTTAAGATAATTGGTCAAAGAAGCAGAGGAAAGGTGGGAAGAATAACTGTGATTGATGGCAAGAATTTCGTCTGGAAGGGGAAACGCAGGGGTTGTGGAGGAAGACCAGGGTAGTGGATTTAGCTGAGTTGCTCCTTCAAAGAACCAGCATAGCACAATGGACTGAATTGCCTCTTTCTGAGCTGCATCATGCCTGTAATCACATTCAGCCAGGGGCTGGTCAACCTCAGCCAATGAGGTTGAATCCTGCTATTCAGAAACATTCAAGAAACACTAAAGATCAATTAAGCAATTAAAAAAGATACTAGTAAACAATTTAGAAAGATTAAAGAAAATTAATTAATCAAATAAACAAATGTTATCTTATACCCTGTCAATTCTGCTATATTATGTCAGCCTGAAATGTTATCTGTTTCTTTCCCCACAGATCTGCTGAGTTTGCTAGAACTCTCTGTTATCGTTTCAGATTCCCAGTAACTGGTTTACAATTACCTGATGTTATCTTCCTCCTTAGAACAATGAACATAAAACAGTACAGCACAGGAAGAGACCCTTTGGCCCTTAATGTTGTGTCAAACTAATTAAACATAATTAAACTAAACGAATCCCTTCTACCCACAAAATGTCCATATCCCTCAATTCTCTGTACATTCATGTGCCTATCTAAGAGCCTCTTAAATGCTTTTATCGTATCTGCTTCCACCACCACCCCTGGCAGCGCATTCCAGGCACCCACCACTTGCTGTGTAAAAACCTTGCTCCACAAATCTTCTTTGAATTTAGCCCCTCTCACCTTAAATGCCTCTAGTATTAGACATTTTGACCCTGGGAAAAAGATACCAGCTGTCTACTCTATCTATGCCTCTCATAATCTAATAGACTTCTATCAGGTCTCCCCTCAACCCAAGTTTGTCCAAACTCTCCTTGTAGCACATGCCCTCTAATCCAGGCAGTATCCTGGTAAACCTCTTCTGCACCCTCTCCAAAACCTCGACAGCCTTCCTATAATGGGGTGAGAGAACCGAATGCAATACTCCAGATGTGGCCAAACAAGAGATTTATAAAGCTGCAACAGAACATCCTACCTCTTGAATTCAATGCCTCATCAAGTAAAGGCAAGCATGCCATATGCCTCCTTTACCACCCTATCAACCTGTGCAGCCACTTTCAGGGAGCTATGGATTTGGACCGCTAGATGCCTCTGTACATCCTTCCCAGCTCTTCTTCTCTATTTGAATTACCTTGCTGATGCTCACTGCTCCAAGGTTGGACAAAACTGACACAGCTTAAATGGACAGATTCTGCGGTGTAATTGTTGGGGTCTTGAGCGAGTTAGCACTGCACTGCAGAACCTAATATGGTGGGGCAACTGGGACCCCGGCTGGCAAAATGAAACTTCTACACTGGTGCATGAGTCCCAAGCTAGTTGACCCTTCCTGGGTGGGGATTAAGTACTGGCATTTCCCTAGAAAACTCCAGCCTCTTATGTTGCAATAAATTATTTCAATACCAAGAAGGAGAGGAGGAATGTTTTTGGGAAACTGGAACATACTGGGAATCGTAATCACTGCTAAGTTGTGAGTGCGGTAGAGGTTATGACTGGCCACGGTGAAGAGATTCCCCTCAACTAATATTTAGAAAGACTAAGAATTTGAAATTAAAACTGTTTACTTATGATGAAGGAACTTCCTTCTACAAGGAGGGATCTGTAAGCAGGATAAAGTCAGTGATTCTGTGCCATGGTGTTGGCTGATCAAAGATTAAGATAAGATAAGATTTCTTTATTAGTCACATGCACATCAAAACACACAGTGAAATGCATCTTTGCGTGGAATGTTCTGGCGGCAGCCCGCAAGTGTCGCCACGCTTCCGGCACCAACATAGCATGCCCACAGCTCCTAACCTGTACGTCTTTGGAATGTGGGAGGAAACCATAGCACCCAGAGGAAACCCAGGTAATCATGGGGAGAATGTATAAACTCCTAACAGACAGCGGCCGGAATTGAACCCAGGTCACTGGCGCCGTAATAGCGTTACGCTAACTGCTACACTACCGTGCCTGCCCCTACACTAGATTAGAGAACTGGGAAAGCAGAATTTACAGATTCAATGTTTTTGGCTTTGCAGGGAAACCTATAAAATAAAAATGCTGGAAACACTCATCAAGTCAGGTGGCATCTATGGGGAGGAAACAATGTTCTAGCAACCCTGATGGTTTCTGAACAGAAATATTCCATTTCCACTGTACCTTTTACAACGTCAGGTAATTCTAAAGGTCTTCCTAAATGTGCCCACTGCCGTGATGCAGGATATAGGAGACAATCTGTGCACAGCAAGCTCCCATAAACACAACACTCTTCATAGACACATTTCCTTATGACATGGAAGAAGACCATTTCAGACCACTGAGTCTATGCAGGCTCACAGATCAGTCCCATTCCCCCACTAATCTTTCCCTTAAACTTATCCCCCTTACATTCCCATCAACTCTTCCCCAGATTCTACCACTCATGTACACATTAGGAGCAATAAAGAGCAGCCAATTAACTTGCTGACCTTTGGGAGGAAACTGAAGAGAAAGCCACACAGACACAGGGAGAAAGTGCAAACTCTACACAGACAGCACTGGATGTGTGAAGCAACAGGTCTAATGACTTTGCCACTGTGCCACCCTTTTTGTAATGGGGATTGATAGATAATATTGGGCGCAACGCTCTCCTTGCATGCATGGTAGATGGAGGTAACAAGACCTTGGTTCACTATCTCATCAGGAGACAGCACCACTGACACTGCGGCACTCTCTCAGCACTGCATTGGGGCATCAACTTTTATACTCGGCTCTTTGGCCACAAGTCTCCAAATTAAACAAGAATCCTCCTAACATCAGTGGCAATGGAGTTGACTGGAAAAGTTAAATGGTTCTCAATGCAGAACTTTTTTTAATTCATGAAAAGGCTTGCCTGCTGAGAGTACAAATTATCCACCAGGGGCAATTCTTCAACAACAGCCAGTGATGAGAGCTGATCATACAGGTTTGTGTAGTATGAGGTTTCTGGCATCTGAGACGTTGATATGAAGCTCTTAAGACATATTAGTTGGATTTGATTCAGATGTGCTGAACATCAGAAAGCTAACGAGCAGTAATAACAATGTAGCACTGGGAAAACCCCTTAGCAGAGTTTAGTGAGTTTGGAGCAACAAACAATCTGCTTGAGGAGCTCAGAGGGTCGAGCAGCATCTGTGGGGGGAGAGGATTGTTGGCATTTCGGGTCAAGACTCTGTATCAGGATTAAGAACGGAGCGGGGAGATGGCCAGTATAAAGAGGAGAGGGGGAGGGTTAAGGCAGGATCGAGGAGGTGATTGGGACCGAGGAAGAGTGAAGGATGACGGGCAGATGGATCCAGGTGGGGAGGAGGAGAGGGTAACGGTGGAAACACCTGCTGGAGGGTGATGTGGGTCACAAAGGCCACCGGTGCTGGAATGTGGTGACTAAGGAAAAGTGATAATGGGAACAATTAGGGGAGAGGTGAAGGGCCAATGGAACCAGATTCACCTGCACCTCCTCCAACCTCGTCTACTACACTCAGTGCTCCCGATCCGGCCTCCCCTATATCAGCGAGACCAAGTGCAGACTCAGCGATCGATTCGCGGTGCACCTGCACTCTGTCCGCAGTGACCGTCCCGAGCTCCCGGCCGCACGCTATTTCAACTCCCCTTCCCATTCCCACACTGACCTGTCCATCCCCGGCCTTCTCCACTGCCAGGGTGAGGCCCAACACAGACTGGAGGAACATCACCTCATATTGCACCTGGGGAGTCTACAACCCAATGGTACGAACACTGAATGTTCCAGTTACCTGTGCTCCCAGCCCCCACCCTCTGTCCTTTTGAGCCACCTCCAATCCTCCCATTTTTGTTCCCTTTCCTATACCCCACCTCCAGCCCTCCCCATCACCCATTTTCTTCCTGCTCCCCCTCCTGGTCCATCCACCTACCCACACATTTAACCCAGCGAATCCTCACCCCCATCTGATTCCACACAGCATTCACCTCTCCCCTAATGGTGTCTGTTATCACCTTCCTTATTGAACAGACTCCAGCACTGGCAGAATTTGTGCTCCCCCTCATCACCCTCCAGCCTCTCTCTCCACCTCCACCGTCCCCTCCCCCACCTGACTCCATCTACCCCCTCTTTATAAGATGAGATTTCTTTATTAGTCACATGTACATCGAAACACACAGTGAAATCCATCTTTTGCGTCGAGTGTTCTGGGGGGCAGCCCGCAAGTGTCGCCGCGCTTCCGGCGCCAACATAGCACGCCCACAACTTCCTAACCCGTACGTCTTTGGAATGTGGGAGGAAACCGGAGCACCCGGAGGAAACCCACGCAGACACGGGGAGAACGTACAAACTCCCTGCAGACAGTGGCCGGAATTGAACACGGGTCGCTGGCGCTGTAGCAGTGTTACACTAACTGCTACACTACCATGCCTGCCTTCTTTTCCTTGTTTACTTCCACCTGTCGTCCACCTGCCTCTATATCCCAACTCCACCCCCCTCCTCCCTGACCTGGCTCCATCCGCCTGTCATCCTTCACCCCTCTCTGGTCCATCAATCACCCCTGGAACCTGTCTCACCCCTCCCTCTCTCCTCTTTATATCAGCCACCTTCTCTCTCCACTCTCACTCCCAAAGCAGGGTCTTGACCTGAAACGTCGACAGTTCCTTCCCCGCCACAGATGCTGCTCGACCCACTGAGTTGCTCCAGTAGACTGTTCGTGACTCCAGATTTTAGCATCTGCAGTCTTTTGAGTCTCTATTTTAGTGAGTTAGACTATAGTCCCATACTCCTTATGACATAGAAAGAGGCAGCACAGCCCATCATGTATATACCAACTCACAGAGCAATTCCTTTCCCATGTCATCTGTTCTCACCTCACTTACACTAGGGGCAATTTACAGCAGCCAATTAACCTACCAACCCGCATGTCTTTTGGATGTGGGAGGAAACCGGAGCACCCATGCGGTCACGGGGAACGTGCAAACTCCATGCTAACAGCAGCGGAAGTCAGGATTGAACCCTGGGTCACTAGAGTTGTGAGGTGGCAGCTCTACCCGTTGTGTTACTGTACCAGAATCAGTCAGATTTATTATCACTGACACATGATGTGACATTTGCTGTTTTTACAGCAGCAGCACAGTGCAAAGACATAAAATTACAATAAATTACAAATGTAAATAAATAGTGCAAAAAAGAAGGAATAACGAGGTAGAGTTCATGGGTTCAGGGACCGTTCAGATATCTCATGGCAGAGGGGAAGAAGCTGTTTCTGAATCATTGTGTGTGTGTCTTCAGGCTCCTGTACCTCCTCTCCAGTGCTATTAATGAGAAGAGAGCATGTCCTGGATGGCGAGGAAAACTGTGGGAATACCTTTGTCTCATGTTATCCTGACTTGGATGCATCACAGCCCCTTCCCTTTGACGACTGTGAGAATACCATTACGGTATGAACCAACTTGCACAACCCGAACCCTACCTCAGCAACAGAACACTACGGACCACCTCTTGCACTGCCATGGACTTGTCTCTGATTATATTTTCTTTTTGCACTAATATCTTGTTTTGCATATCCTTTTTTTCTTTTTACTGTCTTGTATGTTTTATGTATAATTTATATTCTGTGTGTTGTCTGAACCTACGTGCCTGTGATGCTGCTGCAAGCAAGTTTTTCATTATAACTGTACCTCACCATACTTGTGCACATGACAAAGAACTTGACTTGACTTAACTGCAGTGGTTCAATGCAGGGTGACCAGCGATATAAGAGATAAGATAAGATTTCTTTATTAGCCACATGTACATCGAAACACACAGTGAAATATATCTTTCTATGTAGAGCGGTCTGGGGGCAGCCCATAAGTGTCACCACACTTCCGGCGCCAACACAGCATGCCCACAATTTCCTAACCTGTACGTCTTTGGAATGTGGGAGGAAACTGGAGCACCCGGAGGAAACCCACGCAGACATGGGGAGAACGTACAAACTCCTGACAGACAGTGGCCGGACATGAACCCGTGTCGCTGGCGCTGTAAAGTGTTACGCTAACCGCTATACTACCGTGCTGTTGAATGGGAATTTCTTTCCTCCACCACACCCTTAGTAAACAAGGATAATCTTTATCAAACTTGCTGCCAATTAAACAAGTAAAATAGAGTACAATTAAGTAAAACATGGATTCTATTCACAGTAAGCTTTTGATAAGTGGATTCTTTCATATTCAGGGGGAATTTGGTTGGTAATTAAAGCAATCTCAGTGCGTTTCTTTCCCATGATGCCTCTCATTGTTTACGAACTGGGGTTTGATGCTGATTTAACTTCTTGCTTGATTACCAGGAATGAAGCTTGACTCACTTCAACTTATCTTCCTGGTTGCCTCCATGTGGAATCAATGTACAGTTAATTAGCAAATGACAAACAGATGAAACAACAATGATCCAAAGATTCTTCCAGGCCTAAAACATTCAATAATTTGGAAAGATCTTGAAAGATCAATTTGATATCATTGTTAAAAATAACACAAACAAATAGTGTTTTAAAACCGTGGAGTATCTAAGAACATACCCTAATTTTTTGGTGTGGTGTCTCTCAGGTTGCAGGCAAATATGGCAGATTATTATTGCACTACAAGAACTGCTAATGACATTGAGTAAATATTCTGATTGCCTTTTATGTTTGTTTTGCTTATTTACTATTACTTCCCATTCCAGTGAATGTGCAAAGGGTATCTTGGTTTAGATCACAAATAATGAACAGTACTGACAATGTGGAGATACAAGAGACTGCAGATTCTGGAATCTGGAGCGACTGAGGCAACCCGCGACTATTTCCCATCTCCGCAAAGCCCCCTTCCCTCCCCTACCTTGGGCAGCCTACCTGTCAACTTACACCCCTCCTCGGTCCACCAATCACCTCGGGCCCCTGCCTCATCAGTCCCCCTCGCCTCTTTACACCGGCCATCTCCCCTCGCCACTCTCAGTCCTGATGCAGGGTTTCGACCTGAAGCATCGACGACTCAACCCCCCCCCCCCACAGATGCTGCTCGACCCGCTGAGCTCCTCCAGCAGATTATTTGTAGTGTTGACAACGTGGCAGATTACCAATAGTGTGACACTGTTTATCTGTGATGGAAGAATGGAGGGAAGAAGAAAACAGGGACCCACTGTTGTGAGAAGTCCACATGGCTGTCACGTGACAGTAACGACATTGACCCCCGCTGACAGGAGGACAGCATTGCCCCTCGGATCGGAAGTGATACTACTTTCAGTCAAAGTGCGGCTCCACCCACCCCTCAGGTGTGAGAGTACCTTTTGCATCTGAACCTGCCTGACCAGTACCCTTTGTCTCTGAACCTGCCTGACCATTGGCTGTGGCAGGAACCTTCGTCTTTGACTTCCACACCATTGGCTCATTCAAACCACAACAGTGAGGCTCCACCCAGCCTCCTAGCACCATAAAAAGGGCTGCCTCCCCTAACCCTGCTTCTTTTGACAACCCCAGGAGTAGTGAGACAATGCTGCAGAGATCATTGGTAAGAGTGCATCACCACATGGTCAGGGAGCGTTTCACTTAGACTCAGGGAGCGTTAAGGGCCGTTGCTAGTGTGGGACGGGCATTGAAGTGTTATATCCTGAAGTTGTATATTGTTACTGTGTGCTTGTGTGTATTAGTGTGTGTGTGTGTGTGTGTGTGTGTGTGTGTGTGTGTATTTTACCCCAGCTGCGTTTCCCCTCTCGTGTTCGTGGTATCCAGTGCGTGAGTGATCATGTGTCTGTTCCCATCCATTCTGTCCTGTGTTTGCCTTTGTGATTAAACTAGTTTTGGTCTACAAAGCTCGAGTTCAGAGTCCTTGATCCTTAAGACAGTTAAAAGAATGATTTCACACAACACCCACCAACCTGTTAACTGAACATCAGAAGATGGGAAAAAGCCGGAATCTACAATAAAGAATGTAATAACAGAATTCCTAGAAAAGAATTTAAAACAGAGAATGCAAGAACCCTGACCTGCTGAGTGTTTCCAGCATTTTCTGTTTTTATTTCAGATTCGCAGCATCTGCAGGTTTTTTGATTTTCAACTATAAAAGTAAAATAGGACTGAGCAGAATCCTCATGGATTGATGAAGGGAGCATAATATTTGACTAACCTACTGCAGCTTTTTAAGAATGTAACTACTGGAATGGAAGAGAAGGACGTGGTGTTTTTAGATTTTCAGGTGGTCTCATCCAGAAGATTGGTCAATGACGTTAAAACGCATGGAGTTGACAGTAACATAGTGACATGGACAGATAATTACTTGAACAGAAAACCAAAGGTGGGGATAAAAAGATCTTTCTCAGGTTAATTGGTAGGTTAATTGGCTGCTGTAAATTCTGCCAAGTGTGCAGATAAGTGGTGGAATCTGGCGGGAGTCGAAGAAAATGTGAGGAAGATAAAAATGTGATTAATGAAGATTAAGTATAAATGGGTGGTGATGGTCAGTGTGGACTGGGTGGTCCAAAGGGTCTGCTTCCGTGCTTTATTTCTCTGTCACTCAATGAAGTTGGCACACTGTGATAGTGGGGTACCTTCATTCTTCTGAATACCTCCACAAACCCCCTTGCAACCTCCTCTGTTCCAAGGAGAACAAGCCTAGTCTATCGCACAACCAAAGTCCCTCATCCCTGGATAATCTCTTATGCACTCTCTCCAAAGCCTTTGTGTCTTTCCCAAAGGCAGTGCCCAGAATTGGCACAATATTCCAGCTGTGGCGGAACCAGTGTTCTATAAAGTGTCATCATGATGTCCTTGCTCTTGTATTCTCTTCCTTATATGTGAAACCCAGGATCCCAAATGTTTTTTAAACCCTTTTCTTAACCTGCCCTGCCACTTTCAGTAAACAATGAACATATACCCAGATCTCTGTTCTATGCCTCTTTTAGAATTCTGCCTTCTAGTTTTTATTGCCTCTTCCCATTCTTCACACCAAAATGTAACCCTTTACATTTCTCTGTCTTGTATATCTACCACCCATCTACCTTGCACATACCTACTTGAATCTCTTACTATCCTCCTCACTGTTCACTATGCCTCCAAGTTTTGTGTCATCTGTAAGTTTGGTAATTCTTTCCTGTCTACCCAAGTCCAAGTCATTATTATATATTAAGAAACCAGTAAGGCTCGTACCTGGAGATCTCTACTCTGCACTTCCCTCCAGTTCAATAAACAATTTCTCACGACTTCTCTCTGTTACTTGATACTTTGTCAATTTTTTATCCATCTCAAAAACAAACCTATTATGTGGCACCTTACCCGATGTCTTTTGGAAGTCCATTATATACCACCTCAAATGCATTTCCTTCTTTGATCCTCTCTGTTACTTCATGGAAAATTCTGTCAAGTTAGTCAGTCCACTCCTGTCTAAGTTCCTGATTATTGTTTCTCAAACTTTCCCAGTCACTGAGGTTAAACGGAACGGCCAGTAGTTATTGGGTTTGTCCTTACTCTCTCTCTTAAACAAAGGTGTAACATTTGAAATTTTCGACCCCTGAATCTATAGAATGTGCGGACCCTGCATGTGATTTGAGGGGGAACCTACAGGTTTCCATGTGCCTGCTGTCCTTGCCCTTCTTGCCAGTAGAGGTTGGCAGGTGCTGTTGGAGGAGCCTCAGCGAGTAACTGCAATGCATTTTGTAGCTGGTACACACTGCGGCCACTGTGTACAGGTGATGGAGGGAGTGAATGTTTCACATGGTGGATGGGTTTCCTATGAAATGGGCTGCCTTGTCCTGGATGGGTTCAGGCTTCTTGCTCTGGGTTCCCTTTTCTTCTTCTCTTATAACCCACTTCCTGTTCTTCTACCATTAGAATACCTTTGGATACTCTTTTTCCTCTTCTTATGCTCTCTCTTTGTCTCTCTTATTTTCTTTTTAACTTCTCCTCTGAACTTATAATCAGCCAGTTCTCACTGCTCATTTTCCTGCTTTATTTAACTCTCTATCTTTTCTGGTCATCCATGTAGTTCTGGCTTTAATTTCCCCAGTTTTTTCCTTCATAGGGGTGTATCTAGACTGTAGCTGATGCAACTCTACTTGAAAGGTCTTCCATTATCCAACTGCAGTTTTTGTTGTCTAGCTTTGATTCTAATTTATCCACACCAGATCTGTTCTTGTCTCATGGAAATTGTCCCTTCTCCGGTTAACTACCTTTTGTCTTGGTGTGGTCTATATTTCCCTCGAGATTGTATTTGATCACTGTTTACTAGATGCTCCCACTGACAAATGCTCCACCTGGTCTGGCTTATTTCCCAGGATGCTGCCTTCTTTATTGAGCCAGATTTGTATTCATTAAGGAAGTTCTCAGGAACACACTTCAGAAACACTTCCCCTTTCCATGATTATGTCACTGCTGTTCCAATTTACAGTAAGATATTGAGAAAGATCTTTCATACATTTGCTCATTGTCTGAACTTCCTGCATTCCTCTCTTTTCCTCTCAAGTACAGTATAATTCACTTTAAAGAAAAATATCTATTTAGAGCAGTTGTGTCCTCTTCAAACTCTTGTTGGGCTTCACCTCCAAGAGCCACGGTAGATATCCAAACCCTCTCTTAGGATGTATTTGGGATCATTTCACCATTAGCAGCCACATGTTCAGTTACCAAGGCCTCAAGCTCAGGAATTCCCTTCAAAATCTTGTGGAATTCTCTACCACTGAAAGCAGTTGAGGCCAAATTATTAAATGTACCAAAGAAGGTGTTTTGATATTGTTCTGAGGGCTAGAAGGATCAAATTGTGTAGGGAGAAAGCAGGAATAAAATATTGAATTTGGATGATTTGTAAGACTCTTGAACGAACCGATGATATCTGTGCTGACTATGATACAGGCACAGTAGTGTAGCAGTTAGCGTATCGTTATTACAGCGCCAGTGACCCGGGTTCAATTCCCGCCGCTGTCTGTAGGGAGTTTGCACGTTCTCCCCATGTCTGTGTGGGTTTCCTCCGGATGCTCTGGTTTCCTCCCACATTCCAAAGATGTACGGATTAGGAAGTTGTGGGCATGCTATGTTGGCGCTGGAAGCGTGGCGACACTTGCGGGCTTCCCCCAGCGCACTCTACGCAAAGATGCATTTCACTGTGTTTCAATGTATATGTGACTAATAAAGATATGCTATCCTATCCTATCCTAAAGATGAATTCTTGATCCCTCAGTCTGCCTCGTCATGACCCTTGCACCTTATTTATCTACCTGCACTGCACTTTCTCTGTAACTGTATTCTGTTTTCTCCCCCTTTCGTGCTACCTCATTGTACTGATGTATGGAATGATCTGTCTGGATGGCATGCAAACAAAGACTTTTCACTGTATCTGGGTACATGTAACAATAATAAACCAATCACCAATTGCCAATCAGCTATGATCATATTGAAGGGGGGAACAGACTCAAAGGGCTGAATAGCCTCACCCTTCTCCTATTTCCTATGTTTCTATGTAAAAACCTTTCCCCACCCTTACTTCTCTCCACCTGCCTTCTTCATGTGGGCAGTATCAAATAACATGGCTTATTCTCAAATTCTGTTTTGTGAGACCTCTTTTGAGTATTGGAATATTTCCCAAAGATAAAGTCATGGTACAAGTCTTTTGTCGTTTTATATTGGATTTTTAATGGTTGTGGATGATCCTGAGGTTCAAGTTTGGCCTGTGAACCATTCCCCATCACTAACACAATTCCCTTGTGGATGGCTCGCCAACACTCTCTCTGCTGATCACTCTTCACTGGTAATTTATTCCCAGCACTATCTTCTGTCTAATCCTTCCTGGTGTGGATCCAGCGCACCATCTGTAAAAGCAGCTTAACAAGACCGCATGTCTCAGTTCTGTGACCTCTACCATGGAGAAGACCATCACTAATTTCCCTTCCTAATCATTCACCAACCTGAAAAATATATCACCATTCCTCCATTGCCACTGGGACTAAATCATAGAACTCAGAGTTGTGGACACAGCTCAGCACATCATGGAAGCCAGCCTCCCCTCCATGGACTCTGACTATACTTCTTGCTGCCTCGGTAAAGCAGCCAACACAATCAAAGACCCTACGTACCCCGGACATTCTCTCTTCTCTCCCCTCCCATCAGGTAGAAGATACAGAAGCCTGAAAACACATACCACCAGGCTCAAGGACAGCCTCTACCCTACTGTTATAAGACTATTGAATGGTCCTCTAGCATGGTAAGATGGACTCTTGACCTCACAATCTACTCGTCATTGCCTTGCACCTGACTGTCTGCCTGCACTGCACTTTCTTTGTAACCGTAACACTTTATTCTGCATTCTGTTATTGTTTTCCCCTGTACTACGTCAATGTATTATTGTAATGAAATGATCTGTGTGGATGGACTGCAAGACAAGTTTTTCACTGTACTTTGGTACATGTGACAATAATAAACCAACTTACCAATTTACCCAATAACCCTTTGGGAACACCTTCACCAGGACTGCGGTATTTCAAGAAGGGTATGATACAATAGAGAGGGGTCAGAGGAGGTTTTGGATAATGTTAAAAGTTGAGGAGTGTTTTGAGGAGAGACTGAGTTGGCTGAAGTTGTTTTCTGTGGAACAAAGAAAGGTGAGAGGGGCAGGTTAAATCATGAGAGGTGAAGATGGGGTAAAGTTGAAAAGAAACAAATTATTTCCCTTGGTTGATATCTAGGGGTTATAGATTTGTTAATTGATAGAATAATGTGGCTGAGGAAATATTCTTCCACTCAGAGTAGTAGAGGTGTGAAACTCAATGTCATAATTAAAAAAAAATGCACTTGAGCACCAAAAACAAGGCTACAGACCAAGATCTGGGAACTGAGACTAACCTAAATGGCATGTTGGCCTTCATGGTGAGGAGAATCAAGTATAAGAGCAGAAATGTCTTGCTGCAATTCTACAGGGCTTTGGTGAGACTGTACCTTGAGTATTGTGCGCAGTTTTGTTCTCCTTACCTGAGGAAGGGCATTCTTGCTGTGGAGGGAGTGCAGTGATGCTTCACCAGACTGAATCCTGAGATGGCAGGCTGATGTATGAAGAAAGATTGGGATGATTGGGCTCACATTTGCTAGGGTTTAGGGGACCTCATAGAAATCGACAATATTCAAACAGGACAGGGCAGGGTAGATGCAGGAATGTATGTTCCTGATGAGTCCATAAAACCAAAGGCGCAGTAGTCAAAGGATACAAGGTGAGCCATTTAATAGTGAGAATAGAAGAAATTTCTTCTACTAGGGTGGGGTGAGCCTGTGGAATCTCCACCAGAGGAAGTAGTTGAAGCCAAATCATTAAATATGTTCAAGAAGGAAGTTATTTTCCTAAGGCCTACAGGGATCAATGGATGTGGGAAGAAAGCTAGTACAGAGGACTGAGTCTGGATGATCATATTGAATGGTGGAGCAAGCTTGAAGGGCACAGTGACTCCTGCTTCTATTTGCAATGTTTCTATGTTTCTAAGTAAAAAGCTCTTCTGGCAGGCATAACAAGATGGGCTGAATGGCCTTCTTACATGCTGTAAATGTCAAAATTCTAAGATGGCTCTACATCACCTTCTCAAGAGCAACAGGGCTGGACAATCAGCGTTGGTCTTGACTGCGTGATGCTCACATCCCAGAGATGAATAAAAACTCACTGCAGTTATAACTGTTGATAACATTAGTGCGAAGGAGCAAGGTGAACAAGCTGTAGGTTAGGTTTGTCCAAAGCGTGAGTGGATTAAGATTTCTGACTTCACTGGGTATGGGTGGAGTGAGCTGAGCAGTTGCACGCCTTTCTGCTCAAGTGCAAAGGAGAGACATAAATAATGATGTTTAGTTTCAACCAGTCAGTATTTACTGATTGTTGCATGGACTGCTAGCTCAAACATCTGGGTCTCTGCATGTCCTGACCAGTGTAAACAGTTGATAGAAGCTGATACTGCAAGTAAATACTTTGAATGCAAGCATTTGTTTTTGATTGCATTATTAAATCAACAGTCATAAATCCAGGGTAACAAGCCAATTTGTGGAGGCAGAATAAACTGGAAATCTTTTGTTATTGGAACGGTGGTTGGAATTTAACCCAGATGGAGAGAATTTCTGGCCTTTCTGATGTCTTTTATTTCCACAAAATTTAAGTTGGAAGCATTTGCATTGATATCACAGCTTCGCAGCCTCAGATGCTTAGAGCCAATGAAATTTGTGGATCCCATTACAAGCCCTTGATGGACTAAGCATGGCCTTGAAAGGTAGCTGGTCAGTATAGCGCTCATTCAATGCTGGGCTGCACATGTTGGCTTAGAGTTTGCACTAGGCATTCCCCGACTCAAGGTGGACCTTGCTGCACTCCCTGTGCTTCTGCAGAGAAACACCTTGGACTACAGGTTGCCAACAAAGAGTGGACAATCATCTCATCCCATCCGCACCGAAGCCATGTCGAGGGCAGCGTGCATTGGGAGTGAGACTCCAGCTGTCCAGGAAGGATCTGATGAGGAGGTCCTCCCTCACTGAGAGGTCTTGGTGCTTGTTTGTGAGTTCTGGCAGTGAGGCATACTGCCAAATGACTTTGACAGTCGGCACAGAATGTCCTGGAGGCCTTGTGGGAGGATACAATAGATCCCATGGGATGATTTCCTGAGCAGTCTGTCAAAGTCATTTGGCAGAATGCCTCATTGCTAAAATTCACAAACAAGCACCAAAGCTGGCAGTGAGAGAGGCCCTCCCTGTCAGGTTCTTATTGCACAAGAAAAGTCTTAATCCAACTGCATGCTGCTCTCTACATTGCTTCAGTGTGGCTGAGATGATAGTCCACCTGCTCGTGGACTGTGTTTGCAAAGAAGGTCTGGAAAAGGATGCATTGGTCCTTGTCAAGGTTCATCCCGAGCAGCTGCATACCACAGGACTCTCTGATCTACGGGCTGTTCCCAGGGACGTGTACCAAAATAAACTCTGAGTGCTGCTGGAGGCTCATCAACTGGGTGAAAGACACACTTTTGTCTGCCAGGAACTTGTTGGTCTTCCAGTACAACATGATGTCCATAAGGGAATTCTGGCAACTGGCACATTCCAAGGTGCAGGAGTATGTGCTGAGGGATAGACTGAAGCTCAAGTCATATCAAGTTTATTACCATGTGCACAAGTACGGTGAGGTACAGTGAATGAAAAAATTGCTTGCAGCAACATCACAGGCAGGTAGGTTCAGACAACATACAGAATATAAATTATAATTTATAAAATTATAAAATATAAATTATACAGCACAGTGAATAGAGAGAGAAAACAAGTGTGCAATAACGAGAGTGCAAAAAGAAAAGACGCAATCAGAGACAATCAGAGAGTCCTGATGAAGGGTCTTGACCCGAAACCTCGACTGTCCATTTACCTCCACAGATGCTGCCTGACCCGCTGAGTTCCTCCAGCTTTTTCTGTGTTACGGTCAGAGACAAGTCCAAGGCAGTGCAAGAGGTGGTCCGTAACGTTTCATTGCTGAGGTAGGGTTAGGGTTGTGCAGGTCGGTTCAAGAACCTGGTGGTTGTGGGAAAGTAGCTGTTCCTGAACCTGGTCGTGTGGGACTTCAGGCTTCTGTACCTCCTGCCTGACGGCAGCAACAAGAAGAGGGCATGGCCTGGATGGTGGGGATCCTTGATGATAGATGCCATTTTCTTGAGGCAACGTCTCCTGTAGATGCTGTCAATGGTGGCAAAGGCTCAGCGGGGAAGTACCACTGACTAGGGTCCTGCTGCCACTAGACACTGGGGGTCTGGGCCCTGTGTAACAGCCCTTCAAATGCTTCATGGCTGTGTTGCTTAAGCAGGAAAGCCAACTAACCAACCAACTCGCACATCTTTAGGATGTGGGAGGAAACAGGAGCACTCCGGGGGGAACACAGGAGAAGGTGCAAACTCCACACAGACAGCACCCGAGGTCAGGATCGCTGACGTCAACCTTAGCAGTAAGGGTGGAGCAACTTACAGCTCAGTCCAAGTTCACTCATGATGGAAGAGGTGAGGGGTTAGCTGTAGGGTCAATGACTCCTATGCTGATGTTATCCTCAGACCAAGACTGTCCACCAAATGCTCCATATTTTAATTTGCCAAGAACGGAGGCTATTAGGCCCATCGAGTCCATGCCAACTCTCAGCACAATCCCGTCTGTACCTTTCCTCTGCTTAAATCAACTGAATGCGCTTGGACTGGGATCTTCCGGTGCTCTTCCAACACTCCGTCATATCCCAGCGACCCTAAACAAAACATTCTGGAAGGACTTAGCAGGTCAGAATCATCGATGGAAAGAGAATCAGAGAAGACCCTTTGTCAGCACTAAGCATTTCAAATTCAAATCCCTCCATGGTATCTCCCTTCCCTATCACTGCCCTCTCCTCCAGCTCTACAGCCCCCTGTGCTCCTCCAACCCCTCAATCAACAGCCCCGTCCCTGGAGACCATGCCTTCAGCTGCTTAGACACCGAGCTCTGGAATTCCTTCTCGGGCATCTCAGCACCCTGTCTCAGATGCTCCTTAAAACCTCCCTCTCTCTCTGCAGCTCCTAATATCTCATCAACCCTTTGCTTATCTTAGTACCTCCTGCTGTCGAATGCTTTGGACACTCCGAATGTGCTGAGGGTCCTGGAACTTGAAATGAACCTTTGCTGTTCCAGTCGATGTTGAATTCATTTGAGGATCCCTCAACTCATTTGTCCCCAATAGACATCAGTGGAGACTTTCCCCTTTTATACCCTTGGAGTTCCAGGAGCTCTCTAATTTCATTACTTCTGTGCCAAAACTAAAATGTTAAATATTTTTGGAATTTTCCCTTGAATAATATCTAAAAATGTTTGTGGTAAATTACACAACAGATTCCAACACCATGCAGCTGGATATTCAATACTTCCTGCAGATGAAGAGGGATAGATGGAGATCTGACAGCAATTCCGAAATTATGAAAGCCTCCATTTTTATCGGCCGGTTAGAAACTCATTCCCCAGATTGAATCGCATGCTTTTCACAATGCACCGAGGGTGACATTGAATTGCTCTTAACTGCAGTGCAGGCCTTGCCCAATTAGTCCTCATCTGCGGAGCGCATTGCAGACACTAAGGTAACTTCACACTGCTCCGTTATTAGGATTTAACACAAAAATTGGCAGAAGAGGGCTTCATTGGGATATAGACAAGCTGAGTGATGGGCAAGAACGAGGAAGGATGTGAGATCATCTACATAACAGGAGAGCAGAGTATTTGTTAAATGTCTAATGTTGGTGTCTAGTCTAAAGGGACCTAGCCATATTTGTCTACAAGTCACTGAAGGTAAACATGCATTAAGAGAACAAATGTTTTTTAGTATAAGAGTTAGGGAGTCTTATTGCAAGTGTGCAGGGCCTTGGTGAGACTGCATCTGACTACTGTGCACAGTTTTGGTCTCATTATAGAGATGCACAGAGGGAGTGCAGGGAAGGAACACTGGCCTGGTTCCGGGGATGGTGGGTTTGCCATATCAGGAGATATTGAGTAGGCTGGAACTATATTCTCTCGAGCTTAGAAGGAAGAGAGATCAATTTCTTAAAGGGTCTGACTGGCTAGATACAGGGAGGCTGTTTGCCCTGACTGTGGAGTCCAGGACCTTGGCCACAGTTTGAGAATAAGAGGCAGGTCATTTAACACTGAGACATTCCTTCACTCATAGGGTGGAGAAACTTTGGAGTTCTCTATCCCAGAGGGATGTGGAAGGTCAGTCGTTATGTTCATTCAAAACAGGGATTGATAGATTAACAGACATTAAGGAAATCAGGGGACATTGGGATAGTGCAGGAAAATGGTACATTCAGAGCGTTCTCAAAGGGTCAAATGCCCTACCCCTGTTCCTATGTTCTATTATGAACATTTTTAAGATAAACATTGAATATTTGTAAGAGAAAGGCCAAGGAAATACATTGGACAAAGAGGATTTTGAGGGAATGAATGAAAATAGTTTGCAGAACAAGAAACAGAAGCCCACTAAAAAACAAAGGAAGTATTACTACTACTTCTGCGGGAGTCCAATAGGGTCAAGGATGACTTTCTAATTCTGCAGTGCTGTTGAGATCCATGTGGGACACACAGACTCTGGAGCCAGTGGGGCAGGAGGGGCTGGATGGAGTGGGCAGGTGGGTAGTTATGTAGTGACCTTCTCCTCACCGTTTACACTGGACCAACAAAGAGACTTGCGCTTCTCT
Source organism: Pristis pectinata (assembly GCF_009764475.1). NCBI lineage: Eukaryota > Metazoa > Chordata > Chondrichthyes > Rhinopristiformes > Pristidae > Pristis > Pristis pectinata. Next base: position 12,307,315 of record NC_067439.1, on the reverse strand, counting down.
TTGCCATCGTTAAAGCAGAACAGGCTGTATTGATTGGATGGCACAATGAATGTAAAGAAGGACATGTGCCAATTTTATTGGATTTTCTGTACGTGCTTTTTAATGAATAAACTACATTTCTGAAATAGAAAAAGAAAACCATGACAAAGCACAGGTGGGAGGTTTTGGTGGTACTGGACTAGCAGATTTTCTGGACTATTGGATGTTACTTTCTAATACCTAAAAACATTTTATTTTTAACATGTTACACAGTTTTGTGGTAAATTTAACAGTGAGCTTAAAGGGAATGGGAAATAGAACCCAGCAGGTTCAGTTGCAGGCACTCCTTACCCCAGTTTGAGCCTCAGACTCCAGCTCCGTTTCTACACCGACCCACTCTTCTGACCGCCAGTGTTCTTGACTCCAGCTCAGGCCACACTTCCAGCTCACACTGCTAGTGATAGATGGTCAACCTTGCAATCCATAGATTGTAGGTTTGCAGTCAACAAGGGCTTAATGTACTAATGAGAGAGCCATTGGGACCTCTGAACAATCAGATACTGGATGATTGGAGTTTTATCGTATTCAGTAATGATATGCCATGGATGAATATAGAACAGGTCAAAAACTGAAGCTAAAGAGATAAATACATGGACAATGTAAGAGGACAATTAGGAAATGAATCAAAATATAATGCAGAAGGCAAAGAGAATCTCTGGAATTATTAAAGAATATAAGATGAGATGCTGAAATATTCCAGGAGCACATAAATATCCAAGAACAACGAGCCAAACAAACATAAACGATAAACTCATAAATAGTGGCAGCAATTGGTTATCTTGCCCAGGTATTTATCAGGGAGACTAATACAAAGTTAAAGGAAGAGATCAATAAAAATATATCTCAGAGGAAAATAACTAATAGATTTATCAGACTTCGAGGAGCTAAACTGACAGTCCGCATTGCAAAAAAAAGTTAGGGATGAGAGGGCTGAGACAATGTTCCATGTATTAAGTAGAGAAGGAATATTGCCCACAGAAAGTGATTATTATAATTAAACGGGTGGCAAGATCAAACTGGGGAAAGAGCTCAGTAGTGGCAGGTAGTAAAGGTAATGGCATCAAAGAGAAAACAGAGTGTCAGTCTAGATGTCATTTAGAAAGTGAAAATATAATAAACATTAGTCACACTAATTACAGAACAAAAGGTTCAATAAGTTTGAGGAACTTTATTGAATCCTTTGGAAACATAATGGCAAGGTTAGGCAAGGCTAATACCTCTGGCCAAAGGCCTTTGATAGGGTATTGAAGCACATCAGAGGTTAGATTCACAGAGCTCAAGGAAACAGGCCCTTCAGTCCAACTCATCCATGCTGACTAGGATGCCTACCTATGCTCATCTCATTTGCCTGTATTTGTTCCATTTTCCCTCTAAACATTCCTTCTCCATGTACCTGTTCAAGTGACTTTTAAATGTTGTAATTGTACCTGCCTGTACCACTTCCTCTGGCAGCTTGTTCCATATATCCACCAGCCTCTCTGTGAAAAACTTGCCTCTCAGGTCCCTTTAAATCTTTCCCTTCTCACCTTAAACCTGTGCCCTCTAGTTTTAGACTCCCCTGCTCTGGGAAAAGACTGTGACTCTATCTATGCCCTTCCTAATTGTATAAATCTGCATAAGGTTACCCCTCAGCCTCCTTCACTCCAGGGAAACAATCCCAGCCTATCCAACCTCCTCTCATAATTCAAGCCCTCCAGTCTAGGCAATATTCCTGTGAATCTTTTCTGCACTTTTTCTAGCTTAATCACATCCTTCCTATAGCATGGTGACAAGAAATGCACACAGTACTCCATGTGCGGCCTAACCAATGACTTGTACAACTGTAACATGATGTCCCAACTCCTACACTCAATGCCTCAGCCCATGAAAGCAAGCATATCATATTGCCTTCTTCACTGCTCTGTTTACCTGTGACTCCACTTTCAGGGAACTTGTACCCCAAGGTCTTGCTGTTCCTTAACACTCCCCAGGACCCTGTGTATGCCCTGGGCTGGTTTAACTTCCAAAAATAAGGTAAGATAAGATATCTTTATCAGTCACATGTACATCGAAACACGCAGTGAAATGCATCTTTTGCGTAGAGTGTTCTGGGGGCAGCCCGCAAGTATCGTCACGCTTCTGGCGCCAACATAGCATGCCCACAACTTCCTAACCTCTATGTCTTTGGAATGTGGGAGGAAACTGGAGCACCCGGAGAAAATCCACGCAGACACAGGGAGAACGTACAAACTCCGTACAGACAGCGGCGGGAATTGAACCCGGGTTGCTGGCGCTGTAATAACGTTACGCTAACTGCTCCACATCCGTGCATGCCAATATGCATCACTCTGTACTTGTCTGAGTTAAGTTCCATCAGCCATTCCCTTGCCTACTTTCCCAGTTGATTTAGACTCTGTTGTAACCCTAGACAACCTTCTTCACTGAGGTTCGAACCTGTGGGTCAGTCACTGTAGAAGGTAAGATGGGAGCTGTTTAGAGAACAGACAACACTGAAGGTGGTTATCGAAATTGGCAAATGATGGCTGGAACTTCCCAAAGATTGTTAATCATTCCAGGAATTTCTGAAGTTTAGGACTCTGGCAACCAAAGACAGGGTGGGCAATCAAGGAGAGATTAAATTAGGGGATAATCAGGTGACCAGAAACGAGAAGGGCATCTTGGAGCATTGCCGAACTGGAGGGGACTACAGTGTTAAGGAGGGGCCAGGTCATGGAGGGATTGAAAACAATGATTATAACACTGGAATATTGTTTTGCTGGGAGCTAGTGTGTGAACAACATTGCAAAAATGGCAAGAAGTGTAAGTTCAGAATTTGGGGCTATCATTAAATTGGGGGCACAGTGAATACAGAGGATGACCTGTGATAAAATATAGAAAAATATTAACGTACAGAATGGGCAAGCAATGGGAAAAGATAGATCAATCATGGGTGTCACATGTTGGCACACAGAAGAAAGAAGCAAAGAGAGTTTAAATGGGGTAATGGAGTATTGGGATCTGAAGCTACAGCAATGCAGAGCACTAACAATGGTGACGTAGCTTAATAAAGTCACATTAGGAAATAAATAGGGGACTCGGGTCTATATCTGGGGATAAAACTGAAACAAGATGTATACACCTGAGATAGACTTGGAAGACTGTGCATAATTCTGGTCACCAGAGTATTTCAAGGGCAGAGGGGCAACACAGAAGATGCAAAAAAGCTTGACGACAGCCCATCTGAGGAGCTGAACTGTTCAGTGAAGAATGAGCAGTCTCGGGGAGGGGTGGGGTGGTGACTGAGGTGCTCAGGATTAGGAAAGTGTTTGATAGTGTGGATTTAAGGAGATTGTGGAACTCACAACCATTATTGAGGTGAATGGTCTAAAGTCATACAGGAGAGAAATAGGCCCTTCAGTCCACCATGTCCATAGTGGCCTTTAATCACCCAACCACACTAATCCCATTTGCCAGTACTTGATCCGTAGCCTTCTTGCTACGGCAACTGCTCTGCCCAAGACAGCAAGAAACTGCAGAGAGTTGTGGACACAGCTCAGCACATCACAGAAACCAGCCTCCCCTCCATGGACTCTGTCTACACTTCTCGCTGCCTCAGTAAAGCAGCCAACATAATCAAAGACCCCACCCACCCCGGACATTCTCTCTTCTTCCCCCTCCCATCAGGCAGAAGATACAAAAGTCTGAAAGCACATACCACCAGGCTCAAGGACAGCTTCTATCCCACTGTTATGACTATCGAACGATAGACTCTTGACGTCACAATCTACCTTGTTATGGCCTTGCACCTTATTGTCTGCCTGCACTGCACTTTCTCTGTGGCTATTACACTATATTCTTCATTCTGTTGTTGTTTTCCCCTTGGACTACCTCAATGCACTGATGTGATGAAATGATCTGTATGGATAGCAAGCAAAGTAAAGTTTTTCACTGTACCTCGGTACATGCGACAATAATAAACCAATTTACCAATTTATGCCTTGGCGATTCAAGTGCTCATCTTGGTGCTTCTTAAATGTTGTGATAGTCTATGCCTTCACCACCCCCTCAAGCAGTGCATTCCAGATTTCAACTACCCTCTGCGTGAGAAAGTTCTTCCTCAGATCCCCTTTTACCCCTTTTCCTAAACCTACGTAATCTGGCACGGGGAAATGTTTCCTACTATCTACCCTATCTACGTCTGTCATAAATTTTGTACCATTGTCATGTGTTGGACACATGAACCTTCCCCACCATCTCAATACATAGTGGGAGAGCCTCAAGTGAACCATAAATACCAGCACAGCTGAATTAATTGCTTTTCTATTGTAAATATTATGTAATTTTTTATAACCTTGTATGTAAATTCAGGTTCCTTTCTCATTTGGAATGGTTCTGGGATGGGAGGCAGGTCTGTTACAATCAACTTCAGAGCCCCAAGGCTAGGGAGGTGGCAGGCAGTTAATTGGTGCTCATTGACTCCCACTGGAAAGTGTTTGTGGAAATATTGGGTAAGGCTACTGTGCCACCCACGGCCACACAGCCTGCCAACACCGGGCTTGCACAAGATTGTCTAGCACCATAGAGTCTGACCCAGAGCAGCCAATTCTTTCAGGGAAGGTGGGAAGAGGGGGAAATAACGATTGCTGGTGCAGTTTGGTATTTTTATGTGTTTACCATTGGTCTCACTTCCTTAGTCACCTGTGAGGCACCTGTCTCACACAGAATGTATTTGGATTAGCTGCCAGAACAGCACAACAGTGCTAAGGACAGATATAAAATGCATGGTGACAAACATAGGATGAAAGCTGCATGAGATCAATATAGTCTGTACAGACAGTGGTGTACCAGTTATTGAGGTTAACTAAATGTGAGTGCAAGTGTGTGTGTGTGTGTGTGTGTGTGTGTGTGTGTGTGTGTGTGTGTGTGTGTGTGTGTGTGTGTGCATATGTGTGTTTGTGTATTTGTGTTTGTGTGTAATTATGTGTGTTCATGCGTATGTGCTGTGCATATGTGTTCATATGTGAATGGATGCATGCACATGTGTGCATATCTGCAGTGTGCATGTAGCTACATGTGTGTGTCTGTGTTGGTGCACAGGCACGTGCATTGTGTGTGTTTAGAATGTGTGTTTGCACGTGTTTGTGTGTGTGTGTGTGTATGTGTGCATATGTAAGTGTGTGCACAGTGTGTGTGTGTGTGTGTGTGTGTGTGTGTGTGTGTGTGTGTGTGTGTGTGTGTGTGTGTGTGTTTATCTGAGAAAAGATGTACTTGCCAGCAAAGGAACACAGAAATGCAGTTCACTCTATATCTCCTCGTACGCCAAATCCACAATGGATTTGCCATATGAGGAAATACTGAGTAAACCGGGACTGTGTCCTCTCAGGTTTAGAAGGGTGAAAGAAGATCTCATCAAAGCTTACCAAATTCTTAAAGACCCTGGCAGGCTGGATACAGGCAGGATGTGTCCCCCTGACTAAGAATCTTATCTCATCTCATGTCACCTCACAGCCTGCTTCATTCTAGGGAAGAAAGACCCAGCCTACCCAGTATCTCCTGATAACTCATTCCCTTCTTCCTACAATGGGCAAGAAAAGTCTGGGATTCTTTCTTGAAAAGAGCTATGGAGACTGGGAGGGGCAACAAACGGTCTCAAAAGAGGTTGCAAGAACCTGTGTGTGAGTGGAATAAAGAATGTGGAGCCAAGGCAGGCAGGCGGAGGTAAGGTACAGATCAATCAAGCTCTCATTGAAGATAAGATAGGATATCTTTATTGGTCACATGTACATCAAAACACACAGTGAAATGCATCTTTTGCGTTGAGTGTTCTGGGGGCAGCCCGCAAGTGTTGCCACGCTTCTGGCGCCAACGTAGCACGCCCACAACTTCCTAACCCACATGTCTTTGGAATGTGGGAACAAACTGGAGCACCCAGAGGAAACCCATGCAGACACGGGGAGAACATACAAACTCCTTACAGACAGTGGCCGGAATTGAACCTGGGTCTCTAGCGCTGTAATAGAGTTACGCTAACCGCTACACTACCGTCATAGAGTCATAGAGTCATACAGCACGGAAACAGGCCCTTTGGCCCAACTGGTCCATGCCAACCAAGTTTCCCATCCAAGCTAGTCAGGGTTTGGCCCATAACCTTCTAAACCTTTCCAATCCATATACCTGTCCAACTGTCTTTTAAAAGTGGTTATTGTACCTGCCTCAACCACTTCGTCTGGCTGCTCATTCCACATACATACCACTGTGTGAAGAAAAGTTGTCCCTCAAGTTCCTATTAAATCTTTCTCCTCTCACCTTAAACCTATGCCCTCTAGTTCTTGATTCCCCAACCCTGGGAAAAAGACTGAGTGCATTCACCCTATCTATGCCCCTCATAGTTTTATACACCTCTACAAGGTCACTTCTCAATCTCCAAGGGAAAAAGTCCTAGACTGTCCAACATCTCCTTATAATGAATGATAGAAAATGTTTGAGAGGCTGAATGGCCTCCTCCCCCTCCTGGCCTCCTAGATTAGAATCAAGCTCAGGTGAGCTGACTGGAATGTTTACCTGTGGCTTTCCGAGTGATTGAGCAACAGTAGTTTCCAGGAAAGGTTCAGGTTTCTTCACCTGCATTTGGGAGCAAATGCCGCAATCCTTGGCTGGAACCTTGGCCAATTTCTACAGTGTGATGGAGCTCATTACATCAGAGGGACGGGGGGAAGGGGAGGGGAAGTTGGACAGTGCCAGGCACAGGATGATATAACTTACAAATTACATCTAAGTGTTGCCACATTGGAAGAGAAATGATGAATCATTTCACACTCTCAGCCAGGAGATGGCAGAGTCGGTATTCTGTGAAAACCTGAGTGCCTTGAAGCTCAGAGAGACCAGTCTCAGGAAACATCCAGTAATTTCCCAGAACAACCTTGGCAAGAATCCCCCAATTTCCCCGACTTTTTTGTCCCATTCCTGGTGTATGTGGGCATGCCCCCCTATCCCGTTGATGTCTGCATGCTGTGGCTCAGAGCACAGTATGCAGAATGTTCTTAGTTCAATCCCTGCTCTAGGAGGCTTGAGCACCTAAGGCTAGGCTGATGCTCCTGTCCCATAGTGAGGGAGTCCTGCAGAGTCAGAGGTGCTGGGTTCTCTGAGATTAAACGTGACCCCCTCATGATGCAAGAGTTCTCATGGCAATGTTAGGAGGGATTTTCTCACTGATGCCCCAGCCCCAATCAATAGCTAAAAGTACATAAGCAAATAGGGTGGGGACACAAGAGACTGCAGATGCTGAAACCTGTAGCAACAGACAAGATGCTGGAGGAACTCAGCGGGTCAGGCAGCATCTGTGGAGGGAAATGGTCAGCCGGTGTCTTGGGTCTCAACATTTCCCTCCACAGATGCTGCCTGGCCTGCTGAGTTCCTCCTGCAACTTGTACAATGAGAACGGCATGGTGGCGCAATTAGTGGAGCAGTTACTTCACAGCTCCAGCCATCTGGGTTCGATCCTGACCTCTGGATCTGTCTGTGTGGAGTTTGCACGTTCTCCCTGTGACCGCGTGGGTTTCCCCCGGGTGCTCCGGTTTCCTCTGACATTCCAAAGGCGTGCGGGCTGGTAGGTTAATTGGCCACTGTAAATTGTCTCTAGTGTGTAGATGAGAGATAGAATCTGAGGGGAGTTAATGGGAATGTGGGAGAATAAAGTGAGATTAGTGTAAAAGGGTGATTGATGGCACGGACTTGGTGGGACAAAGGGCCTGTTTTCATGCTGTATGACTCTATGACGATTGCAAGACCATACATATCGCAAAACTCTTGATTCAATTCCTTCATTTTAATCCTACAGAAAGATTTTTGAACACATTTCTCTGCAAATGGTCTCAAAAATGTAAAGAATGTTCGGGATCATTATCATGTTGCTATTTCTTTGCGATGGCCCCGTACAGATTGACCTCACATTTCCTGCGTCACAGCAGTGACTACACTTTGAAGTAAAAGCAGAATGCTGGAAACACTTAGCAGATCAGGCTGCATCTGTGGAGAGGGAAACAGTTAACGCTTCATCAGACCTGAAACGATGACTCTGTTTCTCTTTCCACAGATGCTGCCTGACCTGCTGAGAGTTTCCAACATTTTCAGTTTTTATTTCAGATTTCCAGCATCTGCAGTTGTGTTGTTTCCCAGGTGGACTTTGAAAAGTGGTTTGTTGATTGCAACCTCTTTGGGATGTCCCAAAAGGTGCTACAGAAATGCAAGCCTCTCTCTCAATGAGGCCATGCTTGTGAGATCCACTGGATTCTTAAAGCATCCTAGGCAGTCTCATATCAGACAGTACAGACCAGTGTCTGTTCCCTGGCCTCCTGCTCTTCTGTTGCCTTATTAACTAAGGGGACAGAATCCTCGATTCAACGCAGATAGATAAACACCTGCAAGTTTTAGAAAAGAACAGCAGATGCTGGGAATTTGAAATCAAAATAGAAAATGCTGGAAACACCCAGGAGGTCAGGCAGCACCTGTGGAAAGAGAAACAGATTTAATGTTTTAGGTTGACGACTATTCATCGGGTTAACTTTGTTTCTCTTTCCACAGGTGCTGTCTGACCTGCTGAGTTCTTCCAGCATTTTCGATAAATTGATAAATTGGTTTATTATTGTCATATGTACTAAGGTGCAGTGAAAAACTCGTATGCCATCCATACAGATCATTTCATCACATCAGTACATCGAGGGACTACAAGGGAAAAGCAATAACAGAATGCAGAGTAGAGTGTTACAGAGAAAGTGCAGTACAGGCAGACAATAAGGTGCAAGGCCGTGACAAGGTAGATTGTGAGGTCAAGAGTCCATCTTATTGTACAGGAGGCCCGTTCTATAGTCATATTACAACGGGGTAGAAGCTGTCCTTGAGCCTGGTGGTACGTGCTCTCAGGCTTTTGTATCTTCTGCCCGATGGGAGGGGGCAGAAGAGAGAATGTCCGGGGCGGGTGGAATCGTTGTTTATTTTGGCCTCTTTACCGAGGCAGCGAGAAGTGTAGACAGAGTCCATGGAGGGGAGGCTGGTTCCATTTTTATCACAGGTATAATGATTTCATGTACCAAGCCAAAACGCACCCCCGGGAAAAAGAAATTAAAAATTACACATGGTTGTCATTTCAGTGTTCCTTCCAAAAGCATCCTCTATAACTTCCCTAATTCTGTCACTCAGTAAAACCACTATATTTCAGCAATGCAGTAATTAATCAGACTCTGACATCAGAAGCATCACGTTAAATGTTCATCCTTTCCATCACTGTGTATGTTCTCCCATTACACTGCAGTAACTCACCAAGGTTTCTGTTCCACCTGCGACAAGGGCACCTGAGAACACCACCATCTCCAAGTTTCTCTCCAACATCATGCCGATTTAAAAACAATTGCCAGTTTTTTGTTTTGTTGTTGCTGGCTCATAATCCTTGAACTTGCTACCTCATGCATCTTAAGGCACTACTGAAAGGAGTGCCCTGTTGTTTTTTTTCCAGCCACAGCCAAGTCCCAAAAAGAGGACTTGTCATCAAGAAAATGACTGAGTTATTTCCCAGAGCAGAGAAATGACAAATAAAACCAACTGAACATTCAGGAGAAATTCTTTTACCAAGAACCCAAAAGGGAAATGGAACCGGCCAACTCATGAGTAGCGCGAGGGGTGCGTTGAAGGGAAGGTTAGGTGAGTAAAGGAGGGAGAAAGGATTATAAGGAAATGTTGAAAGGGTAAGACAATGAGGAGTGGGATGAGGCTTCTGTGGAGCATAAAAACTGACACAGACCTGTTGGGCCAAATGGCCTTTTTCCCAAATCACAGTATTATTATACTCACAGTGTCATAGAGAGATACAGCACGGAAGCAGGACCTTCGGCCCATTGAGTCCATGCCGACCATCAACCACCTATTTACCACTCAATGAGGCCATGCTTGTGAGGTACACTAATCCCCGTGTTAACTTAGGGACACAATCCTCGATTCAACGCAGTTAGGTAAATACCTGTAAGTTTTAGAAACGAACCGCAGATGCTGGGAATTTGAAATTAAAACATCAACCACCCATTTTTATTCTCCCCACATTCTTATCAACTCCTCCCAGATTCTACCACTCACCTACACACAGGGGACAACTTACAGTGGTCTCTTAACTTCCCAACCTGCCTGTCTTTGGGATGTGGGAGGAAGCCAGAGGAAACTCACACAGTCACAGGGAGAACATGCAAACTGCACACAGACAGCACCGGTGGTCGGGATTGAACCCAGGTCTCTGGGGTAGTGGGAAAGTGCCTCTACTCTCTGTGTCACTGTGCTGCCCATTATCTAGTCTAATTTTAGTCTAATTTTGTTGCTGAAATCCCTCATCCCTGGAACCATAAAGGCGTTTCCCTGAGGGTGTGTTAGTGGGTCAGTATTTGGAGGCAATATAGAGAGTGACTGGACCTGGTAACTAAGCCTTTGACTACATTGGTATTGGTATTGGTATTGGTTTATTATTGTCACTTGTACCAAGGTACAGTGAAAAACTTGTCTTGCATACCGATCGTACAGGTCAATTCATTACACAGTGCAGTTACATTGAGTCAGTACAGAGTGTATTGAGGTAGTACAGGTGAAAACAATAACAGTACAGAGTAAAGTGTCACAGCTACAGAGAAAATGCAGTGCAATAAGATGCAAGGTCACAACAAGGTAGATTGTGAACTCGTAGTCCATCTCATTGTAGAAGGGAACCGTTCAATAGTCTTATCACAGTGGGGTAGAAGCTGTCCTTAAGCCTGGTGGTACGTGCCCTCAGGCTTCTGTATCTTCTACCTGATGGAAGAGGAGAGAAGAGAGAACGTCCTGGGTGGGTGGGGTCTTTGATTATGCTGGCTGTTTCTTGCGGTCCTGGGCAGAGCAGTTGCCGTACCAAGCCGTGATACATCCAGATAGGATGTTTTCTATGGTGCATCAGTAAAAGATGGTGGGAGTCAAAGGGGACAAACCAAATTTCTTTAGCCTCCTGAGGAAGTAGAGGTGCTGGTGAGCTTTCTTGTGATTTAGCATCTATGTGATTTAACCAGGACAGGCTGTTGGTGATGTTCACTCCCAGGAACTTGAAGCTCTCAACCCTCTCGACCTCAGCACCATTGAGGTAGACCGGTGCATGTACACCACCCCCTTTCCAAAAGTCAATGACCAGCTCTTTTGTTTTGTTGACATTGAGGGAAAGGTTGTTGTCATGACACCATTCCACTGAGCTCTCTATCTCCTTCCTGTACTCCGCCTCATTGCTGTTTGAGATACGGCCTACGATGGTGGTATCATCTGCAAACTTGTAGATGGAGTTAGAGCAGAATCTGGCCACACAGTCATGAGTGTATAGGGAGTAGAGTAGAGGTCTGAGGATGCGGCCTTGTGGGGCACCAGTGTTGAGAATAATCGTATCGGAGGTATTGCTGCCTATCCTCACTGATTGCGGTCTGTTTGTTAGAAAGTCAAGGATCCAGTTACAGAGGGAGGTGTTGAGTCCTAGGTTTCGGAGTTTGGTGACAAGCTTGCTTGGGATTATTGTATTGAAGCAGAGCTGTAGTCAATAAACAAAGGTCTAACGTAGGTGTCACACAGTACAACTGGAATATTAAAACACCAATCTCAGTAACTGTATCTGTAAAATTCTTAAAAATCCATTTGGTTCACTAATGTCCTTCAGGGAGGTAATCTACTCTCTGTTCTGGCCTATGTGTTACTCTGGTGTGACTAATGTCAGCTCAGAAACGATTAGGGGTGGTTGATAGATGATTTTTACAGGACTTGACAGGAGAGATGAGGAGTCTAGAACCAGAGTCATGGTCTTAAAGTGAGGAGTTATCCACTCAGGCTGACAGGAGAAGAAATTCCTTCACCCAGAGGGCAGTGAATCTTTGGAATTCTCTCTGGATGCGGAGGAGGCTCAGAAAGTTCAAGGCAGGGATGGATAGATGTTGGGAATCAACGGGATTGAATTACCAGGCACCACAGGCCAATCGCTCCTATTTCTTACATTGTTCTGCAAAAAATCTTGGGACTGCCTATCTACTCCCCAAGAGTAAATAAAGAAACACTAAACTCCAGGAGAACCGGACCTGTCACCAGGTGCCTGCCACTGACCCAGGCAATAGTAGCATTAGCATTCCTCCTGATCATACAGTCATGGAGTCATACAGCACCGAAACAGGCCCTTCAGCCCACCATGTCCATGCTGATCATCAAGAACCTAGTGTATGGCATGGTAGTGTAGTGGTTAGCATAACGCTGTCACAATGCCAGAGATCCGGGTTCAATTCTGGCCACTGTCTGTAAGGAATTTGTATGTTCTCCCCGTGTCTGCGTGGGTTTCCTCCGGGTGCTCCAGTTTCCTCCCACATTCCAAAGACGTACAGGTTAGTTGCTGTGGGCGTGCTACGTTGGCGCCGGAAGCATGGCGACATTTGAGGGCTGCCCCCAGAACAGTCTACGCAAAAGATGCATTTCACTGTGTGTTTCGATGTATATATGACTAATGAAGAAATCTTATCCTATCTTGAGAACCTGTTGATAGTAATGCCATTTACCAGCACTACTATACTCTGGCAATTCAACACTTCTTAAATGTCGTGAGGGTCTCTGCCTCCATCACTCTCTCATGCAGTGTGTTCCAGGAAGAGCACTCTGCCCATTCCCATTTCTCCTTCCCCACAGAAGATTTCCTTTGTTGGATACAGGTAGTTCTGCTGCAACATGTGTTTCCATAATGGGAGTTGGTTATAACGTGATTGTCGGATTAGAGAACACAACTTGCATTAGGTGAGCATATTGGTTATAGTGTGATCGCAGTCGGGAAAACCTGTACTTTGAGGCAACTGTTGTAATGCGATTTTCATAATGCGAGGTTTCTTAGGCACGTAACTATCTCATTACAGCAGAACCGGCTGTATTTATCCACACCCACTCTCTGTTGCCATCAATACCTCTGCTTCTTCTGTGGTTTCTGCTGAAGTTGTTTCAGTTTTATGATATTCACTTGATTTCAACTGAAGGGAAAAGGTGCTTACAATCTTTAACAACCACAGGAAGTCCCAAAGAACACATAACCCTCAGCACAGTATAGTCCTTGTTGTTATTTGGGAATGGTGGCAGCTAATTTGTGCACAGCAGACTCCCATGCACAGCAGACACTGTTTTGATGAGGTTTGTTGAGGGTGGAAGTTCATCCAGGTGTTGGAGAGATCTCCCCTCCTCTTATGGGAAGACGACAGGATCATAGACAAGAGCAGATTGGCCAAGTGTTTCATGTGAAAGATGGAAACTCTGACTGTGGGCACTCCCTCAGTACAGTACTGGGGTGCAGCTTGAGCCATAGAGTCATAGAACAGAGGACACTACAGCACAGTACAGGCCCTTCGGCCCACAATGTCGTGCTGACGTTTTATCCTGCTCTAAGATCTATCTAACCCTTCCCTCCCACATAGCCCCCCCCCCTTCCATTTCTCCATTATTCACGTGTCTGTCTAAGAGTCTCTTAAATGTCCCCAATGTATCTGCCCCCACAACCTCTGCAGGCAGTGCGTTCCACTCTCTGTGTAAAAAACTTAACCCTGACATCCCCCTTATACCTTCCTCCAATCACCTTAAAATTATGCCCCCTCGTGTTAGCCATTGTCACCCTGGGAAAAAGTCTCTGACTGTCCACTCGATCTATGCCTCTTGTCATCTTGTGCACCTCTATCAAGTCACCTCTCGTCCTCCTTCTCTCCGAAGAGAAAAGCCTGAGCTCGCTCAACCTATCCTCATAAGACATGCTCTCCAATCCAGGCAACATCCTGGTAAATCTCCACTGCACCCTCTCTAAAGCTTCCATATCTTTCCTATAATGAGACGACCAGAACTGAACACAATACTCCAAGTGTGGTCTAACCAGAGTTCTACAGAGCTGTAACATCACCTCGTAGCTCTTGAACTCAATACCCCAACTAATGAAGGCCAACACTCCATACGCCTTCTTAACAACCCCACCAACCTGCACAATGACCTTGAGGGATCTATGGACGTGGACCCCAAGATCCCTCTGTTCCTCTACACTGCTAAGAGTCCTGCCATTAACCTTGTTACAGGGCACAGAAACAGGCCCTTCGGCCCACTGAGACTGTGCCAACCATACACTAATCTCATTTTATTCTCCCCACATTCCCATTAACTCTCTCCAGATTCTACCCTTCCCCCACACATCAGGGACAAGTTACAGTGGCTAATTAACCCACCAACGTCCGTGTCTTTGGGGTGTGTGTGTGTGTGTGTGTGTGTGTGTGTGTGTGTGTGTGTGTGTGTGTGTGTGTGTGTGTGTGTGTGTGACTGTGTGTGACTGTGTGTGTGTGTGTGTGTGTATATGAGGGGGGATCCAGGGCACCCAGAGAGATTCAAAACGGTCACTGTGAGAACGGGCAAACTGCACAGTCAGCGTCCGAGGTCAGGATTGAACCAGGGTCTTTGAAGCTGTGAGGGAGCAGCTCTGTAGCTGGGGAGGAGAAACCGACCAGTTTCATTGAAAGAGGGTCAAGGGGTGACAGAAGATTCATGGTTTTTGGTGTTCTTACGATAACTAATTCTTATGCAATATATTTAGACAGGAACTATGTTCTGACAGCCACCTATGCTATCATTGCCATTTTACTAGTTCTTACAAGCCAGATATTTGCTAATAAAATGCTACCATTGAATCCAACCAATGGCAGGTCAGCCAGATTCCTCTTTCCAGGAAGTCCTATCTGTTTCCCAGCGGAGAGGATGGGGAATGATGTGATTGCGCAAAATGGACATTTTCCTCCTCTTCCTCATTGAAAAATTCCAACCTATTTCATCTTTATTTGTAAAGCGGATGCAAAATAGATTCCTCTTGGAAGCTGACAGCAGGGTCTGAAGGAAGGAAGATCCGGCTTCCTACAACACGATTCGGAATTGGCCCAGGCTTTTTATAGGATTTTCCACAAACTCCTGACAGGAAGACAATAATTGGATGTTATTGCTCTCCCTAAGATCTGGAGTATGCAGCCAAGGGCCTCCTGAGAACCAAGAGTGTAAATTCATTCAGCTGTGTTGTAAACACTCTGTGTTTACCCAGATATCATTAACCCTTCAGACCCAGGATTTCCGCTAGGACTTTACAGTGTTTACTCCAGATCTGAGAGGAATCTGTCTCAACTCACAGCGTCCCCTTGGTTTGATTGTGTGCTGCAAAGAACAGGCTACGTGTGCACCATGTGTCACTATGTGCTGAGGTTCTACCTATCCCTGGTGCTGTGGAGGATAGGCCTGGCCCCTCTATCGCGCAACACCCCAGTCAGCTGGACGTTGCCGCACCACCTGTACTTTGTGGAAGAGTTCTTCCAAGTAAACACCTTTGACCACAAGTCCATCAGGCAGTGGTCCGCACGGAATGTACTTCAGACACTGCGGGATAGGGACACTATGGATTCTGTGGGTTTGTTCCCAGTCCAAACCATACAGCAGAACACCTCATCGCCACATCTGACCAACAAGCACCAAGACCTCGCTTGGCTGGTGGTGAGAGGTGCCCTCCCAGTCAGAGCTTTCCTCTACAGACAACATATCATCCCCAGTGTACGCTGTCCTGAGGACGGCTGCGGTGGGGAAGAAACGGTCACCCACCTCTTTGCAGACTCTGGATTTGCTTAGAGGGTGTGGCGAAAGATGCGAGGGTCAATGTCCCAGTTCATCCCCAGCAGCTGCGTGACAGAGGATTCTGATCTACGGGCTGTTCCCAGGGACACACACTGAGACAGACATCAAGTGCTGCTGGAAGGTCATCAACTCGGTGAAGGACGCCCTTTGGTCTGCCCGAAGCATGGCGAGATGTCTGTAAGGGAATGCTGCCGACTGGCGCAATCCAGGCTGCAGGAGTATGTGCTGAGGGACGCACTGAAGCTCGGTGCAGCCAATGCAAAGGCTCTGTGGGGAAGGACCACAGTATAGGCCCCTTCACACATGGAGGGGCTGAGTTGGGTGGGGAAGCCCCTCAAACAATGAAAGTGGCAATGGTGTGATGGTTGGTTGTGTTTTTTTCTCTTTAAAGTTTACACTACTGAATGTAACAACCCTGAATGTTAAGGTTTTGCTTTTGCACTGCTTCTTCCTTCGTATATATTTTTTATTATGAATAAGGTTTATTTTTGAAATCAAAGAAAGTTTCTCTTCAGGAGCCATCTATTTAGACAAGGGCTATGTTTGAAACAGTTCCGCTGGACTCAAGAGGGCTTTCCTGAGGCTGACACCTGGGCAGGTGGGGACAGGACGGGATGGATGAGGTGGGCTGGAAGGCCCCATTTCGTGCTGTACGTTTCTATGACACCAGGTGGTCTCCCTACGTTTGGAATTCTCTATCCCAGAGAGCTCTGGAGACTCGGTCACTGAATTCATTCAATACTGAGGTCAACACGTTTCTGGATGTTAGAGGAATTAAGGGATACGGGGATAAGGGAAGGAAATGAGGCTGAGGTAGAAGAACAGCCATGATCTTGTTGAAAGGTGGAGCAGTCACAAGGGAACAAATGGCCTACTCCTGCTCCTCTTTCTCATGTTTACCTGTCGAGCGTGCTTCGAGCTGATCTGGGAGCAAACTACACAACTCACAGTGCAGCACGGAAACAGGCTCTTCAGCCCACCGAGTCCTTGCCGACCCAATTACACCAATCCTACATTAATTTTATTTTTCTTTATTCTCCCTCACATTCCCATCAACTCCCCCAAGTTCTACCTCTCACCCACACGCTTAGGACAATTTATAGCGGTCAATTAACCTCCCAACCTGCCCACCTCTGGGATGTGGGAGGAAACCCATACAGTCATGAAAAACTCCACACAGACAGCATCGGTGGTCGGGATTGAACCCGGGTCTCTGGCTCTGTGAGGCAGTGACACTACCAGCTGTGCCACTGTGCCACCCTTTGTCTTCACCTCTTTTTGCCTTTAACAAAAATGTATCAATCTCAGATTTAAAATTAACATGTGACCCACCGTCCATTGTGTTTGCAGAAGTTTCATACATCTATCAGCCTCTGTGTGCAGAAATACCTCCTAATAATGCCTGTGAATTCTGGCTGTAATAATTTGGTTACATCCTCTGGTCCTAGATTCTCTGGATAGGTTCATCATAGAGTTTCTCATAGATGATACAGCAGAGAAACAGGCCCTTCATCCCATCACATCCATGCCGACCATTGAGTATTCACCTCTGCTAACCCTATTTATTGGTACTTGGTCTATGGCCCGTTATGCCTTGGTATTGGTATTGGTTTATTATTGTCACTTGTACTGAGGTACACTGAAAAACTTGTCTTGCATACCGATCGTATAGATCAATTCATTACACAGTGCAGTTACACTGAGTTAGTACAGAGTGCATTGAGGTAGTACAGGTAAAAACAATAACAGTACAGAGTAAGGTGTCACAGCTACAGAGGAAGTGCAGTGCAGACAGACAATAAGGTGCAAGGTCACAAGGTAGATTGTGAGGTCAGAGTCCATCTCATCATATAAGGGAACCGTTCAATAGTCTTATCACCGTGGGATAGAAGCTGTCCTTGAGCCTGGTGGTACATGCCCTCAGGCTCCTGTATCTTGGCTTATCTAGATTCTTCTTAAATGCTGTGAGAGTCTCTGCCTCTTGTCATTCTGTGGCTTCTATCCCTCTTCTTCCTAGCTCGAAAACTTCAAGCAAACTGATTCTAACCTAAAATCCTGGGAAACTTTATTTGTGGACTTGAAGAAGGAGCTTAATTGATCTCTTGGAATGCAGGCGAGTGTTTAGAAGCTGGACACTGTAGGGACAAGGTATGTGCTGTGGCAGTCAGTGCTGCTCACGATTCGTGGACCCGAGACAATGTCTTTTTGTCCAGGGTGGGCCAAAGATGGATGTGATTCACTCGCTGGTGGCAGTAATGGAACTATCCTTGGGGAATTGCTCTGCTTCTTTGGGATCCTGGAGCTTTGGGCATAATTTCAAATTTCAAAGTCAAAAGTCAAAGTCAAAGTTGAGTTCATTGCCACATGCACAAGTACACAGTGAAACAGGTGAGTTTTGGTGCAGGCCTAGGACTCCCAATGAGTGATACTGAGCTAGGGTCAGGTATGGCTCAGTGGATTCTTCCCTGGCATCTGGGTCAGAAGGCAGTGGGTTAATGTCCGCTGTGAAGACCACTCGTCATATTTAACATGGGCAGTGCAATGGCAAAATGGTTTCAAATAAGACATTAAACTGCGGTATTGTATGGCCTCTAAGGTGGATGATGAACCCCCAATTTCAAAGCACCCACGTGTGTTCCTGCCAACGTTCATCGCTGAACAAAAAAAATCACCCAGATACTATCACAAGTCAAGTCAAGTCAAGTTGAGTTATTGTCACGTGCACAAGTACGGCGAGGAACAGGTATGGTGAAAAACTAGCTTGCAGCACAGGCATGTAGGTACAGACAACACACAGAATATAAATTACACATAAATTATACAAGACAGTAAAAAGAAGACTGTGAAAAAACAAGACCTTAGTGCAAAATACAAAGACATAATCTGAGACATGTCCATGGTAGTACAGACGTGGACTGTAGTGTTCCGTTGCAAAGGATTAGGGTTGTGTAGGTTAATTCAAATGGTAAATTGGTTTATCATTGTCACATGTACCAAGGGACAGTGCAAACTGCTCTGCAGATCCACTCATTGCAGTTCAAAAACCTAATGGTTGTAGGAAAGTAGCTGTTCCTGAACCTGGTGGTGTGGGACTTCAGGCTTCTGTACCTCCTGCCCGATGGTAGCAGCGAGAAGAGGGCATAACCCAGATGGCAGGGATCCTCCACGTTAGATGCCGCCTTCTTGAGGCAGCGTCTCCTGTAGGCGTTGTCAACGGTGGGGAGGGCTGTGCCCGTGACAGACTGGGCAGTGTCCACTTCTCTCTGCAGCCTCTTGCATTCCTGTGCATTGGAATTGCCCTACCAGGCCGTGATGCAACCAATCTGGATACAAATTAGTTGCTCCATTTCCTACATCCCAACAGTGACTATGTGTTAGAAGTGTGTCTCTGACAGGACAGCCCTCGATAAGGTCCTGAGATTGCAGCAGACAATTCAAACACAAGTCTTTCTCTCCTGGTATAACATTTAGTTTTCCGACCACTGAACAAACACAGTCGGTGAGTTGGGTTGTCGGGAACTTCCCGGAACATTCCTGCAGAACAAAGGTACTTTTCAACGCTGGTCTTTCTGATCAGAGGTAACCAAAACCTCTGCCCATGACCCACAATGAGGTTTGCAAAGTCATTGTCTGGGAAGAAAATCTTGTGTTTACACATTCCCTTTCCCCACCTAAAGTCCAGCTGATTAAAATGAAAACAGAAAATGCTGGAAACACTCGGCAGGTCGGGCAGCAGAGAAGCAGAGTTAACGTTTGTTGGAAGTTCTTCATCAGAATCTCATCATTAACTCTATTTCTCTTCCCACAGGTGCTGCCTGACCTGCTGAGTGTTTTCAGCATTTTCTGTTTTTATTTTGGATCCCCAGCATCTGTGGTTATTCCGTTTTCATAGAGCAGGTAATTAAGTCTATTTGAAGTGTAGTCATTGATGTGAGATGCTGAGACCTCCCATAGACAGCAACATGCTCTTGATTATGACAATATGGACCTACATCCTCTAATCTTTGCTGGAAGTCTTGACAATTCGAGGACTGGTTATTTGTTTCGGTGGTGTTGGCCAAGAGGTAGAAACATAGAAAACCTACAGCACAATTCAGGCTCTTCGGACCACAAAGCTGTGCCGAACATGTCCTTACCTTAGAAATTACTAGGCTTACCCATTGCCCTGTATTTTTCTCAGCTCCATGTACCTATCCAAAAGCCTCTTAAAAGACCCTACCGTATCCGCCTCCACCAACGTTGCCGGCAGCCCATTCCGCGCACTCACCACTCTCTGAGTAAAAAAATTACCCCTGACATCTCCTCTATACCTACTCCCCAGCACCTTAAACCTATGTCCTCTTGTGGCAACCATTTCAACCCTGGGGAAAAGCCTTTGACTATCCACATGATCAATGCCTCTCGTCATCTTATACACCTCTATCAGGTCCCCCCTAATCCTCCATCGCTCCAAGGAGAAAAGGCCGAATTCCCTCAACCTGTTTTCATAAGGCATGCTCCCCAATCCAGGCAACATCCTTGTAAATCTCCTCTGCACCCTTTCTGTGGTTTCCACATCCTTCCTGTAGTAAGGCGACCAGAACTGAGCACAAAGTGGGGTCTGACCAGGGGGAGCAATGTTGGCGAGAGCTGTAATGCTCTTTTCCCAAGGGATCTTTGCATCCACCTGAGGCCACAGGTCTGATCTGAAAAAGGGCATGTCTGGCAGTGTGGTGACCCCTCAGTACTGCGCCGGAATTAGCCCAGATTCTTTGCTTAAGTCTCTGGAGAACTGTGGCGAATCAAAAAAACCGGAAGTAAAACTGAGGAATTTTTAACTTTATTTCTGAGATGTAGGTGTCACTGGCAAGGCCAGCATGTATTGTTCATCCCTAAATGCCCTTGAGATGCTGGTGGTGAACCGCCATCTTGATCTGTTACAATCCTTCTGGTGAAGGTGCTCCCATTGTGCTGTTGGGGAGAGAGTTCCAGGATTTGTGGAATTCTCTGCCCAAGGAAGCAGTAGAGGCTACCTCATTAAATATATTTCAGACACAGTTAGATAGATTTTTGCATAGTAGGGGAATTAAGGGTTATGGGGAAAAGGCAGGTATGTGAAGCTGAGTGCACGGCCAGATCAGCCATGATCTTATTGAATGGCGGAGCAGGCTCGACGGGCCAGATGGCCGACTCCTGCTCCTATTTCATATGTTCTTATTTATGATGAAGGAACAGTGATATATTTCCAGGTCAGGATGGTATACAAAGTGGAGGGGGATGTTAAGTGACCCACAGACAGCTGAAATGCAAAAGTGCTTTTCGAGTTAAGGATGCATTTCATTTGAACAAACATGATTTTCAGCAGCGATATTTACTGGCAATGGAACTAAAATAAACCACACCACATGTGCATTGATGTACGGAATTTGACCTCACTCCGCAATACAGGTTTGAGCTTGCTCACCTGTGCCACGCTTTATACTGTGGAGCCAGGGTTTCAAATCTATTCTCTTCGGACACCAAGGCCACAAATGAGTGTGTACAAGATGCAGCTGCTGTACGCTGAGATAGGAGAGTGGCCATGTTGTCATTGGTGCCACTGTGAAGTTGCAAGAGCACCAAGCCAACCTCCCAATTCACCCTTCTGTAGAAGAGGCCATTCAGTCTCTCAAACCAGTTCCATTAGAAAGAGTAAGTTGGGATTCTAGCCTCATTGGGGGTCCACTGAGTTCCCTGAGGCTGGGCAAATAGGCAGCCTCTTCCCAGAATCGGGGATCCCATGTACTTTGCCAGGTTGTGCCCAACAGTGTGCACTCTATACCTTTATAGAACCAGTGTTGTCCTTGATACAATTGCAACAACTTTCCTGCTACTACATCGCACCTTAAATTGTCGCAGAACATCCAAGTGATTTGTAGGAGTTTTGTCAGCTAGAACTTACTGGGCCACATAAGGAAATACTAGAGCAGCTATAGAATCATAAAGCATGAAAACAGGCCATTCGGCCCACCACGTCTATACTGACCAGTGGGCGCCCATCTGTATTAATCCCACCTTCCAGCACTTGGCACATAGCACTCTCTGCCTAGATTCAAGTGCTCATCTGGACACTTCTTTAATGCTGCCAGCAACTCTGCTTCTACCACCTTCTGGGGCAAGTGCATTCCAGGTACCCACCATGGAGGACATCTTCACGAGACATCCATCACTAACAATCCTCACCATCCTTCTCGTTACTACCATTGAGGGGGAGGTACAGGAGCCTGAAGACCCACACTCAACGATTCAGGAACAGCTTCTTTCCCCCTGCCATCAGATTTCTGAACGGTCCATGAACCCATGAACACTACCTCATTGTTCCTTTTCTTTACACTATTTATTTATTTTGTGATTTATTGTAATTTTATGTCTTTGCTCTGTACTGCGGCCTCAAAACAACAAATTCCATGTCATATAAGTCAGTGATAGTAAACCTGATTCTGATTCTCTGGGTGAAGAAGGTCCCCCTCAGATCCCCTTTAAATCTCTTACCCCTTCTCCTAAATCTATATCCTCTAGTTTGATCTACCTCTGATATGGGGAAAAGTTTCCTGCACTCTACCCTATCTATACCCCTCATAATTTTATATACCTCAATTGTGTCCCCTCTTAACCTCCTCCACTGAAGGCAAAAGAGACCCAGCCTCTCCAGTCTCTCCCTATAACTGAAACACTCTGGCAACACCTGGATGAAACTCCTCTGCACCCTCTCCAATGCTACAACATCCTTGCCCAGATTTTGATCAAAGAAGGTTTAAAGGATAGTCTGAAAAGGAGAAAGAGAGCTTGGAGAAGTGAGAAAGTTTAGGGAGAGATTTCCAGAGGTTGTTGTTGGCAGCTTGAAGATAGAGCTGCCTGGGATGGTTGAAACTGGGAGTAATCAAGAGCCAAGGAGGGGAAAAGGAGGATCCCAAGGGAGCTGGATTTTCAGAGAGAAAGAACTTCCAGGGCTCTGGGGAAAAGACAAGGAGTGAGACTCACTAGGTTGGTCTGACATAGAGCTGGTGTGGACTAGATGGGCCAAATGGCCTTCTTCCGCACTGCAACCTTTTTTCTGTAATCTGTGACTTACTGAGGGTCCAGTGAGAATCCACTCTTCCCCTCAGCCCTGTCTGCGTTCTGCGAGAACATACAGCTCCACTCCTTACCTCGAGTTACAGTAAACAAGTTGATAAACACTCAGGTGTTTGAGGGTGTTCCTGACCGGCACCATTCTGTGTAAACTCAGAACTTGTCACAGAGCTCAGGGGCAACGCTTCTTCTTGACGTCAGTGCACCTCTGTAACCCGTGCAGCTGGCATGAGGAATGCAGGAGGTGGGAAGATTTCATTCCTATAGCACCTTTCACTGCCTCAGAACCACCCAAAGGAGTTTGCAATGATGTATTTCAGAAGGGTTAGTCACTGGAGGAACAACAGTGGTCAAATTGAACACAGGAACTCCCACAAACAATAATCCGCCGATAATCAGTAACGTTAAATTGAACATAATATTGGAAAGAACAGCCTTTCTTTGAAATAGTGAACTTACATTCACCTATCAGGCAGGTGGGGATCTCAGTATAATATCTCACCCACAAGACTGTACAACACGGGGTCTCACTTTAATATCTCACTCATAAAACTCTGCTGAGGGAGACCAGCGTCAGATTTATTTTGTGTTTGTGTCTGAAGTGTGAACCGTGGCCAAGTCCCCAGTTTTCAGTCTGCTTGTACTCCCCTCCCCTTTCTTGTCAATCCAGATTTCCAAGACTTCATTATGACTTCACACCAGGCTAAATACTGCCTTCTGAAACAGATTTCTCAGTGCACGCCTTGTCCAATACATACTCCGCACAGCTCTCGCACAGAAAGGCTGGCCTCTTGACAAGTAACCCCACACGCAGCAGTAATCCTGATGTCTGCTTGCACAAGCCCTTGCTGGTTGATTGGTGATAGGAGCCTTGTCTTTACCTTGGCCTGAGGACAAGAACTTATGTGTTATCTGGAAGAACCACAATGCGTTTGGGGTCCAAGTGGCGTGTGACCATCGGGATTGTGGGAAGAATGCCAAGGAAGAGAACTGTTGGTGACTGAGAGAGCAAGGCCTGATTAGCCAGTTATATGCACTGCCACCAACCTTCAGCTACACTGCCCAACTAGGAAGAAAGTGAGGGATCTTAAGTTCATTCACACTAACTGCATTCATAACCTGATTCAACTTTCATGGACATTAGTCATTCAGATGCTGTTCCATTCTGTATAGAGCACGGGCTCACACCAAATAGCAAGGGATGGCTGGTAACTATGCTTTTAGTATTGGCCAAGAGGTTAATGTTGCTTTAAGGTGGAGGGGACGTCTTCCCAGGGATTGTCAATTGGAATCTTTAACGTCCATACAAACAGGACTTGATGAAATGAAAATCAAAAAATACCCTGCAGATGCTGGAAGTTTGATGTCTGTGGATATCACGGGGGTGCAGCCAGTGGTCTGCTGCCTCACGGCTCCAGTGACCCAGGTTCAATCCAGACCTCCGGATCTGCCTGTTCTCCCCGTGACTGCGCGCGTTTCCTCTGGGTGCTCCGGTTTCTTCCCACAACTCCAAACTCTGCCGGTGGGTCGGTGAATTGGCCGCTGAAAATTGCCCCTCATGTGCGTGGGCGAGGGGTAGAATCTGCTGGGGAGTTGATGGGAATGTGGGGGGAATAAAACGGGTCGGCGTAGGATGGGGTGTAAAAGTGGGTGGTTGGTGGTCAGCACAGACTCGGTGGGCCAAAGGGCCTGTCTTTATAAACAAGAATTGCCGAAAACTCTCAGTAGGTCAGACAGCCTGTGTAGAAGGAGTCCTCTGGGTGGTCCTGAGGCAGTGAAGGGTGCTATAGGAATGAAATCTTTCCACCTTCTCCATTTCCAATGCCAGATTTACAGAGACAACATTTCAGTTCAAGGACCCACTCTGGATCGGCTCTCTTCTTTAACCCTCTGCTACCCAGTACCCCAGCCCTGGACTTCCCTCACTACCTTTCCATCCTTTTTTAATTCGCTCCTGATAACCTACTTCTTTCACCATTCTTCATCGTGTCGCTATGTTCCTTTACATGAATCCTGCAGTCTCTTGGGCCCCATATCTAAGGAAGGACGTGCTGGCCCTGGAGAGGGTCCCGAGGAGGTTCACAAGAACGATCCTAGGAATAAAAGGCTTAACATATGAGGAGCATTTGATGTCTCTGGGCCTGTACTTGATGGAGTTCAGAAGGATGGTGGGGGAATCTCATTGAAACCTACCGGATCCTGAAAGGCCTGGATAGAGTGGACCTGGAGAAGATGTTTCCATCAGTAGAAGAGTCCAGGATCCGAGGGCACAGCCTGAAAATAAAGGGATGTCCCTTTAAAACTGAGATGAGGAAGAATTTCTTCAGCCAGGGGGTGGTGAATCTGTGGAATTCATTGCCACAGAGGGCCGTGGAGGCCAAGTCATTGGGTGTATTTAAGGCAGAGATTGACAGGTTCTTGATTGGTAAGAGGATTAAGGGTTACGGGGAGAAGGCAGGAGAATGGGGTTGAAAAATTAATCAGCCAGGATTGAATGGCGGAGCAGACTCAATGAGGTGAATGGCCTAATCCTGCTTCTATATTTTATGGCCTTATGATCTTGGACATGGGATTATCTTTATGCTTCTGTATGCATGCACTTTGCCCCAAGCTCTGGGCCAAATGAAGTCACCTACTTAGATTCTGATCTCTGTCTCTGCACACTTGCCAAGCCGAGGCTCCATTTACCTCCCTCTATTGGATATAGAAGATGCCAAGGCACCACTGTGAGAGGTGTGAGAGTGGTTGCCTGACTGGTTAAATATTCCACCGTTTTATATCACTGAAACAGGTTACTGCATCAATTCCTTCAGCTCCCATGTGACAAAGGACCTCATTCACTGTTGGGGCACCTCCACACTCCTAAAGTTCTGGCCTAGATATCCATTCCTTCTTTCCCCTCAGCCTCTCTGCCAAACCTCATTTGCCCTGTCCAGTTCAGACCTTTTCCTGGCTGGTCTGTAATCTCAGGGAACACTTGCCTAAACTCTCCCTCTTCTTCCCTCTCTCTTCCTCTAACCAAGCCTGTGGTCTTCAAATCTGCTAACTTTTTGAGTGGCTCGCTGCGAAATTCTACTTCACAACTTCTTCCTGGAACGATCGCCTCTGTGAAGGGCACAGGGTAAGTACTACTGCCGAACATTCCGGAAATGAGAATTTTGAAAATCCTGGATCACTGGAAGGATTTCAGCTGCAGGGTCAGACATAAACTCGCAGTCCGAGAGCCTTTGCGCCCTGTAACACATACAGTACCCAGCGCAGCATCTCAGACTCAAAGACCATCTATTGTTCCAACAACAGCCCTGCATTCTCCAGGAGTCAGTGACTTCTTCAGACGCTGTTTGGGGAGGAAAGCCTCTGTTTATTTACTCTGGCATTAGGTGTGTTTAGACAGTCTCTGAAAGCAACAGCAGCAATATTTTCTCACCAGCCAAAGAAAACACCTTTCAAGGGCTCCCCTGTGAAGTGGAAGGGAGGTGGGGATCTATTTGCAGTATGGGATTTACTCTTCCTGCAAGTTGTTTGCTTATCACTTTAGACTGTTAAAGTGATAACTATCACATTACAGATGAGAAATCAGTACCTTCACAGGAGGAGAGCTTGTCTGCAGAGATCTTGACCTGAACAGCTTGACCCAGAAGGTTGGAGACTTCTTGGAGTGAAAAGGCGGAAACTCACAATTTTTACTTGGAAAATTCAGGTTATTAATTTGCGGGATTATTTCATGCTTTGAGCTCTGTCTTTCTTATGTATTGTTGGACAAATTATCTTCTGCTTGGATCAATGCCTTCCATCATAAACCGTTAACAACCCCCCCCCCTCCATTCCACCCATCACACATCGGTCTTAACCCACCCCAGCCATCTCACCTCCACACTCACCACCCTCCAACCATCACCACCCACCAATCAGCTCCGCACACCCACCACCCTCTGTCATTTCAACACTTGCCAATTCCTCTGTCCCAACCAGATCATTTTCACCATGGACGCACAGTCCCTCTGCACCTCCATCCCGCATCGGGAGGGTCTGAGGGAACCTTTGCTTCTTCCTTGAACAGATCCCCTCCACCCACACAGTCGTTCACCTGGCCTTTCTTGTCCTCACACTGAGAAACTCCTCCTTCACCTCCCTCCAGATCGAAGGTGTATCCATGGCTAGCCAATGGCAGCCATTGGTTGGACCAACACAGCCAATGGCCCCGCTGTTTCGTAGCATGACTTCTTTCAGCTCTTTATCCAGTACATCAATGACTGCACTGTTGCTGCTTCCTGCACTCATACAGAACACAATGATTTCATCATTTTTGCTACAATTTCCACCCTGTTCTCACCTCCACGTGGTCCATCTCTGACCCTTCCCTTCCTTTCCTTATCTCCCCGTCCCCATCTCACAGGATAGGCTGGACTCAAACATTCATTGCAAGCCCCCTCAGAAATCCCACGGCTATGTTGACTGCACTTCCTCCCACCCTGCCTCCTGTAAAGACTCCCAGATCTCCATTCTCCCAGATCGAAGGTGTATCCATGGCTAGCCAATGGCAGCCATTGGTTAGACCAACGCAGCCAATGGCCCTGCTGTTTCTTAGCATGACTTCTTTCAGCTCTTTATCGAGTACATCAATTACATTTGCTCTGATGATGAGACATTCTGGACAGGTGCTTCTGAAATGTCTTCCTTCTTCCTGAACGTGATTTTCCATCTACCATGATAGACAGAACCCTTGACTGCTTCTCATCTACTTCCCACTCTCGCCCTCTCTCCTCCTGGACAGAGCAACACACAGGGTTCGCCAGGTCCTTATCTTCCACCCCACCACTCTCCACATTCATCAGATCAGCCTTTGCAACTTCTGCCACCTCAGACACATTCCTTTTCCCTCCGCTTTCACCATTCCAAAGGGAATGCTCCTTCTGCAATTTCCTGGTCTGCTCTTCCATCCCCACTAACGTCTCCTAGTCCTACGCACTTTCCCACGCAACTACAGGAAGTGTGAGAGCTGCCCTTCCACCTCTTCGCTTCCCACCATCCAGGGAACCAATCAGTCTTTCCAGATGAAGCAG
The DNA here is from genome assembly GCF_009764475.1 of Pristis pectinata. Lineage (NCBI taxonomy): Eukaryota > Metazoa > Chordata > Chondrichthyes > Rhinopristiformes > Pristidae > Pristis > Pristis pectinata. The sequence goes on along the minus strand of NC_067439.1, from coordinate 12,279,440 downwards.
TGATTCACTTGCACTTCTTCCAACCTAGTGTACTGCATTCAGTGTTCACAGTGTGGTGTGCCCTGCTTTGGAGGCACCAAACATAGATCAGGTCATTGCTTTGCGGAGCACCTGTGTTCACTCTGCAGAAATGTCCCTGTGGACTGAAATACCACTTTAATTCACCATCCCACTCCTACCCTGACCTTTCTATCTCTGGCCCCCTGCACTGTTACAATGAGGCTCAATGCAGACTTGAGGAACTACACCTCATCTTCCATATGGGCATACTGGGAGTTTTCCCAACTCGAACCTGTGATTGAGGAAGAACATTCATTCCATACACCCGAAAGAAATCTAACCTTGAGTATCCAGTGGTGACTAGCATGTACACTTTACTGTGGAGATATCAAGGGTGCATCGTTGCAATATACCATTGTTGAGGTGTGCAGCATTGTCTGTCTTACTGGAGTGGAAGGACATTGCTATGGTTACTGCTCTACATTTATGGAAGCCTGAGGACGTGTGGATGGATATGCAAGGAACTTGATTCATTATATCAGGCAAATAAATCTGCAGATGCTAGAAACTTAAATAAAAACAGAAAATGCTGCAATAACTCAGCCAATCAAGCAACATCTGTGGAAAGAGAGATCAGTCAGGGGCCCAACCTCTGAACCAGTACTGAGACCTAAAACATTAACTGGTTTCACTTTCCACAGACACTGCTTGAGCAGCTAAATTCTTCTGGCACATTCTGTGTTGCGTTTTGTATAGCTTGAGGGTCATGATATGATGTTCCAAAGCAAACAGGTCCCACTGATACCATGATATCAATGAAAGAGAACTGCCTTTGAGGAATGGAGGAGAGAGAAATTCTTTAGCCTGAAGTCAAAGTTGAGTTTATTGCACAAGTACATGTGTGCACAGGAGCAATGAAAAACTTACTTGCAGCAGCATCACTGACACATAGCATTAGAGACATAACATTCACAAGAAAAACATAAATTATACAAAATTATACAAGAAAGAACACAATTAGAACAATTTTAAAAAGTCCATTGTAGTGCAAAGTGGTCATAGTGATGCTATACTGAGGTAGTGATTAGGGTTGTGCCGGTTGGTTCAAGAACCAAATTGTCATGGTTCTGAGTGCTGGTTCTCGATTCTGCCCCTTATTCCCATTGGTGGGGCCTTGTTGTGCAGCACATGGTTTCCATGCACTATTTGCCTAATGACACAGACCTGAGTTCCATCAGGAGACTAGTGTAAGAGCCCTGGTTTCACAAACACTGGTTGCCAGATTATTGTTCTATCTCTCCAGGCTGTTAACTCTAGAGAACTCTAGAGCAGTTCTGGTTTCTCCTAGAAAACCCTGTTTCTGTGCTGGGACAGAGTCCTGAGGCAAGGTTCCTTCAGTTTGTTGTTCTGCATTTGGTACCAAGGAAGCATCCTGACTCCAGGTTTGTTCTGGTGATCTGCATTTGGGTTCTCTGTGATCTCTCTCTTTGTGTGACATTGTGGCACAAATGGTTGAAGGGAAGTAGCTGTTCCTGAACTTGGTGGTGTGGGACTTCAGGCTTCTGTACCTCCTGCCCGATGGCACCTGCGAGAAGATAGTGGGAATCTTTGATAGATGTTGACTTCTTGAGGCAGCACCTTGTGTAGATACTACTGATGGTGGGGAGGGATGTGCCCGTGATGTATTAGGCTGAGTCAACTGCTCTCTGCAGCTCCTTATGTTCCTGCACATTTGAATTGCTGTACCATACCATGATGTAACCAAAAAGGGACTGACTGCCCAGTGCAGTGTCTCTCCGCATCACCAGACTGTGGGTGCCCTCTGTCAGATGGGTGAGACAACTGAAAGAGGGGAGGGCTTGAGAGCTGAGAGGTTGTGACAAACCCCCTCATTAACAGCAGTGGGAAAAATACCTTTGCTAAATGCTCGGAAGTTAGAAAGCCTGTAAGGTCACAGATATGCTAGAGAAAAGGACTAGCAGGAATTTCAGGCATCAATGGGCACCAAGTGGGTGGCACAGTTGGAACCTTGTGGGCTCAGACCAAACTCTGAGACCTCAACTCATGACACAGGCTTGCAGTGAGATGCTGAACCAAGGGAGAGAGAGAGCTCCCAGATGAGATGTTTAAGTGAGCTTCTGTCTGCCTCAGATGGACCTGAAGGATAGAGCGGGGTTCCTTCCCTGTCAATATTTATCCCTTAACTAACATCACTGGGAACAAGCAATAGGTGAACTCAACAGGGCACAGAACAGGTGAACCTGACATCGAAGCACACAACAGTTCAACCAGCAGCTGTTAAGTAAACCACAGGTGGTGATAATAAAGTGTTAGAGTCTGATCCTTTAATCTGTGGTTTCCTGTTTCCAAAGGAAGGTAGAATTCTGTGGAATCTCTAATAGAGCACTAGGTTCAATTGAACCATGGGTGTGTTCAGGATATGTGGGATGGTGTAGATAATAAGGAAATTAGACAACAGAAATTTCCAACTTAAAAGGGGTACAATCAGTGCTGGTGCTCGCACAGTTTATTTTCCAAGAAAAGAGTGTGGAAATCATTACATTGAAAATCAACATATTACAGGAGCTGGAAATCTAAAACAGAAAATGCTGGAAATACTCAGCAGGTCAGGCAGAAAGTTACCTTTTTCAACCAGAAACATTAGCTCAGTTTCTCTCTCCACAGCTGCTGCCTGACCTGCTGAGCACTTCCAGCATTTCCTGTTTTTACTGCAACACACCTTCCCATCTCTCAGTTTGTAATGAGAGTGGAGGCAGAGATGTGGCCTCTGAATGCCCCCACCCACTTCAAACTGCACCTCAAATATATATACAGAGCACCAGATGAATTCAGCAGGTCGGACAGCACCTATGGAGGGAAATGGACAGTTCCCGCTTCCTTCCATAGACTCCCTTGCAGTCCAGAGGGTCTCCACCCGAAACGTCGACTGCCCATTTCCCTCCCACAGATGCTGCCTGACCTGTTGAGTTCCTCCAGCGCTTCATGTGTTGCATCAGATTCCAGCATCTGCAGAATCTTGTGTCCTCAAATATATGTTTCCCTGGTGACTGTGCACGATAACATCATGGCAGTCTGATCAAAAGTTGCTGGTGAATAAGAATTGTAATTGGTTTGTTATTGTCACATGTACCGAGATACAATGAAAAGCTTTTGTTTGCGTGCCATCCAGACAGATCATTCCGTACATAGGTACATCGAGGTAGTAAAAAGGAAAACAATACAGAATATAGTGTTACAGTTACAGAGAAAGTGCAGTGCAGGTGGACAAGTAAACTGCAAGGGCCACGATGAGGTAGAATGGGAGATAGACAGGTCATCTTTTAGTGTATGAGAGGTCTGTTCTTGGGAGATCAAGAGTTGATCTTTTAGTGTATGAGAGGTCCATTCAAGAGTCTGGTAACAGTGGGGTAGAAACTGTCCATGAACCCGGTGGTACATGTCCTCAAGCTTTTGTCTGACAAGAGGGGGGAGAAGATGGAATGTCTGGGGTGGGAGGGGTCCTTCATTATGCTGGCTGCTTTCCCAAGGCACCGGGAAGTGTAGATGGAGTCACTGGTGGGGAGGCCAGTTTGTAGAAGTGGTGATTAAACTTGGGTTTATCTTTCACATTATCTGCCCCTCCCTTCAGATGGCCTTTTCAATGGGCTTTCTGACTTGCCCAGAGGGGCATCTTCCTTCTGGCATGTAGTCAAATCTTGTTGTGCATGGGTCAACTCTTTACTCTTGGGGTGAAGGCTATATTGTGTCCAGAGGCAGTTAGTGATGTGGTCTGTCCTCTCTGTTGAAACCAGGACAGAATTAATCACTTATAGGCAAGGGGAATGGATGTGGGACTGCCAACACTGAGTGATTTAATGGACCCAATGAATTTTCCTGACAAACCAGGGGTGATTATTTTTCCTTGCTGACAGCTCCCCAAGTCTGCTGATTCCATCCACAATTCACCACCACGGGGTCTGAACAATCGACTTTTAGGTGTCACAGGCCACATAGCCAAAAAGAATATGAGAATTGTTGGCACCCCTACGAACGGATGCCTCCAGTGGCCAAATAGTCTGCCGTCATCCAAACATCTGAGTCTGAGGACTCCACAGTGGGCTGTCTGATAGGTGAGAGGTTAAAATGAGGCCCTATCCACCTCAGGTGTCATAGAGTCAGATAGCACAAAAACAGGCCCTTCAGCCCATCGTGTCCATGCCAACCATCGAGCACCCAATCCTACATTGATCCCATTTTTTATTCTCCCCACATTTTCATCAACTCCTCCCAGATTTTACCACTCACCTACACATTACAGCGACCAATTAGTGTACCAACGAGCATGTCTTTGGGATGTGGGAGGAAGCCAGATCACCCAGAGGAAACCCATGCGATCATGGGGAGAACATGCAAACTCCCAAACTCCACACCTAAGGTCAGGATTGAACCTGGGCCTCTGGAACTGGGAGAGAGCGGCTGTCTTGCCCTCGTACTGGGATCATCTACAAGGACCATGTTGAAAGTGGTTGTAGGTGATCCCACAGCACAAGTTCAAAGGACAAACCCAGAGCGGGCTCCCGGACTGATGCCTACCCCTTGACCTCCATCCCCAGAGCTGATTATATGGTGACTGTCACCTGCCTTTTGCTGGGAGCCTGTAGTCAGAATCCTGTTCTCTCCACCTTCAACACCTCAGAGCACTTCATTAACCAAACTATATAAGGATGTTCTGAGACTTTAAAAAGCCCAAGTAAACACAAGTCCTTTCTCCCTGACTGCCTCGCTGAGATAGCACTGCCCTGCCCATTCCCATAGACCCATAAACTGAGACAATGACACGGGGAGGGTTAAAATTTGAACAGTTTGGGGGTGGAGGAGATGAAGGAAATGATTGGATTTCACAGAGGCGTTTACAATGAGGGAAGATTTGTTTCCTTCTGGACTGTGGGTCTGTTTGCATTCATTTTCCCACAGTAACGCCCTGCAATCTTCCCCAGTTCAGGAATATTCCTGACGGATGAGGAGATATTCCAGGACCGCCTCCATTCCATTGGATATTTTGTTTGATGACTGTCAGCAAACCTGCATTGGAACACTGACCTGTCTACATCTGCTAATGCTTTTTCTGTATCCACAATGGGGCAATAAAACACTAACCCTGACTTGTCTACCCTCCTTTGAGAGAGGGCTGATGACAGGTTTAGACAGCCTCTGCGACGCATTTTGCACTGAAGTAATTAACCCTTCAACCCTGGTTCCTCTGCTGCCTGCACTGAAGCTCTATCACTGTGGCTTATTATTAACGTGCCAGCAATAACTAACAGAGGAAAGGCTGCCCCGAGCAAAACAGGCGCTGGAGAGAGCAAGTCACAGAAGTGCATCAGCCTTGCGGTTGTCTGGGGTCAGCGGGTGCCGAGATCTAAAGAGAGACCTCCGCACATATCCATAATTCAGCACCTAGCCACCTGTTATCTAGTGTGGTCTAAGCAACTCCTTCCCCAGCTCACTGTTATCGGATCCCATCATTGGAGCTGACAGGACAACACAGGCCGACTCCAGAGTGGCAGATCTTCCCAATGCCTCTACTTCCTCAGAAGGCTGTAGAAATTTAGCATGTCCTTAATACTCTTGCCAATTTTTACAGATGCACCATAGAAAGCATCCTATCTGGATGCATCACAGCTCTGCCCAAGACCACAAGGAAGTGCAGAGTGTTGTGAACACAGCCCAGCACATCACGGAAACCAGCCTCCCCTCCACGGATTCTGTCTACACTTCCCACTGCCTTGGGAAAGCAGCCAGCATAATGAAGGACCCCTCCCACCCCAGACATTCTCTCTTCTCCCCCCTCCCATCGGGCAGTAGATACAAAAGTTGAGATCATGTACCACCGGGCTCAAAGACAGCTTCTACCCTGCTGTTAACAGACTCTTGGATGCTAAAGGTGAAATCCTGATCTCCCAATCTATCTCATCATGGCCCTTGCAATTTACTTGGAATTGGAATTGGAATTGGAATTGGAATTGGTTTATTATTGTCACATGTACCAAGGTACAGTGAAAAACTTGTCTTGCATACCGTTCGTACAGGTCAATTCATTACACAGTGCATCAAGGTAGCACAGGGTAAAACAATAACCAAATACAGAATAAAGTGTCACAGCTACAGAGAAAGTGCAGTGCAGGCAGAAAATAGGGTGCAAGGTCATAATGAGGTAGATTGTGAGGTCAGGAGTCTATCTTATCGTACTAGGGAGCCATTAAATAGTCTCATAACAGTGGGATAGAAGCTGTCCTTGAGGCTGGTGGTGTATGCTTTCAGGCTTTTGTATCTTCTGACTGATGGGAGAATGGAGAAGAGGGAATATCCGGGGTGGGTGGGGTCTTTTATTACGTTGGCTGCTTTTCAGAGGCGGCGAGAAGTGTAGACAGAGTCCATGGAGGGGAGGCTGGTTTCTGTGATGTGCTGGGCTGTGTCCACAGCTCTCTGCAGTTTCTTGTGGTCACGGGCAAAGCAGTTGCCATACCAAGCTGTGATGCGTCCGGATAGGATGCTTTCTGTGGTGCATCGATAAAAATTGGTCTGGGTCGACGGAAACATACTAAATTTCTTTAGCCTCCGGAGGAAGTAGAGGTACTGCTGAGCTTTCCTGGTCGTGGCATCGACGTGGTTGGACCACCACCGGCCTCAAGAAGGCAACATCTATCATCAAAGATCCCCACCATCCAGGCCATGCTATCTTCACACAGCTACCATCAGGCAGGAGGTACAGAAGCCTAAAGTCCCACACCACTAGGTTCAACAACAGCTACATCTTTTCAACCATTTGGTTCTTGAACCAACCTGCACAACCCTAATCACTGCCTCAGTATAGCAATGACTGCCTTGACCACTTTGCACTGTAGTATGAAAGCACATGGCTGTCATGTGACCGTAACACTGACCCCACTGGTCGGAGGATAACGTTGCTGTTTGGATCGGAAGTGACATCACTGTCAATCAAGGTGTGGCTCCACCCCACCCATCAGGTGTGGGCATAGGGATTGGCTTTGGCGAGGCAACTTTGTCCTTAAACTTGCCTGACCATTGGCCGTGGAAGGCACCTTTGTCCTTGACTCCCAAACCATTGGCCTGTCTAAATCACCTGGCTAGGCTCCACCCAGCCCCTAGCACTATAAAGAATGTTGCAACCCCCTGGTCTCTCTCTCTCTCTCGACTGCCCCAGGAATAGTGAGACAATGCTGCAGAGACCACTGATAAGAGTGTGCACCACCATGTGGTTTGGGAGCGTCTTAGTCAGATTCCAGGCAGTGTTAGAGCCAACGCTTGTTTGGATCAAGGTATTCAGGAATTGAAGTGTTTATCCCTTGATTAGCTGTACCTCGTTTATTGTGTGTGAGTGTGTGTGTGTGTATCTCATCCTCATTGCGATTCCCCCTCACATTTGCGCTCTCCTGTGCGTGTGTGTGTGCGTGTGTGTGTGTGCGCGTGAGAGTGTGTGTATGTGTGCGTGCGTGAGTGTGCATCTGTTCCCATTCATTCTGTCCCCACATTTGCCTTTGTGATTAAACTATTTTTAAAATTACAAAGACTGTGTCCAGAGTTCCTCTACCTTTAAGAGCTCAAAGAACTGTTTCACATAACATGCACTACAATGGACTTTTTTTGTTCTAATTGTGTTCTTTCTTGTAAAAATCGTGTATAATTTATGTTTAATTTATGTTTTGTGAATGTTGTTGTGTCTCTAATGCCATGTGCCTGTGATGCTGCTGCAAGTAAGTTTTTCATTGCACCTGTGCACATATGGACTTGTGCAGATGATAGTGAACTCGACTTTGAGACTTTGAGAATGTGTCTCTGCACACAGGGTTAAAGGTACTGGGTTGTTGTGAGTGGGTTTAAGGTCGAGACTGACACAGAGTATGGAAAAGCGATGACAAAACAAAGAGGAATAACAGGGGTGAGACTAAAGCAGATGATAGACATCTTCTGCCCTGCAACTCCCACTGTGAGCTCACACTCAGCACTGGAGCTTGGGGTTAAATTCTCTCAGCTAGCGTTCTCCTGAACAAGTGATCCTGGTTGGTGCTCCCCTCCATCAGCTTCACCAGAAACCATAACTTCCTGGCCAGTGGTTTGTGAGGTCTTTCTATGCCACCTTCCTACGTGACAATGGCGCCTGGCCATCAGGGTGTGCCTGAGGTGTTTTAAGATTCTTTCTGAGTTGCGATTGCGTGCAAGCGAAGGGATTTTGTGACTGATTGATTGACACGTGTAGGGATGGAGAGTGCAGGACCTGGAATCACAAGGGGAGGGTCAGTCAGGTTGGAAACGTGACTGGGGAGTGGGGAGGGGGTGGGGATATGGGGAGGTGTTCAAGCTGAGATCCAGTGGTGGGAGTAGGGATAGAGGTGATCAGGTTACCAGTCAGGCCAAAATCTAATCAACCTTGTCAACGAAGTGATGATTGGTGAGGCAGGGATGAGGGGTGGGCTGAGGCGGTGGTGGGGACAATAGCAGGGATTCTTAAAGCCGGGCCAGACAAGGTTGGCTCTTGGTCTCAATGTCTGAGAACCAGGTAAAGCCAGCCCCATTTAAATGGCTCAGGAACAGGCCTTGGAGACACAAGAGACTGCAGATGCTGGAATCTGGAGCAACACACAGAACGCTGGAGGAACTCAGCGGGTCAGGCAGCACCTGTGGAGACAACTGGACAGTCGACGTTTCCGTTCGAGACCCTTCTTGTTCAATTGCACTGGTGCAGGTGGAATGCACCATCCACGGGCCAGGATGCTCAAAGCATGCAATGCGTTGCATCCCACATCCCTTGCGCTCACTCAGTGCCCTTCACACACCTGCATATCACGGACAAAAAGGACCTGGTAGAGATTTTGCAAACACACAGGAATTAATAACATTTAGTCGTCGTATTCTTGACAAAATTCCTTTGCACAGTGCAAACATGACACACTCCATGTAAGGATTTACTGTTATTGCTTCATGGCTAACCTTCAGACAGGGGGAGTTCCAAGAAGGTACCTGAGAGAGAGGCGGAGTCTCTTTAACACTGCTTTGACACCTCACCTTCATCATCACTGCATTCCTTTCAGTGTTCGAGAAGCAGGTCTAGACTTTGTGCTTAAGTGTCTGGAAGTGGAGATTATGATTATTTGACTGATACAACCAGTGTCACAAATGATGATCGAGCTTCCACACAGTCCTATAGAATTGTGATTGGCAATCTCACAATAAGACGCATTGTCTCTGTAAATTCATATTTATAAGATGCGGCCACTTACCTCTCAGTGTTATATTCTGTCTTTACAGTGATAAAATGCACTGTGGTGGTAACCTGATCGGTTTTTGATGTCAGCTGTGGGTGAAATGTTGACAAGGATACTGGGGGATCCCCAGCTCTACTTGTTGTGTGTGGAATTTCACCAGGTGTTTGAGAAACTGCCTTGAAAACCCCGGGGAAATTGGCTGCAGCGAGATAAAGTAGTTTATGGGGACTGACAACAGAGAAGAGGAAAATATGGTTTCTTTCACAATGAAGTGTTCATTGGTGTTCCCAGGGTTTGACGTTGGGACTGCATCTTTTCAATGGTAATATCCTGGAGGGCCATGATTCAAAGGTTTGTAGACTACACAAAATGGGAAAGTGATGAATTAAAAATCTGATAATCAGCTATTCAATTCTTCAGAAATCCCACTGGTTCGGTATCTGGCTCACTGTGAGCTATTTCTCACGTTCACTCTAAACCCATCGGGTTCCTGTTTTCCCACAGTCCCTTCAAAATGAGCAGTGCCCTCTTTCCTACTCGCAGGCACGGTAGTGTAGCAGTTAGTGTAATGCTTTACGGTGCCAGCGACCTGGGTTTAATTCCCGCCGCTGTCTGTAAGGAGTTTGTACGTTCTCCTCGTGTGTCTGTGTGAGTTTCCTCCGGGTGCTCCGGTTTCCTCCCACATTCCAAAGACGTACGGGTTAGGAAGTTGCGGGCGTGCAATGTTAGCGCTGGAAGTGTGGCGACACTTGCGGGCTGCCCCCAGAACACTCTATGCAAAAGATGCAGTTCATTGTGTGTTTCGATGTACATGTGACTAATAAAGGTATCTTATCCCTTTAACACACTGAGGTCCCTGGTTCCTGCACTCCCTTTAACACACCCGAGTGTTACTGTAAATTGCCCTAGTTGTGTAAATTTTTTTGGGGTGGGGTTGATGAGAATGAGGAGAAAATAAAATGGGCTAGGGTAAGATTAGTGTAAAAATGGGTGCTTGATGGTCATCATGGATGATGGGCTGAAGGGCCTGGTTCTGTGCTGTATCTCTCTATGACTCTCTGGTTTCCAAGCTCCCTTTAAGCTTACCTGGTTCATTGGAAAATTTGTTATACTGCTGTGTAAGATCTCAAAATGGTGAAGTAGCAGTGTGTTTGGGTCCTAGTAGGAATAACATCCAATACTCTGGAAAGTCCAGATTGGGGGATTGAGGGTGCTGGATTATCGGAGTTTTACTGTGAACAGGGAGGAGGGTCACAAGGCTTCAGGGAAGATAGAGGTGGTCAGGGAGTGATACTAGGGAAGGATGAGGGGAGGCCACATGACAAATGGAACAGTGTGAATGGGTTTGATGGAGTAAGGGGAGAAAAAGACTCAGGGAAATGGGATGGTGTTTTAGTGGGTAGAGTCTTAAGGTAATGAGCAAAATTATCGGAGGTGATGCAAGGAAACTTCTTTTGTTTCACAAGGTGGGTGGTTGTGTTCTGGGATGTGCTGCCTGAGAGAACAGTGGAAGCAGAGTCAATGCCGGCTTTCCCAGGAGTTCAACCACTTCATGAAGGGAAAAAAACCGGTGGAATTAAGTAAGTGGGCCACAAAGAGATGGCACAGACTCTATGAGCCGAACAGAACCTTCCTTGGGCACAATATACACTCAGCTGATTAAGTATGTTCCAAAGAGTAATGTAGGGAGCATAGCAGTCAATTAGCATGCAGCAAATTACCAGGTGGAAGGCCAGATAATCTGTTATAGAGATGTGGACAATAGAATAGTGTGACATCTTACATGCATGTGGGAGCGAACTAGGTCCTGTCCTGGTTCAATTTCTTATCGTAAAGATGGCACGCTCAGCGGCGGAGAACTTCCTCGGCATTCACTGAAGTGTCAGTGCTGTGCCGTCCAGTGTGGCTTGAACTCGATGGGCTGAAGGGCCTCGTTCTCTGCTGTATCGCTCTATGACTCTCTGCTTTCCAAGCTCCCTTGAACTCACACCTCCCTGGATCAGAAGCAAGAGTGGAAGCAGCTGAGACATGGCTCACAGGATGGCTTTGTCAATCGATGGTATTAGAACCTGTCTAATTTCCTGTAACATTTTGCAGCGAAAACAGATTTCAATATGAGCCAACCGCTGGAAGGTGTACTGTACAGTGCAATCCCAGGATTCTGCAGAAGGTTTGAGATTACATCACTAAACTGAACAGATAACGTCCGCCACTTCTTGCTTCAAAAAGAGCAGCCAGTTCCTAGTTCCGATATTATGTTGGGGCAGATTGATCAGAATGTGTCCCATGACTGAGAGCTCGGGATCATGGAACATTGGTGTGGGAGTGAAGGGGGCCAACACAAGTCTGTCACATGCCTGCCACACAGCCAGCTTAATTATTTTGCCAGCAAAAGATTTCAAGTGCAAATTATTTTATTGCTGTTCACAGGAGCTTGCTGAGCTCAAATTCGATGCTGCATTCCTACAAAAGTATTTCATTAGCTGTAGAGTGCCGGGAAGTGCCCTGATGCAACAAGGTATATGCATCAAAATCCAAGCTCTTGGTTGGTGGGTTAATTGACTGCCATAAATTACACCAAATGTGTAGGTGAGTGGTAGAATCTGGGGGACAGTGATGGGAATGTGGGGAGAATAAAATATAGGATTAATGTAGGATTGTTGTAAATGGATGGTGGATAGTCGGCATGGGTTTGGTGGTCCAAAGGACCTGTTTCTGTACTGTATGCCTCTATGATCCTATATCTCTATGGCTGACTCTTTCACTGTTAATGGGTCCATTATAGAAGCAATGTTGCATCTATAGTCTTAAATCTGTAACACAATGGCCAGGAAAGTGCACCAACACTTCTACTTCCTCAGGAGGCTAAAGAAATTTAACATGTCCCTGTCGACCCTCATGAATTTTTATAGATGCACCATAGAAAGCATCCTATTTGGATGCATCACAGCTTGGTATGGCAACTGCTCTGTCCGTGACCGCAAGAAACTGCAGCCACCAATCTAGAAAAATATATCACCATTCCTTCATTGCGACTGGGTCTAAATCAGAGAAGTCCCTCAGAGTTGTGGACTCAGCTCAGCACATCACGGAAACCAGCCTCCCCTCCGTAGACTCTGTCTACACTTGTTGCTGCCTCTGTAAAGCAGCCAACATAATCAAAGACCCCCACCCACCCCAGACATTCTCTCTTCTTCCCTCTCCCATTGGGCAGAAGATACAAAAGCCTGAAAGCGCATACCACTAGGCTCAAGGACAGCTTCTGTCCTGCTGTAATAAGACTATTGAACGGTCTAGTGTGATAAAATGGACTCTTCACCTCATAATCTACGTTGTTATGGCCTTGCACCTTATTGTCTGCCTGCACTGCACTTTTCCTGTAACTGTAGCACTTTAATCTGCATTCAGTTATTGTTTTCCCTTGTACTCCCTCAATGCACTGTGTAATGAAATGATCTGTATGGACAGCATGCAAAACAAGTTTTTCACTGTACTTCGGTACATGTGACAATAATAAAGCAATTTACCAATTTAATTTACCAATTATATGCATCAAAATACAAGCTCTTGGTTGGTGGGTAAATTGGCTGCCATAAATTACCCCGATTGTGTGGGTGAGTGGTAGAACCTGTGGGAACATGGGGAGAACAAAACATAGGATTAATGTAGGATTGTTGTAAATGGATGGTGGATGGTCGGCATGGGTTTAGTGGGCCGAAGGGTCTGATTCTGTGCTGTACGCCTCTATGATCCTATATCTCTATGGCTGACTCTTTCACTGTAAATGTGTCCATTAGAGCAGCAATGTTGTGTCTTTAATGTGTGTTCTATCTTAATAAAGCAGTGTCCCATTAATCTTAATTCTAATGAGCACAATCAATAGTTTATAGTTTGAACGCAAGCCGACATTGATTCTTCTGCCTTCTGGAAGACTGCAAGGGCTGGGTGTCATATACACTGAGACAAGTGCAGAAATCAGGCAAGTTGCCTGACCTCTGAGCGCTCTGCAATACCGCACATCATTGTGTGAGCCTGAGAGAAAGAGAGCTGGGTAAACATCTCCAGAAAATAAAAGGCTTATCATCAAAGTAAAAAAAAAACTGGATGGTCAAAACCACATGACCTTTCTCCCAGTTTCTACTTGGCGAAGGATGATAAATTGGATTAGAGGCGGGGGAGAACGCTGGGGACAGGACAGCGCACACCTGGTCCCAAGTCCTGCCCTGCGACCGACACTCCCCCAGGATCTGGGCCGGACCTGCTTCAGTATTCCAATGTACAGCATCAATAAACCTGCAAGCTTGCAGCATGCTATAAGTGCAAAGTCCATGGGAATGCTTCATTGTGGATCGCTCTGTCACTTCTCATTTCCTTAAAGTGTCTGAAGTGTGTCCTTCCTGTACAGAGCGTCTGTCAGCCTTCAGTGTATGACAGGCTGGGGACAAGTCAATGATGCTGGGAATAAACTTGAGGCATCAGTGATGACTGAGTGGACAACACTCCTACCTTGGATTAAACCCCTTCAATTGTTATCCAATATCACTGGATTCAAATCGGAGGCACAAGAGACTGCAGATGCTGTAATCTGGAACAAAATACAAACTGCTTGAGGAGCTCACTGGGTCAGGCAGCATCTGTGGAGGCAGAGGGATGCTTGGTGTGCTAACTCTATACTATTCCACTTGTACCAGACACCAGTTAAAGGCTCACCTGTCGGTCTCTGAAGCAGAGTGTGATGACTTCTCCGGGCTGCTCCTTCCTCAGAAGCTTTGTTTGAGTGGACGAGTGGGTCCACTCTACTCTCCCTTCGAGGGCCGTCTGTACAACCAATGTGGGGCTGTCATCATCAGTAGCTTGTAACGTGGTGCTCACAGTCATAGAATCATAGAGTCATACAGCAGGGAAACAGGCCCTTCGGCCCACAGAGTCCATGTTGACCACTTATCCCATTTTATTCTGCCCACATTCCCCAGATTTTACCACTCACCCACACTACTGACCGTCACGTCTTTTTGACATGGGAGCAAACTGGAGCACCCAGAGGAAACCCACATGATCACAGGGAGAACATGCAAACTCCACACAGAGAGCACCCGAGGTCAAGATCGAACCCGGGTCTCTGGCGCAGTGATGCAGCGGCTCTTTCCGCTGAGCCATTACATCCTGGAAGGATTACCAGAGGCATGAAGCTCTAGTAACTCTACTCGCTGGGCCCACAGTGCCACACACTTTCCTGTACTAAAGCTATAGTACAGCTATAGTCCTTTGCTATAGCTAATATGTAAAAACCTATTGTTTTCTTAAAGTATAAGAAATATAAAGTAAATTGAAGACATTATTAAAAGTACTGCTGCCTCAAAATTCACACTCAAGAGTGCATTCAATGCAGTGGAGTAAGACATTAAACACTGAACATATTCAGACACAAGATTGTGCCAACTGATACACAAATGAAAAAAATTGGAGTTCGGTCCCACACAGGGCAAATCCTTTAATCGAGGAGCCAACTGATGGTCTTGGACCCAGGTATACAGCATAACAGGTCAGACCTTCCAGCTTTGTTTCATGAGACTAGAGCACTAATCTTCAATCAATAACCAGCTTGTGAACGGAACACAGGTGCGGAGGATGTACGATATTTTACTACAGCTCCTCTCCCTGGGAAACGGTAGGACTGGTGAATGTACAAGTTGGTGAGAGCACTCTTTTCTTGAATAACTCACCCGTGACCGTGACTGTAGCCGAACCTACTCTCTCATGCAGGGAGCACAGAATCAATAAACAAACTGCTGGAGGAACTCAGCGGGATAGGCAATATCTGTGTAGACCCTGCATCAAGGCCCTCAGGGTCTCAACCAGAAACGCTGACCATCGCTTTGCCTCCGCAGATGCTGCCTGACCCGCTGACCCTTCCAACAGTTTGTTTTTTGCTCCAGATTCCAGCATCTGCAGTCTCTCGTGTCTCTGGTGTAGTATCGGTGCTGGACTTCAGAGACCATAAGACCATTCGGCCCGTCAAGTCTGCCCTGCCATTCAATCATGGCTGATTTCTTTTAACCCCGTTCTTCTACCTGCTCCCCATAACGCTTAACCCCCTTACCAACCAAGAACTGTCTTAAATACACACAGTGACTTGGCCTTCACAGCCCTCTGTGGCAATTTCCTGTGATATTTTGCATAGCAAACAGATTTCAATATGAACCAACTGCTGGAAGGTGCACTGCACAGTGCAATCCCAGGATCCTGCAGAAGGTTTGAGGTTACATCACTGAACTGAACACATAACATCCACCACTTCTTGCTTCACCACCCTCTGGCTGAAAAAAAATCCTCCTCATCTCAGTTTTAAAGGGACATCCCTGTATTCTGAGGCTGTGCCCTTGGATCCTGGACTCTCCTATTGAGGGAAACATCCTCTCCACGTCCACTCTATCCAGGCCTTTCAGTATCCGGTAACTTTCAATACTTTCTATGAGATTCCACCCCCCCCCCCCCCCCCCCCATCCTTCTGAACTCCATCAAGTACAGGCCCAGAGACATCAAACGCCCCTCGTATGTCAAGCCTTTCATTCCTGGGATCATTCTTGTGAAACCTCCTCTGGACCCTCTCCAAGAAGCTCTTAGTGGGGCTTCCCAACTGAAGCACCTGCAGTAAGTAAAGGACCTGATTGCGATCACCATTCAGTGGGTGAGGTGAGGGTACAGGTAACCCTATGGATAATCAGACATTCTAGCATCAGAGCTAGACAACTGTGGAGAGCCATGGACTGCTGGGGCACCCATCCCCATGAAATTGGATGGGACCATCAGAAGGGTCTGATCTGCTGCAGAAGATCCCATCGTCAGCTGGGCTTCACCAGGTTGATTTCACTGGTGGAGATTAAGCAGAAGAGACCTGTTATTCTCCAGCATTTAGAAGCCAGAGAAATGTGCTCACTGGAACTTACAAAACGCTTACAGGGATTGACAAGGAGGGTATTTCTGCTATCCGGAGGTTCATAAGCAGGGATTAAAGTCTCAGAACAAGGGTCAGCTAGTCCAGAGAGAACTGAGTAGAGACACTGCAGATGCTGGAATCTGGAACAACAAACAATCTGCTGGAGGAACTCAGCGGGTCAGGCAGCGCCTGTGGGGGGAAGGAACCATTGCCGTTTAGGGTCAAAACTCTGCATCAGGAGTCACCAGAAACATCGACAATTCCTTCCTCCCCCCTCAGATGCTGCTCGACCCGCTGAGTTCCAGAGCTGAGTAGAGTTTGGTGAATCATTGGGGTAATCCGCCCAAGAGAGCTGTGGACCCTCAGCTGAGGAGTATATTCAAGGCAGATGTTGACAGATTTTTAAATATTAAGGGAAGCAAAGGATAGGAGTCACTGCAGGCAAATGGCATGAAGGTAAAAGGTCAGCCATGATCTTATTCAATGGTAAATAACATGCTCCTGCTTCTATTGCTGATGTCCTTATGTTGTCAGTAGTGGACTCTCCACCAGTAGCTTTGGTAAGGACTGCCCCTTTAACTTACTACTGAACAGCCCATCTTTCTCCTGCTACGACTTGATGCGATATTTAAGGCACATATATCATGGTACCACGGTGACCGTGGTTGGGCACTAGGGTATCTCTGGGCTCTGTGCATTGTGCACCCAATGCAATCTCACACATGAGAGTGCTGACCTCGACGTAAAAATTCCAAGTCGAGTTTCTTGTCATGTGCACAAGTCCATGTGTGCACAGGTGCAACGAAAAACTTACTTGCAGCAGCATCACAGGCACAGAGCATCAGATAAGCAGCATTCACAAGAAAAGCATAAGTTAAACATAAATTTTACAAGAAAGAACACAGAACAAAAAAACAAAGACCATTTTAGTGCAAAGTGATCAAAATGGTCATAGTGTTGATAAACTGTAGTTATTAGGGTTTTGCCGTTGGATCAAGAACTGAATATGTTACTCAAGTTTGCACTAAAATGGATTTTGTTGTTTTTTTGTTCCAATTGTGTTCTTTCTTGTAATTCAAGTCACCTCCCAGCTTCTTACTTTATTCCTACTCCCCCTATCTTCCCCCCTCACATGGATTCACCTATCACCCACCAACTCTCGTTTCACCCTCTCTCCCCCACCATTTTATATTGGCTCTCTCCCCTCTTTCTTTCCAGTCCTGAAGAAAGGTCGTGATCCAAAACGTCGACTGTCCATATCCCCCCACAGATGCTGCCCAACCCGTTGAGATCCCCCAGCAGTTTGTGTGTTGCTCTAGATTTCCAGCATCTGCGGTCTCTCTTGTGTCTCTACATAAAGAGTGGGTAAGCCTTGGAATTAACTTCTCCAGATGTTTCTTTTAATCGCACATTGAACTTTGCACTGGTGTAGGAGCTGCCTCAAACACACAGCCATCCACTTGGAGTATGAGAAGGGCTTTGAGTCCCTTTGACAAAGTGTGCATTTCTCTGTTTCACTTAACATCTCTCTGGAGAATGTTAACTGTCTCTGCAAGGTCGACACACTGCTTGCTTGGTCTATTACAATCCCTCATTATTCTGATTAAATCTCCCATAAACATTCTGACGTAAAGTCAAGAATTTGCTTTTTGTATACACAGGACATTCCAGAGTAGGTCACAGCTAACAAAATAGATTGGAAGTGGACATTGCAACAACCAATCCGAACACAGCAAGCTCCCAAAAGCTGTAATGTATTAAAGACTCAAATAAAAACAGAAAATGATGGAAAAACTCAGCAGGTCAGGCAGCATCTGCAGAAAAAAACCTGCTGTTTTTTATTCCAGAATTTTCTGTTTTTATTTCAGATTTCCAGGTTTTTTTTATTTCCCTTTGCGAAGAAGACTCAACTGGCTGAGAATTTCTGCTGCATCCTGATGTGATATAGAAATGGGCCAGAGGGTTGGATGAGCATTCACCCTCTTTCCTGTGCCTCAGTGTTAATCGCTGTATGATGAGGCTCTTGTGGATCATTGGCTGTGTTACAGGCGCTACATTGACATAAACTCTTCGCATTCATTCATGCTGCCATTCTGAATTCAAATCCTCAAGCTGGCCAACAGTTTAAGAGCTTCATGTCTCTGGTAATCCCTCCAGGACACAGTGGCACAGCAGAAAGAGCCAGTGCCTCACAGCTCCAGAGACCCGGGTTCAATCCTGCCCTCAGCTGCTGTCTGTGTGGTGTTTGCATGTTCTCCCTGTGAGTCTCCCCCGTGTGGGTTCCCTCCGGGTGCTCCGGTTTCCTCCCACATCGCAAAGACCTGTGGGTAGGTTAATTGGCCACTGTAAACTGTCCCCAATGTGTAGAAAAGTGGTGGAATCTGACGCAGTTGATGGGAATGTGGAGAGAATAAAATGGGATTCATGTAAACGGGTGGCTGATGGTTGGTATTGACTCAATGGGCTGAAGGGCCTGTTTCTGTGCTGGATCTCTGTATGAACTCGCATGTAAGATAAGATAAGATAAGATCTTTATTAGTCACACGTACATCGAAACACACAGTTAAATGCATCTTTTGCGTAGAGCGTTCTGGGGGCAGCCCGCAAGTGTTGCCACACTTCCGGCACCAACATAGCATGCCCACAACTTCCTAACCTGTACGTCTTTGGAATGTGGGAGGAAACCGGAGCACCCAGAAGAAACCCACGCAGACGCGGGGAGAACGTACAAGCTCCTTACAGACAGTGGCCGGAATTGAACCCGGGTCTCTGGCGCTGTAAAGTGTTATGCTAGCCACTACACTACCGTGCCTGCTATTCTGGTGTCAAAATCCCCTTCCCCAACCATTGACGGAAAAGCCCTCAAAACTCTCTGGGACTCCCTCCCTCAGCCCTTCCACCCCCTCTCCTCAAAATCCACCCTTGTGCCCTGGACCGAAAAGACACTCCTGCAGCTCAGCTGGGGCAGAACCGTTAACGATGGTACCGCAGGCGGGCATCTCCTCAAAGTGACAAATGACAAATGGCCTCAGCTAAGACTCAGTGGCTGCAAACTTATTCCGAAGTCAGGAGATTTGGGGTTCAAATCTCACTCCAGACGAGCAAAAGTCCCAAGTGGACGCTCCATTACAGTGCTGAGGGTGTGCGGCACTGCCAAAGGCACCTTCCTCCTAGTGAGACATTGGTGCTTCTACTGCTTCAACTTCTAAAGTGGATGGTTGCACTCTCAGGTGAACGTAAACGATCCCAAGGTCTGATTTTAAAGATGAGCAAAGGAGTTAATCGTGGAGGCTTGGACTATCATAATCCTTTGAGCCACGTCACTGCACAGATCATCTTCTAATTATCACCTTGCTATTTGTGGGAACTTGCTACCACTTAAATTAGCTACTACTTTTTCTATATAGTAAAACTCTGATAATCTGCTATCCAATTTTACGGAAATCATGATGTTATTGCAAGTGGCTGCTGGTTCCTGTGCTCCCTTTAAACTCAAAGCATTTGCTGTAAAATTTATTGTACCACTGTATAACATCTTTAAAAAAAGTGAATTAAAAGTCTGTAGGAGTATCAACTGTATTATCCTCCAATAATTCCGAAAATCTGCCAGTCTGACATCAGTAAATCCCTGTGGGTACTGGATTAACTGAGGTGTACTGTGCTACAACTGCACCAGAAATGTTCTGTAGGTCGTAAAGTGGTTTGGGGTGTCCTGGCAATCTCAAAGGTGCTATACAAATGCAAGATTTCCTTTTCCAAATAAACCAGGGCAAGAGTGTTGAAGACAGCGCAAAACCAAAACAAAATTCCCGAACAAAGCCCAGCCCGAGTCATAAATACTGGGTTAAAATGGCCACTGCAATGCACTGAATGAATTATTTACTCTCTCGCTCTCTCTGCTCTGGAGCCAAGTTTCTTGCGTGTTTTTTTTTTATCATTTGCTTGCCTTATGCGATTCCTGATTGTTATTTTTCAATCTGCATCCTGTTTTGATGCAGTTCACAAACTCAGGCCAAAGCCGAGGAAGTTTACAGCTCAGTCTCCTGAGCCGTTTGTGTTTGTGTGATCTCTCGCCCTGAACCCCACTGCTCTTGATCCAAGTACATTACCGTCCCTCAACCCCTCTGCTGCTCTGATTGGTCAAGCTGCTGGCTTATATTCAGCACTAGGTGAACAGCAATTTCCTCTGGGTTAGTATTGGGAAGAGAAAGACTGTCACAAGCTCCACTCTGTAGGCACTGACACCATCCGTCTCCCTGGCTGACACCATTGCTCTTTACAAGTCTGGTATTCCACGAGTCTAAGCCGAGCTTCCAATCCCACATCGTCTCCTTCACAAGGGAGTCCCCTCCTCCAACTCGCCTCCAACTGGGCTCAGCTCACCTGCAGCTGAAGCCCTCAACCGTGCCTTTACTTGGCCTACCAACCAGCGCGCCTTCGGGATGTGGGGGGAAACTGGAGCACACAGGGAGAATGTGCGAACTCCACGTGGACAGCACCCAAGGTCAGGATCTCTGGCAGTGTGAAGCAACGAATCTACTACACAATCTCTACACCTCGCTGCCTAGGTAAAGCAGCAAACAATGAAGGACCCCACCCACCCCGGACGTTCTCTCTTCTCCCCCCTCCCATCGGGCAGAACATACAAAAGCCTGAAAGCACATACCACCAGGCACAAGGACAGCTTCTATCTCGCTGTTATAAGACTATTGAATGGTTCCCCTAGTATGATAAGATGGGCTCTTCACTTCACAATCTACGTCATTATGGCCTTGCACCTTACTGTCTACCTGCACTGCACTTTCTCTGTAACTGTAACACTATTCTGCATTCTGTTATTGTTTTCCCTTGTACTACCTCAAAGCACTGTTGTAATGAAATGATCTGTATGGTTGGAATACAAAACAAAGTTTTTCACTGTACCTCAGCACATGTGACAATAACATCCAGATCATGTGCAGCCTGCGTCCCAACTCACCCTAAATCCCGTTCACCTGTCTCCTTCACTCACCTACACCTTTAAAATCCCTCCCTCCTTCCCTGCCCTCAACTCTCCCTGCCTCAGGCATCCCCTCGATCCCTCTACCACCCTGCTCTACTCCACATCTGGCCTGGGTCATCCTTGATTCCATCGTTCCCTCACTTCAGCTGCCCAGGTTCTCAAGTCATGGAGTCACACAGCACAGAAGCAGCCCCTTCGGCCCACCATGTCCATGCCAACCCTTATTAATCCCATTTACCACCACTTAGTCCATTGCCTTCTATGCATTGGCGATTCAAGTACTCATGTAATATATCTTAAATATTGTGAGATTATCTGCCTCTGCCACTCATTGTGTTCCAGATTCCAACCATTCCCTTGGTTAAAAATATCCTTCCCCCCGTCCCCTGTTAATGCTTTACCCTAAGCCTATGCTGTCTGGTCTTAAACACCTGAACTTCCCTCCCAATTCACCTCCACCTCTTGTTCCTCCTTAAAGATATTTCTTCAGCCCTGAATCTCAGACCAAACTTGTTAGCTCCCCTCTTTGATGATTCTGTCTGACTCAGAGCCTTAACTGTATTTTCCTGCTCTCCAGTGGTGGGCCGTACTTAGTAGACAATCGAATCTAGCTTCATATACAGCCACTGATTAGTGCCATCCTGCTCCGAGGAATACACTGGTGTATCGTAGAGGTGGAGCAGATCTGGACTGGGAACTCTCAAATCAGTGGGGACCTGAATTCCCTTCACCAGTTAAATCCTGACTCATTCACAGTTGGCATGAAGTTCCTACTGCCCATTTGTAATGTTTCCGGTCATTACCCTGTAGTTGTTTTAAGGGAGTGGTGCAGTTTTTTTCCAGCACAGTGGGCCCACTATTGAAGTTCCTCTTGCAAAGCCAAAGAGAAGTGTCTAGCCCAAGAACATTGGAGGCGAGAACCCACAAAGCCACCTGAAGTTGAGAAGAGCTAACAATGTCTGACGGACTTGGGTGAGAGAGTGAATTATAGATCCCTCGCTATTCTTCAAACTAAATGTCACCCTATTTGCAGTTCTGGTTGCCGAGCTATAGGAAGGGTGTCATTAAGCTGGAAAGGGTGCAGAAAAGATACATGAGGATCTTACCAGGACTGGAGGGCTTGAGTTATAAGGAGGGACTGAATAGGCTGGGACTTTCTTTCCTGGAGCGTAGGTCGTTAAGAGGGTTTATAAAATTATGAGGGGCATAGATAGAGTGTCTCTCTGAGAATTATCCCCAGGTCGTTTCTGCTCTCAGGCAAATGGTGACAACTGCCTGATGGGGCAGGCACGGTAGTGTAGTTGTCAGCATAACGCTTTACAGCTCCAGCGACCCGGGTTCAATTCTGGCCACTGTCTGTAAGGAGTTTGTGCATTCTCCCCGTGTCTGCGTGGGTTTCCTCCGGGTGCTCCAGTTTCCTCCCACATTCCAAAGACATATGGGTTAGGAAGTTGTGGGCATGCTATGTTGGCGCCGGAAAAGTAGCGACACTTGCAGGCTGACCCCAGAACACCCTATGCAGAAAGATGCATTTCACTGTGTGTTTCGATGTACATGTGACTTATCTTAATCCTCGGCTGTTACTTCAAAGGATTGTTTCGACCAAGTTGTATCCCTGAGTCTTATTATTAAACCTTGTCGTCATTGTGTTTCTGTAAGTGGGAGATTGCTGGGTGAACATTGGCTACAACACTGACAAATTCACTCTGAAAAACACTGCTGCGCAGTACTTGTAGGATTGAAATTCTTGCTGTTCCTGGTCACCATGCAAAGAGATGAAGTTATTGACCCTACTGAGTGAGACAGCTGTGATGCATCCAAAGAGAGCAAATTGGCTGACACTTGAATGCCATTCCCTGGGTCACAGGCAACGCCACGTGAATATTACACCCAATCCTTTTGCCCACAAGTTCTTTTTCACAGAGAGAATGGTGGGTGCCTGGAATGCATTGCCAGAGGTGGGGGTGGAGGCAGATACGACAGAGGTGTTTAAGAGGCTCTTAGATAGGCACATGAAAATGCAGAGAATGGAGGGTTATGGACGTTGTGTTGGCAGAAGTGATTTGTTTAGTTAAGCATTTAATTACTATTTTAATTAGTTCGGCACAACACTGTAGGCTGAAGGGCCTGTTCCTGTGCCGTACTGTTCTATGATCTATGTTCTAACCATAACAGCAGCTTGTCACTGCATCATAATCCAGCAAGGAGCACTGCCATTGTCATTACTTGTTCAGGAGCACATCTTGTATTTATGTTCCCGCAGCTGGTAGCACAGTTGCCTCGCAGCGCCAATGACCTGGGTTCGATCCTGACCTCGGGTGCTGCTTGTGTGGAGCTTGCGTGTTCTCCCTGTGGCCGAGTGGGTTTCTCCAGGTGCTCCGGTTTCCTCCCACATCCCAACGATGTGCGGATTGGTTAATTGGTCATAGTAAGTTGCCCCTAGTTGGTAGGTGAAGGGTAGAATCTGGGGGGAGTAGGAACATGAGGAGGATAAAATGGGATTAGTGTTAATGGATAGTTGAAGGTCAGCACAGACTCAGTGGGCAACAGTCAGCTGTCACAGCTACAACACCAACTGCAGGGGGATTTCACTGGTTATAGAGTGTGCTGGGACATCCTGTGTTAGTCTGGGCAATGCAGGTCTCGTGTTAGACACCTGAACTCAGTTCATGCAGCTAAAGGGAAATGGTAAATTGGTAAATTGATTTATTATTGTTACATGTACATTGAAAAACTTAGTTTTGCAAGCCATCCATATAGATTATTTTATCAAGGTAGTACAAGGGAAAACCAATAACAGAATGCAGATTAAAGTGTTACACTTCCAGTTACAGAGAAAGTGCAGTGCAGGTAGACAATAAGGTGCAAGGCCACGACAAGGTAGGTTGTGAGGTCAAGAGTTCACCTTTAATGTGCAAGAGATCTGTTCAAGAGTCTTATAATGGAAGGATAGAAGCTGTCTTTGAGCCCAGTGGTATCTTCTTTTGAATACAACTTTTGTATCTTCTGCCCGATCGAAGGGGGGGAGAAGAGAGCATGTCCGGGGCGGGTGGGGTCTTTGATTATGTTGGCTGCTTTACTGAGGAGGTGAGAAGTGTAGACAGATTCCATGGAGGGGAGACTGGTTTCCGTGATGTGCTGGGCTGTGTCCACAACTCTGCGGTTTCTTGAGGTCACGGGCCAACCACTTGCCACACATGATGCATCCGGATCGAATGCTTTCTATGGTGCATTAGTAAAAGTTGGTGAGAGTCAATGGGAACATGCCAAATGGATTTGAACCCAGGACAGGAGGTGAAAGCCTAATGTCCAACTTGAATGTACCCATGTAGCCTGATTCCAGCCGGTGGAATGTTTACCCCTTGATACCCATTGACAAGTTAGTCGGAAGCTCTTTGATGCCGTCCCCCTGAGATTCCAGCTCAGTTCCAACTACTGGTGAACGTTTAACATTTTATTCTACTCATAGAAATATACTTCTTGACAGGCTCTCCCTGGTGTTATTTTATCCTTCATTTATTCCCATTTTTTTCTTCCCAACTGATTACTTGTTGGTTAATCAGTGTTCAAGTCTTAATCAAAGCAAAAACGGGAGCAATGGGCTGGACAGAGTCGCTCTTTAAATGCTGATTACTGAGCAACATTAAACTGTCAAATGGGTGTAAATAACCAGAGACCGAAGCCCAGGCAGTAAAACTGATACCACCACAGCTATGGGCCGACGATGCATCAGCAAGGCATCAGTCTGTAATGTTCCACTGCGTCTCGCAGGCACTGATCACTGGCAACACAATGACTATTCCAACAAGAGCAGGGTTCCTCTCCTTCTAACAAGCAAAAGGTCACAGGCTTATGGGCGGCTGTCAAAGAGGATTTGATGAGTAGCCATGGAGTATTTTGAGTTGGTACTAATGGCAGCCACCAGTGGTGGAGGCTGTGCATGTGCAGGGTAGTGGACGGTGTACCAACCAGGTGGTTTGTTTTGAATTATAGAATCATAGAATTGTATAGCACACCTCACCCGTGCACACCTTGATGCTAATCCCATCTGCCTGCATTAGGCCGGTATTCCTCTATGCCTTTTCTTTCCCAGTACCTGTCCAAATGCTTGTTAAACATTGCAGTTCCATCTGTCTCTACCACCTCCTCCAACAGCTCGTTCCACGTAACCGCCATCCTGTGTGAAAAACTTACCCCTTGGATCTCCTTTAAATTTCTTCCCTCTCACCGTAAGCCTGTGCCCTCTAGTTCTCAGGTACGTTGAATCCATTCACTGATCCGCACCTCTCCCCCCACCGTGTCCTGCGCTCTACTCTCACTGCCCTGTGTCAATACTTTCCTAGAATTCCATTCTGCTCCTTGAGAGTTGTTAGACCTGCACTCAGATAAGATAAAATATCTTTATTAGTCATATGTACATCGAAACACACAGTGAAATACATCTTTTGTGTAGAGTGTTCTGAGGGC
This sequence comes from Pristis pectinata, assembly GCF_009764475.1. Classification (NCBI taxonomy): domain Eukaryota; kingdom Metazoa; phylum Chordata; class Chondrichthyes; order Rhinopristiformes; family Pristidae; genus Pristis; species Pristis pectinata. The sequence goes on along the minus strand of NC_067439.1, from coordinate 12,253,750 downwards.
AACCGGCAAGTGTCGCCATGTTTCTGGTGCCAACATAGAATGCCCACAACTTCCTAACCCGTACGTCTTTGGAATGTGGGAGCAAACTAGAGCAACCGGAGGAAACCCACACAGACATGGGGAGAACATACAAACTCCTTACAGGGAGCGGCTGGAATTGAACCCGGGTTGCTGGCGCTGTAATAGCATTACGCTAACCGCTACACTACCGTGCTCACCCAGACAAGTGGAGAGTCCCACCACACTCAGAATCAGAGTCAGGTTTATTATCACGGACGTATGTCGTGAAGTTTGTTGTTTTGTGGCAGCAGTACAGTGCAAGACATAAAGACATAAAAACTACTATAAGTTACAAAAATAAATAAATAGTGCAAGAGAGGAATAACGAGGTAGAGTTCATGAGTTCAGGGACTGTTCAGAAATCTGATGGTGGAGGGGAAGAAGCTGTTCCAGAATCATTGAGTGTGGGTCTTCAGGCTCCTGTACCTCCTCCCCAATGGTAGTAACGAGAAGAGGGCATGTCCCAGATGGTGAGGGTCCTCAGTGATGGATGCCGCCTTCTTGAGGCACCACCTCTTGAAGATGTCCTTGATAGTGGGGAGTGTTGTGCCCGTGATGGAGCTGGCTGAGTCTACAACCCTCTGCAGCCTCTTTCGATCCTGCACATTGGAGCCTCCATACCAGGTGGTGATGCAACCAGTCAGGATGCTCTCCACCATACATCTGTAGAAATTTGCAAGAGTCTTTGGTGACGTACCAAATCTCCTCAAACTCCTAATGAAGTAAAGCTGCTGGCGTGCCTTCTTCATGATTGCATCAATGTGTTGGGCCCAGGATAGATCCTCTGAGATGTTGACACCCAGGAACTTGAAGCTGCTCACGCTTTCCAATACTGATCCCTCAATGAGGACTGGTGTGTGTTCTCCTGACTTCCCCTTCCTGAAGTCTACAACCAGTTCCTTGGTCTTGCTGACACTGAGTGCGAGGCTGTTGTCGCGACACCACTCAACCAGCCGTTCTCACTCCTGTACGCCTCCTCATTGTCACTTGTCTCCAAGGCACAGTTTCTAAATTTGCAGATATCATAGAACTCTACCGTGTTGTGAACTGCGAGGAGGATAGTGACAGTTTACAGCAGGTTATGAAGGGGTTGGTGGAATGGGCAGATGTGAGGCAAATGAAGTTTAATGGGGAGAAACGTGAGGTGATGCAATTTAGTCAGAAAATGTGGAGCTGCAATATGGAATAAAGGATACTGTTCTTAAAGGGATGCAGGGGGAGAGGGACCTGGGGCTGTGGGTACACAGGTCATTGAAAGTGGAAGGGCAGCTTCAGTTATGAAGAGAAACTGGGTTGGTTGTAATTGTCTCCTTTGAAGTGAAGGAGGCTGAGGGGAGACCTGATGGGGGTATACAAATTATAAGAGGAATAGATAGAATCAGAATCAGACTTATTATCACTGACATATGACGTGAAATTTGTCGTTTTCACAGTAGCAGCACAGTGCAAAGGTATGAAATTATTATAAATTACAAAACTAAATAGTGCAAAATAATGGAATAACAGGGTGGTGTTCACGGATCTGATGGTGGAGGGGAAGATTGGTGATTGGTTTATTATCTTCACTTGTACCGAGGTACAGTGAAAAGCTTACAAACCGATCGTACAGGTCAATTCATTACACAGTGCAGTTACATTGAGTTAGTACAGAGTGCATTGAGGTAGTACAGGTAAAAACCATACCAGTACAGAGTAAAGTGTCACAGCTACAGAGAAAGTGCAGTGCAATAAGGTGCAAGGTCACAACAAGGTAGGTCGTGAGGTCAGAGTCCATCTCGTCGTATAAGGGAACCGTTCAATAGTCTTATCACAGTGGGGCAGAAGCTGTCCTTAAGTCTGGTGGTACGTGCCCTCAGGCTCCTGTATCTTCTACCCAATGGAAGAGGAGAGAAGGGAGAATGTCCCGGGTGGGTGGGGTCTTTGATTATGCTGGCTGCTACACCAAGACAACGAGACGTAAAGACAGAGTCCAAGGAGGGGAGGCTGGTGTCCGTGATGCCCTGGGCTGTGTCCACAACTCTCTGCAGCTTCTTATGGTCCTGGGCGAAGCAGTTGCCGTACCAAGCCGTGATACATCCAGATAGGATGCTTTCTATGGTGCATCGGTAAAAGTTAGTGAGAGTCAAAGGGGACAAACCAAATTTCTTTAGCCTCCTGAGGAAGTAGAGGCACTGGTGAGCTTTCTTGGCCATGACATCTACGTGATTTGACCAGGACAGGCTGTTGGTGATGTTCACTCCCAGGAACTTGAAGCTCTCAACCCTCTCGACCTCAGCACCATTGATGTAGACAGGTGCATGTACACCGCCCCCTTTTCTGAAGTCAATGACCAGCTCTCTTGTTTTGTTGACATTGAGGGAAAGGTTGTTGTCTTGACACCATTCCACTAAGCTCTCTATCTCCTTCCTGTACTCTGACTCATCGCTGTTTGAGATATAGCCTACAATGGTGGTATCACCAGATGGAGTTAGAGCAGAATCTGGCCACACAGTCGTGAGTGTATAGGGAGTAGAGTAGAGGGCTGAGCACTCAGCCTTGTGGGGCACCAATGTTGAGAATAATCGAGAAGAAGCTGCTTCTGGATTGTTGAGTGTGGGTCTTCAGGCTCCTGTACCTCCTCCCCGATGGTAGTAATGAGAAGAAGGCATGTCCCAGATGATGAGGGTCCTTAGTGACGTATGCTGCCTTCTTAAGACACTGCGTCTTGAGGATGCCCTCGATGGCGGGGGGGGGGGGGGGGTGCCCCTGATGGAACTGGCTGAGTCTACAACCCTCTGCAGCCTCTTGCGATCCTGTGCATTGGAGCCTCCATACCAGGTTGTGATGCAACCAGTCAGAATGCTCTTCACCGTACATCTGCAGAAATTTGTAAGAGTCTTCAGTGACACACCAAATCTCTTCAAACTCCTAACGAAGTAGACCCACTGGCGTGCCTTCTTCATGATTGTATCAATGTGTTGGGCCCAGGATAGATCTTCTGAGATAGGATAGATAGCAGGAGCTTTTCCCTTCAACAGAGGTTTCTAAAATTAGAGGCGCTAGTTTAGAGGGGATCTGAGGAAGAACTTTTTTACCCAGAGGGTGGTTGGAATCTGGAATGCGCTGTGTGAGGGGATGGTTGAGGCAGAGACTCTCACATTTAAGAAGTATCTAAACAAACACTTGAATCGCCAAGGCATAGGAGGTGGTGGACCAAGTGCTGGAAAGTAGAAATTAGTATCAATGGATACTTGATGACTGGCATGAACAAGGTGGGCTGAAGGGCCTGTTTCTATGCTGTGTGACTCCATAACCCTTCCTGGGCCAATTTCACAGCTGCATTCCAATGGCTACAGCTGCACTGCATGAACTTGTCAAGTTGATAGAATTCAGAAGCTCAGCAACAGCCAGTTGTCAGAGCCGGCACTTGGGAATCCAGTTTCTCCTCCTCACAAGCTCATGCTGACACCTTAGACAAACTACAACTTCCTTGCTGTGGCTTTCGATGCATTGCCCTGTGACCCCTGAAAACAAATAGTTTTCCTGGGACAAGATGGCACTGGAAGGCCCAGTCTGTGCAGAAGTGCTTTCACACAGCTCCTCATATCAATCAGACTGAACTCTCTACTGTTGGTGGAAGGAGGGGAATAGATTACTTGCAGATGACTGGGGAAGTTCTGCTATCCACGAGCAGAAATGCTCCCACCATTCCAGTTGTGTCCTTTGCTGGAACATCTTACTACAGGGAGTAAGTTGGTAAATTGGTTTATTATTTTCACATGTACCGAGGTACAGTGAAAAAATTTGTCATCCATACAGATCATTTTATCCCATCAGTACACTGAGGTAGTACAAAGGAAGAGCAATAGCAGAATGCAGAGTAAAGTCCTACGGTTACAGAGAAAGTGCAGTGCAGGCAGACAATAAGGTGTAAGGCCATGATGAGGTAGATTGTGAAGCCAAGGGTCCATCTTATCATACAAGGGTACTTGGGGTTGAGTGAAAGAACAGGAGTCCTTTCTGCCTGCTGCAAGTTGTATTTTTAAAGGAAGCTTCAGGGGAAATAAACCATTTGAAACAACGGAACTGCAGTGCAAATCAGAATGTCTACCCAGGTAAGTTGGGGCTGTTCCCAAGGACCTCAATTGAGGTGTCTTCCTGGCATGCCCCACTGAACCAAAACCCATGCATTAAATGAAACTCAATTCCAAAAGTGTGCTGGGAAGGAAAGCATCCATGACCTTGAGATGTCTTAAAGAACTTCATAAGTCTTGAGGAACTCATCAGTTGTGGATACTCTCACAAAATGCAGCTTCTCTTTAATGCACAGTTAGCTCTATAATAAGAGTGTGATAATGGAAAGTTTATCCATTACATTTATGTTGGTTGAGGCATAGGTTTAATCCATGGCAGCAAGGACAAAATAAAATATCAGTGGAGGATCTTTCACCTCAGGAGCCTAATATCTCAATCCTCAGTTGTTGACACCATAGCACTCCCTCAGTACTGCCCTACAGTGTCATCTAGACTTTGGAATTTGAGACTTTGATCAAGAAGAGATGCATCAGTAACATCCAGATGGGTGCAGGGTGGAAATCAGCTGTTTGTATGGGGCATCAGACAATATCATTGACAACGATGGACTCATTGTGGATGAATCAATGCTGAGACTCCCCAGCTGGGTTTGACGTTGAGGGAGGAGAGCCGGCAATGTGGAACTGTACCCCAACAAGTGCTGGAGTCTTCAGCTCAGGCAGAGAAATACTTACCAAATTAAAGTAAACGTTATACCAAAGCAGACAGCACACAGTGAGGCAAGACAAGGGCACAGCAGATGCAGTGAAAACCATCCAGAAACCCGAGTCAATCTCTAGGTCAAATGCTTGTAGGATCAGTTACAGTTCAAGATGTTTCTTAGATACCCCAGCAACCCATTGGTGTTTAAGGACATTGTGTCTGTTGTGTATATTGTGTTTCATGGAACAGCTTAACTGATTGTCAGCATGTCACTGTTTCCACACAGCTCCGGTTACTTGAGCTACATCGTCAGTGGGATCACCATCAATGGATTAAGGAAGAGCTTGGTTTGCACTGAGCTGATCCCAGGCACCAATCGAAAGCCCACGGTAAGGCTCAATGAGGGAAGTGGTGTGGGGGTGTCAGAGGGAGATATACAACCAGTGGCCAATGGAGAGACACCTTATGGTCTAAACAGTCTCAGTCTACCCCCACCACCGTGAAGGGGGGGGCTCCCCTCCCCTCTACTCTTTTAGTCCAGATGAAGGGTCTCGACCCAAAACATTGACAGTCCATTTCCCCCCACAGATGCTGCCCGACCCGTTGAGTTCCTCCAGCAGCTAATTTTTCGTTTCATATGCCAGCACTGCAGTCTCTTGTGTCTCTGTATGACAGAACTGAAATCCTATAACATACGTATTTCATATTAATATTTTAAAATCAGTGCAACAGTATTGAACTATCCCTAATGTTTTGACATTGCAATTTTCCATTTGTTGAAGTTAAAACAAAACAACATCACAACTCTGTATTCCAATGCTCTGCAACATTACAGCTTAAAGGAACTGCACTAGTGTTAAAACAAATTGTCCACTGAATTCCTTAAAATATTTCCAGCTCTGATCCCAGAGAAATTTGTCCCAAGTTTTATAAGATGGATTAATAAAATGTTAAAATGGCATTCTTCACAGTAGCCTGAAAGGACTTGTCTGTAAAACTTTCAGTACCTCCGCTGATAAAGACATCATTTCTTTCCCTAGCATCTCTCAAAAGCCACAGCTTAAATCTGAAGCTTATTCTGCAAGGAATTCCAAGGCGGAGTACAAGGTAAATGGCAGGATTCTGGGCAGTGTGGAGGAGCAGAGGGATCTGGGAGTTCATATCCACAGATCACTGAAAGTTGCCACACAGGTGGATAGGGTAGTTAAGAAAGTTTATGGGATGTTAGCTTTCATAAGTCGTGGGATCGAGTTTAAGAGTCGTGAAGTAATGACAGCTTTACAAAACTCTGGTCAGACCACACTTAGAGTACTGTGTCCAGTTCTGGTCGCCTCATTATAGGAAGGATGTGGAAGCATTGGAAAGGGTGCAGAGGAGATTTACCAGGATGCTGCCTGGATTAGAGAGTATGGATTATGAGGAGAGACTAAAGGAGCTAGGGCTTTACTGTTTGGAGAGAAGGAGGATGAGGGGAGACATGATAAAGGTATTCAAAATATTAAGAGGAATAGATAGAGTGGACAGCCAGCGCCTCTTTCCCAGGGCACCAATGCTCAATACAAGAGGGCATGGCTTTAAGGTAATAGGGGGGGAAGTTCAAGGGAGACGTCAGAGGGAGGTTTTTCACCCAGAGATTGGTTGGTGCATGGAATGCACTGCCTGGGGTGGTGGTGGAGGCTGATACGTTGGTAAAGTTCAAGAGATTGTTAGATAAGCATATGGAGAACTTAAGATAGGGAGATATGTAGGAGGAAGGGGTTAGATAGTCTTAGGAGTGGTTTGAAGGTTGGCACAACATGGTGGGCTGAAGGGCCTGTATTGTTCTATGGTTCTATGATTCTCACTCTGGAGGGGAACAAGACACCAGTTATAGAACAGTACAGCACAGGAACAGGCCCTTTGGCCCACGATGTTGTGCCAAACTAATTAAACTAGTAATTAAATGCCTAACTAAACTAATCCCTTCTGCCTACACAACGTCCACATCCCTCCAATTCTCTGTACATTCATGTGCCTATTTAAGAGCCTCTTAAATGAGTCAATTATAGCGGCTAGCTACACACTACCAAATCAAGACACAGAGTCTCTGGTTTCGAAATCGAAGGTCTAATGCCGACCGGGGCGCAGTGCACCTTTAATAGCTGAGCAATTCCCGCGCTACAGTTCCTGCGCTGACGTCACGCGCATGTCACCTGACCTTCCCGTGTGCGGGCTTTCCCAACCCAATGCTGGGGAAGAAGGAGGGCCCCGCGCCATCTTGGATGGGGGCCTCCGACGACGTCGCGATGTCGGGAGCCGGTTCGATGCCGGTGCAGTGAGTCGCTACACTATCATATTTACCTCCACCACCACCAATGGCAGCCCATTCCAGGCACCCACCACTCCCTGTGTGAAACAAAACTTGCTTGGCACATCTCCTTTGAACTTAACCCCTCTCACCTTAAATGCATGCCCTCTAGTATTAGACATTTTGACCCCGGGAAAAAGATACCTGCTGTCTACTCTATCTATGCCTCTCATAATCTTATCTAGATTCTATCAGGTCTCCCTTCAGCCTCCACCGCTCCAGAGAAAACAACCCAAGTTTGTCCAACCTCTTCGTATAGCTCATACTCTCTAATCCAGGCAGCATCCTGGTGAACCTCTTCTGCACCCTTTCCAAAGCCTCCACATCCTTCCTATAATGGGGCAACCACGCATACAGCATGAGCTTTCTGTCGCTTAGCCTTCAGTGGAGGTGCAGCAAAGACTGTCCTTACCGATAACCAGTCCCAGTCATTGGATTTTACAAGTTACTTGTAGAATAGTTGCTGGGGAAGTTCTAACAACTTGCCAAAACTGTTAACTGCAAGGGGGAGAACTGTCAACAAAGCAGGGAAAACACCAAATCCCTCGTGCTCATATTCCCAAACAATCCTTTGTTATTAATAAGAAAGCATTTGTCCTTTTAAGGAGAAAACGTTGCTCGACTTAACACAGCTTTTTTCCTAATGATTTGAAAACACTTGAGAGATGATTTCAGGAGTTGCCCGAATGAAGTTTTTCAGTAAACATTCAGGAACTCTATTTTTAAACTTCTAAGAGATGAAAGAGAAAGAGATGTAGAGATATGGCACAAAATATCATCACTCAAACATTTGCCAACTGGGTTCACCGGAAAATTTGTTATGTTACAGTGTAACATCTAAAAAAGTGAATTAAAAGTGTGTTGGAGCTGGGAATAGTGCCCAATGGTCCCGAAAATCTGCAGATCTGGCACCAAAGTCCAGAGTGTGCTGGATGAACGGAGTGTTAGGTGTAGGAGTCCCACATTGTCAGGCCTCTGCTGGGCCTGAGTTCTGCTCTGTTTTACCCAGGTATTAAGGTCCTTTTCCCACTATTAGTAGGTAGGCTGGTAGGTTAATTGGCCCCTGTATAGTGCCCCTAGTGCATAAGTGAGAGGTAGAACCTGGAGGGAGTTGATGAGATTGTGGGGAGAATAAAATGAGATTATAGTCAATGGGTGCTTGCCGCGCAGCACAGGGAATACCGATGGGTCTGTATGACTCTTTATCCTTATGAGGCTGCATCTACTTGCTGCTTCCAATATTCCGCCTCGTATTTATACCTCAAATGTTATAAATAAAACTCTCGGTACAACAGGTCTGTTCTTAGCCTTTGTTTGGACTCAACTGCACGCCTCCACCTCTGATGAGTAGGCCTTGCTGTAGGAATGGGTTCCCTCAGCACTCTCCCCCACGACAGAGCACACAAAGGTTGACAGGAGCCGGGGTAGGGGTTGGGACAGGAGAGTGGGTGAGGCTGCAGAATGGGGATGATGGGTTCTGTAATCATTACTCAGGCCAGGGGTACTGGTACCTGCGAGGTATTTGCCATTCAGAGGTCGGGGTCAGGCTTCTGTGAGTCAAGGGCATTGCTGATGGTGGGCTGGTGGGTTGGTGGGTGCCTGGGAGGGGCCTGTGTCTGTGCTGAGGGTCCTATGAGTGCAGGGTTGATAGATCCCTGATGGGGGTGTTGGGTGATCAGTGTGGCCATGACACACTGATCTTTGTGATCTCAGGTGATCTTTGTGGGTGGTAGGGTCATGGAAGGTGGGCAGTCAAGGGTTGTAAGCTGTGGTGACAGAACGGGGCTCAGGACCATGATGGGGAAGCAAAGAAATAAAGGAAGGAACCCACCTGAGTGAGTACCAGGCAGCTCAGAGAGGTCCCTTTAAATGGGGCAGTTACAGGGATTCTGGCGCTCAGGAAACAGTTGAGAGACCCCAATGGCAGAAGCGTTTTGGAACCATGTGGTCCAATGTCTCCTGGCAATGCCTGAAACCAGGCACGCCCTGAATTTGGGTCTGAAGACTGCTGATTGGCACATTCGGAATCAACGACCCCGTGGAAACTAATTGTCATATTAAAGATACTCTAAGTAATGAATCCAGGTGATATGTGTGCATCTCTCTCTCTCTTCCTCTCCCTCTCCCTCTCCACCTTTCCCTCTATCCCTCTCTCTCTCCCTCTCTTCCCCTTTAGCTCCCTCTGATTCTCTCTCTCCCCCCACCCCTCTCTCTCCCTCTCTCTTTCACTCTCTCCCACCTATCTCTCTCTCTCTGACTCTCTCCCTCTTTCTCTCTCTCTTCCCCTTTAACTCCCTCTGACTCTCTCTCTCTCTCTCTCTCGCTCTCTCTCTCTCTCTCTCTCTCTCTCTCTCTCTTTCCTTCTCTCAGCTTCCTTCTCTCTCCATCCCTCACCAGTAGAAAATATTTTACGACAACGAATCATGGCTTCCTTCCTTTTACAGAGGCATAGACCACAGAGACAAGCACTTCAGCCCACCAAGTCTATTCTGATGATCAAGTAACCACCTACATAATCCCATCTAGCAACATTTGGTCTGAGGTCGTCTGTGCACTGACAACTCAAGTGCTCACCCAGATGCTTCTTAAAAGTTGTGGAAGTACCATCTATTCAGGAAGTGCGTCCCAGATTCCAATTACCTTCTGGTGAAAACATCCTTCCTCAGATCCCCTCCAAACTTCCTACTGCTCACCTTCAGCTGGTGCCCTCTGGTCTTAGGCAGTTCTGTCATGGGGAAAAGTTTCCTACTATCTACCCTATCTGTGCCTGACCTGCTGTCCCCCTAACATATTCTTGGGACATATTGTTTAGGTGCCTCTCCTCTATGGCTATTGCCAAGGCTGGGGATGTGACCTACTCCCGGCATCCTGAGGCATCTTGTCCGAGGTATACGTGACCAATTCCCTAAAAACAGCCTTGTACTGGGAATGAAGTCACTGTGTTCACGCCCAACAGGGAAAACGGCTGATTCGGGATTTGTGACCTGGATGAATTTCTGGAGTGACACAACTTGACCCAGCTTTTCACAGAACCATAAGAACCTGTTACAGCACACAAGGAGGCCATTCAGCCCATTGAGAACATGCCAGCTCACCACCAGAGCAGCACACTTGTTCCACTCCTGGCCCCTTCTCCATAACCTTGCCAATTTTTCCTCACCGGATATTTATCCAATTCCCCCTTGAGGGCCACAAGGGAACCTACCTCCACTACACCTACAGGCAGTGCATTCTTGCTTCCAATAACACATTGCATTTAAAGGTTTCCTCATGTTATTCTTAACTCTTTTACCCTTTAATTTATACCTCTAGTCCTCAACCCTTCAACCAACGAGGAGAGTCTCCATTGCCCATGTTTCCTAGAACCCTCGTCAATTTATATATTATCAGATCATCCATTGGCCTTCTCTTCTGTATAGTAAACAATCCCAGGCTCCCTAAAATCCTCTTAACTGTACTCCCTCATTCCAGGAATCACACATAAGTTTCTCCTGGATCCTCGCCAATGCCTCCATATCCTTCCTATAATGAGGTGACCAGAACTGAACACAATAGCTGAGGTCAGACCAGTGTTTTGTCCAGCTTCAGCATGACTTCCCTACTTTAAAGCCTCTAAAAAGTCCAGAATTGTCTACATCTTATTAAAAGCTTTCTCAACATTTCTGCCTCTTTTCACGCATTGGGCACTGGAATAGGGTGGATCATGTGGTCAACACCTTGGCATGAGACTGGCGAGTAGGACTGGCAATGGTGGGAGGACCAAGTAGGGGAGGGTGCACTGGCCAGGCCCTATGGAAGGGCTTCCTGTGACCACCAGGTAGCAGAATGACTAGTGGGAAGCTGCCCTTGTGTTGGCTTTCCCATCTGCTGCACTGCGGATTTTACTGCTCTGTAACCTCCGGGTTTTTACAGGTTTATTATTCCCCCTGGGTTCCCCTGAGACCATGGAGAAGGACGAGAGGAAGAAACAGGTTAGAACAACACAGCTGGGGGAGAGGACATCCGACGGCCCAGAGGTCTGACATCTAACATGCCGTTCTGCGCTGATTATCATTGCGCTCACTGGGGAGGACCACCAAAGATGGAGGGGATCACAGAGGTCAGATGGCAAGCAGTCTCTTCCAGTGTATCGCCTAGTCACAGCACATTCTGTGAAAAACTCTCTCTCTCCCTCTCCCTCTCTCTCTCCCTCTCCCAATCTCTCTCTCCCTCCCAATCTCTCCCTCTCCCTCTCCCTCCCTCTAGCTCCCTCTATTCCTCTTTGCCTCGCTCTCACTCATTTTCTGTGTGTGTCTCCCTCTGTCCGTCTCCCTCTCTCTCCCTTTTGCTCTCCTCTGTCTCTCTTTCTCTCTTTTTCTTTGTGTGCTGCGTGTGTGTGCGCGCATGCATGTATGTGTGTGCATGGGTGTGTGTGTGCTCTGTGTGTGTGTGTGTGTGCTGCGTGTGTGTGTGCATGCGTGCATGTGTGTGTGCATGGGTGCATGTGTGCTTGCACACGTGTGTGTGCTCTGTGTGTGTGTGTGCTGCGTGTGTGTGCATGCGTGTCTGTGTGTGCGCCTGCGTGCGTGTGTGCTGCATGTGTGTGTCTGTGTGCGTGTGTGTGCGCCTGCGTGCGTGTGTGCTGCATGTGTGTGTCTGTGTGCGTGTGTGTGCGCCTGCGTGCGTGTGCTGCATGTGTGTGTCTGTGTGCGTGTGTGTGCGCGCGTGTGTGTGTGTGCGCGCGTGCGTGTGCTGCATGTGTGTGCGCGTGCGTGTGTGCGTGCGTGTGTGCGCGCGTGTGTGCTGCATGTGTGTGCGTGCGTGTGTGCGCGTGCGTGCGTGCATGTCTCTTTCCCTCTGTCTCCCACTCCCTCGCCATCCAGTTAACCAACATAGATGAGGTTTCATTGCAATGAAGTGTGGCTTCCCTCACCCCTCCTTCCTCGAGGGAATCCCTGTGGGCAGCCCTTGGCTGCTGAATGAATGGCCTCCAACAATGGAGCAAGGAAAATTGAGGAGAGAATAGGAGGAAGGCAGAGAGTTTGGAGGGTTATAAGGCAGATCAAGGTTACAGTGATGTAGGGGATGGGAGGAGGGTGCAGGAAATGAACTTTCAAACCAGTTGGCCCTTCACAGGGAGCTGGGGGCAGGGCACCGTGAGAGCTGGAGACCCCAGTATGAGTTAGGGAGTGGCCAGCTACCTTAAGGTTCATCAGTGGACCATGTTCCCCTCAGTCAGGGAGTGCTGCGTATAGTTTGCTCTACGCACCTCCTCCATCAGAACTTCTCCCAAACCCTCAGCCCAATGATATACAACATTGCTTGATACCAGGACCTTTGGTACATCAGAGAGACTGCAAACGCTAGAATCTGGAGCAACAAACAATCTGCTGGAGGAACTCAGTGGGTCAAGCAGCATCTGTGGGAAGGTAAGGAACTGTCAACATTTCGGGTCCTGATGCAGAGTTTCGATCTGAAACATCAATAATTCCTTTTCTCCAATGATGCTGCTTGACCCACTGAGTTCCTCCAGCAGATTTTTATCCCTCTCATATATCACTTACATTGAATGTGTAACCAGTCACATCCTGTCCTGTGATCAGAGCTGAAGTGTTCCACAAAAAGCAGCGCTCCAAGGAAAACACAACACAGAGTGAGCAACAGGGCTTGAACCTCTGGCATCCACCAATCTCCCAACAGCAAGGTTAAGACCGGACAGATACATTGACTCTGAAAACCACCCCTCCACCTCTACTCCCTGCTTTCTGTCCATAGACATTTCCACACTGTCAAGCTCCCTTAATCCCAATGACATGGACTTTGCTGAAAAAAGTCTATTACATGGTACCTTGGACAGAAAGGAAATCTGTGCACACAGCACCCACTGCACTTTTCACTTTAATACTTTCCAATTATTTAAACAACCTGGTCAAGTCAATCGCTCACAGTGTATATGTCTTCACTGTTATTTAGCCCTTATATTTCCAAGCAGCAGTTATTTTTTCTCTAAGTTTTTCTGGTGTGAAGCAGCTGGGTTTGTCCCTTTCCACTGTGTGCACGCCTCCAGCAGATGTACGACTGTGATTCTTCTGAAACTTCCACGGACAAGGACCAGCAAGTGCGGCAAACCTGTTGGTCAGATTGTTCACTGTCAATGGGTTAAAGCCAAAACAACTCAAGGAAAGAGAGGTCAAGATGAAATTTTCACAGCTGGTTGGTTAATATGTTACAATAGGGTCTGACTCACAGTTCTGTGTGTCAGGCCGAACATGATGGTCAATAATGGAGTGGGTGACTCAGAGTACAGGGTGGGGACACATAAAGCAAGCTTGGGGAGACCAGTCAACTCGTTCCTCAGTCAAAGCTCAATCAACTAGACTGGTTTCCGTTCATTCCCAATGTAGAGATAAGCCACGGAAAAACACTTCCCATTCAATCCCAATGTAGAGATAAGCCACGGAAAAACACTTCCCATTCAATCCCAATGTAGAGATAAGCCACGGAAAAACACTTCCCATTCAATCCCAATGTAGAGATAAGCCACAGGAAAATACTTCCCTTTCAATCCCAATGTAGAGATAAGCCACGGGAAAACACTTCCTATTCATTCCCAATGTAGAGATAAACCTTGGGAAAACTCTTCCCATTGCATTCCCAATATTGAGATAAGGCTTGGGAAAACCCTTCCCAATCATTCCCAATGCAGAGATAAGCCATATGACAACACTTCCCAATCATTCCCAATGTAGAGATAAACCCTGGGAAAACACTTCCTCATCATTTCCAATGCAGAGATAAGACATGAGAAAACTCTTCCCAATGCATCCCCAATGTCTGCAGGGAAAAGAATTCCCACTCACTCCTACTGTGCAGAATTCCAGGGAGCCTAAGCTTGTCCAGAGCCCCTCATCCAAGTTTTCAATTGATGCTGAGCCGAGCTCCATGTTGGAGAGAACAGGATGACGAGAGGAGATGGAACCAAGGCAGGAGGCTGGGCTTAAGGTATGGATTGTACCGCAGCAGTTGGAGGAGCCGAATGGCATCCTCCTGTCCTGGTGTTGCTTTCACTGAGCTGGAAGCTCCAGTACTCTGCTTGTCCCATGCAGGAACCCACCCGTGTACACCAGGGACCCACTCACCCATCACTCAGAGGTCACCAAGCAACCCGAGCCTTGATCCTCAGTTACAAACCTTCCCAGTACTCCCTCCAGAAGCACCTCCCTCTGGCACCCCTCGCCCTTCCAAAACCAACCCCGTCCTCCCTCCCTGCTTCAATATCGGGGTGGTCACCCCAGCCCAGCTGCCCCAGTGCCTTTTCTCCAGGACCCATTGCCCGACCGCACTCGCTCGTCCGCATTTTTGCAGGAAAGGACTTCGGGGGGTGAGGGGAGGGGGGGGAGGGGTTTGCAGTCATCTTACAGCCGGTGAGATATTTCACAGGGCACAGTCACTGTGCTGTGATGGAGGAAGAGGGGCACCCAGTTTGGCCCCAACACACAAGAAAATAGGAGGAGGAGTAGGTCACCTGACCCTTCAAGCGATGCGATGCTGGGAACACTGGGCTGGAAATGCTTCCTTTGTTACGCAGGCTCATCACGTGGTGTTAAATGGAACCAAATTCAGAAAGAGATTCAGATAAGTTTATTGTCACATACACCAGGGTTCAATGAAATTCCTTGCTGGCGTGAAGCTCACAGAGTAAATAGTATACGGTAATAATAAATACAGCAACAAGAGCAGAACAGCAGAATGGTGCAAAGATTGCAGTGCAAACTGAGGTAGTGGAGAAAGAAATGCTAAAGTAACAATGACGGAATAACTGAGAAAGGTAGAATGAAGGGTGTAAGAATGTGGCTGCACCACTGGGATTTGAAGGAGGTGATTGGTTCAAACTGCAAGTGTCACCACGTCACACGGTGTGGTTGAGGAACAAGTCGACAGCATGGCTCGGAGGACCTCTCCTACCTCCAGCCGGTGCCTTGGGGTTCTGCACCTCTACTTTTTGTCATTCACTCGAGGGATGTGGCCATCGCAGGCTGAGCCAGCATTGATTGTCCATCACTAGTTGCCCTTGAGAACGTGGTGGTGAGCTGCCCTCTTGAACCGCTGCAGTCCTTGAGGTGTGGGAATGCATTGCCTGATAGGCTGGTGGAGGCAAGCTCATGGGGGGCTTTTAAGAGGGGCTTGGGTGGGCACATGAAAGAGAGGAAAATGGAGGAATATGGGCATTTTGTAGGTAGGATGGATTAGCTATGTTGGCACAACATTGTGGGCCGAAGGGCCTGTTCTGTGCTGTACTGTTCTATGTTCTATCTTCCATCCACGGTGCTGTTAGGGAGGGAGTTCCAGGATCTTGACCCAGTGACGGTGAAGGAACGGCAATATACTTCCAAGTCAGCACCAGGCATACCTCAGAATGGGGGATCAACCTGGTGAAGAGACAAGACAGGACTACTTGCATACCAAACAACCTAACTAGGTGTATTTAAGGCAGAGGTTGATAGGTTCTTGATTGGTAAGGGAGTTAAGGGTTACAGGGAGAAGGTGGGAGAGTGGGGTTGAAAGGAAATCAGCCACGATTGAGTGGCAGAGCAGACTCAATGGGCCGAATGGCCTAACTCTGCTCCTATATCTTGTGGTGTTATGCCTCCTGTCCCGCTGAGCTCCTCCAGCAGATTGTTTGTTGCTCTTGAAATCAATGTTCAGTGCAGACGACCCATTGAAGCTGAAAATTCTGCTGTGTTTGCCTCACAGGTTCAGTTCTTGGTGTCGTACCTGCCCTGTAGATCGATGTTGGATCCCACCAAAAGCCTTAAAAATAGACTGAAGAGCGTTACAATACTCATAAAATGTAATCATCCTTTTCTCTCCTTTGCACTTTCAGCCTTAAACAAGCCAAGTCCAGGCCCGACGATAAATCACAGCCCCTCGTCAGGTGTCGTGCTGTTACAGTCATTAACTCCAGTTCCCTGGCAGTTTGCTGACAAGCAGATATATCGCTTTGTGAAAGTGATTCCCTCTCTGGTGGTGAAGAAATGTTACCCATGTCCACTGACTGATGGAGTTCAGAATGGCTCTCAGGGTTAAAGCTGTCAGCACCTCATGGGAAAACCATTTGTATTCTTTCACAAGGTTTTGCAGAGACCACCACATAATAGCAACCTGGCGTTTGACTACAGTGGCCTGATATGGTGTTGGCTTGAGTCGGAAGTGCTTGGCACAGATCAGGATAGACTGGGTTCGCTAAAGCTGGGCTCTTGTCGTCTGTATTAGATTCCTTTACCATGAATGGTTTCAGAGATGCATTGGCTGTTCTTAAAACAACACAAACCACCATCAACTTCTGTTTATCCTCGGGCTTCAGTGTGGAAAAACAGCTCGCAATGGCTCACGGGAGTGTTGGATACTCCAGTGTACAATTCAGCAGAAATTAGAGCTGCAGATATTGGCAATTAATGCACAGAAAATAAAGGTCAGGCTCCCAGAGAGGGAGGCAGGGTTTGGAAGAGGTATGTGTGTTGGGGGGAGGGGGTGGAGGAGGAGGAGAAGCCATGAGATGGACACATGTAGAACTTGCAAACTCTTGTACCATCATTACTCCCCGGTGACTCAGCTCTGGCTTCCTAATACTTCCTGCACGGGCTTCCTGTCACTGAAACTTCACAGGTCCCGGGGCTGTGAACTGGTAGCCCTTTTCCTTCAGTGTTTCCCACACTGCAAAGTGCACCATCAGCTGCAGGTGACCCTTGACCTGGCTTCGAGGTGACTAGTCACCCTGTCACAGTTGGACACAAAATCACCACTGCTAGATCCATCAGGTTGCCAGCTTGCTTTCTAATCACGATCCAATAATGTCCGGACAGGTCTGGCATTATGTGAGAAGATGTGCAAAGCTGTGTTAACCCTGTAAGTGCTGGCAGGGCATTACACTGACCTGCATTGGTCTGCATCGCTGCGTTGGAGTGAGCCTGATTTTCACTCCTCTTTGTACTGACTCTAATGGGTGCAGAGGAGATTCACCAGGATATCCTCTGGGATAGAGCATTTCCCTTATGAAGAGAGACTGGATAAAGCTGTGTTTGTTTTCCTTGAGGCTTAGGGAGCTGAGGTGGGGTGTGATAGAGGCATACAAAATTATGAGGGGTGTAGGTAGGGTGGACGGTAGGAAAGAGACACAAGAGACTGCTGAAATCTGGAGCAACACGCGAGATGCTGGAGGAACTCAGTGGGTCAGGCAGCATCTGTGGAGGGAAATGGACAGCTTTGTCCATAGATGCTGAGTACCATCTCTTGGACAGTAGGAAACTTTACCCCATAGCAGAAGTGTCTAAAACTAGAGCACATAGGTTTAGCATAAGGAGTAAATGGTTTGGAGGGGCTCTGAAGAAGATCTTTTTACCCAGAGGGCGGTCGGAATCTGGAACGCACTGCCTGAGGGGGTGATGGAGGCAGAGACAATCACGACAGTTGAGAAGTATATAGGCAAGCACTTAAGTCACCAAGGCATGGAAGCATAGGGACAAAGTGCTGGTAAATGGGATTAGAATAGGTGTGTGCCTGATGGTTGGCATGGAGATTGTGGGTTGAAAGGCCTGTTTCTGTGCCATATGATGCTATGACTATGAACTCCCACCACTCCCACACAGTTTCAAGCTCAATACTCTGATCTGTCTTCCGCGATTACCACCACCGAGAATCAAGCTCACACTTCCAAAATATATTAATAACTGGCCAATATCACCATTCCCTTTAGAGGCCAGCTCTCAGGGCATTGTGGATAGGGATCATCTCTCTGGCTCAGAGGCTCATGGATTCAAGACTCCCTCCACAAGGTCCAACACGTAATCCTGGCTGACACCCCAGGACTGCTCCTGAGGGAGTGCTGCACTGTGGTGTCTACCTCATGAGGCTCTGGTGCGTGTAGGTAATCTCCTGGCTCCGCTGTTTCGACACTTACCTCCATTGCACCCTTTCACCACATCCTTCTCCTCCCTGCCCCCTCACGTGTTTACCCAGTTTCCACTTAAATGTATCTGTACCAGTCGCCACAGCCGAGATCCACATTCACGCCGCTCGCTGGGTGAGGAGGCTTCTCCTGTGCCCCTGGTTGCTGTAGATTACAACCTTTGCTTCTGGTCCTGCACAGACATCACACCTTGTCAGGTAACCTGCACTCTCTGTGCTCCTTGCTTTCTCCTTCCGGCTCCACCTCCCCCTCCTTTAACCCAGTGTCATTCCCCTCTCTCACCTGGTTCCATCTGTCCACCATCCCTCTCTTATCTGTTTCCGCTTCCAGCCTTCCAGCCTCTGTCTCTGCCCCCTCCGTCCCCTCCCCATACCTGACTCCATTTTCCCCTCCTTTTTTCTTTCTCTTTATCTGTTTCTACCCCATCACCCGCCAGCCCCTGTCTCCTGACTCCACCCTCCTCTACCTTGCCCCACCTGCCCATCATCTCCCTCCTCACCTGGTTCCACCTATCACCTGCCAGCCCCTGTCTCACCCCTCCCTCTCTATATCGGCTCTACATTCTCAGTCCTGATGCAGAGCCTTGACCTGAACATTTGACCATCCCTCTGCCTCTGCAGATGCCGCCTGACCCACTGAGTTTCTCCAGTGGTTTGTTTCCTGCTGATGTCACTCCAGCAATCAAACCCCAAGGGCAGCCCTCAAGTCATCCCGTCTCCCTCCTGGAGAAAGGATCTTCATCTCTTCAGCTTCTCCTCTCTGTGTTTCCTGATGCTTTTGGCCGGTGTGTGGAATGATGTCGAGCTATCGAGGAGTTCCATCTGTGGGATCAACGTTTGCGATGCTTGAAGGGCTGAGTGGTCTGAACTGAACCTCCCTGTAGTCACATGGACCTGAAGTTGTCCAGAGGCACCCAGGAAATTGTCTGGGGTCAGGAAATTCCGAAAGTAAAGCTCGGACGCTTTAGACAGTTGAAGTTGCTCTGTGCTCCCTGCACACCATTTCCTGACCTGCATTCTCAAGGGGAGAAGGAAGGATTCAACCAAGAGTTCGCGAGCAGGATGGCACAGATGGCACCTTGTTCCTGCGCCAACCTTCCACGGCAGCTGTTTCCTTTACAAAGGAAATCCAGGTCCATAAATAGGTCACTCCACAGAGCAAGAAGCACTCTTCTAAAGACTCAGTTAAGATTCATTTAACCCTCTGAGGTTTGCATTGCAACTCGGAAAGAACTAAGTGTTTGAGTAAGAATTCGTACTTATCCCAGGCCATTTACTGATTTCATGATATCCTAAATTGTTTTGGAATTGAAATCAGAATTGGTTTATTATTGTCACAGATACAGTGACAAACTTAGATTTGCATGCCATACATACAAATCGTCTCAAAATATAAGTACATCGAGGTAGTACAAGGGAAAAGCAATAACAGAATACAGAATAAATTGTGACAATTACTGTTACAAAGAAAGTGCAGTGTAGGCAGTCAATAAGGTGCAAGGGCCATGACGAGGTAGATTGTGAGGTCAAGAGTTCATCTTTAATGTACAAGAGGTCTGTTCAAGAATCTTATAACAGCGGGATGGAAGCTGTCCCTGATGCATGTTTTCAAGCGTTTGTACCTTCTGGAAGGAGGGAAAGAGAACATTCGGTGTGGCTAGGGTCTCTGATTATGTTGGCTGCTTTTCCAAGGCAGTGGGAAGTGTAGGCAGAGTCCATGGATGGGAGGCTGGTTTCTGTGATGTGCTGAGCTGTGTCCACAGCTCTCTGCAGTTTCTTGCAGTCTGAGGCAGAGCAGTTGCCGTAACAATCCGTGATGCATCTGGATAGGATGCTTTCTACGTTACAGCCAATAGCACAATTTGGAACTGTTGCCTGACATACAGGAGGACCTGGTGCTCGAAACAGTGTCCAGGGACAGTGTTATAGAACCATAGAACCATAGAACCATACAGCACAAAACAGGCCCTTCGGCCCACCGTGTCGTGCCGTCCATCAGACCACCCTCACACTACCTAACCCCTTCCTCCCGCATATCCCTCTATCTCACGTTCCTCCATATGCCTATCCAACAAGCTCTTGAACCTGTTCAATGTATCTGCCTCCACCACCATCCCAGGCAGTGCATTCCATGCACCAACCACTCTCTGGGTGAAAAACCTCCCTCTGACATCTCCCTTGAACCTCCCACCCATAACCTTAAAGCCATGACCTCTCGTCTTGAGCATTGGTGCCCTGGGAAGGAGGCGCTGACTGTCTACTCTATCTATTCCTCTCAATATTTTATATACCTCTCATGTCTCCTCTCATCCTCCTCCTTTCCAGTGAATAAAGCCCTAGCACCTTAAGCCTCTCCTCATATTCAATACCCTCCAATCCAGGCAGCATCCTGGTAAATCTCCTCTGCCCCCTCTCCAATGCCTCCATATCCTTCCTTTCAAGGTTAAACACCAACCCAGATAGCCCAGCTAAACTGGCTCATTTAGGCAGCTTGGCTGGCATGGATGAATTGGGCCAAAAGGCCTGTTTCGGTGCTGCTTTGCTCTACGTCTGTACGTCCAGCCAGAATGCTAATGCTTGTTTCTAAAACGGAAGCACTGGTTCGTTTGAATTGAGCCATGCCTGGGCTTCTGACCACCCTCTCACTGTACACAATGTGGAGGCTTGTCCTGGACTCTGTGCCCATGTCCCTGGAATGCCCCTAACCCAACACAAGTGAGGCAGTTGCATGGAGCCAGACTGTCAACCAACCAATCAAACCTGAAGGCCAGGTCGCACCTTCAGCTTTCCCTTTTCGAGATAATGAGCCCCATCCCACTGGTTGTAAAGACTGGAAGAAAACTCTGTTTCTCCCGCTTCTTGGAAGAGTGTCACTGCTTCAAGGAGGAGACCATGCCTGTGCAGGATCAGCTGCAGTGCCTGATGGGAAGAGTGGCCTGAACAGGACTGCCTTCTGGTCACCTGGATCTTCTTTCCCGTTCTCTTCCAGACAGCAGGAATCAGAACTGAACCAGTTATTAGTTGAGACCAAGAGTGGGAAGGCCCTCTCTCCTCTTCCCCAGAGTCTGGAATCCATGTTCCCAACTTAAGAACAGACACTTGATTGAGGTGTCTGAAGCTCAAAGTTCAGAACACATCAGGAGGAGAACCCTGTGGAAGGGCAGAGGGAGAAGAATCACTTGGGAGCTCGTGTCAGTTTGGCCAACTAAACAAAATAAGTATTACAGACGGAAACAGGCCTTTCGGCCCAACTCCTCCATACCGACCAAGATACCCATCTGAGTTAGTCCCATTTGCCCGCAGTTGGTCCATATCCCTCTAAACCTTTCCTATCCATGTACCTGTCCAAATGTCCTTTAAGTGTTGTTATTGTACCTGCCTCAACCACTTCCTCTGGCAGCCCGTTCTATATGCATCACCATCTGCGTGAAGAAGTTGCCCCTCAGGTCCCTTTTAAATCTTTCCCCTTTCACCTTAAACCTATGCCCTCAAGTTCTAGACTCCCCTACCCTGGGAAAAATACTGCATGTGTTCACCCTATCTATGCCCCTCATGATTTTATACACCTCTATAAGGTCACCCCTCAGTCTCCTATGCTCCAAAGAATAAAGCCCTAGTCTGCCCAACCTGTCCCTGTAACTCAGGCCCTCGAGTCCTGGCAACAATCTCATAAAGTGAAGTTGGCAGATTGAATTGTCAGGTGGCTTTAAGCTGCCTTTATTGTGGATCAAATGCCTGTATTGTGACTGCAGAGCTGGGAATGTTTCTCCTTAAATTTTTCCCACTAGGCTGCGTTCTGTACCAACACACTACCAGCGCCCAGCACTGTCCCCCTCCCCCTCGAAGGGTTAACATGGACCTTCACTCACTTCATCACAAACACGGTGCTGTATATCTTTAAACCAGGAAAACACAGCATTTCCTCTGTTTGAAATAATGAATAGCAGCACCAATCTAAAACTGTGCCAGAATGCTCCTCACTTCCCTTCCCATCTCCTGGCTAAAAATAAAATAAAAACAGGAATCACGCACTCCCCGGCCTCCTTGCCCAGTCTGCTTTCTCTGACAAGATCCCGCTTTCGTCTCTCCTTAACCTTTAAGATCCTCAGTGCCCCATTGGAAGCAAAACACTTTTGGACGTTCTTGGCTCAAAGAGTTCCATTTATAAAGCTCATCCAGGTGTCTGCTGTGTACAATGTTGAAGGGATCGAGAGAGGTGTCTCTGTGCCCTTCTGCCCAGGGTCCTGAGCCGTGCCCTACACCTCACCAAGTGAAGCGTGCGCCTCTTACTCCCATCACCCCAGGGTACCAACTGCTTGGGCAGGCCACAGGGGTGAGCACGGTGCCCCAGTGAGTAGAGCAGGCTGCCTCACAGCGACAAGAGACACAGGTTCAATCCTGACCTCCAATGCTGTCTGTGTGGAGTTTGCATGTTCTCCCTGTGACTGTGTGGGTTTCCTCCGGGTGGTCCAGTTTCCACCCACATCCCAAAGACACGCAGGTTGGTAGGTTAACTGGCCATTGTAAATTGCCTCCAGTGTGTGGGTGAGGGGTAGAATCTGGGGGAAGTTGATGGGAATGCGGGAGAATAAAAAACGGGATTGATGAAGGATTAGTGTAAAAGGGTATTTGATGGTCGGCATGGACTTGGTGGGCCGAAGGGCCTGTTTCGTGTTGTATCTCTGCATGACTCTATGATACAGCACATCTGGATCAGAGGCTGGGGCTTCCATTCTCAAGACTGAGAGTTGCCTACAGTGCAAACAAACAGTACGTATGGACTGCTGCCCTGTCAGCAGTGCTGTGGCAACAAGGAGATGTTAAAATTGCCCTCTCCATTGGATGTGAAACAAGAGGGACAGCTTCTAGGAAAAGCTGTGAAGTTTTCCCCTTCCTCTGCTGCCCTGGCCAACGTCGATCGTTCAAACCACAGAGCATCTGACGAAGAGTCTTCGATCTGAAATGTTAACTCTGCTTCTCTTTCTGAGCATTTCTTGCATTTTCTGTTTTTTATTTCGGATTTCCAACATCTGCAGTTTGTCCTTTGATTTTGACATGGTCGTTGTCACAGCGTGGGAGCTTGTTGTGTGCAGGCTGACTGGACCCCTTCCTACCTTCCAGCCCTTTCAACAGTAATTCATTGATGCTTGAAGATATAAACAACTTCTTTTGTTCATGATTTCACAACTATCAGCGTTGTTCATAACGTGGGAGTCTCAGTGTCCCCTCCCCACTAAACAGTGTGTGTAACATCCTTCGTCCTCTACAGGAAGTTGCACCATCTGGACTTTGAAAGAAGGATCTCCACGTCACCAGAGCTCAACACACGATGAACATGCATCCTACTGCTTCTCCCTGAGTAATTCTTGTTTTTATTGTCCAAGGTGAAACTTCCTCTCTGTGCTATTTTCTGGCCCTGTCCTTTTCTCAATGTCAAGCACTTTGATTGGATGATGGGTGGTGGACGCACGCAGCTCCGACGCACACCGACTGATCTCCAGGCTGAGGGGTGGGAGGAGTGGGGGGATGGGAGGGGGTGGGGGGGTTGGGGGAAGAGGGAAAGGGTGAGGAGAGTGGTGGGAGGGGCTGGAGAGGGGAAGGAGGGAGATGGGAGGGGCTGGGGGAGGTGAGGATGGGGCGAGGGGGTGGAGAGAGGGTGGGGAGGGGGTGAGGAGGGGCTTGGGAGGGATAGGAGGGATTGGAATGGGCGGGGAGAGGGTGAGGAGGGGTAGGAAGGATCGGTGGGAAGGGGTGGGAGGGGGTGGGAGGGGGTGGGAAGGGGTAGAAGGGGTCGGAGGGCAATAGGAGGGAGTGGAGAGGGGATGGAGGAGATTAAAAATCATTGATTCTTTTTCTTAAACTAGATAAGGATAATCTTTCCAATGGCAGAAGGATAACTCGCTCGGAGACGCTGGCTTCTGGTAATTAGCAGAAACAACAGAGGAAGCACGAGGGAATGTTTTTTACTGCAGTGAGTTGTGATCCAGAATATGTTGCCAGAGGGTTCGTGAAAACAGAACTGGTGGTAACTTTCAAAAGAGATCTGTGTAAATTAGCTGAGAGAGCAGTGGGACTGGGATCCAGCAGTAGTTCTATCAAAGGGTGCCCCAGTAACCCTCTCTGCCTCTCCTTTGTCCTTTAAGATGCTCTTTCAAAGTCAACATCTTTGATCGTTACACAGTGTGATATCTCTTTATGTAATTTGGTTCATATTATCTGTTAAGACCCTGTTGAAGAGCCTTGGGATGTTTAACTGGGTTAAAGTTGTTCCGTGAATGCATGTTACTGCTACTGTAGTTCCCTCTGTGCTCAAGCAGATTGTCTAATGGGGAGCCGAAGTAACTGTTACATTTGTGTATGTGGGTCACTTCATGGCTTTGGGCTCCTGGCTTCATTTCTGACTTTGTTATTCAACATGTTGACCTAAAACCAGCCAAGGAGCACAAAACCATCTGTGACTTCCCCGTCCATCCATCCCACAACTTCATGTGCCCTTCAAGGTCTCTATCTCTTTTCAGTGAATTCGTCAGGAATGGAACACACTCCGACTCCCTCAGCCAATGCTGGGCATCGTCCACATGACTGGGTGAAATATTCCCTCTTTCCAATCTGCTGTGCCATTTCTCCCAGTTTTGCCCTAATCCTGCAACAACATTGGCTCCAACCGGAGTGAGATTCATCGGTATCTGTAGCTCTCCAATGACCTGTCATTTGCCAAATGAGAAATCTGGATTCATCGTTAAAACAACAACTTGCATTTACACTGTTCCTTCGACATAATAAAGCTCCCCAAGGCACGCCACAGAAATGGAGGCAGACAGAATTGGACAAGTGCCTAAAGAGATATCATCCTCTGGCCCTGTGCTGAGGGGGGTGGTTAAGAGCTGACCAGTTTGGTGAGTCTGGGGTCATCTATATAAGCTAGACCGGATAAGGACAACAGGTTTCTCCCCCTGAAGGATACTAGTGAACCAGTTTCCTTTTTACAAATAAAAAGTCAAAAGTCAAGTTTATTATCATGTGCACAAGTCCATGTGTGCACACGTGCAATGAAAAACTTACTTGCAGCAGAATCAAAGGCACATAGCATCTGATATGCAGCATTCACAAGAAAAACTCTGAGCAGTTCCCACACCAAGCCGTGATGCATCTGGATAGGATGCTTTCTGTGGTGCATTGATAAAAATTGTGGAGTGTCAAAGGGGACATGCCAAATTTCCTTAGCCTCCTGAGGAAGTAGAGGCACTGGTGAGCTTTCTTGGCCGTGGCATCTATGTGTTTGCAGCTGGAAAGGTGATTGGTGATGTTCGGTCCCAGGAACATGAAGCTTTCAACCCTCTCGACCTCAGGCTACTTTCCCTCAATGTCACAGGTTACACAGATACACACCGTTCACAAGAAAAACATAAATTATCAACAGAAATTATACAAAATTATACCTGAAGAAACACATTTAGAACAGAAAAGAAGGAAATAAAGTCCAGCGTTGTGCAATGTGGCCATGGTGTTGCTAAATTCTAATGATTAAGGTTGTGCCGGTTGGTTCAAGAACCAAATGGTTGAAGTGAAGTACCTGTTCTTGAACCTGGTGGTGTGGGACTTCAGGATTCTGTACCTCCTGCCCGGTGGTAGCTGTGAGAAGATGGCATGGCCTGGTTTCTGATCTGATAGTTTCATGCTTTCCATTATTGAATCTAGTTTATTATTTAATTTGGTTCTTTGAAGCTGACATATTTCTTTGTTAGGGAAGGTTAT
Source organism: Pristis pectinata (assembly GCF_009764475.1). Lineage (NCBI taxonomy): Eukaryota > Metazoa > Chordata > Chondrichthyes > Rhinopristiformes > Pristidae > Pristis > Pristis pectinata. Next base: position 12,227,928 of record NC_067439.1, on the reverse strand, counting down.
TATACCGCCTCAGAATGGCCTCCAGCCCTCGGAACTTCCTTGAATCTCCACCTTGCTTCCAAGCTTCAGCTTCCTGGCAATCACTCCAGGGGTTGGTGCTGGGTGGCTGTTGAAGTTGTGCAATTGTCCCTCAAACTTAACAACAGCATCTTCCCCACTGCTATCAGACTCCAGGACCAATCAGCTCTTTCACACACCCTTCCCAGCAGTGCTGTCACATTCTCGTTCTCCCTACCTCTCTCCATTATTCCCTTATTGTTACTTTAGTTTTTTATTGCACTACCTCAGTTTGCATTACTATCTTTCTGCCATTCTGCTCTTCTGCGCGCATCGGTGTATTTATTGTTGCGTTATTACTACCATGTACACTGTGAGTTTCAAGTGAACAAGGAATTTCATTGTACCCTGGTGTATATGACAATAAACTAATCTAATCACTCTGAAATTCTGTGCCCCTCCACCTTCTACCACTTCGGCACCTCCTTCCAGGAATCCAGGCAGGCACGGTAGTGTAGCGGTTAATGTAATGCTTTACAGCGCCAGCGACCCGGGTTCAATTCCCGCCGCTGTCTGTAAGGAGTTTGTACGTTCTCCCCGTGTCTGTGTGGGTTTCCTCTGGGTGCTCCGGTTTCCTCCCAAATTCCAAAGATGTACAGGTTAGGAAATTAGCGTAGTGACACTTGCGGGCTGCCCTCAGAACACTCTACGCAAAAGATGCATTTCACTGTGTGTTTTGATGTACATGTGACTAATAAAGATATCTTATCTTATTTCCCCCGAATTCCGCTCACAGGTCGACCTTCATCCTCTCGGGGCACCTTGCTTGGGTCAAGGCGCATGGCTTCTCCCCTACCAGGTCACCGCCCCAGTGCTGGGCTCTCTCATGGCGGAGTAGACTGTCTGATGTGGCAGCACTTCCCCTTCAGGACCACTCAGTCCTCCACAATTGACCTCACATGTGCAGAGGTCCAAGGTACGCTGAAGAGTGAGTGGTTGCTAGTGAGCAGTTCCTTGTGGACAGTTTAGCCCACCTACAACTTACTTTCCCACCTACCTGTCTGTCATCAGCAAAGTTGGCTGTAGTAGTCGTGGTGCTTTCATCTATGAATATAGGTTCGCATCAAATAAGGCTCCACAGTAGGACGCTGTGGCACAGCACAGAAACAGACCCTTCAGCCCATCATGTCTATGTCAACCATCCATACTCATCCCACTTACCAGCAATTTATTGGTAGACCTCCAATGATTCAAGTGCTCATCCAGATGTTTCTTAAATGTTGTGAGAGTCTTTGCCTCCACCCCTCATTCAGGAATGTTATTCAGATTCCAACCACCTTCTGGGTGAAAATGTTCTCCCTCTCCCACTTACCGTTGGCATCTTGAAAACGTTGCACTTATCTCTGCTCTTTGTTTTCAGACTGTTAAACAATCTGTCAGTAATCATCCCCCAAATATATTACCCTTAACCTCACGAACCTTTATCTTCATGTACTAATTGTACATGGCACCTTATCGAATGCCTTTTGGAAATACATTACATCCACCGGCTCCCCATTGTCTACTCTGCTTGTTACATCCTAAAGGAACTTCAATAAATGTGTTAAATACCACTTCCTTTTCATTAAACTGTGTTGACTCTATCTAATCATGCTACATTTTTTGAAGCACTTTGTTATTACTTCCTTAATAATGATTCCAACGTTTTCCCAACAACCAATGTGAAGCTAACTGCCCTCCCATTTTATCTTTCCCTCTTTTATTGAATACATCCATCATTTCCCAAAATCCAAGAAATTTGGAAAATTATAACCAATCCAGCATTGTTCAGATACTTCTTTTCAAATCCTTGGATGCAGCCATCAGAGCCTGGGGTTTGTCAGCCTTCAGTCCCATTAGTTTGCTGAATATTTTCTCACTGAAGTGATATTCATTGTTTTAAGTTCCTTGCTCTCTTTTGCCCCTTGGTTACCTGTTATTTTTGGTATGTTTTTCCTGTGTTCAGCTGAGAATACAGATAAAAAGTATTTGTTTAACATCTCTCTCATTTCCTAATTCCCATCATTAGAGCAAAACTCCGATAATCCGCAATCCGATTGTTCAAATTCCAGATGGTTCGTCAAGTGGCTCACCAGGGTCCCTGTTCCCACAATCCTTTTAAACTCGTGGGGGCCCCTTTCCCAAACTCCTTTTAAACTCACTTTGGCCCCTTTTCCCACGCTACTTTTAAACTCAATGGGGCCTTGCTTTTTTTTTCAAAAATAAACTTTAATCATAAAAGTATATACAGGCCGTCCCCAGGTTACGAACACCCAACTTATGGACACCTCTACATACAAACGAGCTCCCACTTTACTAAATTCAAAAGTCCTACGCACGTACAAATGCTCGTTCCTATGAATGGCAGAACTAGTTTCCTCTCTCTCTCCACTTTCAGTAATTGTTCTTTCTTATCAGTCTTATGTGCTTCTGATGCCATTCATTCAATACTGTGGAGGTGTCGTTACCATATTGTGTAATTTTTGTGTATTTTCTGACTTACGGACAAAATCTACTTATGGATATCTGTAAAAACGGAACCCGTTTGTTACATGGGGACGGCCTGTACAGGAAATACAAAACAATCGCTGCATGCCTTTCTATACATTCATCGTGTCAACAAATCAGTGCATTCTATTAACAATTCATCCTTTCCCGCAGTCCTTTAAAACTCACCAGGGCCCCGTTCCTGGTTTTAAACTCACTGGGTCTTGTTCCATGTTCCCTTTAAACTCGCCAGAGCCCTGTTTCTTGCTCTCTCTTTAAACATACCTGATTCACTGAAAAATGTATTATACTACTGTGTCACTAAAAAGTGAATTAAAATTGAGTTGGGGTAGTACTAGGAAATAGCATCTAGTAGTCCAGAAATTCTGCTAGTCCAATACCTTCAAAGTCCCGAGAGTGCTAGATTATTGGGGATTTGCTGTAATTCCTCTGTCTCAGCTTCTCTGCTCTTTATGTATTTATAAACGCTCTTAAACTAATTTTATATTTTGTGCTTGGTTGCTCTCATAACCTACTTTCTCCCACTCCTCTTTCCAGTCACCCTTTGCTGGTTTCCAAAATTTTTCAACCCCAGGTTTATTGCTATTTTATTCAGCTTTACAAACGTTTTTTGGTCCAATGTCATCCTTAATTTCTTTAGTTCGCTGAGGATGGATCACTTTTCATAGAACATAGAACAGTACAGCACAGGAACAGGCCCTTTGGCCCACGATGTCTGGGCCATTACTATGCCAACCTAAGCTAATCCTATCTACCTGCACATGGCCCATATCCCTCCATTCCCTGCCTGTTCATGTGTCTGTCTAAATGCCTCTTAAATGTTTTCCCACAGTCTTAATTCTTCAATAGAACTACAGTCAAGACTGACCCTGCCTCACCTTCGATTGGGAGCTATGCGTTGTCAGTGTGGCAGGAGCAGGAGAACTGGCTGGTGTACTCTTCCGTCCTAACTCTCTGGACCCAACTGTGGCATCAAAGGCTGCTGCTATGGCCTTGAAACTCACCAGTCCCAACGATTTCTAGTCCACCAAATGCTGAAGCAATTGCCTCACTCGTTAGTCGAAAGGCCAAAAATGGCAGATGCTGGAAATCTGAAATAAAATCAGAAAATGCTGGAAATATACTCTGCTTCTCACTCCACAGTTGCTGCCTGACTTGTTGAGTGTTTCTTGCACTTTCTGTTTTAATTGTCCGAGGATAGGTTTTGAGGATTCTTTGGCTGGCATTTCCTGCGATTAAAATCAGGTGTCCTTTCCCAGGTGTTAAAGAGTCTTAGAGTCATAGAACACAGAAAAAGGCTCTTTGGAACATCATGTTCATGCTATCCCATTTACCAGCACTTGGTCTGTATGTCTTGGTAATCAAATGATCGTCTAGATACCTCTTAAATGTTGTGAGAGTCTCTGCCTCCACCACCCCATCAGGCAGTGTTTTCCAGATTCCAACCTCCTTCTGGGTGAGAAAGTTCTTCTTTCTCACAAACCCTTTATTCTTTAGATACTTCAAAAGCTTTCCAACTATCTGCCCTAGCTATTGCCCCTCATAATTCAGTATACTTCCATCAGGTCCCTCCTCAAACTCTTAGTGTATCAGCATGCAAAGTAGAGATAACTTTGCGTTAGGATGGCAACAGGGACTATCAAGTCCACTCCAATTGAATGACTCCTGGGGCTGGTCCACACTGCCTTGTCTGGCATTCACCATGGCTCGTCCAAACTCCATGAGGTGGTGAGAAGTACTGGCAACACCGCTGTGTACAAAGACTCAATAAACCATCACACTGGTCATTCTTGGAAACAGCAGCCATCGCAGGCTGGCTCAGTGGCACAGCTGGTAGATCTGCTGCCTCCCAGCTCCAGTGGCCCAGGTTCAATCCCGACCTCCGGTGCTGTCTGTGTGGAGTTTGCATGTTCTCCCTGTGACAGTGGGTTTCCCCCGGGTGTTCCGGTTTCCACCTACATCCCAAAAGACACATGGGTCGGTAGGCTAATTAGCCGTTATAAATTGCCCCCAGTGTGTAGGTGAGTGGTTGGATCTGAGGGCAGTTGATGGGGATGTGGGGAGAATAAAATGAGTTTAGGGAACAGGAAGAGCATCATTCTGAGGTTCCTCTCTGAGATGTCCTTGGATGGACAATTATCACCACTCCTTAGTTGGATCCATCTGCTGAAATCTATCTGTTATGTTTTGTTAATTTAAGTTTATTTAATTTATGCTTTTCATGTTTGTATCGTACTGTGCTGCTGCTGCAAAAGGCTAATTTTCATGGCATTTATACCCTGGGCAAGTGTGCCCTTGACAATAAACTTGAACTTGTTATCTGCACTGTGAGAGTACTGGTATAACAGGCAGGGGCTCTGCAGAAAATCTTTGTTTTGTTTCTTTCTATCACCACACAGATCGCTCCCCTGCTTAAAGATATATCTCCACCTTCTGCTCGACAACTGGGGTGAGGACCTCAGACACGGCTGCTAGCACGGTTTGCGGAGGGATGCTGCCCACCAAGGCCAACACTCGCTCCGCCTTGAACACTGTAATGGGATCTTTACTATTCCGAGCCCATCCTAAAGCAAAGGCTGACACCATCAACAGTGTGGCGTTCCCTGCCCCACAACCCACTGAGTTTCCATGTCCGCGTCCAGGAGTTGGCTTGAACCTCTGACTTTGCACCAGAATTGACCAGAATGGGATCAGCGGATACAGGGATGGGGCTACCAAGAAAGCCATGACTGAGAGTGAGACAGGGTTCTACTCTGGAAGCACCAGAGAGACTGCAGATGAAGGGTCTCGACCGGAAACATTGATTGTCCATTTCCTTCCACAGATGCTGCCTGACCCATTGAGTTCCTCTAGCATTTTGTGTTTTGCTCTACTCTGGAAGGTTATATTTTCCTTTTGTAACTACAGATTCCTGCAGTTGCAGTAATGGGATCTGGATCTCATCAAATTAAGACTCATTCACTTGGTCCTGTTCCCAGTAGGGCAATTTCCTCCCATGTACTGTGGAAAATCAGTTACCTTTAATCCCAGTGGTATCGTTATTCCTCTTTTTACTGAGTCTTGCCTGATCTCCCCTCATCCATTCTGGCACTAATCTCTGCCAGGATTGGGTGCCACTGTGAAATGGGTACTTTTCGTTGACCCACTTATTGGTGCTTTATGTCTAAGACTAAACAGTAAGGGTGACCGGGATATTCAACCATGCAAGGCATCACTTCCCTTGGCCAACACGTGGGATTTCTCACACACACTCATAACCTGCATTGGTATTGGTATTTGTTTATTATTGTCACTTGTACTGAGGTACAGTGAAAAACTTGTCTTGCATACCGATCGTACAGGTCAATTCATTTCACAGTGCAGTTACATTGAGTTAGTACAGAGTGCCTTGAGATAGTGCAGGTAAAAACCATAACAGTACAGAGTAAAGTGTCACAGCTACAGAGAAAGTGCAGTGCAATAAGGTGCAAGGTCACAACAAGGTAGATCGTGAGGTCAGAGTCCATTTCATCATTTCAGGGAACCGTTCAATAGACACTCACATGAGCCATCCCCTCAACATTCAGGCTCAGATCTCCACTCCCAACCTTCAGACTTCACGCTTGACCACATGCAAAGGTAATTCCATGAATGAATATGGAATCATAGAGATATACAGCACGGAAACAGGCCCTTCGGCCCACTGAGTCCATGCTGACTATCAAACATACATTTACATTTGGTCTTGAACCAACCGCAAAACCCTGATCAGTGGAGTTTAGCAACACTATGACCACTTTGATCACTTTGCACTAAAATGGACTTTGTTCTTTTTTTGTTTTATTTGTGCTCTTTCTTGTAAAAATTGTGTATAATTTATGTTTAATTTATGTTCTTCTTGTGAACGCTACTTATATGATGCTGTGTGCCTGTTTTGCTGTTGCAAGTAAGTTTTAGAGAAACAAAGGACTGCAGACTGCTGGAATCTAGATGAAAAACACAATGATGCTGGAGGAACTCAGCAGGCCAGGCACCATCCGTGGAGAAAAGCAGGATTTTGTCCACCTATCACTGCTCTGCTTTTCCCTCCTCTATATTGAGCTTCCTCTTTTCCTATGTTCAGTCCTGAACATTGACCACCTGCTTTTCTGCACAGATGTTTCTCAGCAAGTAAGTTTCTCATTGCACCTGTGCATACATGTACTTGTGCATATGACAATAAACTCGACTTTGACTTTGACTTTGACATTAATCCCACATGAATCCTATTTTATTCCTTCTCCCCATATTCCCATCAACTCCCCCAGATTCTACCCCTCACCTACACACCAGGCACGGTTTATAAGAGTCAGTTAACCCGCCATCCCACATGTCGTTGGATTGTGGGAGGGAACTGGAACACTGAGAGGAAACCCACACAGTCACAGGGAGAACATGCAAACTCCACGCAGACAGCACCAGAGGTCAGGTTTGAACCCAGGCCCCTGGCGCTGTGAAGCAAAACTTTACTGAGCCAGCCTGTTGTTGGCTGCTGCTTCCAAGAATGTTGCTGCCGTAAATGAAGGCGAGACTTGCAATGAACTGGCTCCTTTCACCCAAAGCGTCTATGACAGGAGACACGTTACTGTCTGTAAAGTCCTTCCAGATGTCTTTAAAGGGATATTGGTCTTTCACACTCCCCGAGCTGCAGAACACGCAGCAACCATCTTCCACACAGCAAGATCCCACAAAGAGCAACATGATTATGAAGAGATGGTGAAGCTGGTCGAGTGATAGATCTCAAACAGTGGGGAAATCTCCCATGCTCTAATCTATAACACCAAGATATATCACATCTGCCTTGGCAGAAAAACTATCTGCCAGCAGTAGTACTTCAATAGCACACTGGTGTGACAGTCAAGGTTTGATATTGAAGTCTCTGGACTGGGACGTAAGGACATAAAAATTAGAAGCGGGGTAGGCCATTCAGCCCACCAATAAGATCATAGTTGGTCTTTTACTTCAGCACCACTTTCCTGCATTGACTTCATATCTCTCGATCCCATCCCCCTGAATATGTAAAAGTCTCTTGAATATACTTAACAACTAAATTTCTATGGCCCTCTTAGGTAGAAAATTCCAAAGACTCACAACCCACTGGGTAAAGAAATTTCCCCTCATGTTTGTCCTGAACACCACACCCCTTATTTTGAAACTCTGTCCCATGGTTCTGGACACCCCATCAACCTTGCAACTGCCCTGTCAAATCCTATAAGAGTTTTGTATGCTTCAGTGATACTTGTCCCAATAACGAACCTCAGGCATCTACCCCATGACTGTTAGGCAGGGCTGAGACACAGCGGGACTTGTAACCGCCCTCCAGCCTACAAGCACAGAGACAGAGCAAAGGACCTCATGCCTTACCATTGAAAGGATTCATGAGTGGAACATTGGGAGAAGCAACATAATCTATTAGGAGACACAAGAGACTGCAGATGCTGGAATCTGGAGCAACAATCTGCTGGAGGAACTCAGCAGGTCGAGCAGCATCTGTGGAGGGAAAGGACCCTGATGCAGGGTCTGGCCCCGTAACGTCGACAATTCCTTTCCCTCCACCGACGCTGCTCGGCCCACTGAGTTCCTCCAGCAGTTTGTTTTTCATTAATCCATTGGGAAATTGGGAGGTCAGATTGGCTGACCAACCTCTGGCCTGACACTGAGCTTTCCTTGTTGTCACCAGCCCATTGTGTCAAGTTTCCTCCATTTGCAGAATGTGAGACAGTGAAAGTCGTAATGGCTTCAGGAAGGAAGCGGTGAGAGGACATGCGCCCTTTAACCTGTCGCCAGCTCTGCTGTTAGCGTGAAGGCTGTTGAAAGACTCCAACTTGCCAAGGCCAGGGATCTGCCAATCAGTTGAGACTCAGGATAAGTTGATGTTGCTTGATATTTTCACAGGGGGAGGTCCTGTATTTTTCTTCTGATTAGCTGCCGGATTAGGTCCCATCAGTGTAAAAGCTCCCTGGGCTTTGGTCTGGATGATAAGTGGTGTTAGATAGCAGGGCAAGCAACCTCATTCGATGTTCACTCAATGAGGCTTTGTTTCCCAGCTGAATGAGACCTCGCAACACTTCCTGCTCTGAAAGTCAAGGGAGGCTGTGGTGTGAAACAAAATAAAAAATAGCCAACAATGAGAGCTGAGATGCTGGGCACTTAACTCTTTGTGGTGAGGGGTCCTTTCTCAACTTATCATCCTGCACTTTTGGGTTGGGATAGAAATTAGCGCATTGTCAGCCTCAGAGTTCCACTTTCAACACAAACCACTTCTTGAATTGGTTGTGTGGAATAACCTGAAGTTGTTCTCCCTACGGTGGAGGCCGTCAAAAATCTGAAGGGTTTTGTTCACGTGGTTTGGACAGAATGCTTCCAGCAGCTGGATCCTTGGCTCATCTTGCCTGTACCATCTCAGGGTCACTGAGACACACAGGACAGAAATAGATCCATCCACCAAACATCAGCCACCCATTTACACCAATCCGACACCAAGCCCACTTTTTTATTCTTTCCCACATTCCCATCAACTCCACCTGGATTCTACCCCTCACCTACACACCAGGGGCAATTTACAGCAGCCAGTTAACCTACCAAGGTGCACGGGTCTGGCATGTGGGAGGAAACCGGAGCACATGGGGTTAACCCCACACGGTCACAGGGCGAATGTGCAAACTGCACACAGACAGCAGCGGAGATCAGGATTGAACCTGAGTCACTGGAGCTCTGAGGCAATAGATCTACCAACTGTGCCCTTGACAGAACTGTCCAATCCCTTGTCCTTTCCCCTTGATCCTTAGACTTTCTCAACAGCCACTTCCCATTTTGGAACGGCTTCCCTCCCTACTCAGCCACTACAGTCCACCTCCCAGATCACTGTGTGATGGACTCCTCAGGGTTTAACATAACTGAGAACAGGACAGGAAATGGGGACTTTTTTTTTAAATAGTGACTTTTACCCCCTCAGCGTCAGCCACAGATCGATAACGATTACCCATGTACACTGGGGTCAACATCAATGTTTGCAGACAAAACCATTTATCATGGCAAAGACAGAAGTTTCGGAACTGAACTTCAAATGATCGCTGTAGCCACCAAGAGGGGAGGCAAGTAGACCATCTACAGAACAAACTCCAATCCATAGTGGTACATACCCACCACTACCTCAATAACCTGTGATGATTGTACTCCAGAGATTGGTATTGGTATTGGTTTATTATTGTCACTTGTACCGAGGTACAGTGAAAAACTTGTCTTGCATACCGATCGTACAGGTCAATTCATTACACAGTGCAGTTACGTTGAGTTAGTACAGAGTGCATTGAGGTAGTACAGGTAAAAACAATAACAGTACAGAGTAAAGTGTCACAGCTACAGAGAAAATGCAGTGCAATAAGGTGCAAGGTCACAATAAGGTAGATCGTGAGGTCAGAGTCCATCTCATCGTATAAGGGAACCGTTCAATAGAGAACATCTTCCATTGCATTCAATCTGCTGCCAGGGCTTTGAGGGGTGTAGGGGGAGTGAGCCCTTTATTTAGACTTCTCCCTGAATGCTTCAGCGTTGCCCTTCGCCTTTTCCCTGCAGACTGATGTGAGCTGTTACTGGCCTGGTGAGGACCATGCACAGTGGCACAGCTAGTAGGGACACTGCCTCACAGCGGCTCAGACCCAGGTTCAATCCTGACCTCGGGTACTGTCTGTGTGGAGTTTGCACGTTATCCCTGTGATGGTGTGGGCTTCCCCTGGGTTTCTTCTGACATCCTAAAGACATGTGGGTCGCTAGGTTAATTGGCTGCTGTCAATTGCCCCTAGTGTGTAGGTGAGTGGCAGAATCTGTGGGGTGGTCTGGGATTGGTGGGGAATAAAATATGGGATTAATGTAGTTTAGTGTAGATGGATGGTTGATGGTCAGCACAGACTCGACGGGCCAAATAGCCTGTTTCCATGCTGTATCTTTCCATGATATTGGGGACCTCATGCATTGGAATTGGTTTATTATTGTCACATGTACCGAGGTACAGTGAAAAACTTGTCTTGCATACCGTTCATACAGATCGATTCATTACACAGTGCATTGAGGTAGAACAGGGTAAAACAATAACAGAATGCAGAAGTGTCACAGCTACGGAGAGAGTGCAGTGCAGGTAGAAAATAAGGCGCAAGGTTATAATGAGGTAGATTGTGATGTCAAGAGTCCACCTTATCATACAAGGGAACAGTTCTATTGTCTTATAACAGCGGGATAGAAGCTGTCCTTGAGCCTGGTGGTACGTGCCTTCAGACTTTTGTATCTTATGACTGATGGGAGAGGGGAGAAGAGAGAATGCCCGGGGTGGGTCAGGTCTTTGATTATGCTGATTGCTTTATCGAGGCAGGGAGAAGTGTAGACAGAGTCCATGGAGGAGAGGCTGGTTTCCATGATGCGCTGGGCTGTGTCTACAACTCTCTGCAGTTTCTTGCAGTCCCGGGCAGAGCAGTTTCCATCCCAAGCCGTGATGCATCCAGATAGGATGCTTTTTATGGTGGATCAATAAAAGTTGGTGAGTGTCGAAGGGAACGTGCCAAATTTCTTTAGCATCCTGAGGAAGTAGAGGCACTGGTGAGCTTTCTTGGCCATGGTGTCCACATGGTTGGACCAGGACAAGCTATTGGTGATGTTAACTCCTCGGAAATGAAGCTTTCAATCCTCTTGACCTCAGCACCATTAATGTAGACAGGTGCATGTGCACTGCCCCCCTTCCTGAAGTCAATGACCAGCTCTTTTGTATTGCTGACATTAAGGGAAAGGTTGTCGTCATGACACCATGTCACTAAGCCCCCTAGCTCCTTCCTGTACTCCAACTCATTGTTATTTGAGATACACCCCACTACGATGGTATCATCTGCAAACTTGTAGATGGAGTTAGAGCAGAATCTGGCCACGCAATCGTGAATGTGCAGGGAGTAGATCAGGGGGCTGAGGATTCAGCCTTGTGGGGCACCAGTGTTGAGAATAATCGTGGGTAATAGGGCAAACACTCCTTTACCCCTCCAAGGACAGAGAGCAACAAAGAGAAAATGGAGAAGGAAATAAAACAAATCAGAGTGGATATCAAGGAATATGAGGTTTGTGTGGGGACGTGGTGTTGAGGTAAAAGATCAGTGGAGCAGGTATCAGGCGCAGAATGGCCTACTCCTGCTTCGGTCCCTTATGTTTTGTAGCCAGATTCAGGGAGAGCTGATGAAAGATTGGATTAGTCAAGAGTAAACCAAGAATGCAATGAAAAATAAGAACAACAAAAAAAATCATTACAACTTAAACATTAAACATTTCTGACAACAAGCTACTGCCTGCAGACATTAGATTCAGCAGCTTAAGTTGTTCCCTTTCTGGAGCTGAGAACCTGAGTGGCATTGCAGACATGGTAATCTCGTCAGTGAAAACATGTCCCCACAGTTACATGTCACCAAGTTTAATTGCTGGTTAACAACAAATCCAGCAGTTTCTTGAAACTTACGGGTAGGCAGATGACAAGCTGCCATTTCCCCAGGTTGATGGTGGAACAGTGTAAATTATCCGCCAACATGGAGACTGGAAACTCACTGCCACCCTGTAAGCTGCTGTGTTATCTATACCCTAATGAAGGCCATTAAACCTGTTGTCACCTTCCCTACAAATTCCAACCGCATTGAGCCTTTTATGATAGGCAGAAACATATTCATCAGTCAATACTCATTAACTGCAAGATGATGGCAATATTTTATACAGTAAGAAAACCAGTTGGTCATTTTGTTTGGTGGTAGTTTTCCTCTACAGTAAATCTCCGATTATCTGCTATCTCCAGTTATTTGGAAATCCTGACAGTTTAGCATCTGGCTCACCTGGTTCGGTTTCCCACTCTCCTTCTAAACACACTAGAGCCTTATTTCCCATTCTCCCTTTAAACGCACCAGGGCCCTGTTTCCCAGGCCCTTTTCAAACTCACTGGAATCACCGAAAAATGTATTATACTACCGTGCAACATCTTAAAAAAAAGTGATTCAAGTGTGTGTTGGGGTGTTATTAGGAGTAACATCCATTATTCTGGAAAATCTGTTGGTCCGTCACCCCCAATGTTCCAAGGGTCCTGACTGATTGGGAGTTTTACTGTAGATAGTGAGAGCTGAAAAAATGATGTGATAGAAATTTCTTTCAAAAAGAATGATGAATGATAGAAAAATAGGGGGCTATGTGGGAGGGAAGGGTTAGATAGATCTTAGAGCAGGATAACATGTCAGCACAACATTGTGGGCCGAAGGGCCTGTACTGTGCTATAGTGTTCTATGTTCGATGTTCTAAGAGAAACTCTCCAAATTAAGGTTAAGTAATGATGAATCTTAACAATGTTCCCACATCTATCCACAGTTGAGGGAATTGAAGTTTATCCAGTAAAAATGATCAATGCCTCCATCAGCTAAGTCAAGCAAACAAGGCCTGTGGGATAATAAGCCTAACTCACAGGGTGATTAAGTAATTAAATCAGTCAATATTAGCATCTACTAAATGGAGCGTAGTGCTGAGTGAATGTTGCTCAATGGCATAAGGAAGATGGTGCTGAGAGACATACAGACAATCCAGTACAGGGGTGTCAGTCCCAGGCTCTGTGGGGTGATTCTCCACCAGTGTGTTCCTATTGTTTGGCCTCTTATCTCTTCCCTCTCAGCTGGGAAACAAGGCAGCTGAAGAGAGGGTTCACTATCAAGATGTGGAAATCCGACTCACTCAGTGCCTGAGAACCCAAATTAGTCGCTGCAGGTTCCTATAAGTGTTTGTCGTTCTGGTTTCCTGGTTAGGTGCAACACTTTTAGCTTTGTTAAAGTCCTGGGCATAGTTGTTAAAGGGGAAACTGACCTCCACTGCTTGACCAGAAGTGCTAACCTTTCATCCGCAACTCAGGGAACGGCCGATTGCCAAGGGCGGCAAATGTTAGGGGAGAAAGAGGGACAAGAGAGACTCAACAAAGTGGGTGGCATGGTGGTGCAGCTGATAAAGCCGCTGCCTCACAGCACCAGAGACCTAGGTTCAATCCTGACCTCTGGTGCATGGAGTTTTACACGGATTGTGTTATGATTGAGGCAGGTACAATGACAACATTCAAAAGACATTTGGATAAGTACTTGGATAGGAGGGACATGGGCAAATGGGACTAGCTGGATGAGCACCATGGTCAGCATGGACGAGTTGGGCCGAAGGGCCTGTTTCTGTGCTGTATTACTCTATGACTCTCTCTGGAATTTATTTTGTAAGACATAATCCAAGTCATTCAGGAATTTCAAATGGAAAATAATTTGGTATTGGTATTGGTATTGGTTTATTATTGTCACTTGTACCGAGATACAGTGAAAAACTTGTCTTGCATTCCGATCATACAGGTCAATTCATTACACAGTGCAGTTACATTGAGTTAGTACAGAGTGCATTGATGTAGTACAGGTAAAAACAGTAACAGTAGAGTAAAGTGTCACAGCTACAGAGAAAGTGCAGTGCAATAAGGTGCAAGGTCACAACAAGGTAGATCGTGAGGTCATAGTCCATCTCATTGTATAAAGGAACCATTCAATAGTCTTATCACAGTGGGGTAGAAGCTGTCCTTAAGTCTGGTGGTGCGTGCCCTCAGGCACCTGTATCTTCTACACAATGGAAGAGGAGAGAAGAGAGAATATCCCAGCTGGGTGGTGTCTTTGATTATGCTGGTTGCTTCACCAAGAGTCCAAGGAGGGGAGGCTGGTGTCCATGATGCTCAACAGGGAGTTGGCATGGACTTGGTATTGGTATTGGTATTGGTTTATTATTGTCACTTGTACTGAGGTACAGTGAACAACTTGTCTGGCATACCGATCATACAGGTCAATTCATTACACAGTGTAGATATATTGAGGTAGTACAGGTAAAAACAATAACAGAATACAGAATAAAGTGTCACAGCTACAGAGAAGTGCATTGCAGGTAGACAATAAGGTGCAAGGTCATAACAAGGCAGATTGTGAGGTCAAGAGTCCATCTTATTGTATAAGGGAACCGTTCAATAGTCTTATCACCGTGGGATAGAAGCTGTCCTTGAGTCTGGTGGTACGTGCCCTCAGGCTCCTGTATCTTCTGCCTGATGGGAGAGGAGAGAGGAGGGAATGATTCAGTTGGGTGGGTCTTTGACTATGCTGGCTGCTTCACCAAGGCAGCGAGAAGTATAGACAGAGTCCATGGAGGGGAGGCTGGGCTGTGTCCACAACTCTGCAGTTTCTTGCAGTCCTGGGAACAGCAGTTGCCGTACCAAGCCGTGATGAATCCGGATAGGATGCTTTCTGTGGTGCATCGATAAAAGTTGGTGAGTGTCAAAGGGGACATGCTAAATTTCTTTAGCCTCCTGAGGAAGTAGAGGCGCTGGTGAGTTTTCTTGGCCGTGGAGTCTATGTGGTTGGACCAGGACAGGCTATTGGTGATGTTCGCTCCTAGTAACTTGAAGCTGTCAACCCTCTCGACCTCAGCACCATTGATGTAGACAGGTGCATGTACACTGCCCCCTTTCCTGAAGTCAATGGACTTAATGCGTGATACTCCTATGTGTTACTCCTGTGTGTTACTTTTGTGTGTTGTTCTTGCGTGTTACCCCTTCGTGATACTCCTGTGCGTTACTCCTGTGTGCTAGCCCTGTACATTACCCCTGAGTATGTGTACACGCGTGTACACTGATGGAGATTTGGATGGGCTACATTACTCTGCCTGCTCCTCTCCAGCTGATTTTGTTTTTGGGTTTGGCAAACGAACAGATCTCCAATGCAGGAAGAGGGAGATTGGCACCATTTGAGCTGAGCACAATTTGGAAGCAGAGAGCAAGGGAGAATAAGCAGTTGATCATGTTTAAAACTTAATAGAAGCCAACAATGAAAATTCCCTGGAACTGTGTCCATTGTCATACTGATCCGATGAAGAAGGGAGGAGAGATACAGGAGCTGTAATAAGCCATTGACTGTCAACAACACAGGGCTGCCTGTCCCGATGTGAGAGAGGTGTCAGGTTATAGAAACAATATTCCACCAGTGACCTGGGTATGCTTACCTCACAACCAACATCACTGAAAACAGAATATCTGTCATTATCACATTCCTGTACGTGGGATCTTGCTGTGTGTGAATTGGTTGCTGTGCTCCCTGCATTACAACAGGGGCTGTGTTTCAGAGGTACTTCATTGGTTGTAAAATGCTTTGGGAAGTTCTGAAAGGGAAACAGGCCCTTCGGCCCAACCAGTCAATACTGACCAAGATGCACATCTTAGTTAGTCCTGATTGCCTGCGTTTGGCCCATTTCCCTCAAAACCTTTCCTGTCCACCTACCTGTCCAAATGCCTTTTAAATGCTGTTATTGTACCTGCCTCAACCACTTCCCCTGGCAGCTCATTCTATATAAAGAGCACCCTCTGGGTGAAAAAGTTGCTCCTCAGGTTGCTATTAATTCTTTTCCCTCTCACCTTAAACCTCTGCCCTCTAGTTCTTGATTCCCCAACCCTGGGGAAAAGGCTGCATGTGTTCACCCTATGTAAGCCCCTCATGGCTTTTTACACCACTATGTCACCCCTCAGTCTCCTGCACTCCACTGAATAAAGTCCTAGTCTGCTCAACCTCTCCCTGTATCTCAGAGGCTATAGAAATGCAGGTCTCTTTCCCTGTGAGCACCATGCTGTGTCATTGCAGTTCCTTTAGGTTTCTGATCCAGCAGTTGCACTTTCCAGGAAATCTCTGGGAATTAAGTATTTCGATCCAGGCAGTTTCTGCCAGTAATGTTGGATAAAGGCCACACAGGTCATGAAATCCAAGCTGTTTTTAGAAGAACTGAACTCCTTTCCCAGAACATGGGGAGAAGGGTCTGTTTGTTTGACAGTCACGCTTCATCCATTTGGGGTAAAGACGAGCCTAACTGCTCCCCTGTGGATGCGCCAGGCAGACAATGGCAGGAGTGTAGGGGCGGGACAATTGGCCACAGGTGGGTGAGTGACAGGGCCCAAGCCAAAGCTGTGGGAGACACAAAAAATTCTGCAGACGCTCGAATCTGGAGCAATACACACACAAAGCGCTGGAGGAACTCAGCAGGTCAGGCAGCATCTACGGAGGGAAATAAACAGTCGACATTTCGGGCCGAGACCCTGATTGGACAGTTCTGGTCTGTGCAGAATGATCTGAATCCTTCGGGATGTCTGCCTGCTTCAAAGGCACTACATAAATGCAGATCAGGAATGAGGCAAAGAAGAAGGAAGCGGGTTGGATCGGGATGGGAAGGGGTCAGAGAATTAGACTTTCCTCAGCTGCCAGGTCCATCCCGTGTGACGTGGGACAGTGTGGGTGGCTGGAACCCAAGGCGATGCCAACTCTGTGTAACTGATGTGATAAATATTTTCCAAAGAGGAGGAAATCTGAGATTAGAAAGACCCACAGGGGTGTATCTGAGAGCATCTGCTGTAGTGGTGCCAGTCAGGGCTGTGTGGAGCAGGAAAGTAACCCTTCGACCTGTTGTGGTGAGATGTTGACTCAGTGGGTCACGACTTCAGTCCTGTTTGTTTACTCGATCATCTGGCAGTTATCAGCAGTTTGGAAGCCCTGGGGCTGTAACAAGGAGGCCATCAGTGGCAGGGATTTACTGGCACGTGTTTCAGTGGCGCCAAGAATGGGCAATTAGCAGCCCATCACTGGGATCGAAGGCGGAAGATGTGCGGGGAGCAATACAGAATATGGAAGCAGGAGTGGGCCACTCGGCCCCTCAAGCCTGCCCCGCCACTCAATATGGCTGATCTCAGCTCCTCTCCTGTGTCAGTTCCCCCAACCCTCAATTCCTCGATCTTTCAAATATATATCTATCTCCACCTTAAGTATATCTAATGATCGGCCTCTAGAACCCTGAGGGGCAACAAATTCCAGAGATTTACTACCCTCTGAGAGAAGACATTTCTACACACCCCAGCTTTAAATGACTGGCCCCTTATTTACTACCTTTGTTTGTGACTCTTCCGCTGGTGAAAACATTTCAACATCTACTCTGTCAAGCCTCCTTAGGATCATATAGGTTTGAATAAGGTCACCCCTCATTCACCCCTTCCTGAACTATCTAGCCTCTCTTGATGGGACAACCCCTTCACCCCAGGAATTGGCCCGGTTAAGCTCCTCTGGACCACCTCCATCCAGTGCTACTGGGCAAGGGGAGGCGAGGGGTCCACTCTCCCCTCACCACCAGTGCACAGACTGAGGGCAGGCTCTTGAGGAATCCCCTCCACCTTCTGGACTTGCCCCAGGCCTCACTGACACCCCCATTGAGCAGCCAAAGAGAGTTGACGAGTCCACACCTCAGCTGTGATCTCCAAATGCGCAAGAAGGGGAGAGAATCTCCTCAAAGCCTGTCCAGGCTTAGACAAGAACCTAGCACAGAGGGTTATGGAACATGAACTCCTTTTATCGTTTGATGGGTCCTTGAATAAGTTATCCATTTAATCCTGGCAATCTATTATTTCTCTCTGGAGACACAAGAGACTGCAGATGCTGGAATCTAGAGCAACAGACAATCTGCTGGAGGAGCTCAACGGGTCAAGCAGCATCCGTGGGAGAAAAGGAATTGTCAACGTTTCGGGTTGAAACCTGATGCAGGGTTTTGACCTGAAATGTCGACACTTCCTTCCCTCCCACAAATGCTGCTCGACCCGTTGAGTTCCTCCACCAGATTGTTTGCTGCTATTATTTCTCCTTCTTAGTCCCGCAAGTCTTCCCTTTTCACTAATACATGTAAAATTCCCTTTTAGAGATTAATATTAAGTCTTTTTCAGGTCACGATAACTCGCTGCTGGAGAAAGGTTCACCACAATTCGTCTCCGGTGCTTTTGTCAGTTATCACAAGCCTTCATCCTGTAACCCACCCTTCTGCTGTGGCGAGCAGGTGTCCAGGCACAGTAGCATGGTGGTTAAGTTACTGGGCTGGTATTCTGAGCTCTGGATTGATAACCAAGAGATGTTTTCGAATCCCACCAGGGTAGCTGGGGAATGAAATTTAGTCACAGAGTCATAGAGAGATACAGCACAGAAACAGGCTCTTCAGCTTGCTGAGTCTGTGCTCACCATCAACCACCCCTTTCACACTAATCCTACATTCTATCTTTTTTTATATCTCCACTATAGGGCAGGCACGGTAGTGTAGCGGTTAGCGTAACGCTATTACAGCGCCAGCGACCCGGGTTCAATTCCAGCTGCTGCCTGTAAGGAGTTTGTACGTTCTCCCCGTGTCTGCGTGGGTTTCCTCCGGGTGCTCCGGTTTCCTCCCACATTCCAAATCCGTGCTGGTTAGGAAGTTGTGCGCATGCTGTGTTGGCGCCGGAAGCGTGGCGACACTTGCGGGGCTGCCCCCAGAACACTCTAGGCAAAAGATGCATTTCACTGTGTGTTTCGATGTACATGTGACTAATAAAGAAATCTCATCTTATCTTACATTCTCTTCAACTCCCCCCAGTGATGCAGCTGGTAGAGCTGTTGCCTCACAGAGACAGTGACCCGGGTTCAATCCCGACCTCGGGTGCTGTCAGCGTGGAGTTTGCACGTTCTCCCTGTGACTGTGTGGGTTTCCCCAGGGGCTCCGGTGACCTCCTACATCCCAACAACATGCAGGTCGGTAGGTTAATTGGCCACTGTACGTTACTCCTCGTGTGGAGGTGGGTGGTGGAATCTTGGGGGGGGGGGCTGTGGGGTTGATGGGAATGTGGGGAGAATAAACAATGGTACCAAGGTAGGATTAGTGTCAATTGATCGTCGGTGGTCAGCACAGATTCAGTGGGCCAAAGGGTCTGCTTCTGTGCTATGACTCTGTGCCTTACAGTGAGAGAAATTCGCCCCTGGTCACTGCACAGGAGTGGATGCATGGGTCTGAATTCATTATCTGGAGATATGGTTCCTCTTGCCATCAGTGCATTTGGGGGAACTGGAAACCATCCAATGAATAAATCTGGAATAACCAGCTTGTTTCAGCGATGTCAGCTGTGTAACTCCACTGAACCCACGACAGGAATCTGCTGACTCAGCCATTCTGCCCTATACATGACTCCAGACCATGGCGATATGGTCAGCCATCTCAAACATCAGAGCAAGCCGCTCAGTCCTATCAGGAACCTTGGCCCATGAGGGCCACCTTTTCTTTCGAATCCAATTCCTTTTGAAGCAAACCAGAGTGGTTAAAAACTGCTTCAAGTTCCCCTGCACTGAAAGCCCAGGCTTGTTTGGCTTTGCATAAAAATAACTCCATCAATAACAGGTCATGTGAAGGATAATATTTGCAGAAGCTTTCTTTCCTTTCTTGCCTGAGAATTTAAGAATGCCCATGTTCTCGGGAGCTCTCATGGGCTGTGGCAAAACTGGCCTCTTACTTTATATTCACTAATGCAGAGCCAAGAGATTATGTTCCTCAGGAAGGACTGAAAAGCGTGGCCCTATTTTATGGACAGAGGGGCAAGCCATTGTGTGACCTTATGGATCTCGAAAGTTACGAAGGGATTTGAGATGAAGATGCTTCTGCTTTTTGGGAAATTCTGAGATGGGAATTCTCTGTCCGAGAGTTTTGGAGGCTAGCTCATGAAAAGATCTTAAGGTGGAGGTAGATACATGTTTGAAAGCTTAGGTGATTAGGGCTATGGGGAAATGACCCAGAGGAGTTGAGACATGGGGTAGATCAGCCACAAACATTTTGAATGGCGGGGTAGGCTTGAGGGGCCGAGTGGCCTACTCCCGCTCTTATTTTCTTGTGTTATCTTCTTATGCTCAAAACTATGGACTGCATATAATAAACTAGGCTTCTATTCTCTGGAGTTTGATGAGGAGATCTCACCAAAACATCCAAAGTTTTTGACAAAAAACAAACTGCTGGAGAGGAACTCAGCGGGTCAGGCAACTGTCGCTGTTTCCAGTTGAGACCCTTCATCAGTCCAGGTGAAGGGTGTCGACCCAAAACATTAACTGTCTGTTTCCGTCCACAGGTGCTGCCTGACCCGCTGGGGTCCTCTAGCAGTTTGGTTTTTTGCACCAGATTCCGGCATCTGCAGCATAATACCATAAAATATAGGAGCAGAATCAGGCCATTTGGCCCATCAGGTCTGCTCCGCCAAGAACATAAGAAGTAGGACTTCTTATGTTCTTGTACTCTTACTGTGATCAATAATGGTCCTACTTCTTATGTTCTTGTATTCTTAGTGATCAATAATTCCACCTCTTTCCTTGCCAATACTTAGGGGCTATGAGTCTCGCTACGTTTTCTGACCCACACTTAGCAACTGTCCATACATAAGAGGAAGCAACACACAATGACCCTGGAGAAATTCAGCGGGTCAGGCAGCATCTATCGACAGAAATGGACAGTCAATATTTCAGGTTGAGACCCTTCATCTGGACTGGAAAGAAAGAGGGGAGATAGCCGGCATTAAAAGGTGGGGGAGAAGGGGTAGAGCAAGAGCTGGTGGGTGATAGGTGGATCCAGGTGAGGGGGGGAGTGGCAGGCTGATGTGGGACGGGGGTGAGTGGGAATGATGTCAGAGGTTGGGAGGTGATCCGTGGAGGTGACAGATGGAAATCTGAGAGGAGAGGAAGGTGGGGCACGGAATAAAGGGAGGGAGGTGGGGAGGGGGACCGGTGGGAGGGGTGTGTGGGTGATGGGCGGGTGGAGATGGTGGGGGAGGGGAAAGTGGGGTGACGGGGGCTGGTGGATCAGGAGGAAAATGGGGGAAAAGGGACAGTGCGGGTTCATGCCACCAGGTTGAAGACTGCCTGGGCGGAATATGAGGTGCTGTTCCTTTAATTGAGTACTCCACTGAGTACAGGCCCAGAGACACCAAACGCTCCTCACATGTTAAGCCTTTCATTCCTGGAACCTCTTGTTTGGTACTAGTAATCCAGAGATTGTTTAACCACTGTGCACAAGTGAACCTCTCCTACAATTCCAATGAATTCCCTGCACGGCACCCCGTTTCCCTAACCTTCTCCTGACACTTCCCGCCCCTGCGCTCTCTAACCTCCATCCCATCACCTCCCTCCCCTCCCCTCGCCCTTCTCTCCTGCAGTCAAATCAACACTTGCAATGCTCCCAGGGCTCTGTGGCTTGGTGGTCAGAGATATTTACAGGCCAGAGCCACAATATCAGTGAATGGGGAAGGATGGAGACGCTTGGTGTTGACTCACTGCTGACGGGAAAAGGCGAAAAGTCGAGTTTATTGTCATCTGCACAAGTACATGTACTCACAGGTGCAACGATAAACCTACTTGCAGCAGCATCACAGGCACATAGCATCAGAGATACAACATTTGCAAGAAACACATAAATTAAACATAAATTATACAAAATACACCTTATTGTCTGCCTGCACTGCACTTTCTCTGTAACTGTAACACTATATTGGGCAGGCATGGTAGTGTAGCGGTTAGCGTAACGTTATTACAGTGCCAGCGACCTGGGTTCAATCCGGCCGCCGTCTGTAAGGAGTTTGTATGTTCTCCCCTTGTCTGCGTGAGTTTCCTCCGGGTGCTCCGGTTTCCTCCCACATTCCAAAGACGTACGGGTTAGGCAGTTGTGGGTATGTTATGTTGGTGCCAGAAGCATGGCGACACTTGCAGGCTGCCCCCAGAACACTCTACGCAAAAAAAAGATGCATTTCACTGTGTGTTTCGATGTACATGTGACTAATAAAGAAATCTTATCTTATATTCTACATTCTGTTATTGCTTTTCCCTTGTACTACCTCGATGTACTGATCTGTATGGATGGACTGCAAAACAAAGTTTTTCGCTGTACCTCAGTACATGTGACAATAATAAACCAAGTTACCAGTTTACCAAGGTTTAGAGGGATATGGGCCAAACGTAGGCACATGGGACTAACTCATTTAGGTGACTTGGTCGTCATGGACAAGGAACACACACAAGATACTGGAGGGACTCTGCAGGTCAAGCAGCATCTACGGAGGGAAATAAACAGTTGACGTTTCAGTTTGAGACACTTCATCAGGACTGGAAAGGAAGAATCTCTTGTGGCATGGATGAGGATCCTGTTTTCAGTGCAGTATAGCTCTGTGACTATCAGAGATTTACTGAAGTATGAAGAACTGTAATGTTACCAAGTTCTCCAGTTTGAACACGTTGAAGGAAATGTCACTCGACACACTGTGGGCCTACAGTCTGTTCTCAAGTTGTGCCTTGCGTCGGCCACCGAGCTAAGATCTGGGTGGGAAGGAAGGCCCAGACCTCTCATGTTTCACCTGAACGGGTGCGTGATCTGCAGCTTCCCTCTTCTACCCTCAACCCACCCCCAGCCCCTCCCCTGCCTGGCTGTTTGCCTGCTTTCTGCCTCCTGGTGATTTAATGACCTGACACCCCATCGCTGGAGGGCATTCACTTTTAAAAATAAAGTCTCCATCTTCATTGTGTTCTCCAATTAACAAAATGACAGGATTTATTTACTAAATGCTACTTTTAATGCATTAGCAATTCTGGAAAACCAGAGACAGCAGCTCAGAGATTATCTCGATACGATTACAGGCAGAGAGCGCCCTGTATCACAGCCCTGTTGTGTGTCTGTGCCTCAAAGATTGCCAAATGAATATTAAATTATGCAGAAAACTGGTAATTCCTGCTCCTGGCACTCAGTGCAAATCCACATAAAATCCTGTTGTCAACATCCTACAGCAGAGAAGTGTGAGTCTGTTTACACACACAGGGCATTCAGAGCCCTGACCATGCAAGGCTACAGTGAACTGTTCCAAGCACAAGTGTTCACTTCATGTTTGCTGTCTGGTTTAACTCTTAGAGTCATAGAATCACACATCATCACAACTCTCCCTGCCCCATTGATTCTGCCACTCTCTTACACACCAAGGGCAAGTCAGAGTGGCCAGTTAAGCTACCAACCCAGCACATCTTTGGGATGTGGGAGCAAATCAAAGCACCCTGGGGAAAACCCACACGGTCACAGGGAGAACATGCAAACTCCACCCAGACAGTGCCCAAGGTCAGGATCGAACCCGTGTCACTGAAGTCGTGAGGCAGCAGATCTATTAGGTGGACCATTGTGCCGTTCAGGGGCGGTCTCCCCACCAGAGCCCCCTGGCCATTGGTGGGTCTGTACGGCACCCTCTGGCTTCTAGTGTTCATCCTGAGGACCTGCCCCTTCAGGTGATATTTCAGGTGAGGTGTCAACTGGTTACATTTGGCCGTCCAGGATCTTGCTCTGGAGGAGACCACGGGGAGATCAGCCAGTGTCTGCAACCACCGTCACCACCTATTGCGCCCCACTAAAGCTGGTTACACAGCCCTGGGATCTTGCTGTGCACACTGCAGACAAGGAAGGACATTGCAGCACCTTCCTCAAACTTGCAGAAATTCGTCTCCATTTTACCTTTGCCTCTTGACGGTGTGTGAGCCATGATCCTAATCAACAGGTCCACAAAGGAGCCAACCTCAGTGAAGAGAAGAATACGTCACTGCTCCATACAAGTTTCCAGATGGAGTGGAGCCTATCAATAGGACTAACGGGAAACTGTTCAAACCTTAGCTCCTTCGCTCCACAACCAAGGCCACGCCAACCTCAACAGCTGAGCTGCCGTGCGCAAACGACATTGCATCTGTGTGTGTGTTCGGGGGCCGAGCCCCAAGTCATCGCCAACTGTTTCACTGCGAGAGGATGGACCTTCCTCTCAACATCACCCTCCATGGCGAGGCTCTGGAAAACGTGGACCACTTCCCGTATCTCAGGAGCCACCTCTCAGCAAAGGCAGAAGTCAGTGATGAAACCATCTACAGAGCGCCAGCCCAGCCTTTGGTCTTCTGAGGAAATGGAATTTGAAGGTCGAGACCTCAAACCCAGAACAAAGCTCGTGATCTGCCGGCAGCAATGATCCCTGCTTTCCTATCTGTTTCCGAGACCCGGACTGCCTTACAGAGGATACTCTGAGGCACTGGAAAAATACCAACACTGTCATCGCTAAATCATCCAAATTGATTGGAAGGATAAATGAACCAATATCCCCAGCACTGAGGTCCTTGTTTCACCCGGACAGCCACATTTCTCACTTGCTTGACACTGTATTCCCAACACAGATGCTATTCTGAGCTCTGTCATGGGAAGAGGTTACTAGGTGGACAGAGGAAAAGATTCAAGAATGTTCTCAAAGCCTCCTTGAAGTAAGATAAGATAAGATAAGATAATATTTCTTTATTAGTCTAATGTACATCGAAACACACAGAGAAATGCATCTTTTGCGTAGAGTGTTCTGGGGGCAGCCCACAAGAGTCGCCGCGCTTCCGGCGCCAACATAGCATGCCCACAACTCCTAACCCATATGTCTTTGGAATGTGGGAGGAAACCGGAGCACCTGGAGGAAATCCACACAGACATGGGGAGAACGTACAAACTCCTTACAGACAGCGGAGGGAATTGAACCTGGGTCACTGGCGCTGTGATAGTGTTACGCTAACCGCCACACTACCATGCTTGCTGACCTGCCCAAGAAAGCATTTTTGCTTCCTCAGAAGGCTAAGGAAATTGACTCATACCAACTTTTACAGCTGCACCATAGAAAACATCCTATCCAGACACACCACAGCTTGGTATGGTAACTGCTCTGCCCAAGACCGCAAGGAATTGCAGGGAGTTGTGAACACAGCCAAATCTATCATGAAAACCAGCCTCCCTTCCATGGACTCTTTCTGCACTTCCCACTGCCTCGGGAAAGCAGCCAACATAATCAAGGACCCCTCCCACCCTGGTCATTCTCCCTTCTCCCTTCTCCCATCAGGTAAAAGATACAAAAATTTGAGAACATGTAACACCAGGCTCAGGGACAGCTGTTATAAGACTCTTGAACTGACTTCTTATACAATAGAGATGAACTCTTGATCTCCCAATCTACCTCGTCGTGGCCCTTGCACTTTGTTTGTCTGCCTGCACTGCACTTTCTCCGTAACTGGAACACTACATTCTGCATTTTTTTCCCCCTTTTTGTACTACCTCGATGTACTTATTTTTGGAATGATCTGTCTGGATGGCACACAAACAAAAGCTTTTCGCAGTAGCTCGGTACATGTGACAATATTAAACCGATTACCAAATAATGCAACATTCCCACTGACTCCTGGGAACCTCTGGAGTCCAGAAAGAGAAGGGTGGTATTAAGAAGCTCAGGGCCATGCACCGGGAGTACCCAGAAGCCCAGCATAAGCAGCAGAAGGGGAACCCACTTCACAAGCTACCCATCTGCTCATCCGTTCAGGCACCTCATAGCTCGCTCATCTGTGGAAGAGTCTGTTGTTCCCACTCGACCTCAACAATCACCTCTGAAGTCACATGAGTGAATGCATCACCCTCAATCCCAATGGTCTACCTGAGAAGAAGAAGAGAGAAGCAATGGTAACTCTGTTTCCATGCTGTACAATTCTACGACCCTGTCCGGCAGTGCCTTCCAGATGTCAACCACCCTCTGGGTGAAAAAATTCGTTCCGAAATCCCTACACCCTACAAACCCTCTGGTCACAGATGCACTGGCTACATTTTGTACACCTCAGTCAGGTCCCCCCTCAGCCTCCACCTCTCCAAGGAAAGCTAACTCAGCCTATCTGGTCTCTCCTCAGTACTGAGACCCTCCATCCCATGGACCATCCTGGTGAATCTACTCTGCACCCACTCCAGCCCAATCACGTCCTTCCTATAGTGTTGTCCAAAACTGTTGTCTAACCAATGATTTATATAGTTACACTGTAACTTCCCTGCTCTTATATTCTGCGTCCTGGCTAATGAAGACAAGTATCCCATAAGCCATCCTAACCACTTATATTGCTGCCTTCAAGGATGTTTGGACCCATCCATCAAGGTCCCTCTGCTCCTCAGAACTTCCTGTGGTCCTACCAATCAGTGTGTATATCCACATATTGTTAGTCCTTCTGAAATGTATCAGCTCACATTTTTCAGGATTAAATTCTATCTGCCATCTTACCAGCTGATCTACATAATGTGCAGTCATTGTGGGATTTCTCCTCATCAAGTGTAAAGGGACAGTACACAGCTAATGGCAAGACCCTTAACAGTGTTGATGTACAGAAGGATCTTGGGGTCCAAGTCCATAGCTCCCTGAAAGTGACTGCACAGGTTGATAGGGTGGTAAAGAAGGCGCGTGGCATGCTGGGCTTTGAGGCATTGAGTTCAAGAGTCAGGATATTGCAGCTTTATAAATCTCTGAGTAGGCTGCATCTGGAGTACTGGTTGCCTCGTTATAGGAAGGATGTGGAGGCTTAGGAGAGGGTGCAGAAGAGGTTTACCAGGATGCTGCCTGGATTAGAGGGCATGTGCTATAATGAAAGGTTGGACAAACTTTGGTTGTTTTCTCTGGAGCGGCAGAGGCTGAGGGGAGACCTGATAGAGGTTTATAAGGTTATGAGAAGCATAGATAGAGTAGACAGGCGGCATCGTTTTCCCAGGGTCGAAATGTCTAATAATCGAGGCATGCATTTAAGGCGAGAGGGGGAAAGTTCAAAGGAGATGTGCGGGACAAGCTTTTTTACACAGAGAGTGGTGGGTGCCTGGAACTGGCTGCCAGGGGTGGTGATGGAGGCAGATACGATAGAGGTCTTTAAGAAGCTCTTTTCGATAGGTATATAAATATGCAGAAAATGGAGGGATATGGACACGTAGGCAAAAGGGACCTGTAGGCTTTTAATTACGTTTAATTAGTTCAGCACAGCATTGTGGGCCAAAGGGCCTGTTCCTGTGCCGTACTGTTTGATGTTCTATGTTCTACCTCCAATACCCTCTGTCTTCCCACTCCCCCTCATCTGTTTCTCCCTCAGTCGACACCTGAACCTCAGCTGCCCAGCCCATTTGCAAGCAAAGAGCGACTGGGAACTGTGCCCAGGAGAACGTGGATTCACCTCCCCCCCCCCCATATCGAAATGTGAAAACTTAGCTTGATGTTCAATAGTGTCGTCTTTAAACGGTTATGGTAGCGTAGTGATTACAGAGTTCTGGACCACTGATCGAGGAATATGTTTCAATCCCACCATGGCAACCGGTGAATTTAAATTTAATTAATTAATTAATTCAGGAATGAAAAATAAAGTAGGCTAATTAAAAATGACTATAAAACTGCTGCATTGATGTGTAAAACCCCCACACCATTGAGGGAAGTAAATCTGTTGTCCTCACCCCATCTGGGTGAGGTGTGACTCCAGGCTCATTGGTATTGCTATTGGTATTGGTTTATTATTGTCACTTGTACCAAGGTACAGTGAAAAACTTGCCTTGCATACCGATCGTACAGGTCAATTCATTACACAGTGCAGTTACATTGGGTTAGTACAGAGTGCATTGAGGTAGTACAGGTAGAAACAATAACAGTACAGAGTAAAGTGTCACAGCTACAGAGAAAGTGCAGTGCAATAAGGTGCAAGGTCACGACAAGGTAGATTGTGAGGTCAGAGTCCATCTCATCGTATAAGGGAACCGTTCAATAGTCTTATCACAGTGGGATAGAAGCTGTCCTGAAGTCTGGTGGTACGTGCCCTCAGACTCCTGTATCTTCTACCTGATGGAAGAGGAGAGAAGAGAGTCAATGTATTTGACTTGTACTTGCCTCCTCAGTTCACAGGTAATCAGGGATGGACAACACTTGTCCACGGTCTGTGAAGGGACAACAAAGATTGGTGAGGAGGAGATCAGGATGAGCATTGACAGCTCCACCTGAGTTGCTTTTTAAGGAACATCCTGTGACCTCCCTGTCCCCAGCCAGAATACTGAGTCACAGATGCTGAACTGGTGCCAACACAGGGCAGAGTTATGTACGTTCCCGGAAAGTCTACGGCTCTGTTTTGTCTTGCCACCTTCCAGCAGAGGAAAACAGCTGTGTGTTTTCAGACTATGCCTCTGTGACATCCAGACTCGATGATGCGACACTTGCCCAACCTCAGACTGATAAACCATCTGAAAGTGGGCAGGCGAACTCACAGGACAGACCTGTGGACCCAACACCCCTGAGCTCACTGATCACATAGACTCTGGGGTCAGCGTCACGCAGAACTGGAAGAACACAGGAGGCCACTGAGCCCATCAAGTTGAAGCCAGATCCCAGTCCGATTCCACCCCAACAGGCCTGCAAACTCTTCTCTCTCAGGCACTTGTTCCTTGAACTTAAACTTCCAGCCGTGTTCAATTCCCTCCACTACCTCACCCATTTCCCAACCACAACCTCCACACCACAACCTCCACACCACAACCCTCCACACCACAGCCCTCCACAACTACAACCCTCCACATCACTGCCCTCCACAACTACAACCCTCCACACCACAACCCT
Organism: Pristis pectinata; assembly: GCF_009764475.1. NCBI lineage: Eukaryota > Metazoa > Chordata > Chondrichthyes > Rhinopristiformes > Pristidae > Pristis > Pristis pectinata. The sequence goes on along the minus strand of NC_067439.1, from coordinate 12,199,019 downwards.
CCACACCACAAGCCTCCACACCACGACCTCCACACCACAACCCTTCACATCACAACCTCCACACCACAGCCCTCCAAACCACAGCCCTCCACACCACAGCCCTCCAAACCACAATAGTGTTGCTATCCTCCTGTACATACTACCGATGGTGAGGAGAGATGTGCCCTTGATGTATTGGGCTGAGTCCACGACTCTCTGCAGCTTCTTACATTTGAATTGCCGTACTAGATCATGATGCCACCAGTCAGGACACTTCCAACAGTACACCTGTAGAAGTTTGTTAGAGTGTTCGGTGACATGCCAATCTCCTCAAACTTTTAAGAAGGTAAAAACGCTGGCACTCCTTCCTTGTGATTGCATCTATGTGCTGGGCCCAGGACAGCTCATCCGATATGTTAACGTCCAGGAATTTAAAGCTGCTGACCCTCCCCACCACTGATCCACCAATGTAAACTGGCGCACGCTCACCCTCCTTCCCCTTTTTGAAGTCAACATCGAGCAAACAAAATGTCCTGTACCTGCTCTGAGACATCCCGGACCCTGGCACCAGGGAGACAACATACTGCAGTTTCGCTCTCGTCCACAGAAGCGCCTGTCTGTTCCCCTCACTGACGAATCCCCCACCACAACTACTTGATTAGACTTTCCCTCGTCTGCTGTGCATCGGAGCCAACCGCGGTGCCACAAGCATGGCTGCTTCTGCTGCTTTCCTCTGGGAGGCCATCTATCCCCCCCAACAGTAGCCAAAACAGTATTCTCGTTTGAGGGGGATGACCATAGAGAACTCCTGCACTACCTGCCTGTACTCACTGCCCTTCCTGATGGCCACCCATCTCCTTTCTTCCTTTAACTGCGGAGTGACTAACTCGCTAAACGTACCACCTACAACACTTGTCACATCCTGGATAGTGAGTCCAAACATAGCTCCATGTTGCCTGACAGGAGCTGCAGGCTGACACACTTCCCACAGGTATAGTCACAAGGGACCTTGGAAAGGACCCTGATCTCCCACGTCCTGCAGGAGGAGCACGCACTGCCCTAGCTTCCATATTCTTGATTCACAGTCCATTCTACGAAGAGAAACAACCTTACCTGGTCACTACTCACCATGTTCACAGAAGCCTGACGCTAACCAAAACCTGCACTTTGACCTCAACAGCAGCACTTTGACCTCACTGCCCTCACAAGATGGCCACTCCAAAGGCGGCCACTCCCACTCCATCTGCCTCACTTTTTATATCCGTCGCTCACCTGCACCCCCTCTTTGTCCCATCTAAATCCTCTACCTCCATCAATTTTCCCTCAGCCTTTGCTCAAAGAACAACCTCAGCTTCCCGTATCCAAGTTTGCAGCTGAAATCCCAGATTCCCGGATGGACTACACAGAGGCAGCGGAGGGTTCCATCCACCTGTGGGTCAAAATCGTCAGGAGGGGAGGGAGCTGGAGAAGCAACAGAATGGGGCAAAACAGTGGGAGATGATGATGGGCTGTTGTGTAAGCTGGGAGCCCTTCCCTGGGAAAAGTGCTGGATCTGACTTTTAATGAGAATTCCGGAAAAGCTTTACATGAAAATATACTCAAGAACAGTCAGCTAAAGGTCACCATAACGTGCCATTAAACCGTTAGTTTTCACCTGTTTTTGTTTTCACCACAGTTCTTAGAGGAAGGTTTAATTAGGGAACCACTTTGAAGACAAGAGGAAAGCCTCAGATATGCATCAAGAAGGAATGGGCCTTGTGCAAACAGTCCTTTGAAAAGCATTCACTTCAAAGAGCTCCCAACGCCTTTCAGAAACTCTCAACTGAAGGCTACTGACAACATAGAAACAACTAAAGTTTATTTACAGAGAAGCTTGTTTAGGGACAGGGAACTTGGCCAATGCAATAGGAAACTTGAGATGGCTTTTATCAAGCCCTTGTGTGTGGGATGAGTCTAATGCTATTGTAAGAGAAGGAGCAATGCCAATCAGTTCGTATCAGGTAGCTCCTCACTGTCAAATCCAAAATTAATTGTCTGTTTATCACCTCTACTATTACAGGGTTGGGTTTCAAAAGGTTGGGGAGGAGGGGTAGGGTGAGAGCAGAATGAGAAAGATAGAAGACCACTAATTCCCACAGCGTTTATTTCTAAACTCGTTCCAACTTCGTGAAGATGCTGGTTGTGGAACATGAGCCAAACTTCAGACATAACACACAAAATGAACCGCACCTTTTGGGGCTTCAGGATTTTGCAGCCAAGGAAACACCGGTACTTCAGTCACCGCCATCAAATGCATGGAAAGATTCAAACAAAAACAGTGTGAAAATGACCAGTTAATCTGTTTGATTATTGTTGGTTGATTGGTAAATATTTGTCAGGAGACCGGGAAGGACACCTCTACTTCAAACCAGCACCGCAGACGATGTAACTGCACCTGGATGGTTGAAAGATTGAGCAGCAGTAACTCTGTACTAGTGGAGGAACCTCCTCTATGTAGGACTTGGTCCAAACACCTCCAGTAGAACAAGAGGCTGTAGTCACTGAGCCACAGCTGACATACTCCAGACATCAGGTGAGCTATCAACTACTCCACAATGGACTTCACAACCATTGAACTGGTCTTGAAGCATACTGGCATTTTATAAGCAGAAGTAACTGTTAATCAGTGCCCAGAACTAACACGTGAGCAACCAGTAAATCTGTTTTTGAAAAATAATTATTGAGTAGAATTTGATGCCTTTACCCCAACCTAAACGTTACAGAAGGCAGGTGGGGTTCACAGGGTGTCCAATGCACAGTGACCACAATGCTGTATTCTGGAATCTTGCCTTGCATTTTCCCTGCGGTACCTGGTGCACTGTATTTCCCACCACTTTCGCTGGAAAGCTGGCAGGAGCTGAAATCTGCCTCTGGGAAGAGAAAGGAAGCAGAATGCACAGTTTGGGAAAAATCAAATATTTCACTGTCGGCCTGATGAAATAGCAAGGAGACGCAAGAGTCTGTAGATGCTGGAATCTGGAGCAACAAGCAATCTGCTGGAGGAACCCAGCATCAGGACACATCTGCACCAATCCTGATGCAGGGTTTCGACCCGAAACGTCGACAGTTCCTTCACACCCCCCAACTCCACAGATGCTGCTCGACCCACTGAGTTCCTCCAGCAGATTGTTTGTTAGCAAGGAAATATATTTGTATTTTCCAAATAGCATTTGCAATCCCTCTTCAAGTTGTACGCTATCCTGGTTTGGGAATGGGTGGTCAGTCTTTCACTGTCACTGGGTCTAAACCGTGGAACTCTCTCCCCAACTCACCGTGGGAACACCTTCATCAGAAGGACTCTGCAGCACTTCAAAGTAGTAGCTCACCACCACCTTCTCAAAGGCAATTAGGGTTGGGAAAGAAATGCTGGCCTTGCCAGTAATGCCGAGATCCCACAGAAAACAAAAGATACAGGTATAATTAACTCATTGATTGCTCAACAGAACTCAGGCAGGTAGCTAATTCAGTCCCTGTTGTGTTCAATTGCAAGAAAGACCAAAGTCAATCTCCATCCTATCATCATTCGATATAGATTCCTGACTAGCCGTCCAGAGTGGAAACCCTGGCCGCTTGCCCCAGGAGATCTGATGTTTCCGTTAAAGTGTCCAGCCTGGTTGAAAGAGCATACATTTCTCATGAAAGTATATTGACACTTCATAAATTGGCACAGTTGAGGAAACTATGTCACAACAACAAGACGACAAGATATCCTTATTAGTCACATGTACATTGAAACACACAGTGAAATGCACCTTTTGCGTAGAGTGTTCTGGGGGCAGCCCGCAAGTGTCGCCGCGCTTCCGGTGCCAACATAGCATGGCCACAAACTCCTAACCCGTAGGAAACCTGATCACCCGGAGGAAACCCACGCAGTCATGGGGAGAACGTACAAACTACTTACAGACAGTGGCCGGAATTGAACCCGGGTCTCTGGCACTGTAATAGTGTTACGCTAACCGCTACACTACCGTGCCTGCCCTTAGGAATAGTAAAGGGAAAAAATAACTAGTGGGAGTTATCTATAGGCCACCAAATAATAACATTACAGTGGCACAGGCAATAAACCAAGAAATAAATGTAGCAAGGGATGTGGAGAGTCTACAGAGAGATATAGATAGGTTAAGTGAGTGGGCAAGGGTCTGGCAGATGGAGTACAATGTTGGTAAATGCGCGGTCATCCACTTTGGAAGGGAAAATAGAAGATCAGATTATTATTTAAATGGTGAAAGATTGCAGCATGCTGTTGTGCAGAGGGACTCGGGAGTGCTTGTGCATGAATCGCAAAAGGTTGGTTTGCTGCAACTGTACAGGGTACTGATGAGGCTGCAGCTACAGCGTGCAGTTCTGGGCTCCTTACTTGCATTTATATAGCACTTTTAACATTGTGAAATATCCCAAGTACTTCACACAAGTGATATCATGTCAGGCCAAGCAGGGAAACACAAGAACTCTAGAAAATAGGAGCAGGAGTAGGCCATTTGGCCCCTCAAGCCTGCCCCACCATTCAATACGATCATGGCTGATCAGCCCCAGGCCTCATCTCTTCTACGCCAGATCCCCATAATCCTCAATTCCTTAATCTTTCAAGTACTTAGATAAGATACCTTTATTAGTCACATGTACATCGAAACACACAGTGAAATGCATCTTTTTTGTGTGGTGTTCTGGGGGAAGCCCACAAGTGTCACCACACTTCCAGCGCCAACATAGCATGCCCACAACTTCCTAACCCGTACGTCTTTGGAATGTGGGAGGAAACTGGAGCACGCGGAGGAAACGCACGCAGACACGGGGAGAACGTACAAACTCCTTACAGACGGTGGCGGGAATTGAACCTAGGTTGCTGGCGCTCTAATAGCGTTACGCTAACTGCTACACTACCGTGCTGGCCCTGTCTATCTCCACCTTAAATACTTCCAAAGATCTGGCTTCCACCACATTCTGGGACAGAGAGTTCAAGGGATTCACCAGCCCCTGAGAGCAGGAATTTCTACATACCTCAGTTTTAAGTGACCGGCCCCTTCTCATGTAACCGTCCCCTTGTTTGTGACTCTCCCACGAGTGAAAACATCTCAGCACCTACCCTTTCAAACCCCTTTAGGATCTTATATAAGATCACCCTCATCCTTCTAAACTCCAAGGAATACCGACTCAAACTGTCTAACCTCTCTTGACAGGCCAGAAATGTCCAGTTTTGGTCGCCCTGCACGAAGAAAGATGCCATTAAGCTGCAGATGGAGCAGAGGAGATTTAGGAGGATGTTGCTGAGACTCGAGGGGCTGAGTTATGGAGAGAGGTTGAACAGGTTGGTACTTCATTCATTGGAGCACAGGAGAATGAGGGGTGATCTTATAGAGGCGGATAAAACCACGAGAGGCACAGATAGGGTGAATGCACACAGTTTTTTTCCCATGGTTGGGGAATCAAGAACTCGGGGACATAGGTTTAGGGTAAGAGGGGACAAATTTAATAGGAACCTAAGTGGCAACTTTTTCACCCAGAGGGTGATCCATATATGGAACGAGCTGCCAGAGGAAGTGGTTGAGGCAGGTACATTAACAACATTTAAAAGACACTTGGACAGGTACATGGATAGGAAAGGTTTAGAGGGACACGGGCCAAACGTTGGCAAAGGGGACTGGCTTAGAATGGAATCTTGGTCGGCACGGACTAGTTGGGCCAAAGGGCCTGTTTCCGTGCTGTATGACTCCATGAATCTAAGTAGATCCAGGGAAATCTAAAGAGGCAAAAGGAGAAGCTTAGGGAGGAAATCCCAGCCCTTGGGAATTACACGGTTGAAGGCATAGTCACCAATGGTGCAGTGACGGATATTGAGGATGAGCAACAGGACCGAATTGGAGGATCACGGGGACTGGGAGGACGAGAGGCAGGAGGAGGTTACAGAGTCAGGACGAATTCTGACACCAGCATTAGCTGGAGATGTTTGCAATCGACTGTAGGATAATCAATTGTTTGACAAATATACCGCCCAATCTACATTGCCCCCAATTCAGAGAGATTTATTCCCTCTGTCCCACCAAATCTTCATTCCAACTATGAAGAACTCAATAAAATGTATTTAGTTCTAAAATCGTGCCTCTTAACCTTACTAACACACTGCAACACCCACCCCACCACTCCACCCTCACCATCACCGGAAAGGCCAGTCAACCTGAAGAACAAAGTGCCAAAAATTATATCCTTTCCCACCCAGAGGGCACTGGCCACATTACAGCGTCAGGTCAGAGCTTCCTGCTGAAGGCCACCAATGCTTTATCACCAGACAGAATGGCTCCCAACACCAAACTACACCTGACATTTGAGGCCAGCAACTTTGCTAGGTTTATGGAACATTTTCCTCACAGACAACAAATTGTATTTAATAAACTGCTTTAACATAGCCTAATGTCCCATGTCACCAGGCATCTTCCATGTGCTACATGTCCCACAGCCTAAAATCTACTCTAACTTCCTGGACAAAGTAAATGGACCACAATGTCCAAATGACTTGGATAAAAACCAAGATGACCAGGATAAAAATTCCAAATCTGAGGATAATAGAAAGCATGAAGTTTTGGGTACAATAAAGGATGGCAAGGAGACTGAGATAGGCTGACTGATTGGGCAGGCAAGTGGTGGATGAAATTTAGTACAGAAGAAATGGTTGGAGAGTTAGAAGAGATAACACAGGTTAAAGTTCTGAAAGGTGTGCAGGAACAGAGGAATCTGTGCATAAATTCTGGAAAGTGTCAGGGTAGTCAGGGTATACGAGAGGGTGTTTAATAAAGGATCCTGGGATTCACAAGCAAAGCCAGATCACAAAAGCAAAGAAATTATGTTGGAGCTGTTTAAAACATTGTTTAGGTCACAGCTGGAATACTGTGTCCAATTCTGTCCACTTAATGGATGCGAATGGCCTGGAGAAAGTGCAGAGGAGATTTCCCAGAGCATCAAGTCAAGTCGAGTTTACTGTCATGTGCACAAGTGAGGTACAGGTACAATGAAAAACTTGCTTGCAGCAGCATCACAGGCACATAGGTACAGACAACACACAGAACATAAATTATACAAGACAGTGAAGAGAGAGAAAAAAAAGTGTGCAAAACAAGAACTTAGTGCAAAATAAAAGACACAATCAGAGACAAGTCCATGGCAGTGCAGGAGGTGGTCTGTAGTGTTCCGTTGCTGAGGTAGGGTTAGGGTTGTGTAGGTCTGTTCAAGAACCTGATGGTTGTAAGAAAGTAACTGTTCCTGAACCTGGTGGTGTGGGACTTCAGGCTTCTGTAGCTCCTGCCTGCCGGTAGCTGCCAGAAGAAGCATTACTGGGATGGTGGGGGTTCTTGATGATAGATGCCACCTTCTTGAGGCACTGCCTTGTAGATGCTGCCAATGGTGGGGAGGGCTGTGCTTGTGATAGACTGGGCTGTGTCCACTACTCTCTGCAGCCTCTTGTGTTCCTGTGTGTTGAAACTGCCGTACCAGGCCATGATGCAACCAGTCGGGATACTTTCAACACTGCATCTGTAGAGTTTTCCCAGGATGAAGGATTTCAGCCCCACTGTTGGACTGGAAGAGGTGGGGCTGTCCTGCTCCGAGCATAAACATGGCTGAGAGGGGATATGAAGGAGGTGAATCAGGTCGAGAGTGGAAAAAGGGAAACCGTTCCCACTAGTGCAGGATTCAAGGATCGGGCGGCACTAATTGAAATTTTTGGTCAAATGATGCAAAAGGGATTTGAGGGAAACCATCTTTTATGTAGACTAATTATCATCCAGAGCTCACTGCTTATAAGAGTGGTGGAAACAGAATCAATCAGTGTCTTCAAAAGGGAATTTTTAGGTACTTGAGAGAGAATGCATTCTCAGGCAAGGAAATGGCCTGAGGGGGTTGCTCTACCAGAAGCTAGCATAAACTCAATGGGCTGAATGGTCTCTTTCTGTACAATATGATTGTAATGGTAATTTAGATTGAAGAACAAGGCAGAAGAGCATATAATACCAACTGGTGTGGAGCAACACAGGGACCTTGGAGGATGTAGGGGGCTATGTGGGAGGGAAGGGTTAGATAGATCTTAGAGCAGGATAAAATGTCGGCACAACATTGTGGGCCGAAGGTCCTGTACTGTGCTGTTAGTGTTCTATATTCTATGTCCTATGATATGCCTGAAAATCTTTAATGGAAGCAGGACGTACCCATAAGGTGTTAAAAAGGCACAGGGGGTGGTTTCCTGTATTGCTTGAGGCACAGAAAACAAGAACAAGGAGGTTATACTGGTTAGGTCACAACTCACATACTGTGAACAGTTCTCTTTACCATGTTACAGGAGATTCACCAGGATGTTGCCCGGGACTGGAAAGTTGTCACTGATAAGCTGCAGTGAATATCCTTGGAATAGTGAAGGCTAAGAGAAGGTTTAATTGATAGAAAAACAGAAAATACTCAGCAGGTATGTAGAGATTTGCTTTTGGAGATTTAATTGATGTGTATAACATTTCAATGGGACTAATTAAGTATGAAGAATCTATTTCTCTTCGCAGAGGAGTCAAAAACCAAGGGGCAGAGATTTGAAGTAATTGGCAGAAGGATTAGAGAGGAGATGAAAGATAAGATTTCTTCATTAATGACGTGTACATCGAAACATACAGTGAAATACATCTTTTGCATAGAATGTTCTGGGGGCAGCCCGCAAGTGTCGCCATGCTTCCGGTGTCAACATAGCATGCCCACAACCTCCTAACCTGTACATCTTTGGAATGTGAGAGGAAACCAGAGCACCCAGAGGGTCAAGAACCTGAAAGGGTGAGCGAGGCAGAAACCCTCATCACATTTAGACAGTACTTGGTCAACCTTGTTCAGAGATAGTCCAACATCCCTACAGGGTACAGCCCTTATTCATTAATATATTGCTGGCAGAGAAAGCAAGGTATAATGCTAACATAACATGTGGTCGCCCCATTATAGGAAGGCTGTGAAGGCTTTGGAGAGGGTGCAGAAGAGGTTTACCAGGATGCTGACTGGATTAGAGGGCATGTACTATAAGGAGAGGTTGGACAGACTTGGATTGTTCTGTCTGGAGCGGCGGAGGCTGAGGGGGGACCTGATAGAGTTTATAATATTATGAGGAGCATAGATAGGGTAGACAGCCAGCATCTTTTTCCAAGGGTAGAAATATCTAATATTAGAGGACATGAATTTAAGGTGAGAGGGGGAAGTTCAAAGGAGATGTGTGAGGCAAGTTTTTTTACACAGAGAGTGGTGGGTGCCTGGAAACCGCTGCCAGGGATGCAGGTGGAGGCAGATACGATAGAGGTGTTTAAGAGGCTCTTAGGTAGGCACATGAATATGCAGGGAATGGAGGGATATAGACATTATGTAGGCAGAAGGGATTAGTTTAGTTAGGCATTTGATTACTAGTTTAATTAGTTTGGCATAACATTGTAGGCTGAAGGGCCTGTTCCTGTGCTGTATTAGTCTATGTTCTATAACTCCAAACTGGCTGGGATCCTGGAGAAGGTCTCTCCTCCTTTGTTCACTAGGATGTAAATATCTGAAGGGAGATGTAATATCCCTTGAAAGTGAATGATGAAAGGAGTTAAAGATGTTCACTTGATTAGGAAGTAAGACAACCTTAGCACCATCGCATCCCTCTCCTTCAAAGACTTAAATTTATGAAGATAATCAAAAAAACCTGCAGATGCCGGAAATCTGAAACAAAAACAGAACATTCTGGAAACACTTAGCAGGTCAGTCAGCATCCGTGGAGAGAGAAACCGCGATGCTCCTTCAGTTCTGACCCAAAGGCCCAAGATGTTGAAGATTCCTCTCTCCGCAGATGCTGCTTGACCTGCTGTGCGTTTCCTGTATATTTTCTAAATTTATAAGGAGCCTTTTACAATTCTATTTCATTTGCATTCAATGTGATTGTAGTTTTAAGGAAGAAAAGTACTGGTGCATTTTTATTTTAAAATATATTTTATTCGTAATACATGCAATTGAGACATCATTTTTTTCATTCACTATGGTGATATTAAACTAGAAAAGTGAAAGAGTGCAGAAAAGATTTACCAGGATGTTGCCTGGACTTGGGGGCCTGAGTTACAAGCAGAGGTTGTGTGGACTAGGACTTTATTCCCTGGAGTGTAGGAGATTGAGGGGTGACCTGACAGAGGTGTATAAGATCATGAGGGGCATAGACAGGGTGAAAAACATAGTCCTTTTCCCAGGGAGGGGATGCTAAAAACAAGAGGACATAGGTTTAAGATCAGAGGAGAGAGACTTTACAGGGGCATCAGGGGCAGCTTCTTCACTCAAAGGGTGGTGCGTATTTGGAATAAGCTGCCAGAAAGAGTGATTGAGGCGGGCACATTATCAACATTTAAAAGCCATCTAGATAAGTCCATGGATAGGAGAGCTTTAGAGGGCCGTGGGCCAAACGCGGGCAGATGGGACTAGCTCGCTGAGCATCACAATTGGCATGGACAAGTTGCTGTATGACTCTGTGACTATAGCAAGCAATTCAACACATTCCCTTACAATATATCAGCATTACTAATGTTTCATTTTGAGACACTGCATCAGTGAAGTGTTTGAGAGGCTGTTACACAGGGCTCAAACCCTCACTGCCCAGTGACAGCAGGACTCTTAGACGGTGATCCTTCCCTGTAGAACCTCTCAGTGGCTTCAGTGTGTCCCCCAGTAATTAGCTGACTAGAAGTCCCACATAAAGTGATAACTGCAGACAGCCAAATTAATGCGGAATTCACTGCAACCTCCTCTCGCTCTGCCTCAAGTTCTGAACACCAACTGGATGATTTCCTGGATGTTCGTCAACCCCAATTGAGCAAACAGACCAAAACCTTTATATTTAGTTAATAAATGGGGTCAAAGGGAATGAAAGGGAGATCCCCATGATTTGTCTTGAAGCTGTGACCAGGAAATTAATCTTTCATTCCCGGAGACATGGACAATCCTGAAGGGCAGATGTTCCTCCCTTCTGACACCATCTGGAATCTGGTCATGCTGAACCTTTGCAAAATGCCAGGTAGACATCTGCGGGAGTGTTGTAGCCATTCCTGAACAACACCACTCTTCAGAAGGGCATTTCATGTCTAGGAGAAGGAGAAGTGAAGATTAATTGCAGTGCACACAGGGATGAGGAGTGACCTGATGATTGGTGTGACTTTTCTCATTTAAGGAGAGATTAACAGAGTTGTTTAAGACCCTGAACTAAGAAGAGGAAGCTGCCTGAACAGCAGAAGAGACAGACACAGATTTAAAGTCACTGGGAGAGGAGCCAGTAAAGAAATCCTTTCTTTCCGATCTGGAAAGGAAAACAGGAAAGAAAGAGGGGAAAGATTGAATCCCCCTTTAAAGGGCATTGGATGGGAGGAATCTACTGGGGTGAGAGCAGGAATGGGAATAATTAGACTCCTCTGCCAATGACCTGGCACAGGAACAATGGGCCAAGCAGCCTCGGTAGCAATGAGAGGTTATCTGACTCCTGACTCTGAGGTGTTGTTTCCACAGAGATGAGAGGAGGACAGGTCAACAGTGCGCTACCTAATCTGGTTCAGACGGTGATTTACTCTGCTGATAACGTGATGGATTTACCCTGTCTGCCTGTGCCACCAGATGGCCGCTTAATCCGGGCTCCAAGTGCTATTTACTTCATTCTGGAAAAAATATATAAAAATATTTTTTGAAAGGCCTGGCTGTTTAATCAGAGTGAGGATAAAGAGATGCATTGTAGTTAGATTAATTATCCGTTATCCCTGCCTATTCATTTAGATTAGCTTTCCGTCTGCCAATATACATAGGGCCCGGCACTTAACTCCTTCATTACCAAAATCGCAGGCACATCTGCCCGCCCAACACTGGCTTCCAGCTGTGGTTTGCCAGTGATGGGTGTCAGCTGTGCCCCAGCATTCTCACCCCTCAGTCAAGAGGTGGCTGGTTCAGTTCCGCCTTCCAGAGTTCACTGGAGTTCAGCAACACTATGACCACTTTGACCACTTTGCACTAAGATGGACTTCTTTTTGTTCTAATTGTGTTCTTTCTTGTGAAAATAGTGTTTAATTTATGTTTTGTGAATGCTGCTTATCTGATGCCATGTGCCTGTGATGCTGCTGCAAGTAAGTTTTTCATTGCACCTGTGCACACATGGACTTGAGGATATGACAATAAACTCGACTTTGACTTTGATATAACTTATCCAGTTTAAGATATCTTTATTAGTCACATGTACATTGAAACACAGTGAAATACATCTTTTTGTGTAGTGTTCTGGGGGCAGCTCGCAAGAGTCGCCACGCTTCCAGTGCCAACATAGCATGCCCACAAACTCCTAACCCATACGTCTTTGGAATGTGGAAGGAAACCAGAGCACCCGGAGGAAACCCACACAGACACGGGGAGAACGTACAAACTCCTTACAGACAGCGGCCGGATTTGAACCCGGGTCGCTGGCGCTGTAAAGCGTTACGCTAACTGCTACACTACTGTGCCTGCATTGTTGGAGGTGCTTTTTCTCAGATGGGACGTTAAGTTGAGGTCATTCTTTCCCTGGAATGGAAAGACAAGGTTCCATGATCCAGTACAGCAACTCCTCCAGTGTCTTGGCCAATATTCATCTCTCAGCCAACAACACTGTCAATTCTCCAGTTTCAGGTAACCTGTTCCCCCCTCCGTCCCTTTTCTCTCTCCTCCTGATGTACCAGGTTCCTCCTGCCCCCATCACCCTGTTTCTTTCCCCTCCCCCACCCACTTCATCTGCCCCTCACCCACACACTCCCTCCCACTGGGTCCCCTCCCCCCACTGTTCCCACCTGCCCTCCCCCCTCCCATTTGGTTCCATGCTCCACCTTCCTCTCCTATCAGATTCCATCACCTTCAGCCCTTTGTTGCCTCCACCTCTCACCTCCCAGCCTTGGTCTATCCCCTCCTCCATCTGCCTATTACCCTCCTCTCACTTGGCCCACCTATCACTTGCCAGCTCTTGATCTGCCCCTTCGCTCTACCTCTTTATACCGGCTATCACCCCTCTATCTTTCAGTCCAGATGAAGGGTCTCAGCCTGAAACGTTGACTGTCCATTTCCCTCCACAGATGCTGCCCGACCCGCTGGGTTCCTCCAGCATCTTGTTTGTTGCTCCAGGTTCCAGGACCTGCAGTCTCCTGTGCCCCCATTGTCAATTCTGAGATGTATATTGTTCCTCCATTACTGCATCTTCTAAGGGAGCTTCAGTCTGTAATTTGGGATGCCACGATGCGGTGAAAGATGCTATATAAATACAAGCCTTTGCTTCTCGAGTTGTCCTGAAGTGGGGCCTACAGCACACAAAAGCCTGAGTGACAAAGTCAAAGTCGAGTTTATTGTCATGTGCACAAGTACGTGTCTGCACAGGTGTAATGAAAAACTTACTTGCAGCAGCATTACAGGCACATGGTGTTAGAGACAAGGAAAAGATGCATATATTATACACAATTTTTACAAGGAAGAACCCAATTAGAACAAAAAAACAAAGTCCATTGTAGTGCAAGGTGGCCATAATGTTGCTATACTGAGGCAGTGATTAGGGTTGTGCCAGTTCGTTCAAGCACCGAATGGTTGAAGGGAAGTAGCTGTTCCTGAACCTGGTGGTGTGAGACTTCAGGCTTCTGTACCTCCTGCCTGATGGTAGCTGTGAGAAGATGGCATGGCCTGGATGGTGGGGATCTTTGATGATGGATGTTGCCTTCTTGAGGCAGCGCCTCCTGTAGATACTCCCGATGGTGGGGAAGGATGTGTCTGTGATGTATATGATAAGGCCATGGTTCACAACAGTCAGGATGAAGAGGGATCCCGGACTGAGCTTTAGAGCAGAGAGAGGGACCAGTGATGAGGGATCTACAGTTAAAGGAAACTGCTCGATCTCAGTCCTGTCAGTGGGTAGGTGGCTGTGGGAAAAACAGCCAAGGGGAGATGAAGGAGGGGGAGAGGGCGCAGCTTTCAATCACTGTGCAAAAAAGATAGAGCAATGCCATGCCCCAGAAAGACCCATTGAACTCTTGCACTATCACCTCCCCTTTGCCATGGGATGCATTGAGATAGCGCCATGGAATATTCCAAACTGCTTCACATGAGTCATCAGCCTTAAAAAAAATGAAGCTCGCACCCGAGGAGACGATAAGGCAGAGGAACGAAAGCTTGTTTAACACAGTGGGATTTAGAGGCATCTTGAAGTAGATGTGAAGAAGCGAGGTATTGAAGCCCAGGCTGTTATCAAGGAAGGAACGATCAGGAGGCCAGGATCGGAGGAGGGTGGAGATGGTGGAGGGTTGTGGGGCCTGAGGAGGTAACAGAGGTAGGGAGGGGCTAGCCCACTGAGCAGCTTCAACACAAATGTGAGGGGGAGAAATTGATGGTTAGCAGAATTGGCCCGTTCTCACACAAACAGAAAGAAATAGTGAATTACCTAAAGTTGGAGAATTCGATGTTGAGTTCTGCAGGCTGCAACACATCCACACAGAAGATGAGCTTGCATGGGACCTCATTGTAACAGTGCAGGAGGCCACAGAATGAAATTTTTACCTTTATTTCTCTTAGGGTTTTTATTGTGTAGTCAGTCTGTAGAACATTATACAGAGTACACAATGTTACACAGACTGCACATTACACTGATTTTACAACATTAGCAACATATCACACAGACAAAGAGGCTTGAGTCTTATCTTAACTGCCCTATTATTCCAGGCTACCAGAGATATTCCCTTTGTTCTACCCACTATCCTCCCTCGCCTTCTCTGTTACCTAGACTAACTGCTGCTCTCTTTCACAGTTCTGATCAAGGTGAAACAGTAACTGTTTCTCTCTCCACAGACAGTGCCTGACCTGCTGAGTGTTTCCAGCACTTTTTGTTTTTATTTCGGATTTCCAGCATCTGCAGTTCTTTTGATTTTCACAAATGTGAGGAATTTAGTTTTGAGGCCTTGGTAGGCCAAAGCTCACGTGGATCGGAGGGATTAGGGTCCTTGGTGAAGAGAAGTGAGTTAGGATTCAGGCAGCAGAATAACAGGAAAAGTGCAAGGTCGGACGACTTCATGGAGGAAGGGAAGGTGAAGGACCATGAAGAATTTGAACAAATTTAGGCGGAAACAGAACCAGAAAAGGCTGGAAGCACTCAACAGGTCAGGCAGCATCCATGAGATGAGAAACAGTCAACATTTCAGCTCTGCAACCTTTCATCAGAATTGAGAAAGGGAGATGCAAAGTTGGTTTTCAGTAGGACAGAGGGTGGGGGAGTGAAGTGCAGAACAAAGGGGATGTCTGTGAAAGGATGAGTCGAAATGGCTTGACAAGGACAGTTATCGGCACATTAAGCTGCTGAGCCTGTGTAATGGGTTGTTTATGGGAAGGTATTAGGTCTTTAGACTGGAGCAGTTCTCCCCTATTTGGACAAATAACTTCCTGAACACAGGACTGCGTCACATATGAGGAAATGGTCACAATCAAAAAAAGAGCTGCAGATACTGGAAATCTAAAATCAAAACAGAAAATGCTGGAAGTTCTCAGCAGGTCAGGCAGCATCTGAGAGGGGAAAAGGAATTGTCGATGTTTCCCAGTCAAGACCCTTCATCAGGACTGAGATCTGGGATCTGCATCGAAGGGTCCTCGACCTGAAACATTAACTCTGTTTCTCTTCCCACACTTGCAGCCTGACCCTGCTGAGTGTTCCCAGTGTTTTCTAATTTTTATATTGAGGAAATTGTCAGACAAACCATCCATCCAAAGTCATTCCCGAATCAACTGAACTGCAGGGAAAGTTCTCTGTCTGGTCTTGAAGGGGTTAATTGTTTGTGTCTGTTCAATGGGTGCATATTGGCAGACAGAGCTGATGTAAATGAATGGGCGGGGAGCACTGATAATTGATCTAACTACAAAGCTTTTCTTTATCCGTGCTCTGATTAAACAGCCTTCTCTCTAAACATGCATCCTCCCTGGGAACCAGCATTCCTAATTTAATTAAACACGACCCACATCTTGATTAGGCAGCCACCTGCCAACATGGAAACACAGAGGAGACAGCACGGCCATCTTAACACACTCACAGATGAGGGGGAGCTGCTTGCCGGGTGACTGGGGATCTGCTCCACAGGTACAGTGCCCAACACTTGAGAGGCACAATGATGCCTGGGAATGTGGTGCAGAAGAGTTGGGAATGAGGGTCGGAGGGGCTGGGAATGTTTGGAGGGGGTGGGAGTGAGGGTCGGAGGGGCTGGGAGTGAGGATCGGAGGGGACGGGAGTGAAGGTCAGAGGGGCTGGGAGTGAGGTTTGGAGGGGCTGGGAGTGAGGGTCAGAGGGGCTGGGAATGTTCGGAGGGGCTGAGAGTGAGGATTGGAGGGACTGGGAGTGAGATTCAGAGGGGCTGGGATGAGGTTCAGAGAGGCTGGGAGTGAGGTTCGGAGGGGCTGGGAGTGAGGTTCGGAGGGGCTGGGAGTGAGGTTCGGAGGAGCTGGGAGTGAGGATTGGAGGGACTGGGAGTGAGATTCAGAGGGGCTGGAGGTTCAGAGAGGCTGGGATTGAGGTTCGGAGGAGCTGGGATTGAGGTTCGGAGGGGCTGGGAGTGAGGTTCGGAGGAGCTGGGAGTGAGGTTCGGAGGGGCTGGGAGTGAGGATTGGAGGGACTGGGAGTGAGATTCAGAGGGGCTGGAGGTTCAGAGAGGCTGGGATTGAGGTTCAGAGAGGCTGGGAGTGATGTTCGGAGGGGCTAGGAGTGAGGGTTGGAGGGCTGGGAGTGCGGGTCAGAGGGGCTAGGAGTGAGATTCAGAGGAGCTGAAACGTTGACTGATTATTTCCCTCCACAGATACTGCCTGACCCGTTGAGTTCCTCCAGCATTTTGTGTGTTGCTCCAAATTCCAGCATCTGCAGAATCTCTTGTGTCACCTGAGTCATTTTATCTGTAGATACTGAAAGATCATCCATCTCTGCTCCTCCCTCCACAGACGCTGCCTGACCTTCTGAGTGTTTCCAGCAGTTTCTGCTTTACTTGGTGATACAATGGACAAACCTCCAGGGAGGAAATGTGTACTCAGGGCTTTCTCATCCCAATGGAATGTGCCTGCATTAGTCTGTGCTGTGACTTATTTCATGGTGACTGAAAATTGCCTTGTCCTAAAGTTTAGAAACTGAATTAGAACATTGAACATAGAACACTACAGCACAGTACAGGCCCTTCGGCCCACAGTGTTGTGCCAACATTTTATCCTCCTCTAAGATCTAGCTAACCCTTCCCTCCCATATAGCCCCCTATTTTTCTATCATTCATGTGTCTATCTAAGAGTCTCTTAAATGTCCCTAATGTATCTGGCCCCATAACCTCTGCTGGCAGTGCGTGCCATGCACCCACCACTCTCTGTGTAAAAAAAACTTACCCCTGACATCCCCTTATACCTTCCTCCAATCACCTTAAAATTATGCCCCCTCGTGTTAGCCATTTTTGCCCTGGGAAAAAGTCTCTGTCTGTCTACTCGATCTATGCCTCTTATCATCTTGTACACCTCTATCAAGTCACCTCTCATCCTCCTTCTCTCCAAAGAGAAAAGCCCCAGCTCACTCAACCTATCCTCATAAGACATGCTCTCCAATCCTGGCGACATCCTGGTAAATCTCCTCTGCACCCTCGCTAAAGCTTCCACATCCTTCCTATAATGATGCGACCAGAACTGAACACAATACTCCAAGTGTGGTCTGACCAGAGTTCTATAGAGCTGCAACATCACTTTGCAGCTCTTGAACTCAATACCCCGACTAATGGAAGCCAACACTCCATACGCCTCCTTAACAACCCTATCGACCTGTGTGGCAACCTTGAGGGATCTATGGACGTGGATCCCAAGATCTCTCTGTTCCTCCACACTGCTAAGAGTTGCACTGAATTTTGCACTATTATTTTTTCCATCACTACATTATCCAGAATGGTTTTATTGGAATAAATTGTGCTAGCAACCATTTCCAGGTGAAGTCATTCCGATTGAGAAATCGGACTGTGTGCTTCCCAATGTGCTGACTCATCTGCTGTACACTTAATAATATCAATCGTCACACCACAGCTGTTCCAGCCAGTGCTGGTATAAAGTGGAACTGAAAGCACGACACTATGGTCCTCAGGGAATCACCTCAAGGGAACTAGGAGCTTGGTTTGTGACAGGACACCTTGTTGACAAGGAGAGGGCCACCAAAGTGACTGCAGAACCTCAGGCATCTCCCAGCATCTACAGAGTTGGCCTGGTCAAACAGTGAGCTGCTGAGATACTCATCCATCCCTTCCTTCCTCTGTAGCCTTCTCTAGTCCAGTAACTCGCAGAAATCTCCAGCCTCTGACCCCCTGGCTCGAAGTCTCTCCAGCACTGGTGGCCCTGCCTTTAGCATTCAAGGCCCTAAATTCTGCAAGTCCCTCTGTAAATCAGTCCACCTCTCCAAGTTTAAGTTCAGAATCAGAATCCAAATCAGGTTTATTATCACTGACATATGAGGTGAAATTTGTCGTTTTGCGGCAGCAGTACAGTGCAAGACAAAAATTACTTATAAGTTACAAAAGTAAATAAATAGTGCAAAAGAGGAATAACGAGGTAGTGTTCATGGGCTCATGGACTGTTCAGAAATCTGATAGCGGAGGGGAAGAAGCTGTTTCAGAATTGTTAAGTGGGGTCTTCAGGCTCCTGTACCTCCTCCCCGATGGTAGTAACATGAAGTGGGCATGTCCTGGATGGTGAGGGTCCTTAGTGATGGGTGCCACCTTCTTGATGCACTGCCTCTTGAAGATGTCCTCGATGGTGGGGAGGGTTCTTCCCGTGATGAAGTGATGAAGTTGCAACTTTAGACGAGGCTTAACTATTTGGTCATAGAGCCAGAGATGGGGCACAGAAACAGGACCTTCCGCCCACTGAATCTGAGCCGGTCACCAACTACCCATTCACAATAATCTCACTTTACTTTCCCCACATTCCCATCAACTCCGCACCCCACCTCCCCCACCCCACCCATAACACCAACCTACACTTGGACTTCAAACTTGGATTGTTTCAAGGTTGGATTGTTTTCTCTGGAGCATTGGAGGCTGAAGGACAACTTGATGGAATCATATAAAATTATAGGAGGCACGGACAGGATAGGCAGTCAGACTCTTTTTCTCAGGGTGGAAATGTCAAATACTCGAAGGCGGTGTTTTAAGGTGATGGGGGGAAAGTTTAAAGGAGATTTATGAGGCAAGTTTGAGAGTGGAAGGTGCCCAGAATGCGCTGCTGGGTGAGGTGGTGGAAGCAGATATGATAGTAAAGTTTAAGAGGCATTTAAATGGGCAGAAGAACGGGCAGGGAATGGAGGGACACAGACCGTGTGCGGGCAGATGGGATTAGTTTAAATTGGCATCATGGTTGGCACAGACATGGTGGGCCGAAGGGCCTATTCCTGTGTTGTACTTTTCAATGTTCTATGTACACCCTAGGGGCAGCCTACCAACCCACACGTCTCTGGGATGTGGGAGGAAACCGTCGCGGTCACAGGGAGAACGTGCGAACTCCACGTAGACAGCGCCGGAGGTCAGGATTGAACTTGGTTCTCTGGAGTTGTGGGGCAGTGGCTCTACCCACTGTCCTACTGTGCTGCCTTCTGTCTTCTGAGCTCCTTGGGGAGGTGGGGGGATCGGTGCCCTGCATTGTTTTGATTGGCAGGCACGGTAGTGTAGTGGTTAGCATAACGCTATTACAGCGCCAGCAACCCGGGTTCAATTCCCACCGCTGTCTGTAAGGAGTTTGTATGTTCTCCCCGTGTCTGCGTGGGTTTCCTCCAGGTGCTCCAGTTCCCCCCCCCCCCCCCGCATTCCAAAGATGTACGGGTTAGGAAGTTGTGGGCGTGCTATGTTGGCGCCAGAAGCGTGGCGACACTTGTGGGCTGCCCCCAGAACACTCTACGCAAAAAAGATGCATTTCACTGTGTGTTTCGATGAACATGTGGCTAATAAAGAAATGTACTGTGCTGCTGTAAAGTGCTGTGGGAGACTTTGATCAAGGCCACTGAAGGTCAAAGGCACTGAGTGTGCTTGGGGCAGTAAGGGTTGGTGGGGAGGGAATGGTAAAGAGTTGATTTTGAGAAATCAGAAGCCCCAAAGTCAACAACTCTCACACAGGGGAATTTTAAAATGTTCGAGAATGTGATTTGTGAAGTTCTGCAATTGATTCCGTCTCGGATGCTGGTTCTTTCCAGCATTCATGGTTTCTATGAATAAGCTAACAAGCTCGGGGAAAGTCAGGACGCAAATATCCAGAGATGCCCAAGAGAGCGCCAGTTTATGGCTACAGTAAGATGATGTCAGTGAGATAACAGAAGGTCACAGAGGTCAGGACTGATGAGGCTGGGAAGTTTATTACCAGTTTTTATTCACATTTTTTTCTATACTTACCAGAATCTGCCTTTGGAAGAAGACGCAGTCCTTCCCTTCCCCCCGATGCACAACCAAAAGGGGGAACTTTATTTTCATTGCAAGGTCTTTTTCTGAAAACCTCAATGTAAAATTTAAACAGCAGCATTTATGCAACTGCAATGTTATAAATATCGTCACATTGGAAACGTGCTGAATGCACGGAAAAGACCCCATTCAGCCTCAAATAGATCATGGTTTCATTTTTGACTTGTCATAAAGCAAAGTGCAGAACAGCAACTCACGGGACATTTTTATTCCTGTTTAATTTTCTCATTAGCCACAGATGCGCTGACTCATTCCGGCAACCTCTTCTCCAGGCCCCGCCAGCCTGTCATTATCTCCTCTCTCAGCTAGCCTGCACCTCTGAGTCAGCACAGTTCAAACCCCACTCGTCACACTGAACTCATAAGGGTACAGTAGCATAGTGGTTAAGTTACTGGATCAGCATCCAAGGACCCAGACATTGATGAAGAGGCATGAGTTCGAATCTCACCATGAACTTAATCATAAGCCCTTGTTATTTCAAATAATTAAATCTAGAATTAAAAAGTTAATGATATCTGTGAGATTACTGGAGGAAATTTTCTACCCTCCATGTCAGACGAGACCTCAAAATGGCTGACTTGAGTTACAGGCCCATGAACTCAAGGCACATTTAAGGAGAAGAAATTAAATGTTGGCCACAGCCCATCAATAAAATAATCACACTGAGGCACTGCCAGAGATGGTACATTTCAGCTGAGCTGTGAAACCTCTACTCTGCCACTTGAAGAAATGCAAGGAAGATCTCGGCGTCCAATCCAATTCCTACCTGTCAAATGAATCAATTATCTGGTTGTTCTCACATTGCTGTTGATGGAAGCTTTCCATGCACATATTGGCTACCATGTTTCTGATATTACAACAGTAACCAAACACATTTCTGGTCTTAAACCACTCTGGCAAATGCTGTGCTCAGAAGAGGCCTTGGAGGGTGGGTAGGCTGGGGTTGCTTTCCCTGGAAGGAAGGAGGCTGAGAGGCAACTTTACAGAGGTTAAAAGGTGTAGATAAGGTGGATGGTCACAGTTGTTTTCCCAGAGTAGGGGAGTCTAACCTATTTTATTGTCCCCACATTCCCATCAATTCCCCTCAGATTCTATAACCCACTAAGGATCAATTTACAGCAACCACTTAACCTACCAACCCGCATGTCTATGGGATGTGGGAGGAAACTGGAGCACCTAGGGGAAAACGCACGTGGTCACCGGGCGAATGAGCAAACTCCACAGAGACAGCCACAGCAGCTGGTCGAGTGGCTGCCTCACAGCTCCCTCTGATTCCCCTTCAGAGTGACACAGAGCCTTGAGTGCACAGACCTGGGCTACTCAATCTCTCTTCATACAGCAAACCCACCATCTGAAGACCTGAAGATCGAAGCTCACCATCTGTGAGCCTGAAGACCCACACTCAATGTTTCAGAAACAGCTTCTTCCCCTCCGCCATCACATTTCTGAACAGCGCACAAACCCCATGAACACGACCTCATTATTCGTCTTTTGCACTATTTATATATTTTTGTAACTTATAGTACTTTTTATGTCTTGCACTGTACTGCTGCCACAAAACAACAAATTTCATGGTATTGGTATTGGTTTACTATTGTCACTTGTACTGAGGTACAGTAAAAAATTTGTCTTGCATACCGATCGTACAGATCAACTGATTAAACAGTGCATTGAGGTAGTACAGAGTGCATTGAGGTAGTACAAGGTAGAAACAATAACAGAATACAGAGTAAAGTGTCACAGCTACAGGGAAATGCATTGCAGGTAGACAATAAGGGGTAAGGTCATGACAAGGTAGATTGTGAGGTCAAGAGTCCATCTCATCATATAAGGGAACCGTTCAATCATTTTCTCACAGTTGGATAGAAGCTGTCCTTGAGCGTGGTGGCGCATGCCCTCAGGCTCCTGTATCTTCTGCCTGATAGGAGAGGGGAGAAGAGAGAATGACCCGGGTGGGTGGGGTCTTTGATTATGCTGGCTGCTTCACCAAGGCAGCGTGAAGTATAGACAGAGCCGATGGAGGGAAGGCTGGTTTCTGTGAAGTAGTAGGAATGAACATATTTATGTATGTATAACTGAATAAATGTTAATCAGACCACATTTGGAATATTGTGAGCAATTTTGGGCCCTGTATCTAAGGAAAGATGTGCTGGGCCTGGAGAGGGCCCACAGGAGTTTCACAAGAATGATCCCGGGAATGAAAGGCTTGACAAATGAGGAGCATTTGATGTCTCTGGGCCTGTACTCAATGGACTTCAGAAGGATGAGGTGGGGATCTCACTGAAACCTACCGGATACTGAAAGGCCTGGATAGAGTGGACGTGGAGAGGATGTTTCCATCAGTGGGAGGGTCCAGGATCTGAGGGCACAGCCTCAGAATAAAGAGACGTCCCTTTACAACTGAGATGGGGAGGAATTTCTCCAGCCAGAGGGTGGTGAATCTGTGGAATTCATTGCCACAGAGGGCTGTGGAGGCCAAATCATTGGGTGTATTTAAGGCAGAGATTGACAGGTTCTTGATTGGTAAGGGGGTTAAGGTTTACGGGGAGAAGGCAGGAGAATGGGGTTGAAACAAAAATCAGCCATTATTGAATAGCAGAGCAGACTTGATGGGCCAAATGGCCTAATTCTGCTCCACTATTTTATGGTCTTATGTACATACGTCGGACTTTAGAATTTAATAGGGAAAGGGGAGCTTGTTCATATGTCGGGGAGTCCATAAATCGGGCGTTTATAACCCGGAATCAGGCTGTATTGCAATTACACATTTTTACTTCTGTACTCAAATCCTCCCATAATAAAGGCCAACATACCATTTGTCCTCCTCATCCCTTGCTGCACCTGAATGTTGGCTTTCAGTGACTTCTGTACAAGGTTACCTGAGTCCCTTTGAATACCAATATTACCCAACCTCTCAACAGTTAAAAATGACTCTGCTTTTCCCATTTGTGCACTAAAATTCACAGTTCTCCACATTATATTGTATTTGTCATGTTCTTGCCCACTTGCTCATTTTGTCTGTGCCACCTTAAAGCTTCTTTACATTCTCCTCACTACACGCTGCACTATGCACATGAACAGCATCGACAGCACCACTCCTATCGATCTTCATCGCTTCATCGATGGATAATCTGTGAGCCACACGTGATTTCCCTTCAACAAACCCGTGCTGATTTTCATTTATTAATTTACACTTTTTTAAACACTGTTCTCTGTAAAACTCCACTATTCCCTCGAAACCAGAGACTGCAGACGCTGAAATCTGGAGCAACAAACAATCTGCTGGAGGAACTCAGCGGGTCGAGCAGCATCTGTGGGGGAGGAAGGAATTGTCGACGTTTCGGGTCGAAACCCTGCATCAGCACTGAGACCGAAACGTCGACAATTCCTTTCCCCCTCATGGATGCTGCTCGACCCACTGAGTTCCTCAGCAGATGGTTTGTTGTTCTACTAATCCAGCATCTGATTGTTCAGAATTCCTAATGATCCGGCATCTGTCTCACCACTGGTCTGGAATGTGAGCCAGGGTCCAGAGTGCAAGGGGAGCATGCAGTCAAAGCTGGGGCCAGAGTCCAGAACACGGGATCAGGAACGTGGGTAGGTTGGCAACATTTGTATATTTCCCACTCTCTTTAAACTCATGGGTATAAAATTTATTACTCTACAGTGTGTAAAAAAAGTTTTAAAAATGTGTATTTGGGCATTAATAGGAGTAATAACCTGTAGTCCAGAAAATCTGCCGGATTATCAGAGTTTTACTGTACTTTCCTTAAAGGCCATTTTTACCACTGACGTCTGGCTGACTCTCACCTGTAATTCCTCTGCCTTATTTTAAACAGGGTTATTACATTGCATTCTGCAGCACCACTTCCACATCCAAGCCGGATTGGAGGACTCTAGCAGATCCTCCCTGATCTCCATCCCATCTTTGCTCTGTAACGTATCCGCACCTTGTGACTTTTTCACTGTAAAGATCGACACATTTTGAAGTGCATTATCTTTATGCATTTTATCCTCTCCAATTTTCCTGGTGCGTCATTGGATTGGTTTATTATTGTCACGTGAACCAAGATACAGTGAGAAACTTTGTTTGTGTGTTATCCAGACAGGTCATGCCATGTGCAAGTACATTGAGGTAGTTAAAAAGAAAACAATGCAGAATATAGTGTTGCAGTTACAGAGAAAGTGCAGGTGAACAAATAAAGTGCAAGGATCACGACAAGGATTTTTCTTTAGCGTATAAAAGGTCCGGCAAAGTACTTATTAACCACCCCAGCCCTGCTGCCTGCCTCTTTATTTCCCTAATTAATCCTCCATCCTCTGACTCCATTTTTGTATTTGTAGATCTGCAAAAACTTTTGAGTGCTCTTCTATTCTCCTGCTCTCTCTTTGTGCTTATTTCTTTTAATGGAACCTACACATTTTCTGTAATAGCTTGGCTCCCATGTCTTATGAAACTTTGTGAACTTCCTTTTTCGCCCCTTTTTGGATTAAATTGCTAATATTATGATCACTGGTTCCCACATGCTTTCCCATTTCATTTCCCAGAACCAGATCCAAAACTTCCTCCTTCCTCATTTGCCTGGGAACACACTAATCATAGAAGTTCTCTTGTACACAATTCAGGAATTTCCCCCTCCTCACTACCCGCCCCCCGATCTTTTCTTTACACTGTTACCACCCCGGGCTATACCACAGTTAATGAAAGTACTCAGTAGTCCCTGCATTGTTCTATAAGTTCTACAACCCTCCATTTCCCCATTTACCGACCTATGATGTACATCCAGTCATTTAATTGTTTCTTTGTTGTTGCTTAACTCTAATCATCCAGATGTTGCCTTGACCTCCTCATTCCAACTCTGTCTCATGCGTCGGTAAGTTTCTTTAATCAATAATGATTCCCTGCTCTATTCCTTGCCGACACATCTTGTGCTGTTATATTAAGTGCTTAATACCCACTTCCCTGAGTCATACTTCTGTATGACTGCATTCTCATTGTCACTGTGCCAACACTCTCTGCCCTTCAGCCTCATTACCCAGCACTAAGCACCTAGGCACGAGTCCAGGAGTTGGATCGTGCAGCACTCGATTTTTTTTAAGCCACTGCACACTCAATAATTGATTGTACCCAGAGAAGATCACACCAGCACTCACTTCTGAGTAAAATAACTGGTGGGGAGAATAAAATGGCGTTGGTGTGGGATTGGTGCAAATGGGTGCTTGAGGGTCAGTACAGACTCCTCTGACAGAGGGCCTGTTTCCATGCTGTATGACTCTGTGGACAGGGAAACCTCAGAATCAGTCCCACAGCCACTATCATTCACTATTCATGTAACATCCATTTCCACAATTAGATCTCGAGCCGCCACACTTCTATTGCCATGGAACCTACGGACTGAAATCAGGAGTGCGTTGAGCTGGTTTGTTGTTTCCCTTGTTATTCATTTGGGCGCTCAGCTGTCAGTAGCTGGATCGACAGGGCACCTTTGCGTGTTTCAGCACTGTTCAAGCATCTTCCAAAGTCCACAGTGTGTGCTGAAACCAGTCTCTCCAGTGGCTGGGATGGGTGTCTCTGGAGCGACCCCACTGACAGCACTCCGTAAATGGAGATGCCTCCTGTAGGCATGGCTGGCCACTCAGGGTGGGTCAGGGGTCCTCGAGACAAAGACACACCCTTCAGTGAAGACCCGTCTCACTGATTTTTCACGGACAGCACATCCCACCTGGATCTTGCCAACTCACAGGCTCAGATCTTGTCATCACTTCTGGTGAGATGACAATCCAACAATCTGATTAACACTCATGTACCTGAACTGCTCTCTGCATGGGGTGAGGAAGTGGGGGGGGGGGGTGTGCAAGAGAGAGGTCAAGGGGGGGGGGGGTGCGCGAGAGAGAGGTCACACTGACTGACACACTGGTTGGTTATGGCTAGAATTAACTCCTGCCTGAGCAAGGACCTGGACCCACTGCAATTTGCTTACCGCCACAATAGGTCTACAGCAGATGCAATTTCACTGATTCTCCATTCTGCTTTGGATCACCTAGGCAACAGCAAAATACATGCCAGGTTGCTGTTTATCGATTGCAGCTTGGCATTCAACACCATCGTGCCCTCAGTATTAATCAACAAGCTTCAAAACCTGGGCCTCTGTACCTCCCTCTGCAACTGGCCCAACACACTGACGCAATCATGAAGAAGGCACGCCAGCAGATCTACTTCATTAGGAGTTTGAAGAGATTTGGTATGTCACCAAAGACTCTTACAAGTTTCTATTGATGTGCGGTGGAGAGCATTCTGACTGGTTGCATCACCACCTGGTATGGAGGCTCCAATTCACAGGATCACAAGAGGCTGCAGAGGGTTGTAGACTCAGCCAGCTCCATCACGGGCACAACCCTCCCCACCATCAAGGACATCTTCAAGAAGCAGTGTCTCAAGAAGGCGGCATCCATCGCTAAGGATCCTCACCATCCGGGACATGCCCTCTTCACGTTACTACCATCGGGGAGGAGGTACAGGAGCCTGAAGACCCACACAATGTTTCAGAAACAGCTTCTTCCCCTCCGCCATCAGATTTCTGAATGTTCCATGGAGCCATGAACATTACCTCGCTATTCCCTTTTCTTTGCACTATTTATTTATTTTATAACTTATAGTAATGTTATGTTTTGCACTGTGCTGCTGCCACCAGACAACAAATTTCATGACATATGTCAGTGATAATAAACCTGATTCTGATTCTGACTCCCAGTTTCCTGGTCAAAGACTCACTGCAAGTGGCCACAACAGATCTCCATTGCTCCCAGTTTGTCACTCACTGCTGCATCAGAGAGATCATTGATCTCCGGAACTGGGATCACTTCACAGGGGCAGGTAGTGGTTGACTGGTCTCGTGACTCCCATTAATAACCCAGATCTTTTCATTATCAGAAAATGTCTCCACTCCCTTGGTATTCAGGTGGTTGTGAATCAGGAGAAGAAATTTCTGATGCCTTGTATCCAGGAGGCAATTTCACCCACTGGTGTGATCCAGTCTGGATAAAATTAATTATTGAGTGGAAATCATTTTTTTAAAAAATCCATTTTATAAGCTCACGTGCCCAAGTGCATGTTGGCTGATATAAGCTTGATGGGGACCAGACAGAATTACCACAAAGGACTCAAAGGCGTGGTTTAGTGGTGTAGCAAGTACATCCGCTGCTTCACAGCTCTAGCAACCTGGGCTCAACCCTGACCTCCGGTGCTGCCTGTGTGGAGTTTGCACGTTCTCCCTGTGATCACGTGGGTTTCCAGCTGATGCTCTGGTTTCCTCTCACGTCCCAAAGACATGCGGGTTGGTAGGCTAGTTGACCGCTATAAATTGCCTCTAGTGTATAAGTGAGTGATCGAATCTGGGAATGTGGGAAGAATAAATAGGAATGGTGTGGGATTAGTCTAAATAGGTGTGTGATGGTTGGCACACAGTTGGTGGGCTGAAGGGCCTGTTTCCATGCTGTATGCCTCTATAACTATGACTCTATGGCTTCTATGAGATGATATACTGTCGTGGTAATACAGCGATTGGATTCATGCGAAGATTGAGAACTTCAGCCTACAATGTGTAAGAAAGGAATAGAAGGAGGGGAGTATTATTAATAAAAGAAACCTTTGTAACACTGGAGCAGTGTCACCTTTATTTCTCTGATTCTTGTGGAATCCCTTCTCTCAGAGATGACCAGGACTTCAATAGGAGCAGACCATGCAGTAAATTGGAATTGTCAGATAGCAATCAAGTTCACATTGAAGGTCACATACAATGGGCAGCACAGTGGCTCAGCTGTTAGAGCCACTGCCTCACAGCACCGGAGACCCAGGTTCAATCCTGACCTGAGACGCTGTCTGTGCGGAGTTTGCAGGTTCTCTCTGTGGCCGTGTGGGTATCCCCCGGATGCTCCGGTTCGCTTTCCATATTCCAAAGACGTCCAGGTTAGCGGGTTAAGTGGCTGCTGTGAATTGTCCCTGGGGAAATGGTGGGAATGTGGGGGGAAATAAAAAATGGGATTAGCGTAGGATTAGTGTAAATGTGTGCTTGATGGTTGGCATGGAATTGGTGGGCGGAAGGGTCTGTTTCTATGCTGTATCTCTCTTTAAAACTTTTATTACAATCCTTAATATCAAATTCAATAATTTTGGATAACCATTCCAGTCCATATCATGCACTTCTTTGCTTGTCCAAGTATATCAGATTCCATTCACCTCCAAACAAGACATTCCCCAGGCACACCTTCACCAACCGCTCTCAACCAGCACCACTTCCACAGGTCCTTCCATCCCATCACAGACATCCTCTTTTTGTCCACTCTGTTCCACCCTGCTGCTCAAAATGTGTTTGATTTTTAACATTTCCAAGCCTTTGACCTGAAATGCTAACTCAGTTTCTTCCGTTTCCTGACGCCGCCTGCAAAGTGCTTCCAGCATTTTCTGACCTTTGTCCAAGAGGAATGTTGGCTGGGATACTTTCTGTTCTCTTTAAAGTGCAGCTGTGTCAGTAGCCAATGCACCTGTGGTGATGCTGGTCTGGTAATCCAAGCAACCAGCAACTCAATGCTCGCCTAAGTTGGCAGAGTGGCGCAACTGGTAGAGCTGCTACTTCACAGCTCCAGGAACCCGGGTTCGATCCTGACCTCTGCTGTTGTGGAGAGACTAAAACAGGATTCAGGTGGTGGGTGCTTGATGGTTAGCATGGACTCAGTGGGCCGAAGGACCTGATTCCATGCTGTATAACTCTAATTGGAGATTTAACTAATATCTAGAGAGTCCCTTGGGCATCCCATTCTATCTTGGGGTCATACCTTCTCAATGACTGACTGCCTTCTGCAGCCTTTGTTGTGGTCACCAGTTTGGAAACAAGAGACTGGCAATTCTTCGGCAAAGGCCTGTTTGTTGAGGGTGTGCTTCTGTGGTCATACTGAGCTGGCCAAGGTGAGTGTGCGTCACAGTGCTAATGACCTACAATGGCGGGAGATTGTGAAGGGAAGGACTTTATGGATATTTTACTCATTCGAGGCCTCGGGAAGCCAACATAATCAAGGACCCCTCCCACCCCTCTGTCTTCTCCCCTCTCCTGTTGGGCAGAAGATACAAAAGCTTGAAAGCACGTACCACAAAACTCAAGGACAGTTTCTATCCCGCTGTTATCAAACTCTAGAACGGATCTTTCATATGCTAAAAATGAACACTTGATCTCCCAGACTACCTCTTCATAGCCCTTTATTTGTCTACTTGCACTGCACTTTCCCTGTAGCTGCGACACTATCTTCTGCATTCAGGTTTTCTTTTAACTACCTTGATGTACTTAGGTATGACATGATCTGTCTGGATGGCACCCAAAGAAAAGTTTTTCACTGTATCTCAGTGCGTGTGACAACGATAACCCAATCTCATTCAGCTGCACAAGGCACCCATGGTGCTCATAGTAGAATATTACTACTTGGTGCCTTGCCAAGACTAGCAAATGGCCCCCACATATCAGGTATATTTTTGAGTGCATTACAATCTCTAGGCCTACGTTTTCTCATTGTTTTCAAGCTGTCATTATTTATTACACTGCCATTTATTATTCTTAAAAAATATGGGATTCAATAAAACACTTTGTCCACCAGTCCAGAAGTATCCAATCAAGCAGCAAAGAGGCTGCCTGCTACTCTCTGAGGGAAGGGATGGGCTGTGATGAAGGGCACATTGAGGAACCAATGGTGAATGTGGAGGCGAGGGGAGGGCAGAGTCATCAGAGACAGGAAATAACTCATGATGAAACTTCTAGGAATACATCAAATCGAAGTTAGCAACCCTGGTCAGTATCTTGGGGGGAATGGGGAATGGGTTAACCAGTGCTTGGCAAGTTACTAAAATTAGAAGTGGAGTAAAGCTGCCAGTTACTAGTTCTGGTTCAGGACTGAGCCATAACATGCAATAATTCAATGTCAGCTCCAGTGAGGAGATCTTCACTTCTTCTTCCTGTCAGCAAACACCCAATGTGTGGGAAACAGCAGTCAAGAGTTGTACTTTCCTGATTTGGAAAGTACCCTGAAGGACTGGAGTGTGTGTGTGTGTGTGTGTGTGTGTGTGTGTGTGTGTGTGTGTGTGTGTGTGTGTGTGTGTGTGTGTGTGTGTGTGTGTGTTCGCGCGCGTGTGGCATGCATGTGTGCACGTGTACATTTGTTCATGCTTACTTGTGTGCACATTTGTGCATTCACATGTCTGCATGTATGTGCCCATGTATATGTGTGTGCATGTGCATCCATGTGTGTTTACGTGAGCATGTACACATATGTGGGTGGGTGGGTGTATGTGGACGTGTGCCTGTGTGTGCATGTGTGTATTGTGTCTGTGTGCATGTGTGCGCACTCAAATATATTTGAACAAAAGCTTATGTATACATGTGTGCACATGCACACATACGTGTGTTTATTCATGTGTGAGTGTGTGCATGTGTATGTGCACATGTGTGGTGGCCATCTCGGTCACGCAAACCAAAGTAAACTTCAGTTATCTGAGGACAAAGTTGTTTACAATGGAATTCTGGTGGGATGTTCTTCACTGTGTCCCTGGAAAGGTGATGGATGAGAGAGGGTCAGTGATCAGGGACCTAGGGGGGATGATTAATTGTGCTCAAAGAGACCAGAGCATAAGTGGAGACAGTCAAGCTCGGGGCCTGGGTGAGAGGGGCTCATGAGGTCCATGGGGGGTTGTCGGAAGGTTGGCCAACTGTGTGTGTAGCCCAGATGATTCTATGCTTGTTGGGTCTCAGTGCTAGGCTGGGACCTGCTCCAAGAGATCTCCTCAGCAGCGCCTCAGAGCAATGTAGTATCATGATGTGAGTCCTCAACACTGGAGAAAACAAACATAGTTTGACAGATTGAGTGGATAGTCAGAGACTCTTCCCAGGGTGACAATGGCTAACACGAGGGGACTTAATTTTAAGGTGATTGGAGGAAGATATAAGGGGGATGTCAGGGGTAAGTTTTTTACACAGAGAGTGGTGGATGCGTGGAATGCACTGCCGACTTAGGTTGTGGGAGCAGATACATCAGGGACATTTAAGAGACTCTTAGATAGACACATGAATGATAGAGAAATGGGGGTCTAGGTGAGAGGGAAGCGTTAGATAGATCTTAGAGGAGGACAAAATATTGGCACAACATTGTGGGCCGAAGGGCCTGTACTGTGCTGTAATGTTCTATGTTCTATGTTCTAGAACACTATATTCAGTTCATTAGGGTGGCCCTGGTTTTCCTCTTGCCTATCACTTTAGTTCTCCCAAGTGGTACTCCAAGTGTGGCCTCTTGCACCAGTCTCAGCTCAATCTAAGCTCAAAGAGCATCATCTCATCTTCTGACCAGGCACAGTACCTCACCTTAGGTCTCAATTTCAGATAGCCAGCCTTTCCTATTTGTCTCCAAACTGGCCAGTTCTGATGAAGAGCCATCAACCTCTAACATTAGCTCTGTTTTGTTTACTTCTCACAGGTGCTGCCCGAACAGTTGAGTTTTTCCAGCATTCCCTTTTATTTCAAGTTTCCAGCAACTGCCGTGTTCTGTATCTCAAAGTTCCAGCACTGTTGTTTGCCCTTCTCTGCTCTGTTCTCTTTGCCTTCTATTTACACCTTCTTCAGAGAGATGAGATCCTATTAACAAGTCTTCACCACCCTCTGTCACCCAGCACCAACAGCATCCCTTTCATCAAGTCAGAGAGTTCTACAACACAGAAACAAACTCTTCCACCCAAGTCATCCATGCCGATCAGAGCTGTCCAGGTTTAACTATCCAAAATGCCATACTCCACACTTGACTGAGTTAAATTCCATCTGCCATTTCTTGGCCCACTTTCTCAGTCAATCTAGATCCTGTTGTAACCTTAGGTAACCCTCACTGTCCACTATACCGCCAATTTTGATGTCGCTCGCAAACTTACATACATCCTTGTCCAAATCGTTAATATAGATGACAAACAGCAGTGGACCTATGACTGATCCCTATGGCACACCACTGGTCACAGGCCTCCAATCTGATAAACAGCCCTCCACTACCGCCGTCTGTCTTTTACCCCAAGCCAATTTTGTATCCAATTGGCTAACTCACTCTGGATCCCATGTGATTTAATCTTCTGGACTAGCCTACCATGTGGGAC
The DNA here is from genome assembly GCF_009764475.1 of Pristis pectinata. Taxonomy (NCBI): domain Eukaryota; kingdom Metazoa; phylum Chordata; class Chondrichthyes; order Rhinopristiformes; family Pristidae; genus Pristis; species Pristis pectinata. The sequence continues at coordinate 12,166,331 of NC_067439.1, read as the reverse complement.
CGTTGTCAAGGGCCTTGCTAAAGTCGATGTAGACAACATCTACTACGCCTTTTGGTCACTCCTTTGAAAAACTCAATGAAGTTCGTGAGACACAATCTTTCACACACAAAGCCATGCTGACTTCCCTAATCAATCCTTGCTTTTCTAAATGCAGGTCGATCCTGTCTCTCAGAATCCCCTCCAGTGACTTTCCCACTACTGATGTTAGGGTCACCGGCCTGCAGTTCCCTGGCTTGTCTTAGCAGCCCTTCTTAAATAAACGGTCAAAATTAGCCACCCTCCAGTCTTTGGTACCTCACCCATAGCTAACAATGATAGAAATATCTCTGCCAGGGCCCCAGTAATTTCTTCCCTGGCTTCCCATAATGTCCTTGGGTACACTTGGTCAGGCCTTGGACATTTATCCACCTTTACACATTTTAAGACCATCAACACCACCTCTTTTGTAATGTGAATATGTTTCAGGACATCACGAGTCTTTTCCTTGAATTCCCTGAAATTTTCATGCAAATTCTCCTGGTCTCCACTCTGTGCCAGACATTTCCTTTGTTCACCTCTTCTCTGCATCTCAAAACATGTTTAACTTTTCCCAGTTCTGATGTAAGGCTCTCTCTTCACAGATGCTGCCTGACTTGCTGAGTGTTTCCAGTATTTCCTGTTCTTATTTCGAGAAACTGAATTTGGCTTTTTCATTCTTGAACTGTTGTGCAATTGTGAAATGCTCCGTACTTCAAGAAATTTTCTGAACTTAACAGTTACTGTAAAGGTTATAGCAAAAAAATGAATTGCAAATAATGAATCTTGGGCAAAACGCCCAAATATAATTGAAAAGGATAAACTTCCAGAACGAAATAGGCATCTTAAAATATGAAAACAGTCTATTTAGCCCAAGTAGTCCTTAGGAGGAGAAATTGGACATTTACATCTCTTCAAAACCATTCCACCAACAGTGGTTCAGTGGTGAACCACCTTCTTGAACTGCTGCAGTCCTTCTGGTGAAGGTGCTCCCACAGTGCTGTTAGGAAGGGAGTTCCAAGATTTAGACCGGGTGACAATGAAGGGATGGAGAGTCATGCAGTCATACAGCACGGAAACAGGCCCTTCTGCCCAACTGGTCCATGCTGACCAAGATGCACATCTAAGCTAGTCCCATTAGCCCATGTTTGGCCCACATCCCTCTAAACCTTTCCTATCCATGTACCCGTCCAAGTGTCTTTTAAATGTTGTTGATGTACCTGCCTCAACCATTTCCTCTGGCAGTTCATTCCATATACTGACCACGCTCTGGGTGAAAATGTTGCACCTTAGGGTCCCATTAAATCTCTCCCATCTCACCTTAAATCTATGCCCTCCAGTTCTTGATTCCCCAACAGTGGGAAAAAGGCCGTGCGCATTCACCCTCCCTATGCCCCTCATGATTTTATGCACCTCTATAATATCGCCCCTCATTCTCCTACACTCCTAGCCACTCCTATAACAGTCCCTCGAGTCCCTCCTAAATCTTTTCTGCACTCTTTCCAGCTTAATGGCATATTTTTTGTAGCAGGATGACCAAAACTGAACACAACATTCCAAATGCGGCCTCACCAATACCTTGTACAACTGCAACATAACATCCCAACCTCTATACTCAGTGCCCTGACTGACAAAGAGCAGTGTGCCAAAAGCCTTCTTCACCACCCTGTCTACCTGCGACGCCACTTTCAGGGAATGGCGATATGTTTCCAAGTCGGGATGGTGTGCAAGTTGGAGGGAATCTTGCAGGTGGTGGTGCGTATGTTTGGCGCCCTTGTATTTTTTTGGTGATAGCACCCACAGGGTTGGGAAGTGCTGTCGGAGTAGCCTAGGTGAGTGACTGCAGTGCATTTTGCAAACAGTACACACTGCAGCTACTGTGCCCTGGTAGGAGAGGGAATGAATGTTTAGATTGGTGGATATTGGGTGCCAGGAAAGCAGACTTCTTGAGTAACACACGAGACCGCCGATGCTGGAATCTGAAGCAGCAAACAATCTGCTGGACGAACTCAGCGGGTCGAGCAGCATCTGTGGGGGGGGAAAGGAATTGTCGACGTTTCAGGTCAAAACGCTTCATCAGGACTGAGGGTACAGAAGGAAGAGAGCCAGTATAAACAGAAGGTGAGGTGGGGGGGATGGTGGTGAGAAACGGGTAGGTGATTTCTTGAGTATTTTGGAGCTAAACTTATCCAGATGAGTGGAGAGTACTTCACCTCATGTCTGACTTGTGCTTTTTGAAGGTTGAAGAGCTTTCGAGTGTCAGGAGCTGGATCACACACTGCATGATACCCAGCCTCCGACCTTGAAGACACAGTATTTATGTGAACAGTCCAACTCAGTTTCAGGTCACTTGGGACCCTGTGGGATGTTTATGCTGGGGAACTTGGCAATGATAATATGACTGAAAGTGAAGGCTAGGAGGACAGACTCTCCCTTGTTGGCATTTGTGTGACAAAAATCTACTTGCCTCATGCCTGAACGTTGCCAAGGTTTTGCTGTGAGCAGCCACGAATTTCTCCTCACCCAAGGGATTGTGAACTGAGTTAAACATTGTGCAATCGTCAGTGAATTTGCCCAGTTCTGATCTTATGGTGAAAGGTTGTTGATGAAGCAGCTGAAGATGGTTGGGTTGAGGACACTGCTCTTGAGGAACTCCTGCAGTGATGTCCCAGGTCTGGGATGATTGACTCCAACAACCACAACCACCTTCCTTTGGGTGAGGATGACCTTTCACTGGAGTGCTTTTTGCCCCGTGCTGCACATTGACTTTAGTTCCACCAGGGTTCTTTGATGCCACACTCAGTCTCACTGCCTCGGGAAAGCAGCCAACATAATCAAGGACCCCTCCCACTCCAGTCGTTCTCTCTTCTCCCCCCCCCCTTCCATCGGGCAGAAGATAGAAAAGCTTGAGAGTCTCAAGCTATATCATGTTTAAACTTGGAAAAAATTAGGAGTGGTACTGTTGATCCTTTGCTTAAATTTGAAGATATTTGGAGTCCATTTATTCAATATTTTCACATGATATAGATCCCCTTTCAATAATTTTCCAATTTAGAGGAACGGAGTTGACAACATAATATTGCTCTGTTTCTACAGAGAAATTTCAGTCCAGTCTTTTGTTTCGTTTTTTTTTGAAATTTTTCTGTTTAGTTTAGTTTGATATATTGTTTATAATTGTTCTTATTGATTTGGGTTTTTTTCTTTCTTTTCTCTTATATATATATAATAAATCTTTTTCTTTCCTTTCTTTTATACTATATTCATTTACTAAGAGATCGTGGGATCTACAGATTTTTTAAAATATTTTATTGTTCTTTATGATTACCTATGCCATGATTGTTCTCCTTATCTCTTTGTATTACATGTACAAACACTGATGTTATATATCAATCTGTATTAATTTGAAAACTAATAAAAAGATTGAAAAAGAAAGACAAAAGCTTGAGAGCACCTATCACCAGGCTCAAGGACAGCTTCTATCGCACTGCTATCAGACTCTCGTACACTGAAGATGAACTCTTGATGTCCCAATCTACCTCGTTATCGCCTGTGCATTGTCTGTTTATCTGCACTGCACTTTCTCCGTAAATGCAACACTATATTCTGCATGCTGTTTCTCTTTTTAGTACCTCGATGTATTGTACATGCACAGAATGATCTGCTTGGCTGGCATGCAAACAAAGGCTTTTCACTGTACCTCGGTACATCTGACAATAATAAACCAATTCCAATGCTGCCTTGAAGCCAAGGGCAGTCGCTCTCACCTCACTTCTGGAATTCAGTTCATTGGGCCATGTTTGGACCAAGGCTGTAACAAGGTCTGGAGCGAAGTAGAAACGGTGAAACCCATACCAAACTTACTGGTGAGTAAATGCTACGTGTCAGCACTGCTGAAGACATCTTCATTTCGCCTTCCTGATGGTTGAGAGTAGATCTATTGGATTGGACAACATTTCACATCAAATGCTTGCATTTTTACTGTAATGAAACAACTTGTCTAGAGGTGCAGCCAGTTCTGGAGACAGAATCTTGTACCACAGCTGAGATATTGTCTGGTTCCACAGCCTTTGCTGTATCCAGCACACCCAGTTGTTTCCTGACATCATGTTGAATAAAGTTTGGCATTCCAGGATGCAAGACGATCAGATTAGTTCATCAGCAGATTTTCTTTGACTGCAGTGACAAGGCTGCAAGGTGCCACAGCCATGGTCGACTGCTGAATCACTGACAACAATTTTGGGATTTTTGCCTAAAATGAACGTGTGCAGTTATCCCAAATTAAGTGTCAGTTTTACAGTGTAATCGAACCAGATACCATTAGCTTCAGTGACAAAGGTTCTTGACTGGTAAGTAGGTTAAGGGTTACGGGAAGAGGGCAGGAGAATGGGATCGAGAGAAAGAAATCAGCCATGATTGAAGGTGGAACAGACTCAATGGGCCAAATGGCCTAATTCTGCTCCTATATTTTATGGCCCTATTACTAACTCAACATCCAGCCCAGCGTAGTCCTAATCTCAGATGCCCACCCTATTCTCTCTCACGTTTCACCGTTTCTTGCAATCATCTTTCTCAACCTTTCTTGAAGATTGTTCCAAAGGGTGTTCTCCAGACACAGTAGAAAAATATACAGGGTCACAGAGTCATACAGCACGGAAACAGGCCCTTCGGCCCACTGAGTCTGCACCGACAGCAAGCACCCATTTACACTAACCCCATGTTATTCTCCCCACATTCCCACCAACTCCTTCAGATTCTACCCCTCACCCACACACTGGGGGCAATTATACAGCAGCCAAATAACCTACCAACCTGCATGACGTGGAGGAAACTGGAGCACCTGGAGGAAACCCACACAGTCACAGGGAGAACATGCAAACTCCACACAGGCAGCACCACAGGTCGGGATTCAACCTGGATCTCTGACACCGAGATAGTGACTCTACTAATTGCGCCACTGTCCTGCCCAATGGTCAAATATTTCCCGTGATATATTCTTGTTTAAATCATGCCAGTTGCCTTTTCCACCTCCTACAAAGGGCCTTGATTATTTCTTGGTCTAAAAGGTAACACCCCTGACCATATAGCACTCACTCAGTACTGCATTGGAGAGTTAGCCTGGATTCATACAGCGTTGGGGTGTGACTTAAAACCACAACATATGGGCTCAGTGTTGAAAGTGCTAACCACTAGGCCATAGCCAAAACCTTCCACATTTTATAATCACAACTTGAGAATTCTGACTGGTTGCATCACGGCCTAGTGTGGAAACTCCAATGCACAGGAACACGGGAGGCTGTAGAGAGTGGTGGACTCAGCCCAGTTCCATTACGAGTACAGCTACCCCCACCATCGAGGACACCTACACGGGGCGATGTCTCGGGAAGGCGACATCCATCATCAGGGACCCCCACCATCTGGGCCATGCCCTCTTCTCGATGCTGCCATCAGGCAGGAGGTACAGGGGCCTGAAGATCCACACCTCAACGTTCAACAACAGCTTCTTCCCCACTGCCATCAGATCGTTGAAACGACCTGAAAATACCCTAATCCTACTTCAGACTATATTTCTTTTTCTCTCACCCTTTCTCAACTTGCACTAGTGTCATTATGTTTATTCTGTCATGTAAGTTATGCATACGGTAGTATAGCGGTTAGCGTAATGCTTTACAGTGCCAGCGACCCAGGTTCAAATCCGGCCACTGTCTGTAAGGAGTTTGTATGTTCTCCCCGCGTCTGCGTGGGTTTCCTCCGGGTGCTTCTGTTTCCTCCCACGTTCCAAAGACGTACGGGTTAGGAATTGTGGGCATGCTATGTTGGCGCCAGAAACGTGGAGACACTTGCAGGCTGCCACCAGAACACTATGCAACAAGATGCATTTCACTGTGTGTTTCACTGTACGTGTGACTAATAAAGCTATTTTATCTTATCTAATTAATGTTAATTTAAGCTAATATTAACTTAGGTTTGTCAGGTTTGTAAGGTACTGTGCTGCTGCTGCAAAAAAGCTACTATTCATGACAATTCTACGAGTATGCATGCCTGTGACAATAAACCTGAACTTGAATTTGAACTTGAATTACTTTTAGGGTCTGGTAGTGCTGGAATCTAACCCCACTCCCAGTGCCCAACCTTCTCCCATTCAATTACCGAGCTTAAAACAAAATGTTCCAATGATAGGCAGTGTGGAAGAGTGTTGGCACTTGTGCCCATGGTGTCAGGGGCAGGGTGAAAAGAGGATCACTGTTACCACTTGAACTCAATGTCATTGGGCAAAGGGAAGGAGGAGCATGGAAGAGTGCAGAGCACCGCCTACACTGACTGTTCCCGGAACTCACAGCACATTCCAAAAAGTGAAACTAATTCCCCACTTTGCATCAAAGTACGTGTTATAAAAAAATCACAATCGTACATGTCACAAGTGTATAAGGTGGCAGAATGAGGAGGGATTTCTCACAGGACTTACGAGTAGATCCAGTGTTAACGATCCCCTACCCGAAGTATCCAGAACCAGGGGTCAGGAGATTCAAAAGAAGGGATCAACCATTCAGGATGGTATTGGTATTGGTTTATTATTGTCACTTGTACTGAGGTACAGTGAAAAACTTGTCTTGCATACCAATTGTACAGATCAATTCATTACACAGTGCAGTTACATTGGGTTAGTGCAGAGTGCATTGAGTTAGTACAGAGTGCATTGAGGTAGTACAGGTAAAAGCAATAACAGTACAGAGTAAAGTGTCACAGCTGCAGAGAAAGTGCAGTGCAATAAGGTGGTGCAAGGTCACAACAAGGTAGATTGTGAGGTCAGAGTCCATCTCATCGGAGATGAGGAGAAATTTCTTCACCCAGCTCCAGGGACCTGGGTTTGATCCAGACCTCGGTTGCTGTCTGTGTGGAGTTTGCACGTTCTCTCTTGGGTGTTCCGGTTTTCTCCCACATCCCAAAGATTCACCAGTGGGTTTATTGGCTACTGTAAATCACCCCCTAGTGTAGGCAAATGGCAAAAGACTCAATAGGGAGTTGATGGGCATGTGAGAGAGATCAAGTTGCAGGGATACAGGGGATTAAAGGGTAGGCTCGTACAGGTGACAGCGTTAGGCCGAGTGTGGCAGAGGGGACAGGGGACTGGGTGGAATAAGGAATTGGGAACTGGGTGGCTGAGGGCATTTTGAATTGGTTGGCACAGGGGCCTGGGGAATGGGTGGCACAATTAGTTTGGGGATACTCAACTGAGTGAAGCCTGCCAACCTGCATCAGATGCTCAGGCTGAACTGATCGCCACAGTAGGCAGCCGATCTCTCCGGACTGAGGTCTCAGCTTGCTGCCCATTGTTGCATTGGCGAGGTTTGGCTAGGCTGCATCCACAGGTACTTTCCAGTGACCTCTGCCAGCAGTGCACGTAGATCAGCATGGGCCTTACCCTGCCAGTGAGCAGAATCCCAAACTTGAACTTCAATCATCGGCATCCCAATAAGTTGTCCGGAGTTCAGGGTGGTGAGACCCCCTCTCCCCTTCCTCTTCTGGAACACCCGGTAACAGTTATCACTGGGCTGATCACCATGCAGGGGGAGGGGACAGGGGAATGAACCAACCAAATGGAAGTAGAAGTAGGTCGACCCCCTCAAGAGAGAAGGCCAGGGGACGGAACTTAACTCTTCAAAACAAATGAGTCCAGGCCCCACTTGGCTGAGTTTTTGAGGGTGAAACTCTTGGAACTATGGCAGATGTTTGGAACCTGGAGAAGTTGTGGCATTGTCCAGCTGTGCCAACACTGCAACCCACTCCCTCTTTCCTCCTCCTCCAGCCAAAAATTCCGTGAGAAACATTACACCAACAATGGGGAGGGATCTGTGGGGAGGCTCCCATCTCACCCAGTGGGATTTGAACCAAGGTCCCAGAGACAAAAGGACAATATTCTAACTCACTGGCTGCTTCTTTATTGGTAGTTCCTGTCCGTGGATGGACTGCCGGTGACACGGAGCAGCATCACACTCCTTGGTTACCTGATCTGATGAGGAATGTGGCCAATGGCAAAACTTTATTTGCTTCAAAAATAATCCTATCATTCTCTGGAGATTCCTTCTGTCCAAGAGATTTTACATTTAGATTCATGGGAAGCTAAAAATAGCCAGATTGAAAGGACCTTCTAAAGTCCTTTATGTCATAAACACAGAGCAAAGCTCAATCGATTTATAAACATCATGTGCGGTCCAGATTGCAAAAGAAATTCCAGCCAGTTTATCTAATATTTCCCACAGGCAAAGGTTTTGTTTCCAGTTAATCAGCTTTAGGTATCTGACAAGTCAATCCAGAAACCCACCCCATGCTGTCGGGCATCTCCCTTCATGTTGGAAATTAAAAGAGAAAATGCAGGTCAGGCGGTATCTGCAGAAAGAGGAACAGAATTAACCTTTCAGGTTGAAATGTTAATTTTCATTTCAACCTTTCATTGGAATTCAGATCGGAATAAGCTGGTAGCAGGCCTCTCGTTCACAAGGCAAAGCATTGACAGGGTGGGAGTGCTGTGTGATTGTGATACGCAGCTCTGGGCGATGTTGACAAGGCTGGCATTTCTTGCCTTGATGTGGCTGCCCTGACTTAATGGGTCTATGGCTTTTGATACAGGGCAGCTTTCGAGCCCTCTTTGCGCTGAGGGAGCAGTGCCAGGGTTTCACGTCAGGCTGGAGTGAAGTAGGGTGCAGATCTTCCTTCCCTCAAGGCATTCAGGGAACCAGTTGAAGTTACTTACATTACAAGCCATTTGGCCCATTGCCAGCTCCCAGTAGATCCCATGTCCCAGCCCTCTTTCCTTCCAAGTTTTTCTCTCTCATCCATGATCCGTCAATCCCTTGGATTTTTTAGCCATTAACCTCCACTTAACGGCAATTTACGGTCCCCATTCAACCCACTGGTACGCCTTTGGGATGTGGGAGGAAACCAGAATGCTGGACAGAAGTCCGTGGTCACAGGGAGAACCTGAAAACTCCACGCGGGCAGTACCCAAGGTTGGTATTGAACCTGAGTCACTGGGTCGTGACTTCTGCTGCTCCGTGATTTACTTCACTTCGTGATTTAACCTGAACTCGAATTCTCAGGGTGTCATTGTGAGATCAAGCACTCTCACTCTGAGGATAATCAGTCCAGGGCTCTGACACTATCACGGCTCCCTGTCCTGCAACAGCTCATTACCAAAACATCACAGGCTTGACCTCTGTTAGGTCCCGGACAAGGCCAAACCCCAGGGCAAATTATTCTAAACAACTGCCCCTGCCCCTATTACCACGAATTGCCTTGTCCAGTTCTCTTGCAGGGTTATCTGATTAACGCCTGGTAGAATCTGATGGTTCCCTTGTGGGCTGCTCATGGGTAATCACGGATGGTGGGGTAACCAAGTATTGTGGCTCTGCTCCACGGTCCTGGAGAGATACTTGTTCCGGGTGCCCACTCAGATTATAACAGGAAGTCGGGCAACCAAATTCTTCCTGCCAGAGGCAGCTGATCCCTCACACCCAATGTAACTGGTCAACATATCTGATACCACTGTAGCTCTCCCATCACCCTGTTTCTGTAATCCTACAGGACCAGATGGAAAGTTGTACATTTACTGTATATATCACCGTGCACTTCCTCCTGACTTCACAAAGCACATTACAGCCAATGAAGTTCTTGTTTGAAATGTAGTTATAATTTAGCCAAGCAAGCTCCCACAAAAGGTGAGCTAATGACCCCAGTTAAGGAATAAATGTAAATTGGTTTATTATTGTCATATGTAACAAGGTACAGTGAAAAACTTTGTTTTGCATGCGACCCATACAGATCATTTCATCGCATCAGTGCATTGAAGTAGTACAAGGGGAAATCAATAACAGAATGCACAATAAAGTGTTACAGAGAAAGTGCAGTGCAGGCAGTCAATAAGGCGCAAGGGTCAAAACGAGGTAGATTGTGAGGTCAAGAGTCCATTTTTATCATAGTAGGGGACCGTTCAATAGTCTTATAACAGTGGGATAGAAGCTGCTCTTGAGCCTGGTGGTATGTGCTTTCAGACTTTTGTATCTTCTGCCTGATGGGAGGGGGGAGAAGAGAGAATATCCAGGGTGGGTGGGGTCTTTGATTATGTTGACTGCTTTACCAAGGCAACGAGAAGGGTAGACAGAGTCCATGGAGGGGAGGCTGGTGTCCGTGATGTGCTGAGCTGTGTCCACAACTCTCTGCAGTTTCTTGCGGTCTTGAGCAGAGCAGTTTGATTGGTTTGTAAGACAAGCTTTTCACTGTACCTCGGTACAAGTGACAATAATAAACCAATACCAATACCAGTTGCTATAGCAAGCTGTGATGTATCCAGATAGGATGTTTTCTGTGGTACATCGATAAAAATTGGTGAGTGTCAAACGGGACATGCTGGATTTCCTTTTCTCACAACAGAGAAGTATTTTGGTTCTTCTTCAAAATAACGCCAGGGTAACATTGAACTCAACATGAGGCTGAGATGAAGTTTGAAGCTTCAGTCTTGGTCTGTGCTTAGCTCAGGCATGGAGTCTGAATGCCTGAGGGGCAAGTATTTAAGAAACCCACTGACACATCTCTGTTCCCTCAAAGGTGAAAGAGAAGGAGGGCCCAACAATCACAAATAAGCACTGTCACACAGATAACACCAACCATCCAGCACTTTAAGTGCACAGCAGTGAAGTAAATGAGCAGAAGTTATTATGTGTATTATGTCATAAATACCTGCAGTTATCACCAGAGATTTCAGAACTTTAACCTAATCTCAGAGTTCAGATGGGAACTGTAAATGTTTTCTACTTCACTCTGTTCAACACCAGTTGAACTCCCTCAATTATACTTGATTTCTCACCTTTACCAGAATACTTGTTGTATCTCTTTTAAATGAGTAAGCATTCTGTGGTTATACAACACGCAACAAATGCTTGGAAAGACTTTCCCCTGTATATAAGTTACCCCAGGTTATTCTCTGGTGTGTGGTATGTGCTGTAATATACTATCTACTCAGTGATGCAGAACTAACTTTGATGTAAAAATACAAACTGCTGGAGGAACTCAGTGGGTCAGGCAGCATCTGTGGAGGGAAAGGGATGGCCGAAGCTTTGGGTTGAGACACTACATTGTTTATCTAGAAGTATGTTGTACTTTCCATTTTAACTAGTTCATCCCGTGTTAAAATATATGTCACAGTACATAAAATAACCAGTGCATTCCATTTGTACATGGTCTACCCGTGCTGTACGCCGTGTTGGATGATTCGTACTAGAGTACACAAAGACCATCATCACAAGTCAGTATTCCATGCTTCAAATACTAACAAAAGCTGACAATATTCAATGAGTCAGGCAGCATCTCTGGAGGGAGAAACAGGTTTAATGTTTCGGGCCAGTGGTTTTTTGAAGGTTATCAGTGAAGCATAAACTGTTTCTCTCTCTCCTGCCACCTCATCTGCTGAACATTTCTGGGACTCTCTGATTTTATTTCAGATTTCCAGCATCTGCAGCTTTTTTGCCTTTGTGCTGTGTTGCTCACAGTGTGGAAACACCTCAGGATGCAACTTATTCCGTGCTGTCTGCTCTACCCTCGGAGTATGCCAGGAATAGACCCACGATGACTGAGCTGGTGATCGGAGGAGAACTGTGCCTCATCTGGTCTCAGACTTCAGGTGGGCGCGACAGGAGGTGGGAGCTGTGAGGGGCCGGAAGTCAGGGGCTGGAGGTCAATCACTGAGCTGACGAGGGGAGTCAAATGCCTTTTCTATCCCATCCCACAACTTCATGTCAATGTAAGCTGAGCAAGGTCGCTGCTTACTTCATTGTTATTACTTACTTGTCAATATTTTAATTAAATTCATTTTTTAACATTTGAAAGTTTCCATGTTTTATTAGTTTTTTTCTCCGCAGTAAAAAAAACTCCGATAATCCGGAATCCTCAGGAGTTTGGTGGCGATGGACAGGCAGATTTCCCGGACTATTGGATGTTGCCCCTACTAATACCCAGACCCACTTTTATTTCATTTTTAACACGTTACCCAGTGGCATATAAAAATTTCCAGTGAACCTGTTGAGTTTAAAAGGAGCAGGAAAATAGACAGGCACACCGTATCCCGGCTCCACAAACCCACCCGCGTTCCTGACCCTGACCCCAGCCACAAACCCAGCCCCACCCACTGACCTCCCCCCCTCACCTGGACTCACCTATCACCTGAACTCACCTATCACCTGCCTGTGTGTGCTCCTCCCTCTCCCCCCACCTTCTTATTCTGGCTTCTGCCCTCTTCCTTTCCAGTCCTGATGAAGGGTCTCAACCCGAAATGTCAACTGTTTATTTCCCCCCATAGATGCTGCCTGCCCCGCTGAGTTCCTCCAGCACTTTTTGTGTATTGCTCCAGATTCCAGCATCTGCAGAATTTTTTGTGTCACAATGAGTAAGCCAGGTGCTGGATCACCGAGATCTCTGAATCACCAGACACTGGATTATTGGAGTTTTTCAATAGTTTTTAAACGTCCTGGACTATTCAAAAGCTGGTGAAGGCAGCGAGCAGTCAAAAGGCGTCAGGCGATCAGGGAGTGGGACATCTGTGTTACACCGCCTAACGCCTTCTCGTCCCTCAGAGCCCCCGCCACCTCACTGGACACCTCTCGGGTGTGGGGGTGTCAGCCAGTCCAATCCCCGAAAGGAAGACAAGGCAGTCACCGCACTGGGTCAAGGGAGAGCAGATAATCCCTGATACACAGGGCATCCTATACCCCACTGCGTACTGCGTGGTGGTGTAGTACTGCGTGGGACGTACTACAACATCCCACACTACCCATCCCATCCCATCTGGCACAGAGTTAAGGCAGAGAAAAGCCATGGCAGCAAGAAGGATCTAGCACAACTAATTTATGGCCAGGCAAAATATTTATTTTTGCCTGTTTTATCAATGCTTCCACAGGGCATTTCCTGCCACCTGCCAATTCTGGCTCCCTGCTATTGTGTCCCCGAGGATTTAACAACTTAGTCCTAGGAATGATCAGATAAGGAGAGTCATTTACTACATCACTTAAAAAAACAGGAACAGGTTTACTCAGTACAAACATTTCACTGCACGAATATCAGATCCTCTCAGAGACATGTGTGGCAGGAGAGAAAAGCAACAGGGAATGGTGACCATTGCGGGCAGAAGCTGGGAGGGGAGTGAGGGTGACTCAGGAGGAATATCTACATTGGTCAGGCTGCTTCTGTGGGAAGAGAAGCAGAGTTAATGTTCAAGGTCGCAGTCCCTTTCCCAGTTCTGACGGAGGGTCTTCGACCTAAACATAGACTGTTTCTCATCCCACTGACCTGCTGAGTATTTCCAGCATTTTCTGTTTTTATCTTAGATTTCCAGCATCTGCATTTTTTTTATTTTAATTCCCATGAAGGTCTGAGTTACAACATTTTATACTGTTTTCATCTGTTTTGGTAGACAAGGTCTAACCAGGGGGCTCTGGGGTTGAGGCAGATGTTTGATACAACCTGGTTGTCGCAAAAGTGAGGGGATAGAGACGGGGTAGATATGGAGATGTTTCCAGTGGTGGGAGAGTCTCGAATGAAGGGTCATAATTACAGAGCAAGGCAGCACTCATTTAAAGCTGAGTACCAATTTCTTCTCACAGAGGTGGTGAACCTCTAGAATTATCTACCCTGGAGTGCTGTGGAAGCTGGATCACTGGAGGTATTTAAAGTGGACAGACATAATTTTCTTCCTACAAAACACCTCCCACCCACTCTTCCTATTCACCTCTCGACCTCAGTGAAATTTTTCCCAAGATCTCATTCATCTCTGTTCAGAACTTGAGTTCTAATCTCTTGAGGTCATTCTGGTGGATCTATACTGTACATACAACATGTACCATGTCAACAGGCCAGTTAGGCTGAGATAGTGTGCATCACCTACACTCTGTGCTGTGAGTGTGCTCCATATAGCCAAACTAATGTGCTGCATAAAATCTTCTAAATGCTCCTATTGTGGAGGTGCATAAGGTCAGGCTGGTTTATATAGGGTAGATGGATGGAAGCAATTCCTGGTAAGTTTGGATCAAGGGCCATGGGAAAGATATAAACTTTGGGAAACAATACAAGGGGGAACTTCAGGAAAAACCTTCCACACATGGAATAGTTATGATGTGCAGTTTGCTGTCTGACACAGGATCAGTCAGCGCCTTCAAGAGAAAACTGGATAGGCATATCTGGGGAAAGAGCAAGGGAAATGGTAGCTATCAGGATTATGCATCCGGAACGCAGTGGGCTGAAGGTCTGTACTCTGTACCACAACAATTGGATGATTCTATTAGAAATTTCTATTGACTTTCATATCAAGACTTTAACCTGAACTCAAACACTCAATTAAAATTGAAAGTATAGTTATAACTTGTTGAAAGAGCAGGAAGGGGAGGTCCACCTTAATAATAGAGTCATTAACTGAATAAACCAGAGTCTAGAACAAAGAGGGCACAGCATTAAAATTAGCTCCAGCCATTCAGGCTTAATGTCAGGAAGTGCTTCTTCACAGAGTTCTGTAAAAGTGGAAATCTCTCTCTGGGTTGGTTCTATTAAAACCTTCCACAGTTTGAAATTCCTCAGCTTGGTCACTCCTCCCTTTCTCTTTTTCAAAAGAACAGTTTCTTCCAAGAATTCTCCCCAGTGGGCAATTGAAGCATCTTGAAATGCTTGATGAATTTCAGATCAAGACCAGCATCGTTTTCCAGTGGATGAAATCTCCCACTCTCAGCTCTGTCATTGTAAATCTTTCTTGCACTCACTCCAGTGCTTCAGTATCCTTTTTATATTATGACAACTAGAGCAGTGGTCTGTTCAAGGTTCACTACATTCAGCATAACTTTATGTTTCAATTCTTTCCCTTTAAGGAATTACTTCGTACCACATGGCCACATTAATCTGCACCACATCTTTCCGTAGGATGTGCGTTTGTTCTCTGGAGTTTCTTCACTCAAAGGACAGTGAGAATCAGGAGTTCTCTTCGGGATGGAGTAGATGGGGTTAAATCAAATATCAGTCATAATCTCGCTAAACAACAGGACAGGCTCAAGGAGAACACTCTAAAAAAACTTCTACAGATGTACTGTTGAAAGTATCGTAACTTGTTGTATCATGGTCTAGTACGGCAATTGAATGCGCAGGAATAATAAAAGTTGCAGAGAGTAGTGGACTCAGTCCAATACATCACCGGCACATCCCTCCCCACCGTCGGTAGTATCTACAGGAGGCGCTGCCTCAAGAAGGTAACATCTATCATTAAAGATACCCACCATCTGGGCCATGTCATCTTCTTACAGCTACCATTGGGCAGGGGTACAGAAGCCTGAAGCCCCACACCACCAGGTTCAGGAACAGCTACTTCCCTTCAACCATTCGGTTCTCGAATCAACCTGCACAACCCTAATCACTACCTCAGTATAGCAACACTATGACTGTTTTGACCACTTTACACTACAATGGACTTTGTTCTTTTTGGGTTCTAATTGTGTTCTTTCTTGTAAAAATTGTGTATAATTTATGTTTTTCTTGTGAATGCTGCTTATCTGATGCCATGTGCCTGTGATGCTGCTGCAAGTAAGTTTTTCATTGCACCTGTGCACACATGTACTTGTGCATATGACAATAAACTTGACTTTAACTTTGACGAGCTCTTGTCCTTTCATTCCTATCAGGATTCTGTGCAGACTTTCTCACAGCTCTTTAAAGAAGACTCTTGTCTGTGCCCAGCAATGAGAATCATAGGTTCATCCAACATGGAAACAGACCCTTCAGATCATTAGGTCTGTACTGTCCATCAAGCACCCATTAACAATAATCCCAGGCTAATCCCATTTTATTTAATCTCCATAGAACCATAGAACAATACAGCACAATACAGGCCCTTCGGCCCACCATGTTGTGCCGACCTTCAAACCGCTCCTAAAACTATCTAACACCTTCCTCCCACATATCCCTCTATCTTAAGTTCTCCATATGCTTATCTAACAATCTCTTGAACTTGACCAACGTATCAGCCTCCACCACCACCCCAGGCAGCGCATTCCATGCATCAACCACTCTCTGGGTTAAAAACCTCCCTCTGATGTCTCCCTTGAACTCTGCCCCCATTACCTTAAAGCCATGCCCTCTTGTATTGAGCATTGGTGCCCTGGGAAAGAGGCGCTGGCTGTCCACTCTATCTATTCCTCTTAATATTTTGTGCACCTCTATCATGTCTCCCCTCATCCTCCTTCTCTCCAAAGAGTAAAGCCCTAGCTCCTTTAGTCTCTCCTCATAATCCATACTCTCTAATCCAGGCAGCATCCTGGTAAATCTCCTCTGCACCCTTTCCAATGCTTCCACATCCTTCCTATAATGCGGTGACCAGAACTGGACACAGTACTCTAAGTGTGGTCTAACCAGAGTTTTGTAAAGCTGCATCATTACTTCACAACTCTTAAACTCGATCCCACGACTTATGAAAGCTAACATCCCATAAACTTTCTTAACTACCCTATCCACCTGTGTGGCAACTTTCAGTGATCTGTGGATATGAACCCCCAGATCCCTCTGCTCCTCCACACTGCCCAGAATCCTGCCATTTACCCTGTATTCCACCTTGGAGTTTGTCCTTCCAAAGTGTACCACCTCACACTTCTCTGGATTGAATTCCATCCGCCACTTGTCAGCCCAGCTCTGCATCCTATCAATATCCCTCTGTAAGCTTCGACAGCCCTCCACACTATCCACAACACCACCTATCTTTGTGTCATCTACAAACTTGCTAACCCACCCTTCCACCCCCTCATCTAAGTCATTAATAAATATCATAAAAAGTAGAGCTCCAAACATTTTCATCAACTCCTCCCAGATTCTACCACTCACCTACATACTAGGGGCAATCTACAGCAGCCATTTAACCCACCTGCCAGCACGTCTTTGGGGTAAGAGAGGAAATGGGAGCATCTGGGGGAAACACACACAATCTACAGCAGCCATTTAACCCACCTGCCAGCACGTCTTTGGGGTAAGAGAGGAAATGGGAGCATCTGGGGGAAACACACACAGTCACAGGGAGAATCAGAATCAGGTTTATTATCACTGACATACGTGGTGAAATTTGTTGTTTTGTGGCAGCAGTACAGTGCAAGATGTAAAAATGACCACAAGTTACCAAAAATAAATAAATTCTGCAAAAGAGGAATAATGAGGTAGTGTTCATGGACCGTTCAGAAATCTGTTGGTGGAGGGGAAGAAGCTGTTGCTGAATCGTTGGGTGTGGGTCTTCAGGCTCCCGTACCTCCTCCCCGATGGTAGTAACGAGAAGAATGTGCAAACCCCACACAAGCAGTAGCGGAGGTTAAGACTGAACCCAGATCGCTGGAGTCGTGAGGCCGTGGTTCTGCAAGCTGCACCACTGTGCCTCCCGTTTCAAAGTCCCCACCACGACCATGACAGAACAGAAGACCTGCTCCTCACTCCCTGTGCCATTTGCACGCCTTGCCTCCAACCTCCCTCACAAGCTCTCCTGGTCAATCTGAGGATGTTGAATTCATTCTCAGAATGTGGGCATTGCAAAGGAGACCTGAGATAGTGCCGATGGCTCTTAGACCCCTTGGAACAGCAATAAAAGTTAGTAATTGGTTGATTATTGTCACATGCACCAAGATACAGTGAAAAGCTTTGTTTGCGTGCCATCCAGGCAGATAATTACATACATAAGTACATCGAGATAGTACGGAAGGAAACATAATAACAGAATGCTTCGTTACAGAGAAAGTGCAGTGCAGGCAGACAAATAAAGTGCAAAAGCCATGACGAGATAGAGTGAGAAATCAAGAGTTCATTTTTATCATAAAAGAGATCTTGCACCAGTGGGATAGAAGCTGGCTTTGAGCTGGGTGGCACGTGTTCTCTTCACCTTTGTATCTTCTGCCCAATGGAAGGGGGGAAAAGAGAGAATGACCTGGGCGGACGGGTCTTCGATTATGTTGGCTGCTTTCCCGAGGCAGTGGGGAGTGTAGGCAGAGTCAGTAGAGGGGAGGCTGGTAGACAATTGGAGTTATAGTAAGGCCAGGAAATAATTCTGTAAATACGTGTTCCAGTGATGATGAATAAAAGTATCCCCCCAATTTATCCCCTCATGTCACCATTCATGGGACTTTTCATTCCAACTCACCTTACAGTGGCACGGTGGAACAGAGAATTGAGTCTTAGAAGAACTGTGACATTTCTAATCCACCTGTGGTTTCCAGACATCAGTCCTGCTTCTAATCCACTGGTCCACCTTCCCTTATCACTGAGCCTCGGAAGATTAATTTCTTCTACTCCATTCCAATTTCCCTCAGGACTCTGTGCATATTGAAGCTCGCTTATCCTCCGAGGAAGGTGGTCAAGACCTTGGGCAGGGTGTGGAGGTAATTCATGAGAATGAGAGGTTTCAATTATGCAAAGAAACTGGAGAATCTGGAATTGTTCCTAGAACAGAGAAGGTTCAGAAACATTTGACAAGGGGATTCAGAAACAGTGGTGCTGTGATGTAGACATAAAGCAGGAGGGTCAGCAAGCAGAGGTCACACATTTAAAATAATTGATACAAGAACGAGAGAGAAGAAAAAATATTTCTTTGACTGCAGTAAGTTGTTGTGACCTGAAATGATGACAGAAATACATTAACTAGTCATGGTCAAAGGGAAAAGAAAGATGTTTTATGGTGACCTCCACCACATCTGTTTAAAACTTATGAAGAAGTTGGATAAATGTTTGCAAAGTAAAAGCTTGCAGGGTTATGGAATTAGAGAGGGGAGTGAGATAGGGACTTCCTGGGGTCAGCGCAGACACGATGGGCTGTATTTCTGTACAAAACAGTTCCAAGATTCACATTCCAGCTGCGATCAGCGAACTCGGCACGCTCTCTGTAAAGGAACAATGCGAGATCTGTGTGGCGCACTGTAAGAGCACCTTCGCTCCGTCCGCCACAAAAGCAAGGATCTCCCAGTGGCCACTCACTTCAGTTCCCATACCGACATGTCGTTCCATGTCCTCCTCTACTGCCACATTGAGGCCAGACATAACAAGTTGGAGGAACAACACCCCAAAGACGTACGGGTTAGGAAGTTGTGGGCATGCTATGTTGGCGCCAGAAGCGTGGCAACACTTGCGGGCTGCCCCCAGAACACTCTACGCAAAAGATGCATTTCACTGTGTGTTTCGGTGTACATGTGACTAATAAAGATCTTATCTTATTCCGCCTTGGTAGTCTCCAACCTGACGGCCTCAACATCTATTTCTCTAACTTTCAGTAACCCCTCCCCTCTTTCTCCCCCTCTTTTTTCTCTCCCCCGCACCTTGTCTTCCTTCATTCCTGTGGCCCTATCACCCCTTGTCTTTCCCCTTCCCCCACCCTCATGACCTGCCCGTCTATTCCCCACCTCCTTCCCTTTATTCCATGGTCCACTGCCCTCTCCTACTGGATTCCATCACCTTCAGCCCTTTGCCTCTTCTACCTATCAGCTTCTTACACCTCCCCACTCCCCCAGTCACCTACTTTCCCCCTCTCACCTGGACTCACCTGTCACCTGCCAGCCTGTGCTCGTCCCCCACCCTCGACCTTCTTATTCTGGCTTCTGCCCTCTTCCTTTCCAGTCCTGATGAAGGGTCTCAACCTGAAACGTCGATTGTCCATTTCCCCCCATAGATGCTGCCTGACCCGCTGAGTTCCTCCAGCACTGTGTTTGTGTTGCTCTGTAAGAGTTAACCATGTCACCACGTCACCACATAAACAAGGCACTCCGTTCTCTCCAAGCACAGTCCTGGTTTTCCCCTCCAACTGTGTGAAACAGGAAGTTGTGGAGGCGAGTGTGTGTGTGGGGGGTGGTGTGTGTGGTGGGTTGCGGGGGGGGGGGGGGGGGGGGGTGGGACCAGGATTGTTGGTTGAACAACCACCTGCGCATTAATGCGCCTGTGTGCAGGGCCGCACAGGAAGTCCTGACCGAGTGTTGATGAAAGACTTGCAGATTATCAAGGAAGCAAACTGCACACAGAAAAATGCAAGAGTACAAGAGGCACTGGATGGGAGGGAAGCGTTCTCTGAAGGCTGATTGAAGGCTGCTGATGCCAGGCAGAGTAGTGAGTAGCTTCAGCTGGCATTTCCAGTCTGCACCTTCTTGAATGTCCAGCTCGCTGCCCTCCGCACCAACATCACACGATCTCTCCCCTCATCCAGCTGCAATCTCATCACTTGAATCAGATCAATGCCCCCGAGCTGAGGTGGATCTCTGGTGCTCAGACACACTCATTCAGGTGGGGTGTTCGACCCAACTCCCATTGGTCTCGCGTGCAGAAGAATCCCAGGGTGCAATCTGAAGAAGCGTAAAGGATCTCTCCTGATACAGTACTTTGGTATTGGTATCAGTTTATTATTGTCACTTGTACCGAGGTACAGTGAAGAACTTGTCTTGCATACTGATCATACAGGTCAATTCATTACACAGTGCATTGAGGTAGTACAGGTAAAAACAATAACAGTACAGAGTAAAATGTCACAGCTACAGAGAAAGTGCAATGCAATAAGGTGCAAGGTCACAACAAAGTAGATCGTGAGGTCAGAGTCCATCTCATCGTATAAGGGAACCGTTTAATAGTCTTATCACAGTGGGGTAGAAGCTGTCCTTGAGCCTGGTGGTATGTGCCCTCAGGCTCCTGTACCTTCTGCGTGATGGCAGAGGAGAGAAGAGAGAATGACCCGGGTGGGTGGGGTCTTTGATTATGCTGGCTGCTTCGCCCAGGCAGCGAGAGGTAAAGACAGAGTCCATGGAGGCGAGGCTGGTTTCCGTGACATGCTGGCTGGCTGTGTCTACAACTCTCTGCAGCTTCTTGCGGTCCTGGGCAGAGCAGTTGCTGTACCAAGCCGTGATGCATCCAGATAGGATGCTTTCTATGGTGCATCAATAAAAGTTAGTGAGTGTCAAAGGGGACATACTTTCTTTAGCCTCCTGAGGAAGTAGAGGCACTGGTGAGCCTTCTTGGCCATGGCATCTATGTGATTTGACCAAGACAGGCTATTGGTGATGTTCACTTCCAGGAACTTGAAGCTCTCAACCCACTGGACCTCAGCACCTTTGATGTAGACAGGTGCATGTACACCGCCCCTTCCTGAAGTCAATGACCAGCTCTTTTGTTTTGTTTATATTAAGGGCCAATTCATCCTCATCCAACATCACCCAAAACAGGTTAACTGGTTCCTGCCTTGCTGTTTATTGCTGTCTGCCAAATGAACTGTACCTAGACCTCAAGACGGTCTGGTATGAAAGGTGTGAAGTTCATTCAACCTCACTTCCCTTGCAAAGGCCCATTCCCCAGCTGGGTGGCCGATCTCCAGTATCTGCTCCTTGTAGGCAGCTTTGAAAGTGGAGGGTGACTGCCTGGAAGCCACACCGTCACAGTACAGGCCAGCTTCACTCTTTGTTCAGGCGTGCTCAGTTTGCACATGGCAGACAGAACACAGTTCTTGCAAGTGACATGGTGTAAGCACAGTTGAGTGCAGTGCTACATTGCTGAGTTCCCATCTACTACATCAATGGAAAGAAGGAAATGCTTTCATTTACAGATGACAACAGTTTGCATTTATTTAGCAGAAATGCAATAAAACATTGTTCTAGCCTCATGTCCGGAGGATATCCAATTACACATGGCTGAATTGAAAGAATAGTCAAATTGAAAAATATTGCCCAGAAATATTTTGCCCAACACAGCCAGCTCAAGCCAGAACACAAATCCATTGGTTGGCTCTAGCCTGGCAACTGGAAAATTTAGAAAGGAGTATTAGATCTTCATCACCAGTGGACTGGAGCCAGGAACAGTCCTTATTCACAGCAGACTGGAGCCAATAATAATGTTGGTTCCCAGCAGACTGAAGCCATCAGCAGTGCCATTTCCCAGCAGACAGGAGCCTGGAGTAGTGCTGGGTCCCAGTAGACTGGGCTCACCAGCCGTGCTAGTTTCCATCAGAACAGAGCCAAGGCACTACCTCAGCCCTGCTGCTCCCTCAGCACGTCGCCATTGTTGGACCAGCTAATCCTACAGCCCTGAACTGGCAGCAGAGAGACACAACAAAGGAACACCCTCCCCTTGCCTGGACGAGTGTAGCTTCAACAACAATCAATAAAGTCGACATCATCCAGGGCATTGATTGACCCCCGTCCACCTCACTAAATATTCATTCCCTCACCTGTGGTACACTTTTGCTGCAGTGTGTACCATCTGCAATAGTCACTGCATTTGCACACCCAAGCAACAGCACCTCCCAAACCCCTGACCTTTATCATCAGTTAGGACAAGGGCAGCAGGTGCACGGGAGCACCACCACTGGCAGGTTCCTCCCCTAGTCATACACCACTCTCACTTGGAAATAGATCGACATTCCTGCATGGCTGCCAGGCCTAAATCCTGGATAACACCTTTACCACACTGAGTGTCGGGAGTCCAGTAGGGAAGCTCATCAACATCTTCTCACGGGCGGTCAGGAACAGGTGTTAAATGATGGCTCTACCAATAATGCCAGTGTCCCATAAAGGGAATAAGAAATGGATACCTACCCTCTGGCCTGTTCTGTCACCACAGTATTAATGTGCTGGCCCAGTTGAGTTCCTGGTCAGTGGTAGCCTCTAAGATGTTCCTGGTGGGGTTGGTAGAACAGCAATGCAACTGAGACCTTGTGGGAATATCTTGTTATGGATGGTCGTTGCCTGGCACTTGTCTGGCTGGATGTGGCTTGCCGTTCATTGGTCAACTTCTCAGTCTTGCTGCGGATGGACTTGGGTTGGTTCACTATGTGACCAAGCCACTCTTGGTGATGGACAATGGAGTTCCCCAGCCAGAGTATATTCTGTGCCCCTGCTTCTCTCAGTGCTTCTGCCGAGTGTCGTTCAGCGTAAAGGAACGCTGATTCATCAGGTGATGGAGCACGGTAGGTTTGTCTTGATGTTATGAGGTCGAGAGTCAATGTTGAGGAAATCGCACGGCCACTCCCTCACGCTCTGTGCTAGAAACACTGACTAATTCCCAATTCCCACCCCCCCCCCCCCCACCACCATGCTTCTTCCCTTTCCTAGCCTCTTTTTTTCTACCTTTTTTCCCCTCTCTCTCCTTCCCTCTCACCCATCCCCGGTGGATCTGCTCTCCCCTCCTCCCCCGCACATATCTAACACTATCTCTTACCTGCACCTACCTATCACCACCTTATGCCCACCCCGCCTCCCTTCTTTTGTCCACCTATCACTGCTCTGCTTTTCCCTCCTATAGATTAGGTTTCCCCTTTTCCTATCTTCAGTCCTGAAGAAGGGTCCTGACCCAAAATGTTGACTGCCTGCTTTTCTCCACAGGTGCTGCCTGGCCTGCTGAGTTCCTCCAGCATCATTATATTTTTCATCTAGATTCCAGCATCTGCAGTCCTTTGTTTCTCCCAATTCCTCAACTCAGTACACCACAGACTAGAGTGAAGGTTGGGATTCTTACTTGAGTGGGACTCGGTATGACACCCAGACCCTCTTTAATTATCACTGGTTGTCAGTCAAATTTCACTGTATTTCATCACACGAAAGCTGAACTACAAAGGGACAGACAATAAGCTTCAAAAGCACTCTGCTGTAGTTGAAGAATATATAGAACTCCTCCTTCAGAACATGACACCCTCCTGGGGAAGGCCTGGGATGGAGAGCAGCAGTTTCACCAAACTGGATCTGGCTCCAAAACATTTCTGTGCATCATGTCTACGTTCCAGTAAGTCTACAACGGGAAGGGAAGGACTTCTGCAAAGAAAAAGCGTGGCCAGAAGTGGAGCAACAAACCATCTGCTGGAGGAACTCAGCAGGCCGAGCAACATGTTTGTTGGTGGTTGGGGGGGGGGGGGGGCGCGGGGGGTCGTTGGCAGTGGTGAGGGAAGAAATTGTCGAAGATTCAATCCTGATGCAGGGTTTTGACCCCAAACGTCGATAATTCCTTTCCCCCCACAGATGCTGCTCGACCTGCTGAGCTCCTCCAGCAAGTTGCTCATTGCTCCAGGTTCGAGCACCTTCAGTCTTTAGTGTCTGCAGATAACTGGAGCTCACACCCCAGAATACTGCTGAAATGGTGGGGAGAGATAAATGAAGCTGATAGATTTTTTCATAAGTCGGGCTAAAAAATAATGTGGAAATGAAGCTGGTAAATTGAGTTATGATGTATATCAGTCATCACCTTGTTAATTGAGAATGACTTTGATGGGCTGAATGTCCTCTTCCTATGTACTACTGATCTTTTCTACATGTTTCCATATGTAAATAATGCAGAACAACCAGGCACTAGTAAACTCTCTTTGTCTTCCAGGAAAAGGATGGAAATGAACTGTAAAAGTCATGAATTCAAGCCAAATGAAACAGCATGTGTTATAATATTTCTGACCTGCTGTCAAATATAAATGTGTACACATTATGAAATCTAGATTTACAGTTAAGCAATTCTGCAACTTCTGTAATTGTGCAAGACCTGAAAGTATTTTTATAACCTGGTGTTTTCTTTGGGTGGGTGACACTCTTTAGGCCAACCTTACTTCATGTATTTACAGGTCAGATGGAAACTGCAGGTTACATTTCCCAGTTGGTTCCACCCATAAACAAAACAGAAATTTTGGGTGAAGTTCTGGTCAGCCAGATCCCTGGCCATGTGGAAGCCATTTTGAGATTCCTTTTGGGAATGCAGGTATACCCCACCAGATTCCCAGGAGCAGCAGGTAAATGAGGCTCCAATTACATTGTTCATGAGTTCCATTCGTTCATCATCTCTACACATGGTGATTTAACTGGTTAAAAGATACTTTGATCTTAAAGTTCTTAACCTTGTTTTCAAATCACTCCTTTGTCTTACTCCCCCATTTCTCTGTAATCTCCTCCAGACCTAGAACATTTCCAGGCATCTGCGCTCCTACAACTCTGGCACTTTGATCATCCCCGAATTTAATCACCCCACACAAGGTCCCAGGGTCTGGAATTCCTTCCTTGCCTCCTTAGGAAGGTCCTTAAAACTCAGCCCCATGACCAGTCTCTTGTCCGTCTGGCTTGATTTACCTAAGGGGCGGAACTATGGTGCAACTGGTAGAGCCACTAGCCCACACCTCCGGAGACACAGGTTCGATCCTGACCTCCAGTGCTGTCTGTGTGGGGTTTGCAGTGTTCTCCTTGTGACCGGGTGGGTTTCGCCCGGATGCTCTGGTTTCCTCCCACATCCCAAAGACATGCGGGTTGATAGGTTAATCAGTCGCTGTAAGTAGTCTAGTGGTAAAATCTGTGGGGGAGTTGATGGGAATGTGGGGAGAATAAAATTAGGATTAACGTTGGACTTGTGTAAATGGGTGGTTGATGGTCAGCATGGATTTGATGGGCTGAATGGCCTGTTTCTGCGCTGTATGCCTCTATGCAGATACAATTGCAGCACTTAAAAGGCATTTAGACAAGTACTTGGATAGGAAAGGAAGGATACAGGCCTAATGTGGGCAAATGGGATCAGTGTAGATTAGCATTCCAATCAGTATGGACGAGTTGGGCCCAAGAGCCTGTTTCTGTACTGTACAACTCTATGACATCCCCTCATGTGGCTCAACATCCTTTTTCTTTGCTGGTGATGCTGCAGTGAACGTCTCTCCTGTAGGACTCGAACCTACAAGCACTGAACCAGAGGTGAGTGGGGATGCTTATCTAGAGCCACATCCAACACCTCGAGCAAAGAACAAAGGCCAAGGTAAAATGCCAGAAAGAATCCACCTGAGGTAGATCCAACAATGCTCTGTTAAACTGGGACAAAACAACAAAACTGGAGGGAAAAGTCATCTTCCGACTTAGTGAGGTGCTTAGCAGGGTAACCCACTCTCCACTAGGTAAAAATGGATAATCTTCTCCTTAATGTGAAGCCAGGTCATGAGGCAGCAACAAGGGTCATTACCAAGGCCCCGACTCTCCTATCAGTCTGATGTAGAAGATCCCACAGCCCCAAGAGCAGGGCAGCTCCTCCACCTATCAGAGAAGCACACAGCACAGAACAAGGCATTGTTTCCACACTTCGGAAGAGCTCTTCATTTAGCTTGGCTGCCCTGTTCTTGTCCACAGCCTGGCACTCTTTCCACTCCGACTATTTACTGAACAGCCGGAAGGTTACTGTTGAAAACGTTCGGTCAGTGTACATCAAGGTCATCACAGCATAAAAACAAAACCAGTGATTTTGGTTTTGTCCATTAACTTGTCCTGGCTGATATTTACAGTAGAGAAGCTGAACTTGACTTAAATGACACACCTAGTTGGTTCAGGGATCAGGGACTTTGGTTGTTTCTTTCCCCACTCGTGCACCCTGCGGTGTGGTGATAACTCTACATGGAATGACTGACCTTTGACTTTGTTGATCATTGCATGTTGCAATCGCCCACAAGGCTACTGGGAGTTCAAAAATCAACGTTTGATTCCTGTCAATCAGAGATACAGGCAGTGAGAAGCAACCTTGCTCGGTAGCAGGGATCAATGGATCTTATATTTGGCTCTCTACAGATGGTCTTATCTGGATGTGTTGTAGTCTTCCACAGTCTCACATGTAACGGCTGTACCTTACCTTGTAGAAGCCAAATGACAGGTCAGAATCAGAATCAGGTTTATTATCATTGACTTATATGACATGAAACTTGTTGTTTTGTGGCAGCAGCACAGTGCAAAGACATAAAGTTACTAGCAATTGCAAAAATAAATAGTGCGCAAGAAAGGAATAATGAGGCAGTGTTCATGGGTTCACAACCGTTCAGAAATCTGATGGCGGAGGGGAATCATTGAGTGTGGGTCTTCAGGCTCCTGTACCTCCTCCCCAATGATAGTAACGAGAAGAGGGCATGCCCCGGGTGGTGAGGGTCCTTAGTGATTGATGCTGCCTTCTTGAGGCACCGCCTCTTGAAGATGCCTTCGATGGTGGGGAGGGTTGTGCCTGTAATGGAGTTGGCTGAGTCTACAACCCTCTGCAGTCTCTTGCGATCCTGTGCATTGGAGACTTCATACCAGGCTGTGATGCAACTAGGTGTTGGACACCTCCTCTTACCTACCCCTGCATGACCCCACCAACGAACACCAGGCTATCATCTCCCGCACTATCACAGATCTCATTACATCGGGAAATCTCTCCTCCACAGCCTCCAACCTGATATCGTCCCAACCCTGCACTTCCCACTTCTATCTCTTACCCAAGTTCCACAAACAAGACTATCCTGGTAGACCCATTGTTTCTGCCTGTCCTGATGCAGGGTTTCAATCTGAAATGTTGACAATTCCTTTCCTCCCACAGACGATGCTCAGCCTGCTGAGCTCCCCCCAGCAGATTGTCTGTTGCTACACAATACCAGGTTCTGTGCGTGGTCAAAGCAGAAATAAATTCAGTCTGTACTGGTCACAGTAGTGGACTCAGCCCAATACATCACAGGTACATCCCTCCCCACCATCAGAAATATCTACAGGAGGTGCTTCCTCAAGAAGGCAACATCTATCATCAAAGATCCCCACCATCTGGGACATGCCATCTTCTCACAGCTACCATCAGGCAGGAGGTACAGAAGCCTGAAGTCCCACACTACCAGGTTCAGGAACAGTTACTTCCCTTCAACCATTTGGTTCCTGAACCAACCAGCACAACCCTAATCACTGCCTCAGTACAGCAACACTATAACCACTTTACACTAAAATGGACTTCGTTTTTTTTGTTCTAATTGTGTTATTCCTTGTAAAAATTGTGTATAATTTATGTTTAATTTATGTTTTTCTTGTGATTGTTGCATAACTAATGCTGTGTGCCTGTGATGCTGCTGCAAGTAAGTTTTTCATTATACCTGTGCATGCATGTACTTGTGCATAGGACTTTGACTTTTGACCTTGACAATTTTGGAGAAATAATTCTATAATGCACAATTCGGGAAATGCTGGAAACACTCAGCAGGTCAGGCAGCATCTGTGGAGGAAAAACAAACCTAAGAATTCAGGTCAATGACCTTCCATCAGAGGATGATGGAGTGGCTGTGACCTGAAATGTTAACTCTGTTTCTCTCTCCACAGACGCTGCCTGACCTACTGAGTGTTTCCAGCATTTCCTGTTTTTATTTCAGATTTCCAGCATCTGCAGTATTTTTGATTTTCATTTCTGTGGCTTCCTCTGTTAGCGTCCATCTGCTGTAAAGGATAGCACCCTTGTTACGTCCTCCAATCAGCTGAAAGCACCAGGACTAATTGCATGAGTCTCTTCACTAAATCTCACCCTCTGGCCTTCATGTGTTTATCAAACTCCCCCTCACAGGCAAACATTCATTCACCTCAACTACCACCTGTTGAATTCCACTTTCCAACCACCCTTTGCCTAACAAAGGTTTTCCTGAATCTCCTCCTGCATTTACCAGTGTATTCATAACTATGCTCTGTAATTCTGGAGTCACTCAATAGTCACCCTGTCTGATGCTTCATTCCTTTCCATATTCTTAAAATCACCAGCTGAGCACCCTTCGTGCCTTGTGAGGAGCTGACTGAGCATGGAACACATCTGCCTCTCCACTCCCTTTGCCCTTGGCTCCTCCCCTGTGCCGACAACTCTCCCTATACGTCCACCAGCAGTTAGTGGCCTCTTGCCTGATTCACAACAGCAATGTTACAAGTCAACGTCTTCAGTCCACTTACTGCCTTCTCCTATCACAACACCCTCATTGGAGCTGTCCGACTGAGTAATGGAAATCATAAGAACAGAAGAAGTTAGGAGCAGGAGTAGGCCACTCGGCCCCTCAAGCCTGCCCCGGCATTCAATATGATCTCAGCTGATCTATCCCAGGTCTCATCTCCACCTCTGTGCCAGTTCCCCACATTCCCTGATCTTTCAACAATGTATCTACTTTCTCTTTAACTACCCTCAATGATCCAGTCTCTGCAACACCCCAGGGTAGACAGTTCCAGAGATTCACCCCCCTCCCCGAGACGTTCCTACTTCCTTCAGTTTTAAATGACTGTTCCCTAATGTTGTAACTAAGTCCCCTCGATCAAGGCTCTCCCCCTCGTGAAAACACCTAGGCTGCCATCCCACCTTACATTTCAATAATATAACCCTTTAGTCCTCTAAAATCCAAACAATAGAGATTTAATTTCTTCAGCCACTTGTGATAGGAGAAGCCTCTCACCCCAGGAATTAGTCTTGTGAATCTCTTCAAGATGCCTGCAATGTCAGTATATCCTTTGTCAAATAAGGGGACCAAAACTGTGCACATTTCTCCAGGTGTGTCTTGGAAATGAGGACCAGACTCTTAGAATTGTCGCCGTACTGAGAGAGGGCCCCAAGGACAGGCCAATCTTCACCACTAGGACCTTCCTCCTAATCCTTTCTGCAGCTGAGACCATACCCAGACATTGTTGGATCAGGCAGTATCTGCAGAGGGAAGCGGACAGTCGATATTTGGGGTTGACACCCTGAATCAGGAGGGGAGGTAGTGAGGATAACGAGGAGAGTGGGGCAAGAGCTGGTAAACAATAGGTGGGTCCGGGAAGGAGGGGTTGATTAACCCTTTGAGTCAACCTTGCTCACCTGGATCCACCAATAGCCTGGAGACACAAGAGACCGCAGATGCTGGAATCTGGAGCAACACACAACCTGCTGCTGGAACTCAGCAGGTCAAGCAGCATCTGTGGGGAAAAGGCATTGTCGATGTTTCGGGTTGAAACCCTGCATCAGGACCAGTTCCGAGTTCCTCCAGCAGATTGTTTGCTGCTCCACCTATCACTTGCCAACTTTTGACCCACCCCATCCCCTCACCTCTTTATACTGGCTACCTTCCCTCTATCTTTCAGTCCATATGAAGGGTCTTGACCCAAGACGTTGACTGTCCATTTCCCTTCACAGATGCTGCCTGACCTGCTGAGTTCCTCCAGCAGCTCGGTTTTCACTCCAGATTCCAACATCCACAGTCTCTTGCGTCTCCGACATTGCTGTCTTGCGGCCGTGCTGCTGCACGCATGGCTGGTGCTCTGATCGAAAGGAGGAGAATGAAGCTCAGGAGCTGAATGTAATCATGGACAGAGAGACCAAGAGAGAAGTGGAAAAAAGATCCAACAGGCTGAGAGATTACTCGGGTAGCTCATTTCCAATACATTTTTACAGATCAGTTTTTTTTTTAAATTTCAAAAATAATCCGCATTCTTAAAAAATATGTACAGGTCGTCTCTGGGTAACAAACAAAAGTATGTAAGTCGATTTTGTCCATAAGTCAGAAAATATACAAGAAACATACCTCTACAGTATTGTACTGAATGGCATCAAAAACACATAAGACTAATAAGAAAGAACAATTACTAAAAGCAGAGAGAGAGAGAGAGAGGAAACTTGCTCTGCTGTTCATAGGAATGAACGTATGTGTGTACATTGGACTTTTGACTGTAATAATATTATGAGACCTTCCAATGTAGGGGTGTCCATAGGTGTTTTATCCCAGTTATGGCCTGTACAAGAGACGCAAAACTTAGCAAGACTTCCTTTGGATTCATGGTGTTGTCCAGTCTATATGTTGATCGTGCGGTCAATTTTTACAGATTAACGACAAAGGTTTACCCAGGGAGGTAGGAGGGTGAGTGAGATGGATAAATATTCTCAAAGACATCTTTACTCTCCTCATTTCTCAAGGTAATCCCCAGCCTGTTCACCTGTTCTGGTTAGTAGGTCTCTTCTATCACTTTTGTGAATCTTTTTCTCTGCCTTGACTTCCTTTCCATAACTGAGAGATAAGAATTCTGCACTCCTCAATGTGTGAAACTGTGCCCTGCGATGCTCAGCTCCCTCAATGCTGCAATGGATATCCCAAGGTGCAGAGGGGCTTAGGGGGTGAACCCAGAAAGTGAAAGGCACAGCATTCAGTGGTGGAGGGCAGGGGAATTAGAAGGACAGAGAGAATTTGTGAAGGTTGTGGGGCTGTGGAAGGAAGGCACAATGTCTGAAGCTGTCCCTGGAGATGTGAAGGTCGGCAACAACCTTCCCTCACCCCACAGCTGAACGTCTTTTGATGCTGTCTAAAGTCACATACATGGAACATTGAACAGTACAGCACAGGAACAGGCCCTTTGGCCCACCATGTCCGTGCTGAACATGATGCCAAATTAAACCAATCCCTTCTGCCTGCACATGATCCATTTCCCTCCATTGCCTGAATATTCATGTGCTGATCTAAAAGCCTCTTGAACACCACTATCGTATCTGCTTCCACTCCTGGCAGCACATTCCAGGCACCCACCACTCTCTGTATAAAAAACTTGCCCTGCATATCCCCTTTAAACTTTCCCCCTCTCGCATTAAAGCAACGCCCTCTAGTATTCAACATTTCTACCCTGGGAAAAAGATTCTGAGTGTCTACATTATCCATGCCTGTCATAATTTTATAAACTTCTATCAGGTCTCCACCTCCAATGCTCCAGAGAAAACAATCCAAGTCTGGCCAACCTTTCCTTATAGCTAATACCTACTTTTAAGTGGAAGATAAGAAAATTAGTGTACACAGTGGAAAATCAGGAACCTGCAAGCAAAAGTCTGATTCAAACTTTTCTTTCTCCCACCACACCCCTAATCCAGCATCCTCTCTCTGAAGAGCTGCCAACTGAGTGAATAACCAAGGACTGTAAGCAATGTTGGAACTGCTGGTGCTCCACCAGAGGAGGAGAGAAGGGCAATGAAACAAAGGATGGACAGAGAGAGACCGAGAGAGAAGGGGAAAAAATCACAGGGTGGGAGATTACATGTGCAGCTCATTTCCAATTCATTTTTGCAGATTAGCATGCAACCCGCTTGAAGCTTAAATTTAATAAACAGTAATGCTGCCAGGTTTTACCTGCATTAATCTTCCATTTAAATTCAGGGTCATGAATTCACCCTCCATTCATTTTGGCTTCAATATAATCCTCTCAGCTTCGTCCATTATGTAAAACATTTTAATTACACAAGTACCAGCTCAGCTGTCAGCTTGCTCACTCATCACGGAGAGAAAATGTGTTCACTTGGTGTGCAGGAAGCGTCCATTCTTTTAACTTCAATCCCAATTGTTCTCTTTTAACCATTTTCTCTCCTCTTTTTTCCTGAAGACCTGACTCTTTTCTGTGATGTAATCACTCTACAGCCCGTGAACTTGACCATGCGACCACTCCTGTGCCAGTCTGGACAGTACATATTGGCCAACTATTTGACTGTAGATGCATCACAAATCCCATTCCTAATGACCGGAAGGAGGATTAAGTGCAGACACTGCCAAGAGTCATACAGCATAGAAGCACCAGTCTGCGCCAGCCATCAATCATCCATTTACGCCAATCCTACGTTGATCCTATTTTATACTCTCCTCACTCCCATCAGCTCCCCCCGACGTTCTACCACTCACCTACACACAAGGGTCAATTTACAACAGCCAATTAACCCACCGACCTGCACGCCCTTTGGATGTGGGAAGAAACTGGAGCACTAGAGCAAGCCCACGTGGTCACCAGGAGAACACGCAGTCTCCAAATAGACAGTACCCATGGTGGGGATCGAACCCAGGCCACTTGCGCCATGAGGCAGTGGCTCTACTAGTGCCGCCCTGGTTATGGTAAGTGGTACGGTTTGGAAACATGCGAGTTGGGACCAATAATCCGTTTTTGCTTCTACATTTCTATGCTGGGATACAGCATCCAGGAATTCTGACTACATTGCCCTTGTCATTCTGAGAATGCTCAGGTTGCTTGGAACAGGTCAGTCCAGTCATTCCAACCTCCTCCTGCTTTCCAATCCTCCAAATGTCTGCAACCCTTAATTCTGCCTCCTCCTTCATCCCACATTTCAATGTTCCACCATCGATTGTCAGCTGCTGAGACCCAAATTCACCCCTAGACCTCACCCTAAATCTATCACCCTCCTTAAAACCTACCTCTCTGAGTAAACATTTGAGAACCATCTCATAATGTGTCTCAGTCCAAATTTTGTTTGATACCCCATGGGGCACTTTACTGTATCAGAGATGCTATGTAAATGCAGCTTCCGCGGCTGATTGAACATTGAGTTTAACTGTGGGGACAGTCTGGCCCCAGGCTCCACACTAATGAGCTACAGTTTGCTTAAGTCTTGAAGAGCATTAGCCGTTCTAATCAGCTCACCCATTTCACTGTTGCAAATTATTAGCTAGATAGTATGGGAAGAACCCAAACTGCAATTGGGAGCTAGACCTCGAGATGAGGGATTTTTCCCAACACCACGCCTCAATGAGATCGCCAGTTCTGAAGCAGTAAATTGCTAATAAGGCTTCCTCCTTATCCTTATCCCTAATCCAATCGTGCTGTAATAACTGATGAGCCATGTGTATATAACCAAAGCCCTTGCAAATATCTCAGCTCTGACAGCAGAGGGGTACGAGAAGGGAGTGTTTAACTGCAATGAACCTGTGACCTAGTAAATGGTAGCTCAGGGCCCTCAGTGACAAGCTGTGAATTTAATCGAAGCTGGTGTCAATACAGGACTACCACCACAGGAATATAATGACCTGCTCACCCCACAGTCACTCCCAATTACTCCCACAGCGCCTTCTAGATAAGCAGCACAGAAGGAGACCACTCAGCCCATTGTTCCTGCTTGCAGCTCTTTGGAAAAAGCTCTCTAATTAGCCCTGCTTTCCCTGTTACCCTGCCAATTTTTCCTTTGCAACTATTTCTCCGATTCCTTTTTGAAGTTACGATTGAATCTGCTTCCATCACCTGTCCAGACATCATTGCAGCTACGTCAAAGAGCAGTGGGAGCGAGCGACACTGTGGTGCAGCTAATAGAGCTGCTGCTTCATGGCGCCAGAGACCAGGGCTCTATCCTGACCTCGGGTGTCCTCTGTGTCGAGTTCGCAAGCACGCTGGTTTTTCCCCGGCTGTTCCAGTCTATTCCCACATCCCAAAGAGTTGCGGGTTTAAAGGTTACTTGACCACTGTAAATTGGTCTGACTGTGTGGGTCAGTGGCAGAGTCTCAGGGGAGTTGATGGGAACGTAGAGAGAATAAAATAAGATTAATGTAAGTGGGTCAGTCCAGATTCAATGGGCTGAAGGGCCTGTTGCCATGCTGTAATCATAGACACTCTATGATTGATAAGCAAAAGCTTGTGCTAAAATGCAGGACAAAGATTAGCCAGACATGATCATTGTGGCTTTATGGATCTCTCCTGTGTCTTGGATGTTAGTTATCCCTCAAACCATGTAAATAAGACTTAAATAATCTTGTCATTATGACATTGGTCTGAACTGTACTTTGGATGTACTTTGGAGATGCAAGAGAATCTGGAGCAACAAAGAATCTCCTGGAGGAACTCAGTGGGTAGAGCAGAATCTGTGAGGGGAAAGGAATTGTCAACGCTTTAGGTCAAAACCCTGCATCCAGCAGATTGTTCATTGCTCTGGAAGTACCGTGTCTCTCCCCCCGTCATGTTTCCCTTCTGTGGAGACATGGTACCCAGTGACCCTGAGGATTCAGTGCTGCAGCCATACCATGAAGCAAAGCCATCTGCAGGCAGTGACTAGGCCTCAGGAGATGGAACCAAAGGACCTGCCCCGATAGCCTTGTGCTCTCCACTCTTGCTGTCAAAATGTTTCCAACTGTCTCTGTCACTGATGACAGAGTGAAAGAGTTGAATTACATTTAAGATTTTAGATAAAATTAGTTGAAACTGCTTTTAACCCACAAAATTAATAAACAAAGGGCAGGCACAGTAGTGTAGCAGTTAGCATAATGTTATTATAGCGTCAGCGACCCAGGTTCAATTCCCGCCGCTGTCTGTAAGGAGTTTGTACGTTCTCCCTTGTCTACGTGGGTTTCCTCTGGGTGCTCCGGTTTCCTCCCACATTCTAAAGACGTACGGGTTAGGAAGTTGTGGGCGTGCTATGTTGGCGCTGGAAGCGCGATGACACTTGCGGGCTGCCCCCCAGAACACTCTGCACAAAAGACGCATCTCACTGTGTTTGGATGTACGTGTGACTAATAAAGATATTTTATCTTATCGAAAATAAAAACTTAATTGTCTGAATGATCTCCCAATCTGCCTTGTCATAGTTCTTGCACTTTGTTGTCTGCCTGCACCGCACTCACTCTGTAGCTGTAACACGATATTCTGCATTCTGTTTTTCTTTTTACTACCTCGATATACCTATGTATGGCATGACCTGGATGGCATGCAAACTAAAGCATTTCACTGTACCTCAGTACATGTGATAATAATAAACCAATACCAATGTTAGTGGACTCCATTGATTAACGGAGCCACACTTAGGTACATCCGTGTACAATCAGGTTCAGGGGCAGATATGAAACATATCCACCCTTCAGGTCAGTGATGAGCCCAAGAGCAGAGCTAAAGATCAGATGTCAAAGCAAGGACAACCAGCCCATTGTTGATGGGGTGAGAGTTACCTGCAAGGAAAGGAGCGACCATTTTACAATAGTGACTAGGCTTTGCGATGTCTGAAGCTTGGGGTCAACGTGCAATACGAATGCGCAGGAACATAAGAAGTTACAGAGAGTAGTGGACTCAGCCCAATACATCACAGGCACATCCCTCCCTACCATCGGTGGTACCTGCAGGAGGTGCTGCCTCAAGAAGGCAACATCCATCATCAAAGATCCCCACCATCTGGGACATGCCATCTTCTCGCAGCTACCATCGGGCAGAAGGTACAGAAGCCTGAAGTCCCACACCACCAGGTTCAAGAACAGCTACTTCCCTTCAACCATTTGGTTCTTGAACCAACCGGCACAACCCTAATCAGTACCTCAGTATAGCAACACTATGACCACTTTGATCACTTTGCACTTTGTTTTTTTTGTTCTATTTGTGTTCTTGCTTGCAAAAATTGTGTATAATTTATGTTTAATTTATGTTTTTCTTGTGAATGCTGCTTATCTGATGCTATGTGCCTGTGATTCTGCTGCAAGTAAGTTTTTCATTGCACCTGTGTATACATGTACTTGTGCAGATGACAACAAACTCGACTTTGACTTTGACAATTCTTTTCATCTGCTCATTCTGAGATAGTGATGTTATCACCCAGTCCTCTTCGAGCTACATTCCTTATTTTTACATAACGTGTGAACTTCTATTAATACTTACCTTTAGACACCACAAGCAATTTGGGAAGTGGAAGAGTAGGAATGATTGGGGCACAGGAAGTCAGGATGAAAAACAGTCAAGGCACCACACTTCCACCACTTGTGGGAGGGTATAATTACAGCACGACATGTTTACTTGGGTAGGTTCCATTATAAACAGAAATGCAAAGCTGACCAATGAAAGCAAGGATTTTTGGACAGGAAGTGCTTGCAAAACAATAATTGTCAGCACATAATTTTGGGTTTCCCAAAGACAAGTGGGTGGGTAAGTTAACTGATAAGTTGCTCCTAGTGTGTAGGCAAGTAGTAGAATCTGGGGGCAGTTGATGGGAACGTGGTGAGAATAAAATGGGTTTGGTGTAGGACTAGTGTCAATGGACTCTTGATGGTCAGTGCAAGTTCGATG
Organism: Pristis pectinata; assembly: GCF_009764475.1. Lineage (NCBI taxonomy): Eukaryota > Metazoa > Chordata > Chondrichthyes > Rhinopristiformes > Pristidae > Pristis > Pristis pectinata. The sequence continues at coordinate 12,129,729 of NC_067439.1, read as the reverse complement.
GGCCAAAGGCCTACTTCTGTGCTTTATGTCTCTATGACCTCTCTTAACAGAGACTTGTGGGGAAATGCTTGACAAGGACCAATATCCATGTATGATCAGTGTGATATTTTCAACTTATTCCCACAGTGATCCCCACAAGAAAAGGCCTTGAGATGAGAGGCAATGAACAGACGTTTTAACACAATGCCATTCGCTCTTTGAGACATTCTTCTGAATAGATTCCCAGAACACCTGTGAGTGATGATAACACAATGTGAAGCGTTCTCCTGGATGTCACAGTAAACACTTCATAAAGCACCAAATAATTCGATTTCAAAATACTGGAAATTGCAAGTTGGGCTACATTTCTACACTATTGGTATTGGTTTATTATTGTCACTTGTACGAGGCACAGTGGAAAACTTGTCTAGAGAAATTAAATCCCACATTATCATTTTGGATTTAACTAATCATCATGGACAATCAGGTGCTCTTCATGAGACAAGAAGAACTCCCTCAGTTTTATGTTTATCCTGATGTTAACCCTTCCCGGTAACAACCCTAGGTACTTTTCAGTTGTTTTTATATACTTTTCAGAATGCCAACATCCATGGCAAAGCCAGAACTTATCATCCTTCAGAAGGTGGTGGTGAGCCATCTATTTTCAGTCTTGGTATTGGTTTATTATTGTCACATGTACTGAAATACAGTGAAAATCTTTTGTTTCACCTGCCTTAAAAGTAGATCATTCAGAACATAAGTACATCGAGGTAGTACAAAGGAAAACAATGCAGAATGTAGTGTTGTAGCTATGGAGAAAGTGCAGTGCAGGTAAACACAGTGCACGGGTTACAACAAGGTAGATTGGGAGATCAAGAGTTCACCTATAAGTGTTAGAGAGGTCCGTTCAAGAATCTGGTAACAGTGGGACGGAAGCCGTCCTTGAGCCTGGTGGTACATGCTTTTAAGTTTTTGCTTCTTCTGCCCGACAGGAGACGGGAGAAGAGAGAATGGCCAGGGTGGGAGGAGTCTTTGATTAGGTTGGCTACTTTCCCAAGGCAGGGGGAAGTGTAGACAGAGTTAATGGAGGGGAGGCTGGTTTACATGATGGACTGGGCTGTGTCCACAACTCCCTGCACTTTCTTGCGATCTTGGGCAGCTCAGTTGCCATACCAAGCTGCAATGTGTCCGGATAGGATGCCTTCTATGGTGCATCAGTGAAAATTGGTAAGAGTCTCTGGGGGCATGCTGAATTTCCTTGGCCTTCTGAGGAAGTAGAGGTATTGATATAGAGTCTAATTGGGACATGACTGTCAACCCCGTGCTTGTTCATTACCCAGTAGGAATGGATAGGTTGCACTGTCCCAGGATTTTTTTTTATTCACTTCCTCAATCACAAGACTTTGGGGTCAATTTTACACCCCCTGTGGGTTCCGCAATGAAGGCCAATTGTCCTGGTTTAGGTTGCGGTCTCTGGTGAGGCCACTTGGAGTATTGTGTACAGTTTTGGTCACCCTGTTACAGGAAAGTTGTTATTAAATTAGAAAGAGTGCAGAAAAGATTTACCAGGATGTTGCCTGGACTTGGGGGCTTGAGTTGCAAGAGGTTGTGTGGACTAGGATTTTACTCCCTGGAATGTGGGAGATTGAGGGGTTACCTGACAGAGGTATATGAGATCACGAGGGGCATAAACAGGATGAAAGCACATAGTCTTTTTCTCAGGGAGGGGGTGCTAAAAACAAGAGGGCATAGGTTTGAGATCAGAGGCGAGAGATTTAAAAGGGGCATCAGGGGCAGCTTCTTCACGCAAAGGGTGGTGCGTATTTGGAATGAGCTGCCAGAAATAGTGGTTGAGGCAGGCACATCAGCAACATGGATTGGAGAGGTTTAGAGGGCTATGGGCCAAATGCAGGCAGATGGGACCAGCTCACTGGGCAACACAGTCGGCATGGACGAGTTGGGCCGAAGGGCCTGTTTCCATGCTGTATGACTCTATGTACCAATCATGACCGTTGCGTTTCTCAAAACATCTTGCGTTGAGGATGAAGATTATGGTGGATAACTGCTGCCTTTATCAGCTTTGGCCCTCTTTATGCTCCATTGTCTAATGATACCATGGTCACTGGACTTCACCTGGAATATTGTGACCAATGCTGTACTTAGAAGGGGAGCTGAGGAGATTTACTGGAATGGAATTAAAGCAGGAAATGCTGGAAACACTCAGCAGGTCAGGCAGCATTTTCGGAGGGAGAAACAGTTCCGGTGTCAGGTCTGTGACCCTTCATCAGAACTGGGAAAGAAACAAGTTAGTTTGGCAGCACAGAAGGCTGGGAAAAACATTAGGTGGAACAAAGGGAATTTCCCTGATATGATGAAATAATTTGAGGAGGGGAAATAAAAAAAAGGATTAATGTAGGATTAGTGTAAATAGGTGGTTGATGGTCAGCAGGGACTCGGTGGGCCAAAGGGACTATTTCTATGCTGTTTCTCTCTATGACTCTATTGTGGTTGTTATATTTTTACGCTATCTCTTTCCAAATTCTGAAACATTAACTGTTTCTCTCCCCACAGATGCTACCAGACCTGCTGAGTTTTTCCAGCATTTTCTGTTTTTACTTCAGATTTCTACCGTCCGCAGTTTTTTTGATCTTCATTTACTGGAATAGCTCTGGTGATAAAGCACTTCATTCATGTGAAGAGACAAGAGAGACTGTTTGCCCTTACAGTAGGTAAAGTCAAGGTGAGATTTAACAGAGCTGTTCAAAATCATCAGGGGTTCTGACTGTGTAGATAGGGGAACAGTGTCCAAAGACAGGAGAGATGATACCCCAGATAATTGACCTAAGGATCGGGGGAAGTTGGGAACAAGGAGAAGGTGGAATTCTTACAGGTGGAAGAGTTCTTGTGATCCAATATGGGCTGCCTGAAAGGATAGGGAAAACAGATCCAAAAATAATTTTCATAAGGGAATTTGGTAAACACTTCCAAAAGGAAAATTTTGCAAAGAGAAATTCGAGGGTTATCAAGAACAAAAGGACAGAGTTGTAAGTTGAAAGGGAGGAGGTTTAATGGGAATCTTAGGGGCAAGCCTTTTTTTTAAAGCACAGAGAGTGGTTGAGATCTGGAACGCACGGCCAGACAAGGCTGTGGAATCAGATACAGTTACGGTGTTTAAGTGGTGGTTAGACAGTCACTTAAGTAGGCAAGGCATAAGAGGGTGCAGCCCTAATGTGGGCGATCTGGATTGGTGTAGATAGATGAAAGGTTTTGGTGAGCGGAAGGGCCTGTTTCTGTGACTCTAGGACTCTGTGACTCTATGAGCAGGGCAGCAATAACTCGTCAGCTGGGTCTTCAAAGAGCCAGCATGGGTATGACGGAAAGAATGGCCTTGCTCTACACTGTAAAGGTTAATGATTCCTTAGCGTGTAACCACAGCTCCTGTCCCTGTTGTTGGTGCTAACAGCTTCATTCCAGCAGCTTTCAGTGATGGGTGTACACCAGCAATTATCTGACCACATTTAATAAAAGGCTTATTAACTCCTTCATAAAATATTCATACATGTTAAATAAAGGGAGGATTTGCCAATTTTTCTGCCTATTCAGTGCCCATCAATGCAGCATTTTTAATTACCTGTGCCCCGCACATCAAGTAGCATTGGTTATTTAAGCACCCAGTGAACCCTCCCCTGGTCTTCTTCACTGGAACACAAGTGCTCACGTTGCTTTCTTCCAAACCTTCCACAGCTTCCCTCCCCAGCTCCGCAATTTCCCCTCTCAGAGCTCCGGAGGTCAGGTTTGAACCTGATCCCAGGGGCTGGAATTTGTGACACAACGCAGTGCACCAATGAGATGCCACACCTCTGGAATTACAACAGTGCCTGTACATCACAAAGTCCGTCACTGGGCAGGAACACACTCGGAGGCGTCCCGAAGTTGGCGAAGGCAGGAGGGAGGGAGTCCCAGACCCGGTGGCAGTGTAGGAACAGTGGTACGTTTCCACATTAAGATGGTGCACGATTTGGAGGGGAATTTAAAGGTGGTGGAACCCCCTGAGTGCCTGTTGCCTTTGTCACTCTAAGTGACATTGGCCAGAGTCCAAAGGATCCCCGTCCAGCTGAAGGGAGTGGCGGGCCTTTGATTCGACCAATCCCCAGGGCTCGATGACCTGGCTGTGGCTGCGGCTGAAGGAACGTCGACAACTTCCAGGATAAGGATCGCTGAAGGTTACGGCGAAGGTGGAAGGGGGAGGAAGTACACAGACGTAAGCACAAGGAGGAGAATTTTATGTTGGAAGCACTGGAAGGCAAACAAGTGTATGGGAGCTGGACGAGCAAAATGAAGCATGGGGTAGAGCATGTGATGAGCCAAAACTGGAACTGCTGTAGTCTGGGGGTGAACCACGTTCAGTCCCAACAGGGATTGGGAATAAACAAAATAAATATGGAACAAATGGGGAAATATGGATGGTTATTTTTACAAGAACTGTATAGTCACGAGTTTAGTTTTGAATCTAAATACAAAAACCCCAGGTTTCATGACCATAGGATGAGTTTCCCCTTGTGTTTAAGCAACCTCCCTCTCTATCCTGAAGTCCCAGACCACCAGGTTCAAGAACTGCTACTTCCCTTCAACCATTCAGTTTTTGAACCAACCTGCACAACCATCATCACTACCTCAGTATACCAACACTGTGACCACTTTGATCACTTTGCACTACAATACATTGTGTATCGTTCTAATTGTGTTCTTTCTTGAAAAAACTGTGTACAATTTATGTTTAATTTATGTTTTCTTTCTTGTGAACGCTTCTTATCTGATGCTGTGACTACAATGCTGCTGCAAGTAAGTTTTTCATTGCACCTGTGCAAACACACACTTGTGCATAGGGCAATAAACTCAACTTTGACTTTTTCCCATTTCCAATCAGCCCTGATGCTCCGCTAATTCTTCTCTGAACAGGAATTCTTCACAGAGCAAGAAAGAAGAACAGAAAATACAGCAAATCTTCAGGATTAGTGATCCAGCTTGATAAACCTCTCATCAGAACTGGGATTCCAGATTACTGGGGGACAGAACACAGACAGCAATGTTTCATCTCTGCTGGGACTCACCTCGACAGGGTTCATTGTTGACTCTTTTCTTCCTGAGTTCTAGCTCCATTTTCGGAGACCGTGTATAATTAAGTACACTTCTTCCCACCACCCAGGGTAGAAATGTCAAGTACTAGTGGACGTGCATCTAAGGTGAGAGGAGGAAAGTTCAAAGGAGTTGTGCCTGGCAAGTTTTTTTCACATAGAGAGTGGTGGGTGTCTGGAACAGGCTGCCAGGTGCAGTGTGGAAGCAGATATAATAGTGGTGTTTAAGAAGCTGTTAGATAGACACATGAATACGCAGGGAATGGAGGGATATAGATCATGTGCAGGCAGAAGAGATTCAGTTTAATTCAGTATTGTGTCCAGCCCAGACATCGTGGGCTTAAGGGCCTGTTCCTTTGCTGTACTTTCCATGTTCTATGTTCACACTTCCTGTGACATCTTTCTGCGCTATCTGTTCAGGCAACATCACCTCATGTACCAGCTCGTCCGATACACCTTCTTTCTGCCCCTCCTTAAGTACTTTACGGAAGCCTGGTTCGTTTCTACTCTACTTCTCACAGCTCTGTCCTCATACCCTCTCCTCCCAGCCGACTTCCCCTTGGCCACACTTTCCATCCCACCGGCCTTCACATTCAGCAATCCTCCTTTGCCGTTCTGATGTCACACACCTTCCCCTTCCCTTTCACCATTCCCAAGGGACCGTTCCCTCCGCAACTCCCTGGTTGTCTCTTCCATCTCCACCAGCTGCTGCCCTTTTTAAGGCACCTTCCCATTCCTTCACAACACCTTTCCTTTCACGCTCCTGCCTTGCCAGCATCAATGGACCCAAAATCCTTCTGGGTGAATCAGTGATCCTTTTCTACTTCCAATGAAGTCCATTTGCTGCTCACATTATAGTTTATTTTAGGGAGCTGAAGCACAGATTGGGTGACAGCTTGACAGAACAGCTCTGTTCACTCCCAGTGTCAGAGACATTGAGTTTCCAGTTATCTCTCAGCTTTACTTCCCCATCCAATCTGACCTCCCTGTCCTCAGACTTCCAGTGAAATTCTCTGCAAACTCAAGAAATGACACCAAGAAATTTCGTCACATAACTCAAAGAAAAAGGTACTGTACAGTCGAAAAAATATATAATATTATCCAAAGACTCTGTCTACACTTCTCGCTGCCTCGGTAAAGCAGCCAACATAATCAAAGACCCCACCCGCCCCGGACATTCTCTCTTCTCCCCCCTCCCATCAGGCAGAAGATACAAAAGCCTGAAAGCACGTACAACCAGGCTCAAGGACAGCTTCTATCCCACTGTTATAAGACTATTGAACTCACCTCTTGTACGTTAGGATGGACTCCTGACCTCATGATCTACCTCGTCATGGCCCCTTTTATGATAAGATTTGACTCTTGATGGTTGCACATTGTCTGCCTGCACTGTACTTTCTCTGTAACCGTAACACTTTATTTTGCATTCTGTTACTGTTTTCCCTTGTACTACCTCAATGCACTGTTGTAATGAAATGATCTGTATGGATGGCAGTTCTTCACTGTACCTTGGTACATGTGACAATAATAAACCAATTTACCAAATTTACCTTGTGCATATTTCTGGGTGCTTCAGCACATGTCACAGAATTAATTTCTTATAAGTCTCAATAAAGTCTTCTTCTAAACTCCAAGGAATACAGACCCAAACTGTTTAGCATCTCCTTTTTTTCAATCTTTTCATTAGTTTTCAAATGAATACAGATTAATATATCAATGTTTATGCATGTAATACAAAGAGATCAGGAGAAAAATCATGACATGGATAATCATAAAGAACAATAGAGTATAAAAAAATCTGTAGATCCAATGATCTGTTAGTGAATGAATATAATATAAAAGAATGAGATTTATTATAAAATATAAAAAAGAAAAAAAACAAAACAATAAGAAAAATTATAACCAATATATCAAACCAAACTAAACTAAAGAAAAAAAAATCAAAACAAACCAAAAAACAAAAAAAAACTGGACTAAAATTTCTTGATAGAAACAGAGCAATATTATGTCATCAACTCCGTTCCTCTAAATTAAAAGGTTAATATAAGGGGATCTATATCATGTGAAAATATTGAATAAATGGACTCCAAACTTCCTCAAATTTAAGCGAAGGATCAACAGTACCATTCCTAATTTTTTCCAAGTTTAAACAAGTTTGAGAGAACCATTGAAAAGTAGTAGGGGTTTTGGATCCTTCCGTTTAAGCAAAATGGATCATTTGGCCACTAATGTAACAAAGGCAATCATACGGTTAGCGGAGGCAGATAAATGGCAGTTTAGCATCTCTTGATAGGACAACCCTCTTTTCCCAGGAATTAGCCTGGTGGATCTCCTGTGGACTACTTCCAATGCGACTGTATCCTTTTTTTTAGGTAAGGGGACCAAAGCTGTGCACAGTATTCCAGGTGTGTCCTCAGCAATACCCTGTACAAGTGTAACAAAACCTCCTTATCTCTAAACTCCAAACTCTTTGCAATAAAGGACAAAATGCAGTTTGCCTTCAGGTGGATCCTATGAATACATTGTTTTTCAGGAAGATCCAGGTAGGATGTACCATCTCTGATGGGTAAAGGATCTTTGCAGATAGATATGGGTGTTTGCCTCATCCCTGAGTACAGTGTACGGTCAGCCATGCCTACCCTGGACCTTCTGGTAATGAGGTGCTGCTAGTGATATCACTACTAGGCACCCACTCTCACCCAATGAGCAGAGAGCAGCTAAATACCGCAACAAGCACCCAAGTAGCTTAAGCACATTCTGCGGACATTGTGACGTGTTATGCAGCTTGCAGTCACTTCTGAAGCTGCCGGAAACGTCAGGAAAGTGCACTATGTGCAGTGCTCCTCATTATCCCAAGAAGGTCCCTCAAGGGTTGCAGTGTGAAGCCTCCAGCTCCAGTTTACATGGGTGTGGGCTGAAACACCTTGGTTGACGTTATCGGGTCTGTGCCTGAAGCTGGGAAATGCCCGGTGCACCAACATGGGTTCAGATAGAAATTGACCAGTCCAACTTTGCAACATTTCACCTGGAAATGTTTCTTAATGCTATTCGTAGCGGTTAGCACGACGCAATTGCAGCGCCAGCGATCGGGGTTCGATTCCCGTCACTGTCTATAAGGAGTTTGTACGTTCTCCCGTGTCTGCGTGGGTTTCCTCCTGGTGCTCTGGTTTCCTCCCACATTCTAAAAAAAAGACGTACGGGTAGGTTAATATGGGTTTAAAGTGGGCGGCGTGGACTCGTTGGGCCGGAAGCGCCTGTTACAACGCTGTAAATAAAACTTAATTTAATTTAATATAGTCTGGGTAAAGTAATTTTGAATCACATATCACTGAAATAACAACACCATCCAGTCTAATTTCAAACTAAATCTGTCTGCTATCTCAATGAAACCTCCTCTGTACCCATTTCTATATCTTATCACTACCCCATTTGCCCTGCACCACTGCCCCAATTATAATCTCTTCTGTCTTCTGTCCAATAGCAGATCTTCTTTACTACCCGTCCTTTGCACCTTCAAACTAGTTTTGGCTCCGACATTTCCCAATTCCAATGGAAACTTGAAGTGTTAACAGATTTTCACTCTCCACAGACGCTGCCTGACGTGCTGAGTGTTTCCAGCATTCTCTGTTTTTATTTTAGATGTCCAACTTTTTCGTTTCAATTGCACCTTTCACAACCTCAGAAGATTGCAGAACAATCACAGCCAATGAATCACAGAGTGGGATCAATAATGCAGGAAATGCGGCGGTGAAATTATACACAGAAAGCTCCCACAACAACAGCATGATAATAACCTGACAATCTGTGTTTTAATGACTTTACAGGTAAGTATTGGCTAGGACACTGGAGATAACTCCCTTGCTCTTTATTGAGCTCAAGCCTTGGGATCTTTTGCATCCACCTGAGATGTTAACTGCTTCTCTTTTCACAGATGCTGCCTAACCCACTGAGCATTTACTCTCATCCAAAGCACGATGCCTTCAATACTGCATTGGAATTTCAGCCTGGATTTTGTGCTCACCTCTCTGGAGTGGGAATCTTCGCAGCCGTCAGGTGCAAGAGGTGAGTAAGTTCTGCAGTTGGTCATCCATCGGATATTAACAGTGTTTCTCTCTCCGCTGATACTGCTTGTTGGCCATTTCCTACAGCTCTCTCCCCTCTTGTGCACACTCTCCTCTCCCTCTCTCTCACACCCTCTCTCCTCTCCCTCCCTCTCGCCATCTCTCACACCCACTCTCTCCATGCTCTCTCCCCCCTCTCTCTCTTCCCACCACCACTCCCCAATAACCTATCAGGTTGCTTCATTAACAGCTTATCACTATGGCAACCTTGTCATCATCCTTTCAGAGCTATTGCCTTTGTCCTGTCCATCCCTCCCTCACCCTCTCTACAATTTAAAGCTGACCCGCTCTTTGTTTCTCTGACCATAGACGCTGCCTGACCTGCTGAATGTTTCCAGCATTTTCTGTTTAGAATTTTTGGTGGTGTTGGTTAAGGGAGGAACAGAGAGGTCACTGAGAGACCCTGTTTTCCTATGAACTGGACCACAGTTTCTTAACATCCACCCGACGCAGTAAGTGGGCGAGGGTTTAACACCACACTGAGAAGATAGTGCAGCACATCCTCAGCTCTGCACCCCAGGGTCACACACTCATGTCCCTCTGGTTTTGTTGACAAGTGGCATTTTCACACAAGCTGCACAAAGTACCCAAACTAGAGGGAGAAAAAAAATTGGCCTCAGCCGGCACCAAGCTTTTCCACACAGAGGGGCTCTGAGATGAAAGAACAAACATTGGCCAGAAATCTGGCAGGTGCTCCGCACCCTTTACAGACACCATGTGATACTGAACAGGACAAGATCACAAGGTCATCACAGCTGAAGGGGGTCCATCGGTTTATTATTCTGGGAAAATCCTAAAATTCTCCCCCAGTATTATCCCTAAAATGATGTTGGCACTTTCACTTCTACCACCAGTGGAAATGTCAAAGGAAGCAGAACTTCTTGCTTTGACTCACACTTGCAATTTTCAGGGCTTAGCTGAAACCAGGCCCCTACAACCGTCCTCCTCTCTTCCTTGCGCATACTCTCCTACTCGCGCTATCCCTCCCTCCTGCTCTCCCCCCTCCCTCGCGCTCTCCCCCCTCTCTCCCTCACGCTCTTCCCGCCTCCCTACTCCCTCGCGCTCTCCCCTTTCTCCACCTCCCACTGCCGAGAAAATACTCTGAGGGAAAATGTCTGCAGGAGTTCCTTGGGGCAGTGTCCTCAGCTCAGCCATCTTCAGATGCTTCATCAAAGCCCTTCCTTCCATCGGAAGGTCAGAGTGGGGATGTTGGCAGGTGATTGCACAGTGTTTGGTTCCATTCCCAACTCCTCAGCAAATGGAGCACCCTGTGCCTGCATGTATGACAAGAACGCAAGAAAATAGGAGCAGGAGTAGGCCACTCAGCCCCTCGAGCCTGTTCTGTCGTTCAATGTGATCCATGCTGGCCTCAACTCCTCTTCTGTGTCAGTTCCCCATCGCCCTCAGTTCCTTGATCTTTCCAATATTTATCTATCTGCACCTTAAATAGATCTAATAATCTGACCTCCATTACCCTCATGGGCAGAGAATTCCAGAGATTCACCACCCCATGAGGGTAAGGCCACAACTTTCAGGGGGCTGATGTGGCACCATTTACACCCCAAAAGTGCCAGATAATAACCAGCTCCAACAAGAGGCAGTCTGACCACCTGCCCCAACACTCAATGACAATAATATTGCCAAGTCCCCCATCATCAACATCCTGGGGGTCACCATTGACTGGACCGGACACAACACTGTAGCCACAAGAGAAGATCAAAGGCTCAGCTTCCTGTGGCAAGTATAACAGTTAAATTACTGGATTAGCAGCCAAAGTTCTAGATCAATCCAGAAACACAAGTTTAAATCTCACCATGCGGCTAGGGGACTTAAAATAAAGCAACTAAATTATTAAAAATGGGATTAAATAAAGTCCCCTCAGGAATGGCAGCATTGAAACTCAGGCATTGTTGTAAAAAACATTGTTCAAGGAGAGAGACCCACTGTCCTTACCTGGTCTGGTCTTACCCATGTGATTCCACAGCCACTGAAGAGGTTAATTCTTAGTTATCTCCTCAGATCAAGGTCACCTGGGGATGGACAATCAGTCTCAGCATTGACAGTGATGCCCCCACCCCTCCATATCCCTGTTAATGAAAAAAGGTTATTAGCTGTTCTTTACCTCTCGCTGCCTTGGTGTAGCAGCCAGCATAATCAAAGACCCCACCCACCCGGTTCATTCTCTCTTCTCTCCTCCCCCATCAGGTAGAAGATACAGGAGCCTGAGGGCACGTACCACCAGACTTAAGGACAGCTTCTACCCCACTGTGATAAGACTATCGAACAGTTCCCTTATACAATGAGATGGACTATGACTTCACGATCCACCTTGTTGTGACCTTGCACCTTATTGCACTGCACTTTCTCTGTAGCTGTGACACTTTACTCTGTACTGTTATTGTTTTTACCTGTACTACCTCAATGCACTCTGTACTAACCCAATGTAACTGCACTGTGTAATGAATTGACCTGTACGATTGGTATGCAAGGCAAGTTTTTCACTGTACCTTGGTACAAGTGACAATAATAAACCAATACCTCTGATTCCCCAAATCCATCTCCACCCTCTCTAAGATGTATCACACCTGGATGAGTGCATTCAAGAAACCCAGCTGAATGGCACCCTTCCATCACTCGCCCACAATGGCTAAGGTATACACCGCCCACAAAATGCACTGCGGTTCCTCTGACAGCACCTCCTAACCCAACGGTCTCCAGCCCACGAAGGTCAGGGGCAACACCTGCATAAGAACACCACTGCCTGCTGGTTCCCCTTTGAGTCGCCCATCAACCTGATATGGAAGTACATCAACGACACACGAGGGGCAATCCACCGCGGCCAGTTGACCGACCCACCCACACAGCTGTAGATGTGGGACGAGGGCGTACCCGAGGGAAACGCATACAGTCACAGGGAGAGCATGAAAACTCCACACAGACAGCACTGGATCGCTGGAGCTGTGAGGCAGCTACCCAACTAGCTGTGCCACTGTGTCACTCTTATCTATTTTTCTCATCAGTCCCATCAATTCTTCACTGACCATCAAGCACCCCTTTACATTAATTCTATGTGAATTCCATTTTTTATTCTGTTCACATTCCCATCAACTCTCCACCCCTGCCCCCTGCCGCCAATTCTACCACTCGCCTACACACTGGGGGCAACTTACAGCGGCCAGTGAACCAAACAACCCGTGTGTGTTTGGGACGTGGGAGGAAACTGGAGCACCCGGGGGGAAACCCCCGCGGCCACAGGGAGAATGTGCAAACTCCACACAGACAGCACCCAAGGTCGGGATCAAACCCGGGTCTCCGGCGCTGTGAGGCAGCGGCACTACTAACAGCTCGACCGTGCTGCCCACCTGCAGCGGAGTCCGTGGGCCTCACAGCAGCTTCATCCTCCATCTCAGAGCTCATTGAGCTGGAGGGGAGACATTGTGCTCTGTATGAGGGAATCCTCCAAGAATAGGGCAAATGAAGGAAGAGGGGGAGGGGAGGGGATTGCTTCGAGGGTCTGTTCCTAATGCAGCAGACTGCTCCACTACCCCCTTGTTGCTGAGCTTCCAGCTGACAGACGCCTGATGGTAAAAGCCTGGATCGGGACATGCCTCTATTCACCAATTCCTGGGCAGTGGTACAACTGAATCATTTCATCTGCCTGTAGGGGTCTGAGCATGACTGACAGCTCTCTGGCACTTGGCTGCACAGAGGGGAGGCGTCTGTTGTATCCTCTCCCTTAAACCATCACTGCCTGAGAAACATCTGAAGAGCCTCTGTGGAGTGGGTGGCGAGGTCTCGCCATTCTGCAGAGCTGGGGCTGGGCTACTTGCCCTCAGCACCGAAGGGGACGGAGTTGCAATTCCAGCCTCCAATCCCGGGGTCCCAGCTCTCTCCCATCTCACTGACTTGTGGAAGCAGCCTGCGTAACGCGAACCCAGTAACAGGTACCCCTCCCCTATCCCAATCCCTGGCACCAGTCCCACTCCGACCACATGATGTTTACAAGCAACCGAAACACTGCGGTAGCTCTAAACAAACAGTGAGGCTTTGGGACAAACACAAGAAATTGGCTGCGTATTGTTTTTGCTTAACTCTTTAAATACTGGATTCGAACACATGGCCTCACCCCTTCTCTTTCCCCAAAATCCCGTCTGGGACAGTGGCGCGGCTAATAAAGCCACTGTATCACAGCAGCAGAGACCTGGGTTCGAGCCTGACCTCGGGTGCTGTCTGTGTGTGGAGTCTGCAGGAACTCCCTGTGGCCGTGTGTGGGATTCCACCCCCCCCCCCCCCCCGGGTGCTCCGGGTTCCTCCCACATCCCTGAGACTTATGGGTTGGTAGGTTAATTGGCCACTGCAAAGTGGGTGTGTGAGTGGTGAAATGGGGGCAATGGGGGGGGGGTTAATGGGAATGTGGAGATGATTACAAAATAAATGAGATTAATGTAGGATTGGTGTGAAGGAATGGCTGATGGTCAGCACAGACATGATAGGCCAAAGGGCCTGTTTCTGTTCTGCGTGACTCGATGATTCCCCTATTTTCGCTGTATTCCTCCAATTCCATCCTCTTGTACAAATCCAAGACCCCACCACCACTAGTGGCTCTGCCTTTAGAGGCCCCAACTTCTAGGATTCCCTCCCTAAACCTCTCTGCCTTGCTAGCCCTCTCTGCCGCCTTAAGTTACCTGAAGGCATTCCTCCCTAGCTGACGCCTTGGTTACCTGTCTCCTTCTGCTCCTCTTGTGGCCCCATGCTAATGCTCATAGTTCATCTGGGGTTATCATAAAGTTAACGGCATTACATAAATTTAATTTGTTTCATTTTCTCCCTGACTCTGATATTTCTGTGTTTCCAGGTGCAGTCACTAACACACATCCCACTTCTGCTCTGTTGTTGTCCCATTATAAAACTCTGAAACAGGACATTGGCAGTGCTGGTACAGCAGATTTCCGGACTATTGGATGTTACTTGCACTAATACTAAAACCTTTTTATTTCTCTTTTTACCCCCAACAGTATAATAAATTCTCCAATGCTCTCGTTAAGTTTAAAGGATACAGGAAATACACAAGAACTCCAGCCTTATCCACATTCCTGACCCCTGGTGTTCCGGACTCCAACTGCACACCCAAGTAGCAGCCACCCTCTAGATCCCAGCACCACTTTCTGGACTAATGAGTGAGCCAGATCCCAAACCATCAGGATTTCCAAACAATCAGATGCCGGATTATCAGAGTTATACTGGACACAGGAACTCTCTTTCTCACGTGGAGTGGGTGGGGGGATAAGAGGCAGGCTGTTTGAGTGATCAGAGGTGCTGTACAGATTAGGAGGTGCCCAGGACTGCGTGTGGTCAATCTGGAATTGGAATATTATTGTCACGTGTACTGAGATACAGTGAAAAGCTTTTCCGGACAGATCATTCAATACGCAAGTACATTGAGGTAGTAAAAAGGAAAACAGAATGCAGAATACAGTGTTACAGTTACAGAGAAAGTGCAGTGCAGGCAGACAAATAAAGTGCAAGGGCCACGACAAGGTTGATTGGGAGATCATCTTTTAGTGTATGAGAGGCCTGTTCAAGAGTCTGATAACAGCGAGATAGAAGCTGTCCTTGAGCCTGGTGGTGTGTGTTCTCAGGCGTTAGTACTTTCTGATTAAAGTACAGTTGAAGTTGATATACCACCGTTAGGGAGGCTGTTCCATGATCCTGTCACTCTGTGACCCTTGCTACTAATTTCCAGATGCATAAAGAGAACAGTTTTGCCTTATATCATTGGATAGCGAAGTAAAAGCTTACAATGTTGATTCAGCCTGAACCCAGAGTGAGGCAAAATCAGTAATGAGGGGGATGCACACTCTAAATGCAGGGCTAAGCAGTTTTCTGATGGAGGGCCTCAGATCTGAAAGGTTGACTGTTTCTCTCTCCACAGAGGCTGCCTGACTTGCGGAGTGTTTCCAGAATTTTCTCTTCTTATTTCAGACCACCAGCACCTGCAGATTTTTTGTTTGATTTTCATGGGCCAAACACCTCTTTGTTTGAGATTTAATTTTCCCCTCCATTTCCTCTGAATCTAGGACACTTGGCCTGCAGCCTCTGCATCATGACGCAGCGAGGAAGGAAACAGCTCCCTGTTGTTGCAGTTGGCTGAGCTTCAGGCACGGCCAGCAAACAACACTGGCACAGCCTCGCCTGACAGGACTGTTACCCTGCATTCAAAGACCAATGAGTTTCACCCAAGCCCTGGTGAGCTTAGGGAAAGAGGTACTGATATTCCTTACTCAAGGAGCACACATTCTGGGGCTGGAGTTTTGTAAAGAGCCACTTTAACACTGTTGATAATTCTCAGAGCTGACCCCAGCCAGCAACTTTACCAAGAGCTACGGTATCTATTATGCACAACAACACATCCAGGGAACTAATGCAACAAGATATCACACAGAGCCACTAAGGACAGATTCTCTCAGGTAACACCGTGGGTGGTACAGTGGTGCAGCTAATAAAACTGCTGCCTCAAAACTCCAGCAACCCAGCTTCAATCCTGACCTTGGTTGCTGTCTGCCTGGAGTTTGCACGCTCTCCCTGCGACTGCATGGGTTTCCTCTGGTTTGCTCCCACATCCCAAAGGCGTATTGTTTTGTAGGTTAATTGGGCCGCTGTAAATTGCCCTTATGTGTAGGTGAGTTGGAGAATCTGGGGGGAGTTGAGGAGAAGGCAGGGAGAATAAAAAATGAAATTGATGTAGGATCATGTAAATGGGAGGTTGATGCTCAGTGTAGACTTGAGGGGCAGAAGGGCCTGCTTCCGTGCTCTATGACTAGACGCCTGATTGACAGGGTAGGTTTTAGAGAGGAGAGGTGCAGAAGTCCAAGGAGAGAATTCCAGAACTCTGGACTTCAGCAGCTGTTGGCGCAAATACTCTGGTATGACCTGGAATAGCAGCCATGGAACATGGAATCTTCCCACAGGAACCACAAATACTAACCCAGTTGTCGAATTGGGAAGTCTAGGGAATGAGGAGTTTGAATACAGGATAAGGATCATTCATTCACTGCAGTTTCCGACTCTTTACGTACCACTGCTCACTGGTGCTCAAAGCAACACCAGAGTCCAAGAGGCAAGAGCCCTGATTAATGAACTGTATTGGTGCTAATTGACAGTAATTGACAAATAGGATGATAACTGGTTATCTATTCAGTAACCGACCAGTATTCACAGAGCCTGTCTGGAAGTGAACCAGCCATCGGGCTTTAAATGGAGATAGAAGATGCCAGAATCTGGAGCAATAAACAAGCTGCTGGAGGAACTCATCGGGTCAAGCAGTGTCTGTGGAGGCAGAGGGATGGTCGACGTTTCAGGTTGAACCCCTGCATCAGGACTGAGAATGTAGAGGGAAGACAGCCAGTACAGAGAGGAGAGGGGGAGGGATGAGGCAGGGGCTGGGAGGTGATAGGTTGAACCAGGTGAGGACGGAGATGATGGGGAGGGGGAGGGGGGAGATGATGAGGAGGGGGAGGGGGGAGATCGGGGGGAGGGTGAGGGGGATATAATGGGGAGGGTGAGGAGGGAGATCAGGGGGAGGGTGAGGGGGATATGATGGGGAGGGTGAGGAGGGAGATCAGGGGGAGGGTGAGGGGGATATGATGGGGAGGGGGAGGAGGGAGATCAGGGGGAGGGTGAGGGGGATATGATGGGGAGGGGGAGGGGGGAGATCAGGGGAGGGTGAGGAGGGAGATTAGGGGAGGGGGAGGGGGAGGGGGAGGGGGGAGTTGAGAGACAAAGGCTGCTGTAAATAGGTGGAAAGAGATGAGAGGAAAAAAAACAATGAGCAGATGGAGCCGGGATGGAGGGTGGAGGGTGGAGGGTGGAGAGGGGAGGGTGGAGAGGGGAGGGGTGGTGGGCAGATGGTGCCAGGGTGGAGGGTGGAGGGTGGAGAGGGGAGGGGTGGTGGGCAGATGGTGCCAGGGTGGAGGGTGGAGGGTGGAGGGTGGAGAGGGGAGGGGTGGTGGGCAGATGGTGCCGGGGTAGAGGGTGGAGGGTGGAGGGTGGAGAGGGGAGGGGTGGTGGGCAGATGGTGCCAGGGTGCAGGGTGGAGGGTGGAGAGGGGAGTGGTGGTGGGCAGATTGAACCAGGTGAGGGAGGGTAGGCCAGGGGAGAAGGTACCAGGTAGATGGGTGTCTGGGTGATGGGCAGATGGGGATGTGTGAACAGAGGGAGATAAACCGAGGTGGGACCAGCAGGAGTGGGACCAGCACCCCATTCCACCTGGGCCAATGGTATGAACATTGAATTTTCCAGTTTCAGGTTCCACATCCCAAGCATTCATTTCCCACTTCTACCGGTTCTCCGTCCCTTTGCTCACACTCTGCCCATCACCCACACACCCATCCATCTGGGCATCTTCTGCCCTGACCTACCCCCCCCCCCACCCATCCCCTTCCCCCATCTCGTTCCATCTCCCCGTGGATGAGATTCTGCCATCCTTACTCTCTCTGGCCTGGATGTGATTCCAGACCCATTCCGTGTGGTTGGCTCTACCTGCCTCCTCAGTTCTGGGGTAATTAGGGATGGACAATAGATGCTGGCAACACCCACAGTCTGTGAGTTAAAAATAAAACCCCGAAAAATTCTCTGCATCCACCCGATCAATCCCTTTTATTATTTTAATGAGGTCACACATCACCTCTTAGAGCAGAACTCATCCAGTTCAACCACTCCTGGATCTTTAAGCTCTCAGTTCTAATATCAATCTTTTTTCACTGAGGTCTCTATGTTGTTTTTGTAATGTGTGGATAAATACTGTTCACTGTACTCAGTGCGGTTCAAGATAACCTGATTCATTTTTTGCTCTTACTTTCAATTATATTATCTGTAGATCAAACTTTTTCCTCACTATCATCTTCCAATAAAAGTCTAAATTTTATACTTGCTGTACTCAGTTAATGTCTAAAAGGCATTAACTCTTAGCTTTGCCCTTTAATTGTTACACTTATGAACCTGACCTTGATGTACAGACAGCCTGCCTAGCTTGGAGACCAATGAGTGTGACTTTGTGGCTCTTGTACTGTAGCCTATAGCTCAGTGGTTAACACCTTTACCTTTAAGTCAGAAAGTTGTGGGTTTAACGGTCATTCTGGGTACCTGAACAGAATATCTGGCGGACACTCCAGCCGAGAATATTTGGCCAAACTTCAGTTCAAGAGCAGCACCAAATGCAATCTGCGGTGCACACTTACGAGAATTAATTGTCCCAGTTACTATGTTGGTGAGGGCCAAGTTTGTACCCATTGATTGCTTGCTAGACCTATCCCGGTCACAATGTCAATCAGAATGCTATGCACATTGGACAGCAGTGCTGACTTTTTGAAGTTACTACAGCTAACACCTGCTCTTAATCATTTACAGCTGCAGGAAGGAACTCCCATCAGTGCTGTTAAAGGGATCATCCACTATGTACAGGTTAATTACTGACTGACTTCTTCTGGCTGTTGTTAGGAATGTTACAACCCTTTGGTGCTTTCTAGGGTTGTACAGGAAATGATGTGTGAAGTCTTTTCGGGTTCAGGCTAGGCGTGAGTGGTCATTGCTCTTGGATTGCAGTGGGAGCACAAGAATAAGCAGAAGGCAGGCAAAGCAAGATCCCAACTGGATGACTGATGAAGATGTTACGGTCCATATTCTCAGATGGAGCTGGGGTTGCTCAGGGAACTGTTCTGCTGTCTGGGCAAGGAGCAACATGTGAGACATCTCCATTCCATACGGACACCCTCACTGAAACCTATCACCTCCTGCAGCCACAACTAACCTCAAAGCAGGACAGGGACTGCATCGCCTGTGTCCATGGCAATAACTTTTTTTACATCTGTCTCCTTGCAGTCTGCAGCTGGAGAGAGCCGTAACCTCTCTCGGTTTGTGTGGAGCACTTTATACTGACACATTCTGATCAAAGAGAGCTGACCCTGTTTCATTCCCTGAGGCAGTGAGACCAAAAGCAAAATACTGCAGATGCTGAACATCTGAAATAAAAGTAGAAAATGCTGGACATACTCAGGCACGATCTGAAGACAGAGAAACAGAGTTAATACTTCAGGTCAATAACATTTCATCAGAACTGGAGAAATTTGGAGATAAAATTTTAAGAAGGAGAAGAATTATAGAGTTGTACAGCACAGGAACAGGCCCTTCAGCCCATCATATCCATGCCGTCCATTTTACCTATGTATACTAATCCTATATACCTGCGTTAGGTCCGTAACCTTGCAGGGGGAGTGGTGGAGAGAGCACAAGGGAAGATCTGCAGTAGGGAGAAAGGCAGGAGAGATCAAATAACGAAGGGAACCCATAGTTCAAGGTAAAGGGAGGTAATGAAGGAATCAGTGAGTAATGGAGATACGAGACTGCAGACGCTGGAATCTGAGGCAACAAACAAACTGCTGGAGGATCTCAGCAGGCTGAGCAGCATCTGATGCACGGTTTCGACCTGAAGCGTCAACAATCCCTTTCTCCCCACAAAGGCTGCTCAACCCGTTGAGTTCCTCCAGCAGATTGATGTTGTTCTCAATGGAAGGTGCTCGGATGAAAGAACTACAAAGGGCTACTGTTGTCCAGGATAGCTGCCCTGCTTCCTACATTACAACAAAAATAATTTGTTGGCTGTAACGTGTCTCAGGACAACCTGAGTGGGGAAAAAAGAATTTTTATTCCTATAGCATCTTTCACCTCCTCGGGATGTCTCAAAGCACTCTACAGCCCTCTGAAGGGGAATCACTGCTGGAAGGGAACAGCGAACATTCCTCAGGGTAGGCTCCTACAAACACCAGTCATAATGAGTAACAGATAATCTGAAACAGCTAATTGAGGTATAACTTTTATCCTTTACATCTCCCCCTGTTCATTGAAAGGGTGCCACAGGATCTTTTGAATCTACCTGCAGACAGACTATCCAAAGGCAACAGCAGTACACATCAGGTTAAATCCCAACACCCATCGCTCAGAAAGAGGGGGGTATTGCCAAACCCACCATTTCATACACACAGAGTCCACAATGATGCTCATTGTACCAGTCTCCACCTAACTGAGGAACCAGTTGACAAACACAACATAATGGTAGGGTTAAAAGGAAGAGTTGCATTTATATAGCCAGCTTTCAAGTTGTCCTAAAACACAGTGTAACCAATAAGGCATTCTTGAAGTGCAATCCCTATAGGAAACGTCAGCCAGTTTTAACTTAAAGATCCCATAAATAGCAATGCTATAATAATTAGATAATCAGTTTTTAATGATGCGTGACAGATAAACATCAGTTGAGACACAATGGGCAACTCCCAAATCTCCCATAGGATGCCACAGGATACCTGTTAAGGAGGTGGGTACAGTATTGGTATTGGTATTGGTTTATTATTGTCACTTGTACTGAGGTACAGTGAAAAACTTGTCTTGCATAACGTTCCTACAGATCAATTCATTACACAGTGCATTGAGGTAGTACAGGGTAAAAACAATAACAGAATACAGAGTAAAGTGTCACAGCTACAGGGAAGTGCATTGCAGGTAGACAATAAGGTGCAAGGTCAAACAAGGTAGATTGTGAGATCAAGAGTCCATCTCATTGTATAAGGGAACCATTCAATAGTCACCACCATGAGATAGAAGCTGTCCTTGAGCCTGGTGGTACGTGCCCTCAGGCTCCTGTATCTTCTGCCTGATGGGAGAGGGGAGAAGAGAGAATGACCCGGGTGGGTGGGGTCTTTGATTATGCTGGCTGCTTCACCAAGGCAGCGAGAGGTATAGACAGAGTCCATGGAGGGGAGGCTGGTTTCCGTGATGCGCTGGGTTGTGTCCACAACACTCTGCAGTTCTTTGTGATCCTGGGCAGTGCAGTTGCCGTACCAAGCCGTGATGCATCCAGATAGGATACTTTCAATGGTGCATCAATAAAAGGATACTTTCAATGGTGCATCAATAAAAATTGGTGAGTGTCAAAGGGGACATGCCAAATTTCTTTAGCTTCCTCAGGAAGTAGAGGCACAGTCCTTCATCGCTGGGAAGAGGGTGTCAGGCTAAATCTTTGTCCTCAAGTCTTTCAAGGGAGTTTGAACTTACAACGTTCTGGAAGAGGGAACTGACGACAGGAGGTGAGTTAAAAGAGTGAAGACTTTGGAAAGCAAGAATAGGATCTTGCAGATGGAAGTAGAGTCCATTTCCAGAGACATCCAGTACGGCTAAAGATGTTGCTTGCATTAATTATATCGTGGCAGCTTAGATGAGTGAATTGGAGCTTGAATGTAGCTGGAATCCCTTCACTCACTGATAACAACGAATGTAAAACCTTTAATTGAGTAAAGTATCTCAAGATGCTTCACAGCAGCATTATCAAGGTAAACTGCAGAGAGTTGTGGATACAGCTCAGCACATCACGGAAACCAGCCAGAAAAACATGAACTCTATACTGCTGCCTTGGTAAAGCAGCCAACATAACCAAAGGTCCCACCCACCCCAGACATTCTCCCTTCTCCCCTCTCCCATCGGGCAGAAGATACAAAAGCCTCAAGGATACCTTCTGTCCTGCTGTTATAAGACTCTTAAACAGACCTCTTGCACAATAAGATGACTCTTGACCTCACAATCTACCTCGTCATGGCCTTGCACCTTATTGTCTGCCTGCACTGCACTTTCTCTGCAGCCGTAACAGTATATTCTGCATTCTGTTCTTGTTTTCCTCTTGTACTACCTCGATGTACAGATGTGATGAAATGGTCTGTATGGATGGCATGTTGTCAAGATGAAAGGTCTTGACCCAAAACGTCGACTGCCCATTTCCCTCCATGGATGCTGCCTGACCTCCGAGTTCCAAAGAAGACCTGTGCTCAATCAACATTCCGCCTTCAAGTATTAGCACCAAAACAGAAGCTGATTGGTAACTTATTCCATTGATCCTTTTAGTACAAGACATAATTGCAATCCCTGCTGCAGCATTAATTTTGAAAGTTCTCTCATACAGATGAGATGTTTAGCCAAGGCCCAAATGGCCACTTGGTAGAATGCAGATCATATTTTTGAAGGCAAGGGAGTAGTCTTCACTCTGGTAGATATTTAATTATTCACCCCCAACATCGTCAATGATGTAGTCATGGAATCATAGGATCTGCCACACAGGAGTTCATTTGGTTCATCACATCCTTGATAACCAAAAATGGACTATTTAGGTTAATACCAGCTCTTGGTCTTGTACATCTTGGCACTTCAAGTGGTCACCCAGCTGTGGGATTCTGCTTCCACTATCCCTTGGGCTCAAGACCCCACAACTTGCTGGGTGAAAATATATTTCCTCAACTCCACCTTAATCCTCAACTAATCAATTTAAATCCACGTACCTGAGTTACCACCCTCTCTCTTCTCCAGACCTGATCGCGTTCCTTATTATGGGAGGAACCCGGCTTCCTACATCACTACAGTGAGCTGACGAATGACTGCAAACTGGGATCCTAAAGTTGTGAATCATTTTCCTTTTCTTTACAGTGGCAAAACATTTTATCGATAATTATAATAGCATCCTGATATAAGTAGACTTCTAAACTCATTATTAAATAATTCAATGCAATAGCCTTGTGTATTACCTCCTGTATTAGCAATTTCCTATTCCAAGGGGACTTTCATGGATGTCCTGACAAGGCATGACTTAATGTTCCATGATTGGTTTAATTGGGAAATTACGTGATAATGTAAATCTTTCTCTTTTGCTTTATTACTTTTGAGCATGCTGTCAAAATAGCCCACTGTGTTGACACTGATTTCTCAGTATGATGTTGCCTGCTGAGTTATACTGTACTCTGGGAGCTGCGACTGTTCACCTGCAGAGACTGAGGCACTTTTGTTAGAGCACGAAATGCAATGCAGGATATACAACCGGAACCTCAGTTACCTTGCTGCCATAATGCAGCCTGTCTGACAGCAACCTACACAGGTCAACCTTGTTCTTATACCTGTCGATGCTATGCTTGAATTAGAATCTTAAACATCAGGGCTCCAGCAACTTAGGAACAAGATTGGATCACTCGGACAATCAAACCAGCATGTCATTTGGTTTAATTAGGGCAGTTCTTATCTTTCCAATCCCAATTCCCCACTTTAAAAAAATCTTAACTTAATTCCCAACGTTGTTGCTCACAATATCCCACATAATTTAGAATACTGGGATTAGTTTATATTGTTCTACATTGGAACCATCCCTAAATTCACTCCTTGTGTTCAGTATAGGTCAATGAATCTGGTTCAAGCAGTGGTGAAGTTTACAGTGGGATCCAGAACTAATCCATGTTCAGGAAAGTTTCATTATTTGGCCTGTGTTATTTGAACTTACAATGGCAATGTTGGAGAAGTGTGCATTTGGTCTCAATATCACCCCGATTCGAAGGGGAGGAAGTAACAAGCAGTGTGGATTCTCTCTAGAAATGTGACCCTGCTGGAAAGAGTCCTTGTGGAGACCAGTTGCAGGTGTATTCTGATAGCTAAATAGAAAGTATAGAAGCAAATCCCTTGGATCATTTCAGCTCCAAGGTAGCAAGGATCCCACCCAGTTCCCATATCCCTTTACCTCATTAACCTCAGTTCATCTGTGGAAATTGACTAAAGGAAAGGGGGTGCACTGACCATCTCCAGAATTGGCAGGTGGCACATTGGCAGAGCCAGTAGTGCTGCTGCCTCACAGTGCCGGAGGTCTGTGTTCAATCCCAATCTCCGGTGTTGTCAGCATGGAGTTTGCACGTTCCCCCTGTGACCGTGTGGGTTTCCCACGGCTGCTCCGGTTCCCTCCCACGTCCCAAAGACGTGCAGGTTGGTGGGTTAATTGGCCGCTGTAAATTACCCACAGCGCATTGGTGCATGTTAGAATCTGGGAGGAGTTGAAGGGAATATGGGGAGGATAAAATGGTGTTTAGTACAGGATTGGTGTCAATGAGTGTGAATGGATAGTCAGTGCGCAGACTGAATGTGCCTGGATGACAGATAGTCCAAAGCATTAGAAGCTGTCACCACCTACGAGGTCATCCCCCAAATGGGTCAGCCCTGTCCAGAAAGGAGAGGGAAATGGGGAATGAACAGAATAGACCGACCAACTACAATTCATCCATTCCCCAAAAAATCCAAAATGCTACATTAGAATTATTTTCATTTATTTGGAAAAAAATAAATTTGAACTTCTCTTCAACAGAAAGACATATATAAAACATAATAGATAAACATATGTACAATTCTCTTATAAATATACACTATATACAAAATAAAATTAGAAAAAGTATATTTCATTTTGTATGCATATCAAAATTCTTAAATTATAAAATATTAAAATAACATTGGCTTGACTTTGAAACAGAAATGCAATAATTTTCCATGTTATTAAAAGGAGTCCTTCATGATAAGACATATACACAGCATATTCCCATATTTGACTATATATAGAATAAGAGAATCCACCGGGAGGCAGCAGGTTGATGGAAAGGTTTGAAAGGTGTCCTGAAGCTCGGATTCATGAATGGGCTTTACTGAAGTCTGAATGGATGCCTGCCTTGAACTCAACTCACTGAACATTTATCTTTTGTAATGTATACTGTACGTCTTCCTCATTCTGATGTCTAGAATGTCTTCTTGCAATCCTCTGATATTGTCTGTCATTTTAAACAGAGAGAAGGGCAATATTCTGCAGAGCAACAGCCCCTCAAGATTGTGGGTGCCATGTTGCAATTTGATAGAGCAACTTATTTTTGCAAAAGGGATTCGAAAAAACACCTAGGAGACATCAAGTTGAGAACTCATGGCCACAATCGGTTCAAAAGGTCCTGCCTTTTTTGCTCCACCATTCCTCCCTTTTTCAGTCCTTGGGATGCAGATTTTTTTTGGGCATAACTTTGCCCTTGAAAATAGTGCAAATGTTTCCCAGCTTCCAAAGAGGTGTCAGCAGGCAATCTTCATTATCCAGAAGCCAGGTTCAAAAAAAACGGTCTTAAACAATAAGGAGGTTCTCCGTTCCAAAATCCAGCAGCATGAATAAATATTAAATACAGGAATACAAAACCCCATAGAGTCCAATAAATCTGTAAACATTCAGAAACAGGAGAAGCTTGAGCATCAAAACTTAAGGAGACCAAATTCATACCTGCAATAGGGGAAGAAAAGAAAGAAGGATTAGCTGTTGCGATGGTGATCTGTCCTTGTTGTGGGTCAAGCTGGAGCTTTGTGCTTTCATTTCTATGGCCCAGGACTCCAGCACCAGGAGCCAAGTCTTACCTCAGTCGCAAATATGCATGGTTCAACCCTCTCCGGCATGATGTACATTGGATGGTACAATCCCTCCTTCTGAAACGAGCCCGGGGGTTTGGAAGTTGACAGGCAATCAGATTTCTTACTGCAAGGGAAGAAGGTGGGTGGGGGAGTTGGAGAGATATTAGACTTCCAATATTTGCTATTGCAGAAAGCCTCCCAACGTTATACAAGCAAAAGTTATAGTATTTAAATCCAGTACTCACTTTTCAATATTCTTTTTCAAAGGCTGTTCCTCTTTCAGGTCCCCAGACAGATTGTAATCCAGTGCATGAAGTTTCTGTTTACAGTTAAATTTATCAGTCAGACAGTCTGTGCTCAGTGCAGCATCCTTGTTGGAAACTTTGAACTGTCCTGTGGAGATGATGAAGGCTTCCTTCTCCTTCTGGTAATCCGACAGGTTGTTGATGGTCTCCAGATCATTCCGCACCGCACTTCGGCTGCCCTGGTTTCTCCGCACGTGCTTCAGAATCACCACCGCGGCAAACACCACCAAGGTCAGAGTTACAAAGCCCAAGGCGAAAGAGATGGCAAGGGCAACGGGGAAGGGGTTATCCCCGTCAGTGGGAGTGGTGGGCGTCACGTGGAACTCACAGTTGGGTCCCATAAATCCAACCGGGCATTTGCAGACGTGGCCAGTGTAGTGAGTATAGCAAATACCATTGTTTCTGCAGGGGTTGCTGACACAGGGGTCCTTGCGAATGCTGCAATCCTTCCCGCCATAGCCAAGGGTACAGCTACAAGTATAGGAGTTGATTCCGTCAATACAAGTGCCGCCATTTGCACACGGACTCTTGGCACAGTCATCCTCATTGATCTCGCATCTCGGTCCGATGAACCCAGTCCGACAACGGCAGGTGAAGCTCCGACCAAGGACGTAGCAGACTCCTTCGAAAAGGAGGACAGATTAGGGCAAACACGCACGCAATCCGGTCAAGTCGGGAAGGGGGAAGAGCTCGGGAATGGGGGGGGAAGAGCTCAGAGGGGCGCTGGGACTTACCGTTCGCACAGGGGTTGTTGGTGCAGCGGCCAATCTTCTTCTCGCAGTTGGAGCCAATGAACCCAGCAGGACATCGGCAGGTGTAACCTCCATGTGGCTTCTCGGTGCAGGAACCTCCGTTAAAGCATGGAGCATCAGCACAGGTCATAGCGCTGATCTCGCAGTTCTTGCCGTAGAATCCCTGGGGACAAGTGCAGGTGTAATTGTTTTCTAGATCCTGCAAGATTGCCAAAGAACAGGGAGAGAATTAATTAAACCATCAAGTTCCAAATGCAGTAGAATAGTAGGAAGTGTTTTAGTCCCATTCAGTGGTTGCAAAGGGGAGGAAATTAATTCCAGTGTTAAAAGACTGAGACTTGAGTGGAGTTGAACATGGTACCAAACCATGGCACAGAGTGTCCAGAACAATGTTGCCCAGAACTTGGAGCAGGTTGACCACACAGACCTCCGTTCAATGGTGTTTTGGTAAAGACACTATATAGGGAACATAGAAAACCTACAGCACAATACAGGCCCTTCAGCCCACAAAGTTGTACCGAAGTGCTAGAACACTCATTCTCGAGTAGAATCACAGATCTGAGACAGCTGATTTCTCAACAGCAGACACAAGGGCAGTGTTACCGCAGGGCAGATAAGAAATCAGGTTACAGAAAACAATCACAAACAAGGCAAGATAAAGTAAGGGAGACGGCTAGCTCAGAGCAATGCAGGTACTGGAGTTAAACGTACGCGAAACGCTCAGATATTTCAAACATAATCACATACATGCTGAGCAAAAACAGATCCAGAACTTCACTGCAAATGAAATCATTCCCTTAATCATGGCACAGATTACAGGGCCCCTTAACCTGCTGTAGACACATGCCATAATTTACCTAGGATCATTATTACTTCCTGCCATAATTAACTTTGCAGACCTTAACAAATCCTGTCGCCAATCAGAGATCCTTAATTCATGGTATACCTGACTTTGGGCTCTTAACTCTTCTGTACTTAACCCAAGGTCCTCAAGTCATCTCGATGAGTTATCCTTTATTTAGTATTGGATGTGGGCATGAGAGACAAACCTCTTTAGATATAAAATTCCAAAACTTCACTACCCTGTGGGTGAAGAATTTTTTTAGTCCTGAATAACCAGCCCCTGACTCCAAGACTGTGATCCCTAATTCTGGACATCCCAGCTAAGAGTGCAACTACCCTATCAAAGCCCATATGAATTTTGTGGGTTTCAATGCTATCACTTCTCATTCTCCTAAATTTGTGAGACTAAATCCCAATCCACCTAATCTTTTCCCGTACAACAAATCCCAGGAATCAATCCTGCATTGATAATGTGAACCAAGGAGAGGTGGGTTAGACTTTTACTGTAGATGGCCATTCAATGATGTGAATGGTACTTGCCCTTTATCAGTTTAAGCCTGAGGCTTTACCGCAAGGAGGCACGGACCTGAGGGATTCAGGGGACTGAACACATTTATCAGTGAAGGTCCTCATCTCTGTTGAGCCAAGCAGTTGAAAATGGTGGGGCATAGGACACTACCCTGAGGAACCACTTGAGTCAGATACCCATTGTCAGATCCTCAACTGGGTATAAGATGCCCAGGAACATGCCACAGATCTCAATCTGGAATCAACACGATTTTTTTTTCCTCCAGGTTTGTTAACCCATCCTTTACCTGATCCCTAGGTTAGGGAGGTGTTAGGAGTTGATTCCTGACTCTTCCAGTATCCGGATAAAATCCTTAATGTTTTCTTTTCCTAATCCAGGAACCGGAATATCCGGTTTTTGAAATGGGATCCTTAACTCCATCCTCTACTTTGTCTGGGGACTTAACTCAGCCTGGACTTGCCCCAAGATGAGGATCTCATCCTGTATCCGAGTGAGATTCTTAACCCTTCTTACATGATCTAAGATCCTTAGTACATCCTTTCATCAACCTACAGTCCTCACCTTATCCTAATTTCATACAGAATCCCTAATTCTGCACCTGATCCAAGACTCTAGACTTCCCTGTCAATTCTAACACACTTGAACCCATCCCAAAATTCTTAATTCATCCTGGACTTCACCTAGAACATTTAACTTTTCCTGTACCTGGATCAGAAGTTTGACTTATCCTGGACTGGACTTAAGAATGTTAATTCACTCAGTTCTACATCCAGGATATTTAGCATGTCCTCAATGGAACACAACCCTGGGATTGTTAATTCATCATAAACCCAAACAAAGGTCCATAATTTATCCTGGATCTAATTCAGAATCTTAACACATTGTGTAGATAGCTGGGAAACGCAGTTTCTCAACTCGTCCTGAGACTCATCCTGTACCTTGCTGGAGATCCATAATTCATCCTGTACTTCAACAGAGGTCCTTGGCTCACTCCATATACAGCCCAACCAACCATCCGAATTAAACCTAAAAAGCTTAATTTATCATTGATAGAAACATTATGGCACAAAAGGAGGCCATTAAGCCCATAATGTTCACACCAGCCAAAAACAAATACCTCTTCTACCCTTTCTGGCAGTGATACAGGAAAACTATGAACCCTGATTATTAACTCTGCTCCCTATCCACTGTATAAAGGCCCCTCATGATTTTATCCATCTCAGTAAAATCTATCCTCCCACCTTCCCCAGTTCAAAGAAAACATCCCCAGCCAAACAAATCGTTCCTCATAGCTAAAATCAGCCCTGGCAACATCCTGGTAAATCACCTCTGTGCCTTCTCAAGCATAATCACTTCCTTCCTGTATTATGTTGACCAGTATTGCACTTTGCCTGTAAACTGTGGAGACCTTTGTCGAATTCCAGCACCACCTCTCTGGTCTTATATTCTTAGCCTCAGCCACATCTAGCTGCCCTGTGACATGGACAAGGACAACAAATTCATTATTATTTCTTTGTCCTCCCTAAAATCAATGCCTCTCATTCTCTGAATTAAACTTCACTTGCCACCTTACAGCCCATCTGAGCACCCACTGACATCCTTCTGCAGTCTGCATCTTTCTTCCCTACTAGCAATAACATTGCAGGCATCATAATCAAGGGTCCTACATTTGGTGAGGTCATTGTTTGCGAGACTGGAGCCACTCAGTTCCACTTTTCCATTCAATAACATCACAGTTGTTATTGGAATTGTTACAGGAAATGTGGCCGGGAACTGAGCTCCCGGGCGGCAGAAAACACCTGCAGCAGCCAGCAAATCCATCCCACTGGTCTCCCAAACGCTCGCTCGAACGTACGGGCTGTACAAAAGTCGGGCGTTCGTATGCTGGGGAGGAGCTGTACCACATTAAGCGAGGAAAGCCTCGAGTTGTGTGGTAGGGTTCCCTCAAACACCTTACACTCGCTTAATGTTACCCTCTGCTCCTGCCATTGGGACAGGTTTGGATCCAACTCATTACTTCCCTTTGGGCTTTTACTTCTTGAATCAGTCTGCCCCAGGGAATCTTGCTCTTGTTGAAATCCACAGACGGCATCAATCACGCTGCCCTCATCGACTCTCACATGAAATGCAATCAAATCAGTCAGAAGTGACCTCTTCTCAAACCCACGTTGGCAGTCCTTCATTAATCTGAGCTTCTCTAATATTGTCTCCCAGTGATATATTGCCATTTCATTACTGAGTGTGGATACTTAGTCAATCCTTTACTCCATTTTTAGGTACAGATGCCACATTCACCGTCTCCCAATCCTCAGCCAACACAGCTGTAGCCAGAGCAGATTAGAAAATAATGGTCAGAGTAATCGTGTTCCATACAACAGCCTAGGATACAGTTGCCCAGCTTTGGCCATGATATATTTTCATATTTCCCCTCTCACTCTATTTATCTGAATCCTTCACAATGCTCCTTAACTACAATGTCTGCACAATCATAGAATTCTACAGCACAGTACAGGCCCTTCAGCCCATAATGTTGTGCTGACATTTTATCCTGCACTAATATCTATCTAACCCTTCCCTCCCATTTCTCGATCATTCATGTGGCTTTCTAAGAGTCTCTTAAACGTCCCTAATGTATCTGCCCCCACAATCTCTGCCAGCAGTGCGTTCCACGCACCCACCACTCTCTGTAAAAAGCTTACCTCTTCTTTCTTGTTATCAAGGAAATCCTCGTTAAATAACACTTTGGGCCTTTGATTTTTTTCTGCTCCCTATCTTCTGAATTTCCTTTTAAACTTCCCCTGCACTCTCTACACTCCTCTGGCCTTCAGAAGTATTACCTCTCTGTATTCAAGATAAGCTCACCTTCCCACCCTGTGAGCTTCCTGAAATCCAAGGGTGGGAATCCTGCCCTTTTTTCCCCCTTTATGGGAACATTTCCTCCTCCTCTGGGAATGCACACTTCTTGGTATGACCTGACCGGGAGTCCCCTCTTGAGATTATTAACTCAAACTGTACTTAACAGGGACAGTTATCCCATTGTGTAGTGCGATCCCTAACTCACCTTGTACCTGACCCCGGGGTCCTGATCTTATTCTGCAATTGACCTTTGCAAGTGTCTTTAACTCCACATCTGTGACTCAGATGTTAATGATCAAACTTAAAACTCATTCCCATTACAGTCCTGATTTGTGTCTTGTAGGTGCTGGAAAGACCTGGGTAATCAGGGGTTGAGTCACTCATTACAGGGTACCCACAGCCTCTGACCTGCCCTTATAGGTACAATAACCTATGGGCTGATTCAGCTAAGCTTCTGGGCAATGGTGACCCCCATTCCCCTTACAGCAGGTGGAAGTTGACGCTGGAAGATTTACTAGTGGTAGAAATGTCATTAGATTCTGTCATTGGTTGGCACTTGTGTGATGGGAATGATACAGGCTAACTATCAGCCTATGTTTGAGTACTGCCTGAGCCTCACTGCCAATAGATAGGAACTGCTTCAATATCTGATGAAGTGGAAGTGAACATTGTCAGAGGGTCATAGACGCAGCAGAGTGGTGCAGCTGACAGAGCTGCTCCCTCACCGTTCCAGAGAACCGCCTTCAATCCTACCCTGTGTGGGGTTTGCACATCCTCCCTGTGACGTGGGTTTCCTCCCACATCCCAAAGACATGCAGATAATTACCCACTGCAAATAGTGTAGGTGAGTGGTAGAATCTGGTGGGTGTCGATAAGAAGTGTGGGGAGAATAAAATGAGATTTATGTAAGACTTATGTAGAAGATGGTCGAGCTTGTTCCTGTGCAATCAGCAACAGACATCCCTTCTCTGACCTTACGATGCATTGATGGCACTCCAGGACTTGCGCACTCCCCCAAGGACCTCCTACACCAACATCTAAAGCCTAGGCTTACTGCTTTCTAACAACTAAACCTTCCTCTGTGCTCTCCAGGATTGTAACTGGTGGCAATTATTGCTTCGAATTTTACTGGGGTCTTTGATATCAAGCATAGGCAGAGCTGCCTTGATGTCAAAGGCAATACTTGCACTTTATCTCTGGAATTGAGCCAAGGCTATAATGCTGTTTAAACCAGGTGTGTGTGTGAATTCAATCTGGGCACCGTTGAGCTGGTTCTTCCTGACAACATCTTCTAGTACATTGTTGTGTGCACACTGATTGGATGGTGACAGGTCAGACTGGATTTGTTCCACTTTTTTTTTTGATGGCAGGACATACCTGGGCAATTTTCCAGGTTTTCAGGTAGATGCTGGTATTGCAACAGAACTGCAGCAGCATGACTAGTTCTGGAGCACAAGCCAGGGTGTTGGTTCATTCCATAGTCTTTGCTTTATCCAATGATCTTGGCCTTTTCTTGAAACAAAGTGGTGTGAATCAAGTTGCCTGAAGACCAGTTCTCTGAAGGTAGGAATCTGATCTCAGGAGGGTATCAAGATGGATAACCTGTCTTTGACCCCCACACATTGGTTCACATCATTATTTAGGATGGGGAATTCTTGGAGCCTCTTCAATTGCTCAAGGCCATTCATGACTGGACGTGTCAGGAATCCAAATCTTTGATCTGATCCATTAGTGTGTGGGTTGTGTTGTTTAGCACACATGTTGCCCTGTGTGCACATCTCCATAGGAGGGTGCCATTTGGCCCACTGAGTCTGTGACAGCTCTCAGAGCATTGGCGTCAGTCCCATTCCCTCATTTCCCTGTAACCCATTCTCTCTCTCATGGCCAATATCACACTCCTGATTCTCCTACAGCCCACTTGCACAAGGGGCAATTTACAGCAGCCAATTAACCTACCAGCACATCTTTGGGAGGTGGGGAGGAAGCTGGAGAACCCACGTGGTCACAGGGAGAACATGCAAACTCCACAAAGCCAGCTCCCAAGGTCAGGATTGAACCCAGGTCACTGGAGTGGTGAGGCAGCTCCTCCACCAGTGGCACCACTGTGTCACTCACCTGTACTTCTCAACTACGCTGGATGAGACTTTGGTGCATCTGAATCTAGCTGGTCCGTTGGTTATTTATTTTGCACATTGCAGTTTTTGGTGCACCTGAGTGGCTTGCTGGGCCAATTCAGAAGAGAATTAAGAATCAACAACATTGTTGTGGGACTGGAGTCACATATAGAACAGTCCAGGTTAGGATGGTGGACTACCTTCCCTCAGGACATTAGTGAGATAGATGCAGTGGGTTCATGGTGCGTACTACACTCACTGTATGTCAGTAATGGAAAGAATGAATTTTGTGGATAGTTGATGAAGTACACATCAAACGTACTGCTTTGTCCTGGATGGTGTTGACCTTCTTGAGTGTTGTTAAAGCTGCAATCATCCAGAACAGAGCTAATTCCATCAAACTCCTTACTTATGCCTTGCAGATGGTGGAAAGGCTCTGGGATATCAGCAGACAAGTCATTCATTGCAGGACAGTCTATAACCAGAGTATTTACATGGCTGGTCCATTTGGGTCAATGGTGCCCCCCAGCACGTTGATGGTGTTGGGGGGGGGGGGGGGGTGCTCAGTGATGCTAATGTCATTGAATATCAAATGGCTTGACTTGCTCCTATTAGAGATGGTCATTTGTGGCGTGAACATTACTTGCCACTTATCAGGCAAAGCCTGAACGTTGCCACAGTCTTGCTACATGCAAGCATGGGCTACTTCATTTGCTGAGAAGTTGCAAACAGAACTGAACATTGTATAATCAGAATGCATGCTCACTTCCAAACACTGTGATGGCAGAAAGGTCATTGATGAAGTAGCTGAAGAGGGTCAGGCCTATGACACTGCCCTGAGGAACTTGTGGGATGATGTATTAGGGTTGTCCAATTCACACCCCAGCTTAACTCAACTTGTTCTCAACCCAGGATCTTAACTCATCCCATCCCAGACAGGGTTGGTTCTCATTCCCTACAACCACTCATTTATATTTGAAGCAAATACTTTGCTCATCCTACATCTAACCTGTGACCAATAACCTATCCTGCACTAGCCACTGATCATTAGTTCATCCTGTACAGAACCACATACTAGTTTGATGGGTTAGATGGTAGGTTGGATTGGCCACTGTAAACCGTTAAACATTTGATCCGTCCTGGCCTCCTCCAGAGTTCCTACTAGCACAGTTCATTACAAACCACGTGATATCAAGAAAAGGCCAAGGGCGGGGGATACAGCAAAGGCAACACAACCAGACCTCACACTGGCTGTAGTATCGTAGATCTGCCTTCCAACTGTAACTGTGCCAGTATAGTCATAACTCTGGTATCTATCCAATGTTCACAAAATGTAGGACTAATTCAATCCAGCTGCGGACTATCTTCAGCCTAGTCCCAATTAGGAGAAAAGTAACGGGAAGTGTTAAGCAGCACTTGTTCTATACTCTGCTCACCGAGGTCGTTTCTCAGGAACACTTGGCTCCAGGTCCCACCACAGCCTTGGCCCACACACGAATTCCAGAGAGGAGGAGAGAGTGAGATCAAAGCATTTGACTGAATGGAATCAAGGAATCTGGGTAACACAGGAGTCAGCGAGCATCAAGAGGAGATCACATCAGTGCTTGGAGGCACATCTCATGCAGAAGAAGATGGTCGTGGTTGTTGGAGGTCAATCATCCCATCCCCATGACATCACTGCAGGAGTTCCTCAGGCCAGTGTCGTGGACCCGCCATCTTCAGCTGCTTCATCAATGACCTTCTGTCTTTCATAGAAGGTCAGAAGTGGGGACGCAATCATCAGTGAACACAATGTTCAATTCCACTGCAAGTCCTCAGCAAATTAACCAGCCCCATGCCTGCCAGCAGCAAGATGGATACCATTCAGGCCTGGGCTGACGGGTGGCAAGAATCCTGCCACTTCCCCAGGGTGTTAACATTACTTTTGCCAAGTTACCTACCATCAACATCCTGAGCATCAATGCTGACCAGAAACTTACCAGGACCAACCACACGAATACTGCAGCCATACAAAAGGCTGGGTATCCTGTGACAGGCAACTCACCTCTTGACCACCCAAACCTTCCCATCACATGTGTGATACAACACTCTCCACTTGTGTGTCCAGTGCTCAAGAAACTCAACCCCCATCCAGTCCACAACTGGCACTTTATCTTCTAAACCTTCATAAACATCATTCTGTACAACACTAGCACACAGTGGCTATAGTGTGTGCCATCTACAAATCACAGTTCAGTTACACACCAAGGATTCTTCAACAACACCTTCTAAACCTGTGACCTCTACACACCAAGAAGCACAAAGACAGCGGAAGCATCACCACACCACCAACCTGCAGATTCCCCTCCAAGTCACACACCATCCTGACCTAGAAATACATTCCCATTACTTCATTATCACCGGGTTTAAATCCTGGAACTCCTTCTCAAAATAGCACTGTGGAATAACCTTCACCAGAAGGACTTGAGCTGTTTAAAAAAAGGTAGCTCACTGCACCTTCAAGGGCAATTAGGGAGAGGCAATAAAAGCCTTGTTAGAGATGGCCACATCCCATAAACAAATAAAAATAAGTTTATAGGGATCCTTATCTGGTCCTGTATCTAACCAGTGACCTATTCTTAATTCATGCCCCACATAAACCTGCACCAAACACATTTTTAGATCGTCCTATACACAGCCTGAGTTAATTAGCTTGTACCAGTCCAAGATACTTCATTCATTCCTAAACCAGACCAGCAATCCTTGACTCACACAAAATCCTCAACCCATAATCCCATCCTCCAGCCAGTCTGGGATTTGTTACTCAACATGGACTAAATTAGGATCGTTATCCCTCTAACCAGATGCTTCTCGTCCTACACTCAAACCTGGATCTTTAACTCTTCCTGCACCACAGCCAGAAATTCTTACCTATAGCTGGTTTATTTATCTTAAAGTGTCCTGGAACCTTGGCTCAGGAACATCAGATCATCTTGTGCAGGTTTATTAACTCCCCCTCTCCCCAACCTTAGATTATTAACCTGCACTTGACCAGCAACCAGGGATCAAACTGAACCTGGCTCAGATCATTAACTCTTTCTGCTCCACTGGGGAATATTCACATATCATGTGCATAATCTGGGATCCTTACAATTCCGCAATTGGAATTATTTATTAATCCCACACTTGACCAGGATCCTAAATTACTCCCACAATCAAGCAGGGATCATTAACTCACTTGTGACATGACTGGGATCCTTTACTCATTGACCAAACAAATTCACTTATGACCCCAGACTACCCAGTCACCTAAAAACCCTTGGCTAACCTGACCTTCCCATCTCTTGCACAGCTGGAGATGGGATCATTCATTTCTCCTGTCCTTGATTTAGAATCCTTAACTCATCGCACACTCATCCCTGGATCCTTTCCCCACCATGTCACCTACCAGCTTGTCATCTACCCGCACTCAGATCATTAACCCCTTCTGCACCCAGTCTAGGAACTTTAACTCATCCTGTATATGACTAGTGATTCTTAAATCATTTCCTGCCTCAATGAGATCTTTAAGTCATCCTTCTAACCAATAGCATCCTTTAATCATTCGTTACTGATCCAGGAATAAATCTTGTACTACCTTGAGGTCCAAAACTAAAATTGGGATAATTTCTTCACCTGATGTACAAAGCCTGCCATCGTTAACAAATTGTGGAACCGAACAAGGATCCGTAACTCATCCTCTCTCTAACCTGGAATCATTAGCACATCATACACTTGACCCATTAAAGATGAAGAACACGATGATGCTGGAGGAACTCAGCAGGCCAGGCAGCATCCGTGGAGAAAAGCAGGCGGTCAATGTTTCCGGTCAGGACCATTCTTCAGGACTAAAGATAGGAAGAGGGGAAGCCCAATATATAGGAGGGAAAAGCAGAGCAGTGATAGGTGGACAAAAGGGGGGAGGTGGAGTGGGCGCCATTTCTTTCATATACACTTGACCCACATACTTCTTCAGTGTCTGATCAAGCCCTAACTCATCCATGCCCAACAATGCAATTCCCCCCTCCACCAATGGTG
This sequence comes from Pristis pectinata, assembly GCF_009764475.1. Lineage (NCBI taxonomy): Eukaryota > Metazoa > Chordata > Chondrichthyes > Rhinopristiformes > Pristidae > Pristis > Pristis pectinata. The sequence continues at coordinate 12,092,764 of NC_067439.1, read as the reverse complement.
GGATCCTTTGTTTATACTGTATTGTTCCAGGATCATAACTCATTCCCTTCCTGATCTGGGATCCTTAACTTAATCAGTACTAAGATCTGAAGCTCATCTTTTAGCCAAACTAAGATCCTTAACCTCTCATCGACTTAACGTGGGAACCTGAATCCGTCCACTACCCAACCCTGTTCACCAATTGGTTTTGTACCAGCTCCCATCCCAAGCCCTGATCACCATGTGCCATGACCTTCAACTGATCCTGCACCAGTGCCTTAACCATTAAATGATCCTGTGCCTGATTCCTGATCATTGACTATTCCTTTATCAGAGTAACAATTAGTAGTTGATCTTCTATCAGATCTCAATTATTAGCTGTGCCTGATTATACTTTACATAGAACAGTACAGCACAATACAGGCCCTTCAGCCCACAATGATGTGGCAACCTTTGAACCTCACCTATGACTATCTAACCCCTTCCTCCCACATATCCGTCTATTTTAAATTCCTCCATACTTATCTAGTAATCTCTTGAATTTGACCAATGTACCTGCCTCCACCATCACCCCAGGCAGCACATTCCATACCCCAACCATTCTCTGGATAAAAAACCTTCATTTGATATCTCCCTTGAACTTCCCACCCATTACTTTAAAGCCATGCCCTCTTGTATTGAGCATTCATGCCCTGGGAAAGAGGCACTGGCTGTACACTTTATCTATTCCTCTTAATATTTTGTACACCTCTATCATGTCTCCTCTCATCCTCCTTCTCTCCAAAGAGTGAAGCCCTAGCTCCCTTAGTCTCTCCTCATAATGTATACTCTCTAAACCAGGCAGCATCCTGGTAAATCTCCTCTGCACCCTTTCCAATGCTTCCACATCCTTTACTAACTGATTCTGTGTTAGAACTTTAACTATTAACTAATTCTCCACCACATCTCATTAATTAACTGATCCAGAATTCAAGCCTTGATTTCTGAACAGCCAATACTAAATTGATCATTAACTGATTCTACATCAGGACCCAATCATTAACTAATCCAGTCGCAAATCCCATCATTAACTGCTCCTGAAAACAAGTCTAATCCTGCAACTCAGCCCGTGTTTAACTGGTCTGGTATCCAAGTCCTCATTAGCAGCTGACCCTGATTTCCCGTCATTAACTTATCCTGAACCATTAACTGACCCTGTACTTGTGTACCAATCTTTAACTGATCCCCTATTGTTAACTAACCCTGTCCCAGAGCCCATTAACTGAACCAGTAGCAGGGCCTTGGTAATAACAGATCATTCCTGATCATCAGCTTAACATGTAACCGAGTCCCATTCAGTAACTTATTCTGTACCTTAGCCCCAGTCATTAACTGATCCAGGAGTTTTGCGCTCAGTGACTGATCCTGTACCAGCTCCTCAGTTAAATGATCCTGAACCTTCACCTCCACCCATTAAGAAATCCTGTACCTGAACCCAATTGTTAGCAGATCCTGCACTTGAGTCCCAATCGTAGCCCGTCTCACAGAATCATAAGAATCATAACTTACACACAACGTGCCAGATACTTGCACTGCGATATGTCCTGTTCCCACTGGCAGCACACGCGCGCACACGCGCACACACACACACACACACACACACACACAGAGGTGGTAGAGGCAGTGGTACACAGACAGGAGAGAGTAACCCTGGGTGTCCTCAATATTGGCTCCAGTCCCCATGAATTCCCATGTCGTCAGGTCAAAGTTGGGCAAGGAAACCTCCTCCTGAACACCACTACCGTCCTCCCTCAGCTGATGAATCAGTGCTCCTCCACATTGGACCACACTTAGAAGAAGCACTGAAAGGGGACTTCCATGTCCATCGTCAGGAGTGGCTTGGTAGCACCACCACTGAGTGAAATGGCCGAGTGATGAAGGACATAATTGCCAAGTGTGGCAGGTAGAGAGTGAGACAACCTGATGGATGGACCTATTTGACCTCATCCTCACCAATCTACCTGTGGCAGATCCAGTTGATTACAACACGGTTGGCAAAACCATGGCAGTGAAGTCCCATCATCACACTGAGGACTTTCCCCATTGTGTTCTGCGGCTATGGTGCCCAATGGAATTGACTCACAATAGACTTAGCTCAACAATGGACATTCACAGGGCGCTGTGGAACTGTATTCTACCACACCTGTAACCTCATGACCCTTACTCTACCATTATGACCAAAGGCTTAAGAAGAAGTTGATAGAGCCATTCTGCGATCAGCACCAGGCATACCTAACAATGGTAGGTATGGTAAAGTTAAGCAGCAAAACTCGGCTGGCAATAGACAGGGCTCAGTGATCCCACAACAAATCAGGTCAAAGCTATGAATGGGAATGGACAACTAAATAGCTAGCAGGAGAGGGAGGCGCTAAGAATATCCCCATGCTCGGCAATGGTGGGGCTCAGAACATGACTGCTGAAGAAAAGGCTGAAGTATTTGCAGCCATGAGATGCCCAATAAATAATTCATCTCAGCTTCCCCTTAGGATCACCCCACCCCCACCCCCAGAGAAGCCAGGTTCAATTCACTCCACATTGACAAATTCACAGAGACATAGAGGGAAAAAGTACCATAACAGGCCCTTCGGCCCAACGAGTCTACACAGTTCATTGACCACCCACTTACACCAATCCTACCCAAACCGATTTTATTCCGTCTACAGTCCCATCAACTCTCCCCACATTCTACTTCTCATCTGCACACTAGAGACAATTTACAGCGGCCATTGAACCCACCAACCCACACATCTTTGGGATGTGGGAGGAAATCGGAGCACCTGGGGGAAACCCACGTGGTCACAGGGAGAATGTGCAAACTCAACACAGACAGCACCTGAGGTCAGGATTGAACCCAGGTCTCTGGAGCTGTGAAGTGTGCTGCCCCTATTATAAACCCCTATTCTGTCCTAATATTATGATATCAAGAATTAGCTGTGAACACCGCACTGGATACCGAAAAGTCTATGGGATCAGACAACATCCCCACTACAGTACTGAAGACCTGTGCTCCAGAATTAGCTACACTTCTAGCCAAGCTGTTCCAGTCCAGTTACAATGCTGGCTACTACCCACAATGTAGAAAATTGCCCAGGTATGTCTTGCAAGACAAGCCCACTCTGGCTAATTACTGCCCAATCAGTCTATTCTAAATCATCAGCAAAGTGGTGGAAGGTGTCATCAACAATGCCATTGTGTACTCACCAATTACCTATTCATTAATGTCCAGTTTTGGATTCACCAGGACCTCTCAGTTCCAGACCTCATCACTGCCTTGGTCTAAACGTGCCAAAGAGCTGAAGTCCAGAGATGAGGTGGGACTGAGTGTCCTCTGTCATGTGACTGAGTACAACATCAAGGAGCCCTGGAAAAACTGAAGTCAACGAACATCAAGAGGAAATCAGTCCAGTGACTGGTTGTCAGAACTCAATCATCCAGTGCCAGGATATCGCTGCAGGAGTTCCTCAGGGCAGTGGCCTTCAGCTGCTTCATCAAGATCCTACCTTCTATCACAAAGTGAGAAATGGTGATGTTCACAACTAAATTACACCATGTTCAATTCCAGTCACAACCGCTCAATAAAAGTAATAGTGCATCTCTGCGTACTGCAAGACCCAGGCAACATTCAGGTGTGGGCTGGAGTGGCAGGTAATGTTCATGCTGTGAAAGTGTCAAGAAATGATCATCTTTAACAAGAGAGAGTCTAAACTCATAATTTTACACTCCTCAATTAAATCTCCCCTCAACCTTCTCTGTTCCAAAGAAAACAAATAACCTTAGCTTACCCAGTCTTCCTTCAATTTTCCAGTGCTGAATTCATCCTGGTGAATCTACTCTGCACCCTCTCCAGAGCAATCACATTCTTCCTACAGTCTAGGTAATCAGAACTGCACACAGTACTTACTTAGATGTGATCTGACCAATGCTTTATATAGTTATCTTAAAGCCTTCCTACTCTTATCTTCTATACCCTAACTAATGAAAGCAAATATCCCACATGCCTTCTGAACCACCTGTGATCCTTGAACTTGTGCAGGTTCCTTTTATTCCTCAACATTTCCACAATTCCTACCATCCTTTATCAAGGGCCCTACATTTAGGTCTAAATCATTAATGTGTATTACAAGGAGCAAGGGAGCAAGTGCTGAGACCAGTGGAATCCCACAAGTTCCTATTTCAACCATTACTCTTTGCTTCCTGCCTCTGGGCTAATTTCAAACACAATTTGCCATTCTCCCTTGGATCCCACTGCCCATTTATACTTTTGGCTAGGCCACCATGTGGAACTTGTCAAGAGATTTGCTGCCAAACACACTCAACCCTCCTCAAAATAATTCAAAAGAAATAATCAGACACAAATTTCCCTAACAAATCCATGTGACTGGCTCAGATCAATCTCTGCCTTTCTAAATGAAGGTTGAGACTGTCCCTTGGAATTGTCACCAACAATTTGTTATCAAATGGGCTTGGCTTCGAGCTTCTGCATTTTCCTCCCTTGCTGTTTTTAACAGCCTGGTATATATTCCATCTAAGCCTGGTGATTTACCCCTTAATGTTCTCACAGTAGTGTAGCGGTTAGCGTAATGCTTTACAGCGCCAGCGACCCAGGTTCAATTCCAGCCACTGTCTAAAAGGAGTTTGTACGTTCTCCCCGTGTCTACATGGGTTTCCTTCCACATTCCAAAGATATACGGGTTAGGAAGTTGTGGGCATGCTATGTTGGCGCTGGAAGCGTGGCGACACTTGCAGGCTGCCCCCAGAATGCTCTACGCAAAAAGATGCATTCACTGTGTGTTTCGATATACATGTGACTAATAAAGATATCTTATCTTATCACTTTTACTAATATACACACACTACTTTTACACACACCCACTTAACCTACAACATCAGCACCATACCTCTCTTTTGTGATGACAGCACTCAGTAGGAGCCTTAGCTATGTGCTTGCTTTCTCTGTCTGCATTAGAATGAGATATTTCTGATCCAGCTCTGATACTGGCTCAGTTTTTCTCTCTCCTTGAGTACAACCTGACTCGCTTGGTATGTTGTGCACCATGCTGACATAAAAATGTCTTGCTGCTCCTTCGTCATCACTGGGTCTCAATCCTGCACCTTCCTCCCCACTGGGACTGTTGGAGAACCTTCAACAAAAGGACTGCAAGAAGGTGGCTCACCACCGACTTCTCAAGGGCAGTTAGGGATGGGCAATACATAGCTGCCCTTGGAGGTGATGACCACATCCTAAAAAACCAATCTTCTACCGCAGCCCTGATCATTAACTAACTCTGTTCCCCAGCCTTGATCATTAACGAACTCTGTTCCCCAGCCTTGATCATTAACTAACCCTGTTCCCCAGCCCTGATAATTAACTAACCCTGTTCCCCAGCCTTGATCATCAACGAACTCTGTTCTCCAGCCCTGATCATTAACTAACCTCTGTTCTCCAGCCTTGATCATTAACTAACCCTGTTCCCCAGCCTTGATCATTAACTAACTCTGTTCCCCAGCCTTGATCATTAACTAACTATGGTCCTCAAGCTCCAATCGTTGACTGACCTGTTCCCAGCCCTGATCATTGCCCATGTTTGCCTGAACATTGAACTCTGATCATCAAATGATCTAGTATGTGATGTAAATCACTAACTGATCGTGTAACCTAGTCCCAATCATGAAGTGATTCTGTACCTTGCATTAGAGTCATCTGATCCTGTACCCACACCCTGAAATAAAGGCAGAAAAAGCTGCAAACACTCAGCAGGTCAGGCAGTCTCTGTGGAAAGAGAAACGGTTAGTGTTTCAGCTCTGGGGCTCTTCATCGGAACTGGGAAAGAGAGAAAAACAAGCTAGTTTTCACAGCAGGAGAAGTGGGAGAGGGGTGAAAACAAAGGGAATATCTCTGATAGGGGGAGACCAAATGGGTTAACGGGGGGAGGCAATTAGAGTAGCAGTTAGAAGCATGCACTTCTTTGTCTATGTAATTGTTGTTAACAGCAGGGCTGTGACACATGCCTAGAAAGCCCGACTGCACAAACAGAGAAACCAAACGCCTGAACTTGTCCTCACATCGAACGACTTCTTCAACTCCACTCACTTTCTCCAGATCAAAGGTGTGGCTGTGGGCACTGGCCTGGACCCAGCCATGTCTGTCTTTTTACTGGATCCGTGGAATGATCTCTGTTTCAGGCCCACTCCATCATCTCTTTCTCTGCTACGTGGACGGCTGCATTGATGCCGCTTCCTGACTCAAAAATGTCATCACTTTTGCTGCCAGTTTCCACCCTGCTCTCACCCTCACGTGGTCCATCTCTGACTCTTCCCTTCCCACCCTGGATCTCCCTGTCTCCATCTCAGGCCACAGATATCCGTTTCAAGCCCTCAAAGACTCCCATAGCTATCTTGACTTCCTTCCACTCCTCCTCCTGTAAGAACTCCATCCCATTCTCCCAGTTCCCCATCAGGGTCACACTTGCACCTGAAATGTCTTCCTGATCCGTGCCTTCCCCTCTACCATAGTGAACAGAGGTCTTGACCATGTCTCGTTTACTTCCCACACCTCTGCTCTCAGCCTCTCTCCTCCAGGACAGAACAAGAACAGGGTTCTTGGCCCTTACCTTCCGCCCCACCAGCCTCAATGGATCACCCTTTGCAAATTTCCACCAGCTCCAGCAAGGTTCCATCACTAAACACATATTCCCCTCACCATCCCTTTCAGCATTTTGAAGGGATTGTTCCCTTCACGTTGGCTAGTCCGCTCCTCTGTCCTCACCCACCCCTCTCCTTCTCACAGCACTTTCCCACGCTGTAGATGGAGCAGCACTCGGCCTTTTACCTCCCCACCACCCAGGGACCCAAGCGGTCCTTCCAGGTGAAGCAGCGATTCACTTGCACTTCTTCCAGTCCAGTGCACTGCATCCGCTGTTCAGTGTGGCCTCCTGCGCACTGCAGTTGAGTGATCGCTTTGTGGAGCATCTGTGCTCACTCTGTTGTCCCTGAATTTCTGCTTCCCTGCCACTTTACCTCAGCATCCCACTCCCACTCTGACCTTTCTGTCAGTGGCCTCCTGCACTGTTACAATGAGGCCCAATGCAAGCTTGGGGATTGACGCCTGATCTTCCGTCTGGCACGTTGCAGCCTTCTGCTTGAATTCTCTAAAATTAAGTAACCCACTCTTTCTTTCCATCTGTATCAGAACCGGCCATTTCTGCCCATTATCATTTTGGTTCTGTTTTAGCATCTATTAGCATGGTCTAAGCATGGCCCACAGCTGTGCTATTAACGGCACATTACACAGACAAAGAAGCTCAATGTGCTTCCAACTCCTTGTCTAACCACCCAATTAACGCAGTTGCTCTCACCTTATCAGAGACAGTTCCTTTGTTGTACCCATCCTCCCCCACCTTTTCTCCAACAGAAAACCAACACACTTAATCTTCCTTTCACAGTTCTGGCAAAAAATCCCAGACCTGAAACATTAAGTTTCTGTTTTCACAAACACTGACCTTATGAGTATTTAAAGAATCTTTTGTTTTTATTTCAGATTTCCATCATCTGCAGTTCTTTGATTTCCTTTTCTGATAGCTGCACCTTGATCATAAAGTGACTCTGTACCCTGTTCATTTACTGACCCTGTACCAGTACCCTGATCATATTTACACACTGTTCATTAATTGGCCCCGTATTTACACGCTGTTCATTAGATAGACAGAAACTGCTCCCGTTGGTGAAGGGGTCACTAACTATGAGACACTCAATGAAGGTACCTGGCAAAAGAACCAAGTGTGAATGTGGAAAGATGATTTTATGCCTCAAGCAGTCAGTGTCCTGAATGCAGGGGAAGTAATGGAGGCAGATTCAACAGGGGCATTCAGCAGGGAGCTGGGTAAGTGTCTGAAAGGAAAGAGATGTTAGAACTGTGGGCCAGAGAGTGGGCACAGCTGGGTAGCTCTTATATTGAGCTAGTAGGGACTCAACGGACCCAATGACCTGTAACTATTGTGACTCAGTAATCCTGAACTTTACAAAGGTCCTTAACACATTCTGCACAAAATCTGGGATAGTTAACTCATTACAAACCTAGTCAATGATACCACGCACTGTTCTAGTGACCTTAAACTATCATCCACTTGACCTTCTGTCGGTAACTTATCCCTTATCTGACTCAGGATTCCTAATTCATCCCATACTGATTCGAATCTTTAACCCATTTTCTTCCTGATCTGATGTCCTAAACTTCCACTGTATACGATCGACATCCTGAACACTTCCTGAGCCTGACTCCTGGAATTCTTAACTTGTCCTAAACCCAACTCAAGATCCTGAACTCATCTTCTAACCAACTCGAACAGCAAAAACACAGCAGGGAATCTGAAATAAAAACAGAAAATGCTTGAAACACTTGGCAGCATCTGTGGAGTGAGAAATAGAATTAACATTTCAGGTTAAAGACCTTTCAACAGAATTGGGGAAAGTTATGAGAAGTTAACTCTCTTGTTTTTCTCTCCACAGAAGCTGCCTGAGCTGCAGAATGTTTCTAGTACTTTTTTATTTGTTATTTTTTGCAGCCTTTACTCACTGTTTTACCCCAGGATACTTAGTTCATTTTATACATGATCCAGAATACCTCACTTATTCTTTTCTTTTTCTGAGATTCATAACACATCCTGTGCCCAAACTGGGACTGTTAACTCAACCTGTATATGACCCCGGGATCCTTAAATCAGTCCAGATCATATGCAGTAATACTTCCTGCACCCAGACTCATTTTCTTTTTCCATCCTGAACATGGTACCTGAGCTCATTCTATGCTCAAAGTGTGATCCTGAACTCATTGTACACTTGACTCCAGATTCTTTTTCCTATCCTACAGAGCCTGCTCTCCTTAACTCACAGTTATAGAGTCACACAGCGCAGAAACAGCCCACTGACTATAGAGCACACATGTACACTAACCCTGCACTAATCCCATCACCCCCATCACACACACACACACACGCGCGCGCGCGCACACACACACATACACACACACGCACACACACACACATGCGCACACGCACACATGCGGGGCAACTTACAATGGGCCATTTACCTACCAATCCGCACAGGACATGGGAGGTCACAGGGAAAATGTGCAGACTCCACACAGACAGCACACAAGGTCAGGATTGAACCCAGGTCACTGGCGCTGTGAGGCAGCGGCTCTACCAGCTGTGCCACTGTGCTGCCCTCAATTATTAACATTCTAAACCCATAATAACCTGATTCCTAACCCACCCTCTAACCAGGTTAGGATCTTTAACACCAGTCCCAGGATTCTCAGTTCAACTAGAACCCGACCAGAGACTTTTAATCTATTCTATACTTCCTTTTGGTGCCTTAACTCATCACCTCCCATCTTGAGATCACTAATTCATCCACAAGTCACCTAGGAGTTGTTCATTCATTGCATATTGTCCCATCAATCCTTAACACAACCTACAACCAAATCAATTTCCTTACTTCATCTGCTTCCTGACTTAGAACAACCAGGACAAGTAACATGAGGGAAAAATGATTTTACGCGATGGACATCCCCAGGTAGTGCTGGAGGTGGATTCAATTGCAACCTTCAAAGGTGGGCTGAATATCTACCTGAAAGGAAAGAATTTGCAGGGCTATATGGACTTACACTGCACTTTATACAACACTTAACCTATGATTTTTTAACTCAACTGATAGGTGACACAGGATCATTTTGTACTCAACCAGGAATCCTTCAGTCATTTGGGAGGCAACACAAGATTTTAAAACTAACCATGCATCCAATCCAGAACCTGTATCCCATCCTGTAACTGATCTGGGACCCTTAATTCATCTTGCATTTGATCCACAATCTTTAACCTTTGTTGCAGTACTCAAGCCGGAATCTTTAACTTGCAATCCTTAGTTCAGGATCATTAACTCATTCTCTATTACACCTACATACCTAAACTTATCCTGTACTCTTTCTGTGGTTCCTAACCGAATAACTACCCTGTCCTTTGCTTCTCCTGAAATTCTTAATTGATTCCCTACACAATCTGGGAACAGTCAACATATCCAAGCTAAACTCCCAATAACCAACCTGGGATAATTAGCTCATCCTGTACCCAATCCAGTGTACATCCTAAGCTTGATCCAGAGTCCTTAACATCTCCTGCACTCTCACAAGGATCTTTGATTATTTCTGTATCCAACTTGGAATAGACTCAACTCAGGACTTCTATCTCATTTTCACTTGACCTGTCATTAACTCATTCTTCGTTCGAGACATTTTTAACTCATTCAGTCACCACATTCTCACAATACATAACTCACACAATGCTTAACCCAATATCTTTCTTAAACTGTATTTGACTTAAGATCCTTAATTCATACAGTATCCAAAGCGGGATCCTTGTCCCAAGCCATATGTGACACAGAGTCCTTATCTCACCCTCTGCTTGCCCCGGGACCTTAACTCGATTTGTACTTACTGGAGAAAGTTAAACTTTCCAATACTTCATCTGTGATCATTAACCCCCATCCAATTCAGCATCCTTAACTTATTGTGTATGCAAATGCAGACCTTTGACTCAAGTCTGGATCCTTAACTGATCCTGTACCATGGGAATATCTGACATAGGCTGCACTTGGCTTAGAACCGTTAATCTTCTGTCTTTATCCCAAATCCCTTAATTTAACCTGTACCCAGTAAGGGATCTGCAAATCATCCTGTATCCAATCCAGGATCCTCAGCAGATCCAGGGAATGATCCTGGATCCTTAATCCACCCTGGATTCCATATCTTGTCCTGAACCGGAGCAGAGAACCTTAATTCTTGCTCTTCCTCGGAATGACTTCTGTTGACATTGGATCTGGAAGACTAAGTAGGAAAAGATCTGACTCCCCAGGAGCATCAGTTGTCACCTTGACAGCCAAGATTACACTAGGTCTAACAAAATGTATGTTAATGAGGGACATGCCATCAGAAACAATAACATCAACAGACCCACAGAGCCTTTCATCTAGCAGAAGACCATGGTACAATTCACTGGTGTGTTACCAGTTTAAACTTGACTCATCACCACATACTTTACTGTTAAAGCAGTTCAATAAAAGCATGACTGCTGTTTAGATCCTCATATCCCATGTGAAGCAAGATCAACCATGATCCATACATGGAATTCTTGAACTCTCAGCGAGTAACATCCATAAACTTCCACATTAACAGAGCCCAACATTCTAACAGGGTCAATGTAGAGACTTTAGACCAGATGACAGAAGGCTTGGTCAAAGAGGGAAGTTAAAGACGTAGGGTTTTTAAAGAACATCTTAAAGGGAGGTGGAGAAGCGGGAGGTTTTTTTTTGAGGGGGGTGCATTTCCAAAGCTTGGGCCACACCAGGTGAAGGCACGGCCACCATGTTAAGTATTCAGTACAGGGGCTCCCCGAGTTATGGTGGCCTGATTTATGGAAATCCAACTCTACGGAAATTCCCCCATACATTTTTAAAGAATTTTTCAAGATAGTAATCACAAAATGTTTCATGGTATTCATTAATGACTGGATACGATAAATATTCAATTAGTTTAATTAAGGGTCGCATTAGGGTGAATATTCGATGAAATGAAGGAATCCAAGTGTATGTACAGCAACACGATATGGGTTACTGTAGAAAACAGACATTTCTGACACAGAGGAAGCAACTTACGGACCCTTCTCAGCAATGGAACCCTTTATAACCTGTATTTAGAAGTGCGAGCTACTCTGTGGGCTGATTTGTAGAGCTGGCATCAACAGTTTTATTTTGTAATTTACGGAGTGGAAATAAATGAATTTCAAATAGAAACAAAAGGTTCAATGACTGCTTTGGGAAATAAATCAAATGCTGCTTTACTGAGATGTGCAGAAGAGAAGATTCAGTCTCAGGTCAGAGCTGAGTGAAGCTCAAAATTCATTCTGTACTTGTCCTGGGACCTTTAATTCATCTTGTACTTGATCATGTTTTTGCCAGGGAATGACCTGTTGACACTGGCTGCCTAAAAGAGGAATGTGTGTGATTCTCAAGCTTCTCTTGGTGTCGGCCAGCAGATGAAGAACATCTCTTCAACAGGGACGGGGACAGAAGGGGTTAAATTGCAAGAGCCGGGGCTCCTACTCCTGACTACAACGGCAGCTGGGTCATCAAGTAAATGAAACAAGGTTAAGCTGTGATTTAGCCCGGTGAACAGAATCACACAGTGTTGGAAGGGGAGTGAGGGACCAAATGAGAAGGCGTATAAATAAATGGGAGTGGTTAAAATGGCAAGCATGGAATCAGCCTGGCCCACACTGCACGCACTAACATCTTTAATCCGCTATAATTATGACACACGGGACCAGTCGGAGGGCTCTGGTAAATGGAGAGGTACTGAAAGAGATACGAGGTTCAATTCTCCTCTGGCCATGCCACCTAGCCAACAAAGTGCAACTACTATCCGCCTCAGTGTCTCTGAGACAGGGGAGGACGAAGGGACAGGCATGGTGAGACTGAAGTCTCTTTCCTACTCCACACATTCCCTATCCTGGGGGCACTATTCCATTGCCCTAACCTGGAGGTACGGCTTTATCTTGGGACACTGCCCTATCCTGGGGGTAGTCAGACATATGCACTACCTCAGCAGGAAGCAGAAAGTGGTTCAAAAGTGCTCACCTAGATCCTGGTCCACAGGTGATCCTTAGACCCTCACACACTGGGGGAACAAAGCAATGGAAGAAGATCAAACACGGCCCATGCATGGACCTTGTTGAACTTACAGCAGTGACAACGTCTTCAGAAATGTCCACAGTAACACAGCCAAATGTCCTCGGGGTGTTTCACAGCAGCGTTGTTGGATAGACACAGGGAGAGGACAGGTAACTGAAAGCTTAGTTAAAGAAGGAGGTTTTAATGAGCACCTTAAAGGACCAAAGAGTGGAGGGTGAGGGTGAGGGTTAGGGAGCGAATTCCAGAACTTGGGACCTTGTTGTCTGAAGCTATGGATGCTGAAGGTGGATCGATTACAATCTGGGATCCAAGGGGCCAGAATGGGAGCAGTGCAGGTAACCTAGTGGATTCTAGGGATGGAGGAAATTACGAAATAAGGTGGGATGAGACATTTTAAGCTGTTGTTCAACTGGGAGCCAGTGTCAGCAGCACAGGCTGCTGGGTTTGTGGGTTCCAGGCTGCAAGGATTCAGGTAATCCCATCCAAGTGGCGTGGAATGAAGGAGGGCAGATCGGAGCAGCAGAGGGTAGTCCAAAGGATGAGGCCGGGGGGGGAGTCAGACAAAGTTATGGGTGGAAGTCGCTGTGATGGTGTGGACATGCCATTCATAGCTCGTCTAACGTGGACACCCTCTGCTTCGGTTTGAGAAATGTCAGGGGGAGGGACACAGGGTGAGTTCAAATGTTAGCGATGGTGTAAAACAGGCAGCTCCATCTCAGACCCTTGATAAACACATTGATCAAAGTTCCTTCCTGTTGACTTCAGTGGGAAGCAAAATCAGTCGGATGTACGACAGGAGATTGTTCTGACAATGCCTGTTGTACACTACTTCTGGTAGCTAACATTAACCCCTCAGGGTATGGAGAGGAGGGGCAGACAGAGAATAAAGCTAGATGATCATAGTTCACACTGGGTTATGAAGTTCTTAACCAGCCGTACGTATTGTGGTTTTGCTAAGGACAGTTCACCGTGATGTTTTGAGACGATCCCCTTCACACAACCCCCTGGACGTGTATTCCTGTGATGATCAAACGACAGCCACAAGTATTCAGTCAGATGTGAAGTCACTGATCCAGTGTTGCTGGCCCAGTGCTAACATTACCAGACCAGTGCCTTCAAATGAGGAAACAGCCTCCTGACCCTGCTGCACGGATTATGGACGAGAACAAGATTGTCAACATTCGCTTCCCCGCCCTACAGTCGGGCACCCTGCCAACACTCATTGTCTAGGATCTTGCATGTAAAAGGGTGAGGAGACTGGGGTCAGGGAACATTTCTACTCGCGTAGAATTACAAACAAAGAGGAATGTAACCGCAGAATTAAAGCCAAACTATTCGGGCAAAGCTTTCATTGTACAAAGGGTGGTCGAACTCTGAATCTCTCTCTCTCTCTCCAGAAGTCTGCCAAGGATCACTTGCAGCTTTCAAGGTTGAGATGGATGGATTTTTGATGGGAAATGGGGTGGCACCAAAACTAAGATGAGATAATCTAGTAATACTGTGAACTGCAAAGAGGATAGTGATAAATTGCAGCAGGATGGAAGGATGGGCAGATGTGCGGCAGATGAGGTTTAATGGGGAGAAATACGAGGTTACACATCTTGGTGGGAGAGCTGATATGAAGTAAAGAAATCCTGTTCTAAGCAGGGTGTAGGAACCTAGGGCTATGGTTACAGAAGTCATTGAAAGTGGCAGAGCAGGTTCAGAATGTGGTTAATAATGCATTCACACTTCTGGGGTTTACTTTAGGCATAGAGTATAAAAGCAGGTAAGTCATGATGAACCCTTGTAAGACGTTGGCCCAGCCTCAAATGGAGTAATTGTGTTCGATTCTGCTCACCTCATTATAGGAGTCAGCAGCGAGTGTCCAGAAAGGCTTACAAGAATTGATTCCAGGATGAAGGACCACTGTTACAAGGATAGAGAGACTGTTTTCTTTGAAGAGAAAGCTGAGGGGAGATTTGATAAACTGACGAGGGGTCTGGACAGAGTGGATAGAAGGAGTCTGTTCCCATTGGCGGAGGGATCGAGGTTTAGAGGTCACAGGTATAAAATAGAGGAGAAGAGAATTAACAGTGACATGAGGAGAAACTTTTCTATGTCGAGTGTAGTTGGAATCTGGAACTCACTGTCTGCAGCTGTGGTGGAGGCAGGTATCAATGTGGTTTTCAAGTGGAAATTGGATAAATATACAGTGAGGAAAAATTTGCAAGGCGACGGAGAAAGGGTCCAGAGGTTGGAACTGGTGATTTGCTCTGGTCGGGAGCCAGGATAGGCCAAGTGGCCTCCTTCTGTACTGCAACCATTCTATGATTCAATGAGATGGAGATCAGCCAGGAGCTGATGGAGTGGAGAAGCAGGCTCCATCAGAGGGCTGCATCCCAGCAGAACAAAGCAGAGTGAGCAACTGAGGAACATATCAGATCAGAACAATGTTACTGCTTCAGGAAAAAGGAACGTTTTGCTCTTCCCTGCTAATTTCATTGGTGTTTATACAGCAGCCAGAATTATATGTGGAATCTTAGTGGCCATTCCTAATGAAAAATAGCACAATTGCTAAATAACTCATGTTAAAGATTCGTCATCTGTACAGACATCTCACTGGCCCTACTCTAACTGATGGCTGGTTACCAATATCAAAACCTTGAGAGTCAACAATGACAATTATAAACCAATCTTAATAAACATGTGCAAATATCTCATGGGCTTCACAGGAGAATAACTGGATATAAATTGGCACTGACTCAAACAAAGAGATATGAGGTCAAGGAAGTAGGTTTCAAGGAGGATCTTATTTTATCACAGTATATGGACATCACTGCCAATGCGATCACTTATAGTCCATCAGGAGGAAGGAGAACATTGCACCCCCAGCATGAACCACTTCTAAAGCACATGAGCTTGGTTGAACCTGCTCACCAACCTGGTGTTGCTGGTCCCTGCTAACAATACTAGACCATGGTCACATGTCAAAATTGTCACAAAGGTCACATGTCAAAATGAGCCATTTGGTTCAGTTTGATCATCTCCATGGGACCTGCAGCCCAGTGAGGAGCTGATGCTTTAGAGAGTGGTGAGGGACTTGCAGTTTCAGAGTGAACACTCAGATACAGACCAAAGATCAAACCTGGGACTGTGGCTAATCAGTACTGATGTCCGCTGGGGCTTGTGGCTACAATTTCCCTTCTGGTTTTGAGAAGACATTTCACTCACATTATTTTATCTAAGGACCCAGACAACGCGAAAAAGATAATTGCACCTTTTGTGCATCTCCCAAATAGGACTATAGCTTTCAATTACACCGACAGAACGAAACAAAAGTAGTGGAAGAAGAACTCCTGGATCTAAAATGCTGAGTGTTCCTTTACCTTGTTAACTTGGTGAAGTAACATTCCTTGTGTCCACATTCTCTGTTAGGAGTTTTCTCCATTAAGTATTGGAAGACCACAACCATTATCTCTGGCCCCTGTCCCAAGCTCTACTTCATCACCACCAGCCCAGTCAGTCCCAGCGTGAGGAACACTGCTCTGGAAGTATTGATCTTCTCCTGGTGTTTCATTTGAACCCTGACTGAGCTTCCACCACGTCCTCTCCACAGTTGGTGTTCAGCTGATGCTTGGCCATCCATCAGCTTCTGCTTATCCAATCCAATGCTGCCGTGTCCTAACTTAAACCAAGTCCAGTTTCTTGTCACACCTGTCCTCACCGCCCTACACTGATCCAACAATGCTTCCAATATTTAAAACCTTGCACGGCAACACCCCTCCTTATCTCTGTGACCTTCTCCAGCTCGGCATTATCCCAACACACCAGACAACAACTCAATCCAAATCAAGGGGCAAACCCAGCACTCCACTGATCATCAACTCCCTCAAAACTCAACAGGAGAACCTATACGGTGCACTACACTGATTGGAAATCCAGCTTTTACTCAGATCACTTACAAACCAGCATACGTGAAGTGCAGCCCAGAATCTGGGACAGGCAAGAAATGAATAAGAGCACAAGAAAATAGGAGCAGGAACAGGCCACCTCAAGCCTGCCCCGCCATTCATTGTGACCGTGGCTGATCTGCCCCAGGTCTCATCTCCTACTCTGTGTCAGGGTTAGAAGCATCAAGTAGTTGAGATGATTTTTGCAGAGGGAAAGAAAGCCTTGCCTTCCTAGGGCTCCTGTTCCCATCTGCACATCGGAGAACTTGAACTACTGCTGGCGTCACTGCTAGATAAGACCATAAGAAATAGGAGCAGAGTTAGCCCATTTGGCCCATCGAGTCTGCTCTGCCATTCAATCGTGGCTGATTTTTTTCTCTCTCAAACCCATTCTCCCACCTTATTGCTGCAAACAGGGTGGCTAATTTACACACAACAAAGTCCCGTTGAATATCGAAATGACAATGAGGAGTTAAGCTGCTAATTTTCAGACAAGGTATGTGGTGGACCTGGCAGTGGAGTGGGTGATGGTGGGATCAGCCCAGTGAGCGGCCTCGATTAACTGGACACTTACCGTGCAGCTCCCTCCATTTTTGCAAGGGTTGCTCTCGCACTCGTTGGTCTCAATCTCACAGTTGGTGCCGCTGAAGCCTGGTTTGCAGGTACAGGTATAGCTCCCTTGCCCAGTGTTGGTGCAGGTGGCTCCATGCTTGCACGGCTTGTGGTTGGTGCAGTAGTTGAGGTCCTGGTTGCAGAAGAGGCCGCCCCAACCCTCGTGACAATTGCACTGCCAAGGTTCCTGGCACATGCCATGGAGACAACCTGGGTAGCGGATACACTGGTCACAGAACCGTCCCTGCCAGCCAATGCGACATCTGGGAGGAAGGGAAGTAGGATAGAACATGACATTATCTCCGTCACAAGCATCCAATATAACTGCAGGTTCAAGAACAAACAAAAGCTGAATAAAATGTGAAAATATAAGGAATGTATAACAGGTCGGTCAGCATCTGAGCACAATGTGATGGGTACGTGGACAACCGGAAATGCTCACTGGGAGACAGTCCAAAGGGGATTCACCAGGCTAAGTCCTGGGGATGAGAGGGTTGCAGTTAGTGTAACGCTATTACAGCGCCAGCGACCCAGGTTCAATTCCCACCTCTGTCTGTAAGGAGTTTGTACGTTCTCCCGGTGTCTGCATGGGTTTCCTCCTGGTGTTCCGGTTTCCTCCCACATTCCAAAGACGTACGGGTTAGGAAGTTGTGGGCATGCTACATTGGCGCCAGAAGAGTGGTGCCAACACAGCATGCCCACATTTCCTAACCCGTAATGAACACTCTCAGTAATGCAAAAAGATGCATTTCACTGTGTGTTTCGATGTACATGTGACTAGTAAATAAATCTGTATCTAAGGAGGCTAGACAGTTTGGGTCTGTATGCCTTGGGAGTTTAGAACAATGAGGGGTGACCTTATTCAAATATATAAGATCCTAAAGTGACCTGACAGGGCAGATGTTGAGATGTTTTCACTAGTGGGAGAGCCATGAACAAAGGGACGTAGTTACACGATAAGGGGCTGGTCTCTTAAAACTGAGGTGTGTAGAAATTTCTTCTCTCAGAGAGTGGGGAGTGTCTGGAATTCTCTGCTCTGGGGGGTGTTGGAGGCCAGATCATTAGATAGATTTAATGTGGGGAGAAATATTTGAAAGATCAAGGAATTGGGAGTTATGGGGAATTGGCACAGAAGAGTTGAGGCCTGAGGCTCACATTATATGGCAGGGCAGCCTTGAAGAACTGAGTAACCTACTCCTGCTCCTATTTCCTTGAGTTCATTGCTTGGGTGATGACAGCAATAACTCTCACCGTCGACCTGGTGTTGGAAAGAGGTCTAATAATTTGATTTTGTTAAAAAAATTGGAAATCAGAATGCTGTCTGAGGCTAACAGAGTGTAGTCTCTTCACTGAGGTGTGAGTTCCAATCCCCTCAGAAGCAGGCCAGAGGTCCTCTCAGCTGTGACCAACTCCGGACAGCTGGGGTTTGGGAGTAGAATCCCTGTCAATCTTGCGCCTGACGTCCATATCCCAAGAATAAATTAATTTTTTTAATGCATATATAAAAAGAAAGTGGACAATTTAATCCAAACTCACATGCATTCTCCGGGTCTTTCGCAGTATCCGTATTTGTCGTTGCAACCCAGCAGGCAAATCGCTGTGAAACAAATATTTGGAGAGAAGGATAATGATTTAAGACACACACTCCACACAAACCCAGATTTCGGGATGTTCTAAGGCGCAGCTAACTCCGCTCAAGCAGGGCTCCTGAACAATAACACATGCTGGCTGCCTCGCTCCCTGTAGGTAAACGGCTTGGTTCGGGTGTCTCTATTAAACCACGCTCCATGAGGCACTCAAAGAATAAAGCCTTAAAGAGATGCAGCAAAGCAAACTGACCCAACTCAAAGGGGTCTTAACAACCGCGATTGAGGAGTTAAGTTTCCATGCCAACATTCGCGTGCACTGTGGCTCTTTGAAAATGTGTTGAAATTTATTCAAATATTATTCCTCAGCTGTGGCGTGTCAGATGTCTTTGTTACCACCACCAAGGGGAGGCGGCTTGTGTTAACACACTTGAATAAGTTAACCAGACAGAACATATGCTTTTATTCGGTCAGATTCATTCCCCTTTTAATGAAAGGTTCCAGCCTCCCTCTGGAAACAAACCCAACTCCAATCCGACGCTGAATCCCAGACCCAACGTGCGGGAAATGGGCAAAACATTTCGTTTTGCAGATTATCTTGAAATCCCAAAATTAGAATTTAGACAAACTCTTACCCTAAAACTGAACGTTTAATCCTGAAAGTTAGATTTTGAGGGTGGAGATATTACTATCAAAAACTATGCATGAATTGGTCCCAATTACCTTGAGGTATTAATATTTGGAAAAATCGCCCCGCAGAATTAGCTGCAAAATAGAGACACAAGAGACTGCAGATGCTGTAATCGGGGCAAGAAACAATCTGCTGGACCTGAAACTTTTGGCCATCCCTCTCCCTCCACAGATGCTGCTCGGCCCCCTGAGTTCCTCCAGCAGTTTGCTCTTAAGGGACAAAATAGGTCTCTGTTGGCAGACACACAAACGCAAACTGCTGGAGGAACTCAACAGGTCAGGCAGCGTCTATGGAGGGAAATAGACAGTGGATGTTTCGGGTCGAGACCCTTCATCAGGACTGGAAGGGTCTCGACCCGAAACGTCGACTTCTGACCTGCTGAGT
The DNA here is from genome assembly GCF_009764475.1 of Pristis pectinata. Classification (NCBI taxonomy): domain Eukaryota; kingdom Metazoa; phylum Chordata; class Chondrichthyes; order Rhinopristiformes; family Pristidae; genus Pristis; species Pristis pectinata. The sequence goes on along the minus strand of NC_067439.1, from coordinate 12,072,800 downwards.
TCCTCCAGCAGTTTGCGTGTGTTATTCAAGATTTCCAGCATCTGCAGAACCTTTTGCGTCTCTGTTGGCAGAGCGGGGCGGGAGGGGAGGGATCCTTACGTTCTGAGCAATAGTCGCCCTTCCAGCCGGCCAGGCAGACTCTCTGACCGGCCTCGTCGCAGGTGTAGTGGCCGAAGGTGTCGTCTCTGGGGCGGCAGTACGCGGAGCAGCCCTCGCCGTAGTAATGCTCGCCGCACACCACATGATAACTGTAGCGCAGTTCGCTCTGCTCCACTGTCTGCACGTCCTGGGACCAGTCCTCGCCGATGGCCAGGCGCCGGCCGGTGGCCAGGCGGCTGATCAGGTTCTGGGGGTCATCTGTCGGCACAAGAGGAGAAGGGGGGTGCAATGAAGGGCAAGTGCGGGGAACAATAAACATTGAGCAGAGTCGCCGCAGGACCCGACCCCACGGCGCCCTCTGCCAGAGAGATTCAGAACTGATTACCGGTGTTGGGCTCGTCCGTCTCCGCGTTCCAAGCCTCAATGATCAGAGAGAAAGTCCCCTGCAGAAAGAGAGGCGATTTGTCACTTTATCCTGCTCGGAGACCTCGGGCGCTACAACCTTCGCTCCCGAATCAAATCACCCGCGCGTCATTTTAATCTGTAAAACTCTCCAAATCTTTTACCATAAATTATCGGAAGTTTAAATTGAAGGTACCAATCTCAAACTCTCTCCACAATGTTAAGGAGTCTGCATTAAAACTATTTTCCCCACTCAGTGCGTTGTTTGCAAAGAGTCCTCTTGTCCGAAGCGGACCCTTCTGAACGCCTCTCGCCGTTTGCGCGGAGATACTTGCCGGCCACGTGAAGTGGAAGGGGATCCGAATGGGTTCGCTGTCCCGCACCAAGTCGCCTCCTGGCCCCAATACCGGGGTGTGCCCAGTCCCGTAGGTGCACGGCGGGTCGGGGGAAATGTTAACCTGGTAATGCTTCAGACAGACCCGGAAGAACCGACCGCACTGCTGTGCCCTCTGACAACTGCGAGGCAAGCCCGGCTGCCGGGTGGTGAACGAATCCACTTTGAGTTCGAAGACGCCGGTGGAAAAAGTCTGAGGGAAGGAAAAGAAAGTGCAGGAAGGGTTTTAAAAAGAGTGGACGAGAGGGGTGGGAGAGGAACGGGGGTTACTCTGGACTTAAATCTTACCTGGGCAACAGACATCAAGACTACGATGCAAGAAAAAACTGCAGCCATCCTGTACACAAGTTGCGTGTCCACAGATAAGATCCAAGCCGACTCAACGTTACCAGACAATAACACAGCAAATGTCTTTATTTAAGGAATTCTCCAAGCGTCTACTGAAGAGGAGAGAGTGGGGTTGTCTCTCCGTTTTATGATATCAATCTGGGATTATTTTGTCCTTTCTTAAAACTCCGGGAGCCGCCGGAGCTCCTCTTGCACGCTGCCTCTGTGCTGTGTTTGAATGAAGAACAACTCGGCTCCGTCCCTTTATATGGTTCCGTCGGGTGTGAGATTCCGTCAATCACACTGTCAGAAGCCTCTGTGATCACATACAAACAAAAGCCCTCAACACCTCCAGGACGGCCAAATGCATTCAAAGAGAGAGAGAGGGAGGGGGGGGGGGCGCAGAGTAGAAACAGTGGGAAAAACAAAAAAGTCTAACGCAACATCCAAAAACTATTTTAAAGCAATTGGCTGTAAACGTCCCCAGTTCAGTAACTCCCACGTGAGTTAATTTCATGCCATTAATTTTGGATTTTCTTTCACATTCAAACAAGTTTATAAAAAGTTCCGTGCATTCTACAATGTGTCTGTAATATCGAAACATGTTTCCCAAATTTCCACCTCGTGGTGACACTGATTTTGTAGGCGGTATAACATTAATAAATCGCCTACTATTTAAAAACAAATCTTTAGGTATGAATCCTTTGGACAGATCCGGACCGTTTGTTTTGGGAGAGGATGGGAGAGGGAGAGCTTTTTTAAAATAAAGATAATCATCTCCCACTACGGTGGATTTAATTATTCAATAAATCGGATGTGTTTCTCTTCCCATTTGGAAACGGCGAAATGATAAAATTGTGTTTTTCTGACGGGGTGGATTTTTCAAAAGTTAGAAGTTGGACGCGGTTCCCCGAAATTATAAATCACGCTTTTTTTAAAAAAAAACTTTCAGGTCATCTTTTGAATATGTCATTTTTGGCTCCGCTGCCTTTCTGAAGCCAGAGTTTTAATTTTTAAAAAAAAACACAACCCTAATTGTTCTGACGCGTGCGCTCCATTCTGCTCTTTTTTTTGGGGGGGGGGGGGGAACGGAGAGGGAAATTATTGTGAGACACTAGGGGTATTTTTCTCTCTCCAGAGAGAGGTGGGGGAGGAATTGTACTCCCGTTGTCTCTGCGCCTCTGTTCAGCTGTATGATAATATTCAAACACCTGCCCGGCTCCGAAGAAACCAGTTCTTTATCCACCAGCCCCTTGTGCTTCCCTGCACAATATCTCAGTTTACAAGAAACGCTCGCATCTACGCCGATTCAAAGGAAAATTGCAACGCAAAACCACCCCCCCCCCCCCCCCCACACACACACACACACAACATGAACACAGGGTCTCCCTTCTGGGTTGGGCGACCTCACCTGTCACCCGCTTTAAGAGTTGATTTGCTTTAAAGGGAGTTGGGCGATCTTAATCAATTGCCCCCTGTCCTCCCCCCCCCCTCCCCTCCCCTCTCTCCCCGCGTGCAGAGACAAGCTGCCGGTTCCTCCGCTCCCCGCCTCGTCCCAAACCTGCCCTGAAATTCGAATCAGGGTTTATTAGCCTTTCAGACATTGTGGCAACCATCTGCTCCCAGCGACCACCCCGTCCCGCCAGACCCTGCTCCCTTCGCACTGCATTTCCCTAATTGTTTTCAAAGCTTCCACCCATCAGACAGAACACAAGGGAATGTTGCCTTTTTTTCTCGCCCGCTCTCGTCAGCATCAGCATTTAATTCATCGGCGGACGGATGTACTAAACATCCCCGCCGTCAGAAAAAGCTAGGTATAATTCGCTTGTTTGCAGGTTTGCCGCGGTGAAACTGGTTGCGTTCGGCGATCTGGGCTTCCCGAATGAAACCCTGATATGATGTCAAATTTTGCGGAAAATTGGCATTTGCAGAACACGCCACCGCATCTATAAGGTTAGACAAGAAAGGGCTGAGGCGTTGCGTCAAGAGCTTTATTCCCCTAACAAATATGGGAACATGCCCTCGGTTTTGTTTAACTGGGAACTTTTCCCGTTAATAACGCACAAGATCTTGGAGAGATATTAATTAATTGATTCTGCCGCAATGTTTTATTGGCGAGGAGGGGTGCTGGATGTTTGCGGCGGTGGAGTTGGCCACATGTTCCTTCGGATAGAGGTCCGTGCACCGAGGCAGCAGATTTGCAAACTGTTGCTCTCTCGGCCCCAAGTATTGTCATTGTAATGAGAGAGACGCGTGTCTCATCTGCTGGAGCTCAGTGAACATTTCCATAGACGGAGCAGCCGGCCACGCTTCGGTACAGCCACAAGACAAAAGGGAGGAGGGGAGCAGTGGGGGGGGGGGGGGGGGGGGGGGGAGGTGGAGAGGCAGAAAGACGCAAAGCTTGTCATCTTATCTCGTATCTCAGCACACGAATCGGTCCCCACGTGTCGAACCAGAAGTCAGGCTGAGGGATAAGCGGCAAGCGACCTCCCGCTGTCCGGCCGGGGCCCCACCGCACAAAGCCTCGGGCGTGTTCTTCACCGCAATCCTTGCCCGCAAACATAACGCCACTGCTCAAGATTTCACGACCCGGCTTTTGAATATTTAATGATAAATGCTGGAATTCGATCAGCATATACAATATGGTTGTAAATCACAGCATATAATTAGTCAAAATGTATCGAGATGGATCAGACAGTGGGGGAGTTTTGTTATTATAGGTTTAACTGGGATGTAAATTATAAGTACACACTTATTCACACATACACACACACATGCTCACTCTCTCACACACCCACATACACACACTCACACTCACATGCACACTCAAACACATTCACACATACACTCAAATGCTCTCACACACAATTCACACAGACGCGCATAGTCTCTTTTTCTCTCCCCCGTACACGGTCATACCACACACACATACAACACACAGTCTCCCCCCCCCCCCCTCCACACACACGTTAAATGGGTGATCATTGTGGGGGCAGAGGTGTCTTTTTATGTCGCCTTGTCCCTTGAATGGAGATTTTCCCAAAGATTCCTTGTGAACGGCTATGAAAAATAGCCACTGTTTTTCTGGTCGACCGCTTTACAATTTTTGAGACCTATCCGAGCACATTTCAAGTTTTCTGTGTGTCCTTTGCTCCCATGCATAGATTATATATTTACTGAAGGGACGTTAACAATGGGAAAGTTTTGCTGTTTTTTCCCCGCTAATGCTCGTGATTTATTGTCATCGTGTCCCTGTAAATAAACCATTTGTGTCCCGGTAATGTAATCGAGACTCCTTTAATGTCAGGAGTTCCAGTATTATAACATCCTGAGAGCAAATGGTGCCTATGGCCCGTGCCCTGATGTGCTACACAAATGGAACGCGTTGACACACACATGTCAGTCAGCCGAGGGTCGATCGGAATGCACTGCGGAGAAGCAAATTAATGAGGTGCCCAAATCCATTTGCTTCTACTCGTGTATCGAGCGCCACTGATTTAATAGCCGTATATTAGCGTAGATAGATAGATAGATAGATAGATAGATAGATAGATAGATAGATAGATAGATAGATAGATAGATAGATAGATAGATAGATAGATAGATAGATAGATAGATAGATAGATGTTAGACAGGTAGATAGATTCATATATTTAGATAATAATATGTTAGATAGACAGACAAATAGATAACAGATAGATAGAGATAGATAGATATTAGAGATAGTCAGACAGACAAATAGATAGAAAGCTACAGAGATAGATAGATGTTAGTTAGATTGACAGATATTCTGACAGACAAGAACAGATAGGTCAATATGCAAACACAGTCAATGATATATCCATGAGGACTGGATTATACAAACACATCAATAGAGATATGGTAGATATGGCTGGTATAGGTATGTGAGTACAAAGGCGGATGATCTACTCACTCCTGAAGGATACAAATGTGTAGATATTAAACATATAAATATATGTGAAAGACAGAGAAGGAAATTGATGTGTGTAGTCATTCGGAGAGCCGGGGGTGATCCTGCCCTGTCCCACCACGGGGCGAGGGACTTCGGTCAGAGGGGCGAGGAGGGGGTGGATGGAGATGTGGGGCGGGAGGGGTGGCGGCGGGAGTCAGTGAAGCTGCTGTCTGTGACTCGTGCTGTAAATTCCTGGCGTTGGCACGAAGTGCGAAGAATCGCACCAGAGGCCGGCACCCGGACACCTGCGGCCGCTGACCTCGCCCTCAGATCCGGCAGCCACCTCCCCGCCGAGTCGCAGTGCCGGGAGCTGCCGCCAGGGTCTCTCTGCACTCCCCTTAACTCCACTTAAACAGCGGGGCAAGCTGTCCTCCTCAATAAATAGCCCTTTCACCGCAGATCCCTTCTGTGTTTGGCATCTTTTGTTTATGTCTCAGCTGCAGTCTTCCCTTAAATAATCACTCAATGCACTTGGGAGCAAATGGAGTGGAGATGCGTCAACACAAACATAGACAGAACACCGGCTTCGATCCTGAACTCTTGTCTGTGTGGAGTCTGCACGTCCTCCCGGGGTTTCCCCCGGGTGCTCTAGTTTCCTCCCACATCCCAAAGACATGCAGGTTGGGAGGTTAATTGGCCGCTGTAAGTTGCCGCTAGTGTGCGTGGTAGAATCCGGGGGTCGGTGATGGGAACGTGAGGAGAGTTAAAACCAATTGGTTTGATGTAGGTTTAGTGTAAATGGGTGGTTGGCACTGTTTTGATGGGCCGAAGGGCAGGTGCGGACTGACCTACTGAGTATTTCAAGCATTTTCTGTTTTGTTTTAGATTTCCACCATCTGAAGTCCTTTCGTTTGGATTTTGACATCTAGGAGATAGTTGGGTAGCTGGAGAGATGGAAAAAATGGGCAGAGAGAGAGAGAGAAAGAGAACAACGGAGAGGTAGAAAGAGATGCAGAAGGAGACAAAGATAATAGAAGAGATAGAAGAGAAGCTTTATGAAAAGATCGGTAAGCAAATAAATTAAGATAGACACCAGATTATGAATGGAGCCGTTTATAATTGAGAGGATGTCAGTTATCTGAAGAGAGTCCGGGTAAATCGAAACTAGGCAGCACTAAATGACAGTAGTAGATCTTATAAACACTATAAAGCCCATCGAGATATATTGGAATTGAATGTTTATATATCTGCTCATAATTTTCTCATCCAATAGATCAGAAGAGGTCATTAAGGTAGTAAATCATAAGTGTCAATGCTAAGTAGGTTCAGTTTGTAATGGCTTTTCCCCATCCTATTTACTGTTAATGTAAGCCTGTTTATGACCTACATATCTGAATCAGATTAGTTACCGTATAGCGTTGTTTTAAATGCGTACATATTGCATTAATCAAAGAACAAATCCAGAACTCAGGGAGACAGAGGAGACCCTGACCAGCCTCCTGCCCACAAAGACCATTGGGATCCCACACCAGACCCATCCTGTCCTGTCCCTCCGTCGTCATTTGGGGGTGAAAGGCTGGTGTGAGTGCACTTGCTGGCACTGGTGGGAGTGGAGTGAAACACAGCCAAGTATGAAAGAGAGGTGCCCTACACTGCCCAGAGGTTCCTGTGCCAGAGGTGCACTACTGCCCAGAGGTGCTCTATTCCCCAGAGGTGCCCAACACACTTCCCAGAGGTGCCCTACACACTGCCCAGTGCCCGACTGCCCAGAGGTTCCTGTGCCAGAGGTGCGCTACTGCCCAGAGGTGCTACTGCCCAGAGGTGCTCTGTTCCCCAGAGATGCCCTACCCAGTGCCTGACTGCCTAGATGTGCCCTACTGCCCAGTGCCCAATACACTGCCATGTGCCAGCCCCCAACTACCTGGAGCCCTACACACTGCCCAGAGGTGCCCTACACACTGCCCAGAGGTGCCAGACTGCCCAGAGGTGCCCTACACACTGCCCAGAGGTGCCTACACACTGCCCTGAGGTGATGGACTGACCAGATGGGCCAGACTGCCCAGAGGTGCCTTATCCACTGCCAATTCCTGTTTGTGAGGGAACAGATTGCAAGGAAAGTCATTTCAGTAATATCTCTGAAGTCCCTGATTATATCAGAGGGAGGGAGATACCCCCACCCAAAGTATAATCAGCACATCTGGAGAGTTGTCAGTATTTCTTTATTGTGCCTGTCACACCCATTGGTTACCATGCCCGCTATAAGCAACAGAACAATATTGACTGAGTTGCATTGTGTGTGAACATATAAACACATCAATGATAGGAACAGGAGTAGGCCCCTCGGCCCCTCAAACTTGCCCCACCATTTTATATGATCGTGGCTGATCTGCCCCAGGCCTCAACTGCTCTTCAGCATCACAATCCCATAGCCTTCAATTTCCTGATATTTCAAAAAATCATCTACTGCCTTTTTAAATATCCCCAATAATCCAGCCTCCATGACCCTCTGGGGTAGAATTCCAGAGATTCACCACCAGGAAATTCCTACATAGCTCAGTTGTAAATGACTGCCCACCCCTGCCTTACCTGTAACTATGTCCCATCATCTGAGCTTCTCCCACTGGTGGAAGCATCTCGACATCTGCCCATGGCTCCTCAGGATTTTATGTTTCATTGAGATCACCCTTCATTCTTCCAAACTCCAAAGAAAGGAGATTTAATTTCTTTAGCCGCTCATGATAGGACCACTCTGTCATTCCATAAATTAGCCGAGCGAATCTCTTTTGGACAGCCTCCTTTGCTGGTTTATCCTTTCTTAAATATGGGGACCAAAACTGTGCGTGGTACTTAAGGTGTGGTCTCATCAATCCCCTGTACAGCTGTAACAATACTTCCTTGTTTCCCAGCTCCAACCCTCCTGCAATAAAGACCAAGATGCAATTCCTTCCAGAACAGTTGCTGCACCTGTCTACTAACTTCTCGCCATTCATAAACACCTAAATCCCTCTGTACTTTGCTCATTTGCCACCTTTCTCCACTTAGATATGTGAGTAGCAAATCATTTGATGTCAGTCAATAGGAATGCCTGGGTAAAGTAAATTTATTATAATTGTATTTTATCTGAAAGTCCCCAAGATGGAATCTGCCTAGACTCCGGTCTGCAAACTATTGGCTGCTCCTTGCATTCTCTGCTGGATGTAGTTCTGAGATTGTCCATCTCCACGGCCAATTGCAGTCATAGAACATAGAATATTATAGCACAGTACAGGCCCTTTGGCCCACAATGTTGTGCCGACGTTTTATCCTGCTCTAAGATCTATCTAACTCTTCCCTCCCACATAGACCTCCATTTCTCTTATCATTCATGTGTATATCTAAGAGTCTCTTAGATGTCCCTAATGTATCTGCCCCCACAACCTCTGCCAGCAGTGCATTCCATGCACCCACCACTCTTACCCCTGACATCCCCCTTATATCTTCCTCCAATCACCTTAAAATTATGTCCCCTCACGTTAGCCATTGTCGCCCTGGGAAAAAGTCTCTGACTGTCCACTCGATCTATGCCTCTTATCATCTTGAACATCTCTATCAAGTCACCTCTCGTCCTCCTTCTCTCCAAAGAGAAAAGCCCTGGCTCACTCAACCTATCCTCATAAGACACGCTCTCCAATCCAGGCAACGTCCTGGTAAATCTCCTCTGCACCCTCGCTAAAGCTTCCACATCCTTCCTATAATGAAGTGACCAGAACTGAACACAGTAACTCAGAAATCAATGTCAGACTCAATAAGTCAGAAATCACCTCCCACATACCAGCTGTGATAAAATACTGCTCCTTCTCCAAGACTCTTGGTTTAAAAGACCCAACCATTTTAAAATGTTAAATACTAGACAAGCCCCATAAGAATTTTGCAAACTTCAATGAAATCATTCCTTATTCTTGTGAACTCCAAAGATGCAAAACTCACTCTGCTTAATGTTTGATACACATATGAAGGATAAAACTCTTATTGATTTTAGCATGAGATGACCCACTTAGAGTTTGAAGTCACTAACCATTTTTTAAAGACATTTATATAATACACTTACTGTGTCCCATCACAACTGAAGTAGTACAGGTCAAGACTTTACAGCAAGACTGTTCCGCGGTGACACTGCGAGGCATGTGGAAATCAAAAACCTGCAGATGCTGGAAATCTGAAATAAAAGCAGAACGTGCTGGAAACACTCAGCAGGTCCAGCAACATCTGTGGAGAGAGAAGCAGAGTTAATGTTTCAGGGATATTTTGGGGAGGCATTTCTTCATACTACAGCAATACACAAAAAGTGCTGGAGGAACTCACTTTTTGTGTATTGCTCCAGATTCCAGCGTCTGCAGAACTTGTGTGTCTTCATACAACAGAGTGGAATTAGCAGATTCTCCTCCCCAGATGCTGTTAAGGCAGGGCCTATTGAGGTCTATCAGTTTATTGTTCATTGGGGATACTGAGTTCAGAGCAGAGATTGACAGAAGGTGAGGCAAGGGATGAGTGACTTCCTGCTCTTCCTCTATGTTTTTGCCCATTCCTCATCACTACGTAAAAGGAATCTCTTCAGTTGCCCTCTGCCTCATATACAGTTATTCTGACCTCCAATTACTAATTCACCTGCCAGTGAACGATTGCTCCTGATTTTTCTAACCTGGTTTAATTTCTGGGCCAAATCCAGTAGAAAGCTACAGAATATTTTCACCATTTACATTGCAGCTGCAGGTCACAAGTTAAACCATGAGCATGCACATTGAAATTTCCAGTTCAAATGCACCTGTTGCGCACAGTTGGAACAACATTGGCATATTCACCCATTGCTGACCCACACTTGTTTCAGACTGATCCAGTGAATGCTGAATTCCTCAGCTGACCTGTGCTGAACAAGGATTTCATAGAACGTAGAACATTATAGCACAGGCCCTTCGGCCCACGATGTTGTGCCGACATTTTATCCTGCTCTAAGATATATCTAACCCTTCCCTCCCACATAGCCCTCCATTTCGCTATCATTCATGTGTCTATCTAAGAGTCTCTTAAATGTCCCTGATGTATCTGCCTCCACAACCTCTGCCGGCAGTGCGTTCCACGCACCCACCACTTTCTGTGCAAAAAACTTACCTCTGACATCCCCCTTATACCTTCCTCCAATCACCTTAAAATTATGCCCCAACCCACACTCTGAACTTCATTTTCAAATACTGGACAATTTTCTGTTGGTATTTTAAATAATATTCTTACATTTCCATAGCACCATTCACAAACTCAAGATCTCCAAAAGCACTTTACATCCAATGCATTTCTAACTGAGTGTTGTAACAGAAGAACTCCGGCAGCCATTTTGGCGCAGAAAGGTCCCACGTGATCAAAAATTAAAAACCCAGGGGAGGCCATTCAGCCCGTCATGCCTGACCAGACCTTCAATGTGATTATGACTGATCTGCAGCCCCAGTGCTACCTCCTGCCCTAACCCCATTTTGTTTGATTCCCTTAATATCTAAAGCATTTCCTTTTGATCTTTCTCTCTCTCGGATATACTCGGGGACTAAATATCTAAAATATCTCCCGTCGATCTCTCTCTGTCTTGGATGTACTCTGGGACTAAGTTTCCATAGTTCTCTTGGATAGATAATCCAAAGATTTACTACTCGCTGGGTGAAGTACTCTCTTCACATCTCCGAATGACCAACCTCTTATTTTGGGACCAGCCAGGGGAAACATCACCTCTGTATCTACTCTGTCAAGCCCCATAAATATGTTGTAAACTTCCATCACGCATTCTTCTGAAGTCCAGAGGTTACAGACCCCCACTTCTTAATTTCTGTTGCTAGTTCAATAATGAGTTAATTGCGTTAATTAGGGAATAAGCATTGGGCAAGGGGCTAACTCCTTGCTCTTCTTCAAAACAGAGGGATCTTTTGCCCCCATTTTAGCAAGAGCAGACCTCCAAATGGAGTCTCATCCAGAAGAAGCCAGCCCGACAGTGCAGCAGTCCCTCAGCGCCCGCAGTTCCTTCCATTTCCGTTGCACTCAGTGGGTGACGGAGGCCAGGTAGTCACAAACGCTTATGAATTATCTGGACCAGCACAAGACAGAGAAGGATACAGACCGAGTGCTGGTAAATGGGTTCGGAGTAGATGGGCACCTGATGGTTGGGTGTAGTGTTTCTGTGCTGTCTGGCGGTATGAACAGAAATAATGATCATCGAAATGAAATATGATTCAGTTCCCGAGCGGGACACAATCAAAGCAATGTCGTTTCGCGTTAGTTAAACAGTTACAAAACAGTTTGTATCTGGGTCTGGCTTTCTCAAGGGCAAGTGGACAATTGTAATAAATGCTGGACTTGCCAAGGACGCCAAGGTCCCGAAAATGAATAAAAAATATATTGCTAATTCCTGTTCTTTTTGTTCATATTTATGTTGCATTTTTGTGCCGGGGACTTAGCTATTAGCCCCAGTTTTTCAGGTAACTTCCCTGACGCTGCAACGCAAGAGGTTTGAATTCGAAGAACCCGCTGTCCTGTGTAACAGCAATGTAAAATATTTAGCCATTGCTACCTAACCTCCATTTTAGCTTCGTAATTTTAAATCTAACCTGCCGTTTTTCCCTCAAAATCTAACACAAAAAGCAAAATGGTGCGGTTCTGGGACTCCCATCCTGAGCATTTCCAACTATTTCTTTTTTGGATTTCTGCTCAAAACGGAACGTTTTATCCCTCAAATGAGCGTTTGGAGTCACGGTTGTTGTGTCCCGCTGTGAACAGATCAACATTCGCATCCAAGGGCCAGGAGATCGGAGTGTGGTGCATTGGAAAAGACATCCCGTCACTCAAGTCTACACCACTCCATTCACATATCTGTCATCTGGACACACAACACAATGTCACACGTCACACCCAATGAACAGCAAGCAACGGGGAAGGAAAATTAAGATCCCAAATAGGTCAGAAGAATCGTGTCAATAGTGAGGAGGCTATTGCTTTGTCTCTCAGACAACCTAGAAAAACACGTCCCTTCAAATAACGTCCAGTGGGCTTCAGTGAATGGGATAATTCATTATTATCGCCACATCCCCACCTCCTTGTTGATTATGGAAATTACCGGATCTTCCTTTTTACCTCAAAAGGGACTTTGGTTATCGGGGGTAAATTGTGCAAAATGCAATCCCTTGTAGGTTTGTTTCTGGAATGGATAATTGTGGAAATGGCGTGTGGTGGTGTACAGAGCAGTAGGGCAGCGTTCCCGGAGTCACAGCATCGCCCCCCTGTCGATCTTTAAGCAGTCCATTTGTCAGAATTTGAGATTGGCACGGGTCCCTGAACCACCCGTGCAGCGCCGCTGACTGCCGGCACTCCCCGGCACTATGGTTTGACCATAAAGAGCACAGAGAGGTGGACAATGTTCCGGCTGTGAGCTCTCATCCAAATACTGGACTTCATTTCCTCTTTGTCAAGTGAAAGCTCAGCAGGTCGTGAGTTGAGTTTAAAACTTGAAGAACAGTGATCCTGCGCCTCTGATTGAAATTGAGAGATTATGTACAACCATTATATAGGGAGCTGGGATACCATAAACTCTACACAGACAATACAGGAAGGTCCAAACACCTACACACGCAGTCATATCTAAACATAGATGCACATAACAACTACACACATAAATAGATACACAACATGCAAACACAGACGCGCCATTCAGAAACATCTACCACCACAGAGAGATAAATGTATCAAACTATTTTATTTAATTTATCTAAATATTTATCCATCAATACATGTATCCAAAACGCGTTTCATTCCAGACAATTATTTCTCTCGTTATCTATAGTTCGTCCAGTCTCCGCCTGCATATCTCCTCGTCTATCTAAATGCAATAATCTACCTGTCTGACGATCTACTAGGAGATTCTATCCACAAGGAGAGACCGGAGAGGCTGGGTTTGTCTGCCCTGGAGCGGAGGAGGCTGAGAGGGGACCTGATAGAGGTGCACAAAATTATGAGGAGCACAGACGGCGTAAATAGTAACAATCTTTTCCCCCAGGTGGGGGTGTCAGAGACAAGAGGGTATAGGTTTAAGGTGACAGGCATGAGGTTTAGGGGAGGGGGGATTCACACAGAGGATGTTTGGAACCTGGAACACGCTGCCTGAGGGGGTGGTGGAGGGAGATACTCTCACAACATTTAATAAGCATCTGGAGACGCAAGAGACTGCAGATGCTGGAAGTCTGAAGTAACACAAAAAATGCAGCAGGAACTCAGCGGGTCGGGCAGCGTCTGTGGAGGGAAATGGACAGTCGACGTTTCGGGTGGAGACCCTTCATCAGGAATCCCTCAATTTTATCTCCCTCCACAGATGCTGCCTGAGCCACTGAGTTCTTCCAGCATTTGGTGTGTTGCATTTAATAAGCATCTGCCTGAATCACCGGCATAGAAGGACCCAACGCCGGTAAATGGCATTAGAGTAGGTAGGTACAACGGGCCGAATGGCCTGTTTCTGTACTGTATGATACTATGACTCTGAATTTTTCTGAAGATTACGCCGAGTCATCTCATTATATTGTAACGATGTACAGACAATAAACAAAAACAGTGTTGCTGGAGATGCATTTTTATCATCTGAAGGGGATTTTGAAGGCAGGTAGAGCCACAACGTGGCCGAGCCGTTTGCCAAGGTAAACCGCACCTGCAACTTCTCCCCAACGTGAAACGAAATCTTTTCAGCGAACACTTCACCGTACCAGCGGTTCTTGCAGCTCACAAAGCCCGCCAAGAACGCGTGCCTTTCACTGTGCAGATAACAAACGAAAGCGAGAGATTATAGAAAAGTGGAAATCTTTAAGGGTCATTAACAATAAGGGATTCGGGAGAAATCTTACGCCGGAGGGTGGTGGGAAGGTGGACCTCTCGGCCGGCGGAGAATGGAAGGGCGTGGGGAGAGGCTGGGCGGAAGGTGGGGGAGGCTTGTGTGCACCAGAACTGGACTAAAGGGGCCGAGTGGCCTGTTTCTGCGATCCGTATTCAGTGTGGTGCGGTGAGAGGGTGCGATCCATGCCCCTGACAAGCGAATATAATACATTTTATTTTAAAAAATCTATTACTAACAGGTTATTGACTTCAACCGGATTTAACTTTCTTCTGGAGTAATGATAGGAGGCGTTATATAATGGTGTTTATTCAGATCTGTGTGGGGCCAGTAAACCGGGCAACGCTTACTGTGTGTAAACGGGTGAAGTCATCGAAAGCAGTGGATTCCGTGCATTATCCACGGTTGGCCCAGCTCCTATTCTGATCTCATGTCCCACTGCAGGATGGTCTCTGCCCTCCCCCTCCTCTCTCTCTCCGGCAAGATTCCTGTTTCAATTAATAATAAAGGAACGGTCTGTATGCAAGGAAAAGTCCGTCCATTCTATTTCACCAGTACTGGCAAACAATCGTGCACATGTTTTTCGACACAATGGAACAATGTAAGTCTGGTTGATGGACTTCTCTTCGCTGCAAGAAGTGTTATTTCCTTGTTGGGTTTCGGAAGAACATTGGCTCATTAGATCTTCAGAACTAGGGTCCCAGTCCCTTACAGCCCAACCATTAAAAACACAGGTCATTCCGTATACAATTTCCAACTTAACTCATTCTGAATAAAAAAAAGGAAGCCAACACAAGAATAAAACAGTTTGCAGTGTCAGAGAATAAATTTAAGACTTGTTCAGCAATGGCGACTCTCAATATCCAGATGTCTTGGTTTTCTGATCGATTCTCGCCTGGGCTGTGTGGTAAGAGCCAGATTTGCATTTCTGCTCAGTTTATCACGACCCTCCAAAGAGCCTTACAGCCGACAACGTCCTTTTTTGAACTGTTATAATGTCAGAAAGGCAGTAGTTAATCTATGCACGGCAAGATCCCACAAACAGCAAAGGACCTTCTGCTTTAACGCTGTTGCTTCAGGGACCAATACTGGGCAGGATGTTAGGGTTAAATACCCTCTTTCTCTTCATGATGGGACCACGGACTTCTTCCATCCACTGGAGAGGGGCCAAAGAGTCAAAGTCAAAGTCGAGTTTATTGTCATCTGCACAAGTCCACATGTGCACAGGTGCAGTGAAAAACTTACTTGCAGCAGCATCATAGGTACATGGCATCAGATATGTGCCTGTGATGCTGCTCCAGTGTGACTATGTCCTTCCTATAGTGTGGTGACCAGAACTACACACAAGTTTTAAACTTGACAAACCAGTGTTCTGTAAAATTGTAACATAATGTCCCACCTGCTATATTCTATACCCCAATTTATGAAGGCAAGCATGCCATATGCCTTCTTTAACATCCTATCCACCTGTGTTTGACTTGAAACCCAAGGCCCCTCTGTTCACTAATTGAAGGTCTGGAGTCACATATCGGCCACATATGGGTAAGGGCAGCAGATCTCCTCCCTTGTAGGATATAAGTGCTCTTTTACCACAGTCTGTTAGATTCAAGGTCACATGAGCTTCTTATTCCAGATTATCAACTAACTGATGTCCCTCATTGCCAGGTGGGATTTGAGTTCATGTCACTGGATCCTGAGTTTAGGATTCTGGATGCCTCATCCAGCTGAGTGATGCTACTGACTCCAGCACTCATGTCTAGGCTTGTTACTGAACACATTAACTATAAAAGCCTAATAATTCTTCCTAAACATTGGGGTTAGTGGAACCAATAAAGAAGAATGCAACAGAAACTGATGTGAGGTTCATAAAGGTGAAAATACATGGACTCAAGACTTCCCGCTCAATAAACTTCATCCTTTCATTCAATCATCCATTCTTCAATCTTCAGATCATTCACCATCATTCCCTCATTCCATCCCGTTGTGCAAAGTCCCAACCATCCCTCTGACTCTTTCAGAGGTTAATGGGATGAAGATCAAGTATTAAACATTAATAGGTGAACAGCATTGGATTGTTAACGATCCCATCAGAAGGCAGACAGCTACACTTTCCAGTCTGACGCTTTGTTTTGTTAATTTTAAGGCAGCAATATCAGGACATAGAGCTATCCCTCGGTCAGTAGCTGAGCAACTGAGCCGTGGAAAGATCAGGATGAATACTGAATGTAAGCAAGCCAACAGTTTGGGAGCTAAAACTGGTCTCATTATCCAGATGTGGGAAATTGTTAGATCCCATTTTAGATTAGGTATTATATTTTAATAAGAATTGCAGAGAGAAAAGCAACTTAGCTTGATTGAAAGTTTCCACACACCAGCTGGTGTACTCCTCTCAACAGCCAGGAGATTAAATGGAATTGAGTGTTTAAAATTAATTATGAATTCACTTCGAAAGTATTTATTGATGCTGCTGTTGTCTGCACACTGCTGAGAACCTTTGGTTCAGTGTAATGGAGATGACAGAGGATCATACACCCAATCACATCTGAAAACCCTATAACTGAGTTGACATCTATTGAAATAAGACTCCCCTCCTGGCTCATTAAGTTTATGCAGTGTTAAGATATACAGACTTACCAGGTCATTGGTTTGATCACTGGGCTCAACCTAACACAGCTGAAGCAAAATGTTGCAGATGCTACAAACCTGAAATAAAAACAGAAGGTGTGGGAAATACTCCGCAGGTCAGGCAGCAACTGTGGAGGGAGAAACAGAGTCAATTCAGGTCAGTTCATCAATCAGAAATGTTTATTCTGGTTCTTGATTTCAACAAGGCATCAAAGGTGAAAAAACTGGGGCAGAAAAGGATCGAAGGGAATGGTATGGTCTTTGAGGTTTATTTGGGCTAGAATCACGCAGACACACTGAGCAAAAGGTCGCAGGGGTCACTATCACCAGGTTTTTGTTTTTCAAGGAAAAAGAGACAGAATTACAGAATGGGAATGGCTGCTCCCCCTCCCCCCCCACCCCGCCCCACCAAACAAAAAAAAAATTCAGTAAAAAATTTGAGGATTCCTTATAAAAATCACTGCTGACCAGTCCTTCTCTGTACACTGTGACTGACTCTGATAATCTGCCATTGTTTTGTTGCTTAACAAGGGGTGGGCAAATTATCTACTTTCGGGTTTCAGACTTCACCGAGTTTTGGAAGTTAATTTGCTTTGCTCTGGACGGTTATTTTCAGCATTAGCCTCAATCCAAAACAAAGCAGAGATCCGAACTTCCCTCACCTCCTCTCAGCCAGCTGAGCTCAGCTTGGCAGTCATTCAATCTCCTTCCAACAACCAACCTCTTTCTATTACTTTGCAGGAAACTTAGGAGCATAACCCATTGTTATTAAAAGTGAAATCATACAAATAACAAAATAATCCCATTTGTACAAGGCTACGGAGAAAGAACAGGGGAGTGGGACTATTTGGATGGCCTATTCAAAGAGCCAGTGGAGAGATGGTGGGCTCGTCCTGTACTCTGAGTCTTTCCTATCCTGCAGAAGTCTTCAAGTGATCCTAATTTGTTATAGTTTAGTTCAAGTGCTCCAGCTAATTACCTGCAATTGCAACACTATATTCTGCGTTCTGTTGCGATGTTCTTATGTGTGGCATGATCTGTTTGGATGGCACGCAAAACAAAAGCTTTCCTAGAGGAAGGGTTTCGACCCAAAATGCCGTCTGTCCATTTCTCTCTGTGGATTCTGCCTGACCCGCTGAGTTCCTCGTTCCTTTGTGCATTATTCCAGATTTCCAGCATCTGCAGTCTCTTATGTCTCCTTTTCCAGAGGCCATTATAGCCAGCTCCACTTTTCAACCTACAAGATTACAAGATTTAACAGTCAGATTAACAGCATACTCACCCAGCATAGAACATATACAGGAACAGGTTCTTTGGCACACGGTGTCTGCACCAAGCATTATGCCGAATTAAACTAAATCTCCTCTGTCTGTACGTGATCCATATTCCTCCATTCCCTACATATTCATGTGCCTAACAGCCTCTTCAACACCACTATCATATCTGCTTCCACCACCACCCCGGCAGCCCGTTCCAGGCACCCACCACTCCCTGTGTAAAAAAAACTTGCCCTACACATCTATTTTAAACTTTCCCCTCTCACCTTAACGTGGCCCAGTAAGACTGAAATCCAAACCATATTCATGCTAATACAGCAGCTCTACCACAAGCTTCCAAGCCTTGTCTTACTGAGAATCTTCACCATTCTTGCCCCACACCTTTCCCCACCTCACAATCTCTTTATAGTCATTGAAGTACCCTTGTGGACACTGTTGTAATGTAGGATGCAGCCATTCGGAGTACAACCAACATCAATCAGTGTGATGGTTGTACTCCCAATTTATTTTATTAACATTGATTGAAGGGTAAATATTGGTTGGGACACCAGGGAGGACTTGTTTTTGAAATAATTGTTTTACTTTCAACTGAGAGGGCAGATGGGACAGTTTAATGAGGGACTTTATTAAACAGTCCAGCCCCCAGTAATGCCACTGGAAACAGGAGCAGTGCAGTCCACTCCACCATTCTACAAGCCCATGGACAATCTGATCATTGGCATCGTTCATTTGCCTGCCAGATCCCTGCAACCCTTGACTTTCCCGTCGTCAACCTATCTCAGTCTTCAATCTACTTAATGACTCAGCCTGCACAGCTGGAATATGGCAAAAATTTCAGAATAATTTTATCCCATCTTTGGAATATGGGTGGTGAGTACATGGAACGAGCTGTCAGAGGAAGCTGTAGAAGCAGGTACAATTACAACATTTAAAAGAGAGGTACATGGATAGGAAAGGTTTAGAGGGATATGGGACAAACACAGGCAAAGGTAGGCAGGTTGGTCGGCATGGATGAGTTGGGCCGAAGGGCCTGTTTCTGTGCTGTACAACTACAACACTATGGCATAATTTGACCCACAGTCAAAAAGCGTGGCGATTTTCACACCAGAGCTCACAAACAAAAATAACAATGATGTCACTGCATCATTTATAATAGTGTGGTTTGTGGGTGATAAAATCAGTGTTTATTATATTTAGTTTGGGGAAATAGGATGACTACTTCCAGTCACTGAAGTTATTTCATCTGGAATTTAAAGGTAAAATGTAATAGAATACATTACCAAAAGAACATGATGATAACATGGGCGCAAGTTTAATGTTGTTGTATTCCTCATTGAAAAGTGAGAGGAATCTTGTGAATTCCGCTTCCTGTCATCATTATTGATCAGAAAATAATTACCCAGCATTGGCCTGGAAGGGACGGTCACAGAGCAGCCATTGAGTTAACCACTGGACTGCCAATGGTCTACTAAAATGATCCAGTATTTTACAAATACTCTCATTCTGCTACTTCAGTCCACAAATGTCCTTTCCTGTGGCCTCAGTGAGGTTGTTCCACCAACCCTAAGGTATTACAGCCTAAACCGTAATGCAGAAGGCAGTGCAGTTTCTCACAGTTACAACAGTCCAGGTTTGATCCTGATCTTTGCTCCTGTCTGTGTGGGAGCGATGGTCATTGTAGTTTTCCAACTTTTATTAAGCTGTTGAACAATATGCGAGCAGCAACCTTCGCAATAACCCAGGCCTGCTACACAGAATGTGATTGCCGCACTGGCAACTGTTTTACTCCTTGCCTGTGTTTTTTGTCTGATTATTCTTTATTGTTAGCTCCTTGCTTGGCTGGAAACTACTTTGTGGTTTTGTGTGCTTCACAGTTCAATTTCACTGAAATGTCAGCAATGAAGGAAAATCATGGCTTACTGCAAGTTCTGTGAAGTGTGGCATTTTCCTTCTGGATCTTCTCTGCGTCTAATGCGTTATGCACAGAGGAATCCAGATGTTTAGTTTTGGTCACCCTGCTATGGGAAAGATGCCATTAATCTGGAAAGAATGCAGAGCAGATGCTACCAGGACTCATGGGACTGAGTTATGGGGAGAGGTTGAGTAGGTTGGGACTTTTTTCATTGGAGTGTAGGAGAATGAGGGGTGATCTTATAGAAGAGGATAAAATTATGAGGTGCATAGATACAGTGAATGCTCACAGTCTTTTTCCCAGCATTGGGGAATCAAGAACTAGAGGGCACGGGTTTAAGGTGAGAGGGGAGAGATTTAATAGGAACCTGAGGTGCAACTTTTTCACCTGGAGTGTGGTCCATATATGGAACGAGCTGCCAGAGGAAGTGGTTGAGGCAGGTACATTAACAACATTTAAAAGGCACTTGGACAGATACGTGGATAGGAAAGGTTTAGTGGGATAGGGACTAAACGTATTGATAATGGTATTGGTATTGGTTTATTATTGTCACTTGCACTGAGGTACAGTGAAAAACTTGTCTTACAAACCGATCGTACAGGTCAATTCATTACACAGTGCAGTTACATTGGGTTAGTACAGAGTGCATTGATGTAGTACAGGTAAAAACAATAACAGTACAGAGTACAGTGTTACAGCTACAGAGAAAGTGCAGTACAATAAGGTGCAAGGTCACAACAAGGTAGATCGCGAGGTCATAGTCCATCTCATTGTATAAGGGAAGGGCCACAAGCCACGGTTAGGGTGCTTGAGCAGCCTGCTCCATGCCCAGTGGAAACTCCTCGCTTTCTTTTGTCTCCCTTTCTCCTCTCGGCATTTTAACTGCTTCTTCTTCTGAGATTCAACAAACAATCTGGTGTCAACTCCCAGAAGGGGATTTGGAAGTGGATTCAATGGGAACTTGAAACTGGGGAAAGGGTAAAGGATTGAAGAATTCAGCGGGGGGGGGAAGAGTAGAGAATTGGAAGCTATGATTATCTGAAGCCTGAATCTCAGCTTGTACACTGGACAACACAGTAGTGTAAAAGCAAACTGGAGTTCTGGTCTGTGTGTATCAGTGAGCAAAGGAGAGGCATTTTAACAAGTCTCTGCATGTTCTGAAGGTGAATATGGAGTAGACAAGACAATTCAAATAGATGGTTATGTTAACTGTAGTCTTTCCTTTGAAAACTGGAACTGATTTTTGTTATGTTAACTTGTGAAGGGCTTCACAAAAGGTTGTAAACAGAGCACATTTAGATATGGAAGAGCCAGAGATGGCCAATGTTGTCACCTGCTTTCTCTGTGATTGTGGGAACGGCCTTCAATTGTTTATCTCTGCTGCAGAGATTAACCTCCTTCAACCCACCTTCTGAAGGTCGCTCCGAGCCCAGAGTGCTGTATAAATGGGCAAACTGTCTGTCCTCCCCAGTGGGGCCTTGCACACAGTCTGCACACAGGTGAACCAGCAGGATCCCATAAATCCAGATGAAGGGTCTCGACCCGAAACGTCAACTGTCCATTTCCCTCCATAGATGCTGCCTGACCCGCTGAGTTCCTCCAGCACTTTGTGTGTGTTGCTCCAGATTTCCAGCACCTGCAGTCTCTTGTGTTTCACCTTATTCTCAGTGGATGCCAGCATGGAAAAAGGATTGGGATCTTGATCCTTTAGCATATCCTTGAATTCCGAAAGAATTCCTCACATCAGGACTTTTGCTACGGGTATCAGCTGTGGTTCGGTGTGAGGCACTGGGCCCAGATCAGAGACAGATGCTCCTGAGTCCCTCGATTGACAGCGAGGCCAGACAAGCTGTGATCTTAACCAAAGTGTCCACAACAGGCAGCACAGGGCAGTGTCAAGCAAGACTGTACCATCACCCCAGCAATTTTCTCAATCATTCTTACTGAAGTGCTACACCTTACCTCACCTCCAGCTTCCTGCTGGGATGGAACTAATCTACAGGATAACTGGAAAACAGTTCACTCTGCGTCACCTGCTCTCCAAAACCAAGGTCATGCTGACCTCAGTCACCAAGCTGTGACACACAGATGACACTTGCATATGTTCAGAAGCCAAACTCCAAGTCATTCTCAACTTATTCATTGAAACAAACAAGGGAATGGGCTTTACTGTAAATAGCCATTAAAAAAGGTCCACCCAGTGTACAACACTATGTCCCAATAATGGTTCGTGATGAGACCCTGTTAGATAAGAGCTGCCTCCCATATCTCAGGAGCCACTTCTCAATGAAGGCAGACATTGATGACAGAATTCACCATTGCCTTCAATGCAAGACCTTTGGTTGTCTCAAGAATAGAGTGTTTGAAGGTCATGACCTCAAACTGGGTACAAATCTGATGGTTTACTGGGCAACAGTTACCCCTGCCCTCCTGCATGCTCCAAGACCTGGACGACCTACAGCAGGCATCTCAAAGCACAGGTGAGATACCACCAGTGCTGCTCTGCAAATCCACTGGAGGTTCCTCTCCCAGGCCAACACCCCAGCATCAACAATCAGTCGGGAAGGCCACTTGACCACATACATGGCACAAATCAGGCACACTATTGCTACATCACAGGAAGAGGCTACCAGGCTCACAAAGGACAGGACCCGCATGAACCCGACAGGAATCCATGGCTCCAACTGCTCAGAGCGGAGAAGGACCATTCAGGATCATGCTGACCTCAAGTCTGTGCATCAAGGACGAACAGACGCCCAGCGTGAATGGCGAAGAAACAAATGACTTCCGAGATTACCCACCCACGGCCCATCAAGCACCTCCTGCCACATCTGCGGGAGGTTCCCTATTGGTCTCAGGGATAAAAAATGGGAGTGGAAGCAAGCTATCCTCGAGCCTGAGGGACCCCTTGAGAGCAACTCCCCCCCCAGCCACCCCACACACACACTTAAGTCTTAAGGTTGCTCAGACTTGAACAAGACAATAATAATTGGAAAATCTGCTTCAGTGTCGTTGATTGGGGATTGGGAAATATTCACCTGGCATCCTTAAGGTTGCATAGTGAGACCTTTTACCAGAGAGGCCACCAGGGGCCTTTGTCTGAAGATCCCAGCTGAGGGATGACAATTACAGCACTCACTCAGCACTGGACTGCGGCGCCAACCCACATAATGTGCCCAGGATCCTGAGTGGGATTTGAACCCACAACCCAATGTATCATAAACGCTGCCCACTGAGTCACAGCTGACACCTGAGCATTGGGAATCAGTGCCAACGCACATGGGACTGCAGAAAGGGTCAGGGTCTTCAGAGAAAAAGCCGTGTCGGACAATCTCCAGAAATAATTAGTCTTTGAATTCTGCAATCAGGTTGTTTTTCTCTCCCAACTATCCCTGCTTGTTGCCAAAGATGTGGAAATGTGTGTGAGTGAGCCAGTGGAACACAGCAGGGAAATAACCCACACTGACATTGAGATAAGAAAAGCCTGAGGCAAGGGGATGGTGAGTTCTCCAGCACAGTCTGAATGGTAGGAAGTATCTGAGTCCTAATTATTTCTGCTTTGCTTTGCCGTTCCAACTCTCAGCAGCAGCCGTCACTGATACACGTTAGAACTCAGAGTATTTCTCTGTAAACAGAAAGAACCCAGTGGTCCGCGAACAGCCAGCCTGTTTTCATCTACATCCACGCACACAATTCCTGGCATTCATGTCCCACAATAGAACTGTCTCCACATTTCCCAGGCAGTGCCATTCTGCCGCTCAACCTGCAACTGCAGCTGTTTGAACCGAATCCCAGTGACAGACAGTAAGTTCAGCTTTAGTAAGTTTAGCTTTACTAGATCCCTACCACCCAGGCCATGCCATCTGCTTCGCAGGGGGTACAGAAGCCTGAAGTCCCACACCACCAGGTTCAGGAACAGCTACTTCCCTTCAACCATTCAGTTCTTGAGCCAACCTGCACAACCCTAATCACTGCCTCAGTATAGCAACACTATGACCACTTTGCACTGCAATGGACTTTGTTTGCTTTGCTTTAATTGTGTACTTTCTTGTAAAAATTGTGCATAATTTATGTTTAATTTATGACTGTTGTGTGTCAGATGTTATGCGCCTGTGATGCTGCTGCAGGTAAGTTTT
The DNA here is from genome assembly GCF_009764475.1 of Pristis pectinata. Classification (NCBI taxonomy): domain Eukaryota; kingdom Metazoa; phylum Chordata; class Chondrichthyes; order Rhinopristiformes; family Pristidae; genus Pristis; species Pristis pectinata. Next base: position 12,048,831 of record NC_067439.1, on the reverse strand, counting down.
AGCAAATATATTCCAGCTGTGGTAGAAGCTCAAAATGTTTCTGCTCTTTCGTCTCTGAGTCAAAAGAATCCAAGTCCCACCCTAGGGACTAAATCTAGGGTGACATCCCTGTCCAGGACTGAAAGAGTAATGTCCTGCTCCATGATATTTGTGGGCAGTAATAACCTGAGGTCAAGAAACAAACTGCTGGAGGAACTCAGCGGGTCAGGCAGCATCTGTGGAGTGAAATGGACAGTCAACGTTTTGGGTCAAGACCCTTCATCTGTCTGAGGTCACAGGAGGTGCTGCCTCAAGAAGGCAACATCTATCTTCAACGATCCCCCACCATCCGGGCCATGCCATCTACCATCGGGCAGGAGGTACAGAAGCCTGAAGTCCCACACCACCAGGTTCAAGAACAGTTACTTCCCTTCAACCATTCAGTTCTTGAACCAACCTGCACAACCCTAATCACTGCCTTAGTATATCAGCACTGTGACCACTTTGATCACTTTGCACTAAAATGGACTTTGTTTTCTTTGTTCTAATTGTGTTCTTTCTAGTAAAAATTGTGTATAATTTATGTTTAATCTATATTTTTCTTGTGAATGCTGCTTATCTGACGCTATGTGCCTGTGATGCTGCTGCAAGTAAGTTTTTCATTGCTCCTGTGCTCACATGGACTTGTGCATATGACAATAAACCTGATTTTGACTTTGAGCAACGGGCTTGGGGAGGTTCGTCTCCAACAAGCTTGCCGCTGGAGTGGAGCTAATCTACAAACCAAATAGAAAAATGTTTGATGTACATCAACTCCAACTCCAGAACCAAGGTCGCCTCTGTGGTCAAGCTACAGCAAACATACAACTTGTCTATGCACACAGTTGGAGGCAGAGTTCCAAATAATTATCAACTGATTCGCCAAGGCTTATGAGAGAATGGGCCTTGTATTAAACATTCGCAAAACAAAGATCTCCACAATCCTGCTCCCGAGGCACAACCTTGCCCTCCAACAAAAAAGAAACTTGAGAAAACAAGGTACATGTCCCACCTCCCAGACATTGATGATGAAACTCTTCAGACAGCGACACACTCTTTGGCTGACTCAGGAACAGAGTGTTTGAAGAGTAAGACCTCAAACACCGCACAAAGTTGGTAATTGGTTATTGGTAATTGGTTTGTAATTGTCACATGTACCGAGATACAGTGAAGAGCTTTTGTTTGTGTGCCATGCAGACAGATCATTCCGTACATAAGTACATTGAAGTAGTACAAAATGGAAAAACAGAATGCAAAATATAGTGTTGCAGTTACAGAGAAAGCGTAGTGCAGGTCGACAAATAAAGTGCAAGGGCCACGACGAGGCAGACTGAGAGATCGTGGTCTAGGAGGGAGCAGTGAGCCCTGCTCTCCTACAGGCTTCTGAGACGTGGACACCTCAAAGTATTGGAGAGATACCACCAACAGGATCTCCAGAAACTCTTCCAAATCTCTAGCAGGACAATAGCGAGCTAACATCAGCGTCCTCTCCCAGGCCAACGTTCCCAGCACTGAGGTCCCAATTACACTCAGTCAGCTCCGCTGGGGAGGTGGGATAGTTCCCATGGCTGACAGCAGACGTGCGAAATGCATGCTCTACTCCACACTCTGCCAGGGCACAAGGTCAACCAGCTGGGCAGAGGGAATGATTCAAGGATGTCTCCAAAGCCTACTTGAGAAAGTGCAACATCCTCACTGGCTCCTGGGGATCCCAGGCCCATTACCTCTCAAAGTGGAGAAGGAGCATTTCCTAAAGCACCCGACAGTTAACAAAATAGGGTGGTAATCACAGGAAAGAGGTGATCATGTGTGCATTGCAAGATCCCACAAACAGGAACAAGAAAGTGAGAAGACCCATTTTGGACTTACGTTGGAGCTTTAACGTTGAGAGAACAACTGTTGTGTGTTGTACGAGCATGACTCATTGAGATACCCCATAAGGTCCAAATTTAAAGCTTCGGCCTTTTGATCATAACATCTAATGGACACATAATCCAGTACTCAAAATACCTGTACAATCATTTTCCTTCATTCCATTGTTGTTTGCAGTTTTAGTTTTACTTCATGCACCTCGGTTCATTACTTGCCTCCCTGATCATGATGCACCTCCCTCACAGCACAGGACTCCAACAGGGCGGTGTGTTGCGAGGGTGGTTAGGTGCACTGAAGGTCACGTTGTCCCCTTTCTCCAGCATTTCCCTCACCTCCATGGCAGCCTGTAATGCAGCTGGTCTGCAGTTGCTACAAGGATGCCTGCTCCATGGTTTTGGACCAGCTGTGGCTTGGCAACATTCCCTGCACATGGCTTGGTAAAGGTGCAGCAATCGCAGTCATTCTCTGCAGCAGAAACTGCAACATCATTTGGCGCATCTTTCAGGTAAAACCACCCAGGCACTGAAACAAGCATCTGTTTAACCACATTCACAAATGTTTGCAGGTGATCTAAACAATGGGTGAGCACACCAAAATTAGGCAAATCCTATCCCTGGGCAGGTGTTCCATAGTCTTACCTTTGTACGTAACAGCTTGTCCTAATTTCTCTTCAGGATGGACCAGCTATTGTCCCCCCAGGAGCAGGTCATGGGTAACCTATCAGGTCCAAGATTCTTTGTGGGAAAGAGAGAAAGACGTTAGTTTTAATGTCAGATATTCCCCTGTCTAATCCACCCCTCCCCACAAATTCTCTGCTAACTTTTGTTCTCTTTCCAAGTTCTGATGAAGGGTCTTCGACCTGAACCGTTAACTCTGTTTCTCTCTGCACAGATGCTGCCTGGCCTGCTGAGTATTTCCAGCATTTCCTGCCTTTGTTTCAGATTTCCAGCATCTGCAGTCTTCCGATTTTCAGCAGGTAAATGTAACGTCCTTGTTACAGACTAATTTTAACCATGCACATATAATTTATTCGTTCCTGTTGTCTCTAACCCCCATCACTCACCTCCAGTTATTTGCCTGAGTCAGAAATCATTTGCAACTATTATTTTTTAAATCTCTTCTCTTTCCTTTGATGTAAAATATAACCAATTCCTTTAGCAGACACCTGGTTTGTTCCATCAATCAGAGTTTGCCTTATTTAATTTGTCTGTGGTGGCGTTTCTAGGACGCAGGGAGGTATCTGCCTCAGGTTATCAGTGGGCAATCTGCTCAGGATCATCAAATCCTCCGACAGAGCACAACAGGCTTGTGCCAGCAAGCTTGAGTATTGTGATCAACCAATGCAGAGAATAACTGATAAAGGAGCTGCTTGATGGAATCTCCTTGTGTTTACTGAATTCTGGCAACTGATCCAGCAGTGACTCACATTTAAAATTCTCTTCATATCTTCGGCTTCATTATCTCCGTTACCTCATCCAGCCCAAAAACAGTTCACCAGGGACACAAGAGACTGCAGATGCTGTAATCTGGTGCAAAAAGACAAGCTGCTGCAGGAACTTAGCAGGTCGAGCAGCATCTGTGCGGGGAAAGGGACAGTTTATGTTTCGAGACCCTGGATCAGGCTTTCAGAACTTACCTCTTGCACAACCCTGATTACTTTCCCCTCCTCCCTGTACTAAGCTCCATCTCACCCCTCTCTCCTTCCACAAAACACATTTTAAAATCCATCCTTTCATCAAGCCCTTGTTCACCTGTCTTAACGTTTGCCTCTGAGACTCGGTCATGATTAGTTTGCTAATACTTTATGAATTTTTGTACATGCAAGTCCTAAATACAAGTTTTTGATGCGTCTAGGGCTAAATCAGCATCAAAAATCAGACATCCACACCTTTGCTGTTTGTCTGAGCTTGCAAATACATCCGCTGAATTTGGACGGTGAAGTACCTTGAGGTTGCCATGATCCACTCTGTCATGGGTCTTGAGTTTCAGTTCTATGGCCATGGAGGCTGGTACTCCTCTACGTCGGTGAGACCATACGCAGACTAGGTGAACGTTTAGCAGAACACCTGCGGTCTGTCCGTAACTGCGATCTGCATCTCCCCATTGCCAGTCACTTCAACTCCCCCTCCCACACTATCACTGATATGTCAGCCCTCGGCCTCCTCCACTGCCAGGAGAATTCCAAGCACAAACTGGAGGAACAGCACCTCATTTTCCGTCTTGGAACCTTGCAGCCTAACGGCATGAACATTGAATGCTCCCACTTTAGGTAATCCTCACCCCCCTTCCCCACCACCCCCCCACTCCACCCCACCATGTTTCTTCTCTTCTTCCCTTTCCTAGCCTCTTTTTTTCAACATTTTCTTCCTCTCTCTCCTTACCTTTGACCCATCCCACGGTGGATCTGCTCTCCCCTCCTCCCCCGCACCTGCCCATCACTATGTCTTACCTGCATCTACCTATCACCACCCTGTGCCCACCCCACCTCCCCTCTTTTGTCCACCTGTCACTGCTTTGCTTTTCCCTCCTATATATTGGGCTTCCCCTTTTCCTATCTTCATTCCTGAAGAAGAGTCCTGACCCAAAACGTTGACCGCCTGCTTTTCTCCACGGATGCTGCCTGGCCTGCTGAATTCCTCCAGCATCATCGTGTTTTTCATTGTTCCAGTGTTGTTGTGAGGGAGTGATGCAGTATCGGTGGTATCAGTGCTCCAACAGCGCATTAAACACAGGCCCCATCAACCTGAGCAGGGGGATCTCGGTGCTGTCTACCTCAGGGAAAGTCATCCCCGGGGTCCTGCTTAACCACCACTTCCCAATGGTCAAGGAGCTGCCAGCGTGGATCCCTCAATGGTAGGCACGGTAGTGTAGCGGTTAGCGTAACGCTTTACAGTGCCAGCGACCCGGGTTCAATTCCCGCTGCTGTCTGTCAGGAGTTTGTACGTTCTCCCCGTGTCTGCGTGGGTTTCCTCCAGGTGCTCCGGTTTCCTCCCACATTCCAAAGACGTAAGAGTGAAGGAGTTGTGGGCATGCTCTGTTGGCACCAGAAGCGTGGCGACACTTGCGGGCTGCCCCCAGAACACTCTACGCAAAAGGTGTGTTTCACTGTGTGTTTCGATGTACATTTGACCAATAAAGATATTCAATCAATCTATCCATCCATCTATCCATCCATCTATCTATCCATCCATCTATCCATCCATCTATCCATCCATCTATCTATCCATCTATCTATCGATCCATCCATCTATCCATCCATCTATCTATCCATCCATCTACCCATCCATCTATCTATCCATCCATCTATCCATCCATCTATCCATCCATCTATCCATCCATCTATCTATCCATCCATCTACCCATCCATCTATCTATCCATCCATCTATCCATCCATCTATCCATCCATCTATCCATCCATCTATCTATCCATCCATCTATCCATCCATCTATCCATCCATCCATCTATCCATCCATCTATCTATCCATCTATCGATCCATCCATCTATCCATCCATCTATCCATCCATCCATCTATCCATCCATCTATTCATCCATCTATCTATCCATCTATCTATCCATCCAGAGGTACAGTGGTTTACAGTGATTTTCACCATATGACAATCCCAGGACAAATGCAGGGAGCAGCACCAGCCACTGTTTACCCAACTAAAGCCTTCAACTCTGTCAACAGGAGGGACTGTGGAGCAGCCTCGTCAAATCTGGTTGCCCACAGAAAGTTGTCTCTATCTTACACTTGCTTCAAGATGCTATTAAGGTCTTGCTCCTCACCAATGGGACTGCAGCAGAGCCAATGTCAGTGAAGCCCAGTGGAGACACGAGAGACTGCAAACGCTGGAATCTGGAACAACCTGCTGGAGGAGCTCAGCGTGGCGAGCAGCATCTGTGGGAGGAAAGGAATCGTTCAAGCCCCACTCCAAGCACTAACGCTCTCTGCAGTGGTGCAAGTGAGCTGCATGGTTGGTGGTATTGACTTTCGGATGGGGCATTAAACTGAGGTCTTATCTGCCCTCAGAAGAGGTTCATCTGAATTAGAGGGTATGTGCAATATGGAAAGGTTGAACAAACTTGGGTTGTTTTCTCTGGAGCATCGGAGGCTGTGGGGAAACCTGATAGAGGTTTATAAGATTGTAAGAGGCATAGATAGAGTAAACAGTTAGAGTCTTTTTCCCAGCATAGAGATGTCAAATACTAGAGGGCATGCATTTAAGGTGAGAGGGGGAAAGTCTGAAGGAGATGTATTGGTATTGGTATTGGTTTATTATTGTCACTTGCATACCGATCGTACAGGTCAATTCATTACACAGTGCAGTTACATTGAGTTAGTGCAGAGTGCATTGATGTAGTACAGGTAAAAACAATTACAGTACAAAGTGTCACAGCTACAGAGAAAGTGCAGTGCAATAAGGTGCAAGGTCACAACAAGGTAGATCGTCAAGTCAGAGTCCATCTCATTGTATAAGGGAACTGTTCAATAGTCGTATCACAGTGGGGTAGAAGCTGTCCTTAAGTACGTGCCCTCAGGCTCCTGTATCTTCTGCCTGATGGAAGAAGAGAGAAGAGAGAATGAGCCGGGTGGCAGGGGTCTTCAATTATGCTGGCTGCTTCACCAAGGCAGCAAGAGGTAAAGACAGAGTCCAAGGAGGGGAGGCTGGTTTCTGCGTGCAGGGCAAGTTTTGTTTACACAGAGAGTGGTGGGTGCCTGGAATGCACTGCCAGGGGTAGTGGTGGAAGCAGATGCAATAGCGGTGTTTAAGAGGCTTTTAGACAGGCACATAAATATGCAGGAAATGAATGGATACAGATCATGTGCAGGCAGAAGAGATTTAGTTTAATTTGGCATCGTGTTCAGCACAGACATTGTGGGCCGAAGGGCCTGTTCCTGTGCTGTACTGTTCCATGTTCTATGATTTCCCCCCTCTCTCCTGGTCAACAGTCGTTCCTCAACAAACATCATTAAAGCAGATTACCAGCTGGTTAGCCCATCGTTGCCCGTGGGATCTTTCTGTGCACAAATCAGCCAGGTTTCCTGCATGGCCACACTTTAGAAATGCTTCCTCGACTGTCCAAGGCTTTGGGTTGTCTTGGCGAAGCTGTGAGAAAGGCCAGTTCTTTCTCCAGTCACTTGGCATACCGTCCTGGGAATCTCCAACTGTTAAAAATTACTTACTGATCCCCTCCCATCATCGTTTCCCATGGGTTTCTCCACCACCTTTCAGCTAACCCCCACATATCCTCCCAACTCCCCGCCATTTACAACACAGATTAGAAACTCCTACCATGTGCAAGTGAGAAATCTGAAATCTGATAACCCTTTGCAAAGTAGGAGACCCACTTGTTTCTGTGGTTGTGCTTAATCATGTAAACACTTTAAAAAATGTAACTCAGTTTATTTATTTACAGAGCTGCACATTGCTTTGTTTAAATGGAGTCTGATTTTCAGCACAATAGTACATTATTCAGCAGAACAATGCTTGGGCTTAAAGTACAAGTGGAAACAATGCCAACCACTACAAGAAAGAGGAAACTGCACTCATCTGACGGCCTCGAAGGTACAACTAATGCCCAGTTTAGGGCCAGAGCTAGCGCTTGCTTCGATGGGATTCCAGGAAATTACCATCATTGAATCATCTCTGTTTCCCTGTGGCAGAATTATGAATTTATGAAAAGCTGGGGTTATAGAACATAGAACAGCACAGCACAGGAATAGGCCCTTTGGCCCACAATGTCTGTGCCAAACACGATGTCGAATTAAATTAAATCTCTTCTGCCTGCACATGATCCATATCCCTCCATTCCCTGCATATTCATGTGCCTGTCCAAAAGCCTCTTAAACGCCACTATGGGATCTGCTTCATCACCACCCCTGGCAGCTCGTTCCAGGCACCCACCACTCTGTATGTACAGCAAACAAGCCCTTCCACCCATCATCTGTACTGACCAACAAGCACCAAATTACACTAATCCTACTTTAATCCCACTCTTATTCTCTCCACGTTCCCATCAACTCTTCCCAGATTCTATCACTGATTTATACATCAGGGACAATCTACAATGGTCATTTAACCCACCAACCTACGCATCTTTGGGATGTGGGAGGAAACCGGAGCACCCGGGGGAAACCCACGCAGTCACAGGGAGAATGTGCAAACTCCACACAGGCAGCACCGGAGGCCAGGATCAAGTCTGGCTATTAGAGCTGTGAGGCAGCAGCTCTACTGGCTGTGCCACTGCACAGTTAGCAGGATTAAGGAGCCTGGATAACTGCGAAATGTGAGCATCTGGCTCATTGACACTGGGAGTAAAACCAGACCAAGACCAGTGGGGGTTTACCTGCATCTTCCTGGTGGCTAGCCAATCGAGCCTGTGTGGATTTTCTTCTGAGGAAAGGTTTGACAGACTGGACTTTGGAAGTGTGAGTGGTGATTATAAGATGCTGAGGGTCTTGGCAGAGGGCATTTGCAGAAGATGCTTCCTCTTGTGAATAAAATGGGATTAGTGTAAATCAATGATGGTTGGTGTGGACCCGTTTCTGTACTGAATGACTCCATGACCTGCTCACCGTCACTGTGAGGTCCAGTGCAAGCTGGATGAACAACACCTCATCCTCCATCTGGGCATGTTGCACCCTTCTGGACTCAATGTTGAATTCTACAGCTTCAAGTAACTGGGGTTCTCAGTCTATATCATTCATTATCTGTAATATTAGATCAGCTTGTTTTTTTTAATCCCTCCTTATTTTCTCTCTGGGAGTGGAGGGCATGCCCAGGCTGACCTGCCGGGCATGTCTTCCTGCTCTGTATTTTGCCACTCCCACATTCTTTTGTCTAAGTTCTCACCCACTGACTGCTCCCATTCACTCACTGACCAGACAACCTTGTTTACAGCTTATCCCACAGGTTTCTCTATCAGAGACACCCCACCCTGCAGGTTCTTTTGTCTCCTTTTCAGTTCTGACAAAGGGTTTCCAACCCAAACCTTTAACTCCATTTGTCTTCCCATAGATGCTGCCTGACCTGCTGAGTATTTTCTGTTTTTATTTTAGATTTCCAGCATCTGCAGTTTTTATTTGATTTTCAATCTGCCATCCTTACCCAGTGTGACCGACATGTGACTCCTGATCCACCAATCCAGTTGACTCATATCTACCTCCTCAGTTCAGGGGCAATTGCGGATAGACAATGCTGGCATTTCCAGCAATATCCACCTCCTGTGAATCAACAAAGTTAATCCAACAAATAAGAACTGATTGCAAGTTGTGATTGGGTGCAAGATAATTGAAGTCCAAGTTCCCTTTAGTATTTCCTAATTAAAATGTTTACTTTACCTCAAGTTCAGTTGGAATTGTTACCTGCACCACTCACCCCCAGTAGGTGATGGCTAAATTAAAAAGTTTGACAATGGAGGCCCCATTGAAAGGCTGATCCACTCTGGGGCAGGTGGACTTTATCTACACTTGATTCCTTGGAAACACAAGGGACTGCAGATGCTGAAGTCTGGAGCGACACACAAAGTGCTGGAGGAACTCAGCGGGTCAGGAAGCATCTGTGGAGGGAAATGGACAGTTGACGTTTTGGGTCAAGACCCTTCATCTGGTTGAGTGCAGAAAAAGATTAGAAGTTGGTTTTAAACGGGGCCTCATAAAAGCGAAAGTATGTGTGGAGACAATGTATTTACAGTCCAAGTCAAAATGTCATACAGCATGGAAAACAGGCTCTTTGGCCCATCAGGTTCATGCTACCCATTAAACATCCATTGACACAAAACCTACACAAAGCCATTTTATTCTTCCCACATTCCTATCAGCTCCCCCCAGAATTCTACCACTCACCTACACATTACATACACTACACATACACAGAGCAACACTGTGACCACATTGATGATCACTTTGTACTACAATGGACTTTGTTTATTTTGTTCTAATTGTTCTTTCTCGTAGAAATTGTGTATAATTTATGTTTAATTTGTTTTTCTTGTGAATGCTGCTTATCTGATGCTTTGTGCCTGTGATGCTGCTGCAAGTAAGTTTTTCATCGCACCTGTGCACACATGTACTTGTACATGTGACAATAAACTCGACTTTGACTTTGACATTAGGGGCAATTTACAACAGGCAGTGAACATTCTGACCCACATTTCTTTGGGATGTGGGAAGAAACCGGAGCACCCAGAGGAAACCTATGTGGTCACAGCGGGAACATGCAAACTCCACACAGACATCACCAGAGGTCAGCATCGAACCTGGGTCTCCGAAGCTCTACCAGCTGTGTTATTGTGCTACCCTAGGTGGGGAAGGGATTGGATCGTGGCTGTAGGCATGGCCAGCAATGATGGATCACAGAATGCAGGGACTGGAATTTGAGATTTCTGGCCTCTAGTCTCAGTGGGAACATGGATATTGCACGGAACTTATAGCAGAGCAAGAGACCATTTGGCCCAACCAGTCTGTGGCAGTGTTTATGCTCCACAGGAGCCTCCCATCTTGTAATCCTAGCAGAATAACCTTTTATTCCTTTCCCATAGTGTAACTAATAAAATAGAATCATAGAGCATGGAAACAGGCCCTTCGGCCCAACTGGTCCATGCCGACCAAGATTCCCATCTAAACTAGTCCCATCTACCTGTGTTTGGCCCATATCCCTCTAAACCTTTCCTATCCATGTACCTGTCCAAGTACCTTTTAAATGTTGTTAATGTATCTGCCTCAACCACTTCCTCTGGCAGCTCATTCCATATACTGACCACCCTCTGGGTGACAGAGTTACCCCTCAGGTTCCCATTAAATCTTTCTCTTTCCACCTTAAACCTATGCCCTTGAGTTCTTGATTCCCTAACCCTGGGAAAAAGATTGTGCGTATCTATGCCCCTCAGGATTTTATACACCTCCATAAGATCACACCTCATTCTCCTATGGTCTAATGAAAAAAAAAGTCCCAATCTGCTCGACCTCTCTCCATAACTCAGTCCCTCAAGCCCTGGCAATGTTTCTCCAAAATTCATTAATAATGACGATCTTTATTATTCTGGAACTGGTCTCACCCACAAAAAGTGCCTTCTCTCCACCATGCCAGATCCACTCAGATTCCTGAAGATCTCAATGAGGTTGCCCCTCACCTTTCACTCCTCTGGTTTGCTCAGCATTTCCTGTTAGCTGTAACCTCTCATTTCGGGTACACCATTGTAAACTTTTGTTTTTTAATACCTGCTCCACTGTCTCTAAATCCATGTGCTGATCAGAATTGTGCACTGTCCTGTACTCACAGGGGTGGACTGAACACAGTCTGATGGAATCTGGAGCAACAAACTGCTGGAGGAACTCAGCAGGTCAGGCAGCATCCGTGGAGGGGAAAGGAATTGGCGATGTTTCAGGTCAAGACCCTTCCACCTTTCAGTCTGGATTGAGGGTCTCGACCGGAAACGTTGACTGTCCATTTCCCTCCACAGATGCTGCCTGACCCGCTGAGTTCCTCCAACGGTTTTGTTTTTTTTTGCAAGTGATAAAGAGCAGGTATCCTCAGTACCTCCCAGTTAGTAGAGGATTTCTCTGCATCTCTTTACCTTGTGTATAACTCTTTAAATGGGCATGTGACAGGCAGATCCTGTGACACTATCACACACAGCAATCACTGAATGAATTTTTCCCACACTCAGTCACGGTGTAAAACGGCAGGAGTTATTGGTAATACCGGAGTGATTTATGCTGCTTTCCTTGAAGTTGCAATGTTCCAAAAGCTCCCTTGGGCTGCCAAGGTCTTGCCTCATTGTTTCCTGTCTTTTGGTTTCAATGAAGCAATTTCCTATGGTGGCCTTACCTCATTCTGACAAAATGTAGGACATTATTGTGGGTCCCACAGTGGGAGGGAGATGGAGGAATTTGTCAACAAACAATTGGCGACATTTTCACTTCATTTTCAGTTGTGAGAATCATCCTTTGTTCCCTGCAGGTTCCTGTGTCCTCCTGGCTGGGCTCCTACACTGCACCCTCTGGAAACCTTACCTCACCTTCTTCCCTGCTTCCCGTATCCTGCCGCATCGAACCAACCTCCCCATCTTGCTGTCCTCCATGTCGTAGACCAGTTCCTCAGCTGCTGCAGTCTTTAAAAATTCTAGCCTTTGTCTAAAGCTCCTATTGTAGCCTTGCTTCTCCCTATCTCTGTAATCTCCTTAAGCCTGGGCACTTACACTGTGAAGCACTCCATAGTCAAATTTCCTGCAGATAAGCACCATCAAGCTACACTTGAAAAAAAGATGAACAATCACTGACCTGAAACGTTAACTCTGTTCCTCTCTCCACAGATGCTGCCTGACTTGTTTTATTTCGGATTTCCAGCATCTGTGAGACTGGTCATGACAACCAGGTATCAGAGAACGGATGAGGTCCAGGAACTGTAAAGGAAACTCTGAGCAAGTATATCGTTGTTCCGTCACTGTCACTGGGTTGAAATCCTGGAACCCCCTCCCTAACAGCACTGTGGGTGTACCCACACCTCAAGGACTACTGTGGTTCAAGAAGGCAGCTCACCACCACGTTCTCAAAAGCAACTAAGGATGGGCAATTAAATACTGGCTCAGCCTGTGAAGCCCGCATCCCTTGAGCAAATAAAAGAAAATCACATATTGCCAATACTGCCCTCAGGTATATAGGGGACTGCTTTGCAACCAAGTAATTAGTTATAGTGATTAATCATTTATGAGAAAATGGGAAGAAATGATGTCAATGCCAATTTCTGTCAGATTTGCTCAGGACCCTGAATGGTTTAGGATTCTTTGCAACCATGCAGGTCCTAAAGGTGAACTCTTGACCTCCCAATCTACCTCATCATGGCCCTTGCACTTTGTCTACCTGCACTGCACTTTCTCTGCAACTGCAACATTACATTCTGCATTCTGTTTTCCTTTTTACTACCTCAATGTACTTATGTACAGAATGATTTGTCTGGATGGCACGCAAACAAAAACTTTTCACTGTATTCCAGTATTGGTTTATTATTGTTACTTGTACTGAGGTACAGTGATAAACTTGTCTTGCATACCAATCATATAGATCAATTCATTACACAGTGCATTGAGGTAGTACAGGGTAAAATACAGAATGCAGAATAAAGTGTAAGAGTTACAGAGAAAGTGCAGTGCAAGTAGACAGTAAGGCGCAAGGTCATAACGAGGGAGATTGTGAGGTCAAGAGTCCATCTGATCGTACCAGGGAACCATTCAATAGTCTTACAACAGTGGGATAGAAGCTGTCCTTGAGCCTGGTGGTATGTGCTTTCAGGCGTTTGTATCTTCAGCCTGATGGGAGAGGGGAGAAAAGAGAATGTTTAGGGTGGGTAGGGTCTTTGATTATGTTGGCTGCTTTACCAAGACAGCGAGAAATGTAGACAGAGTCCATGGAGGGGAGGCTGGTTTCCGTGATGTGCAGAGCTGTGTCCACAACTATCTGCAGTTTCTTGTGATAATGGGTAGAGAAAATGCTGTACCAAGCTGTAATGCGTCCAGACACATGTACATGTGACAATAATAAATGAATAGTAATCCCATGCTCTGTCGAAGCATCTCCAGCAGCGTTGCTCACCTTCAGCCTCTCACTGACCTGTCAATGAGCCACAATTACTTGGTCCTAGAGAAGGAATAGAAGACCCTGCAGCCCTGCTCCAGAACATCATCAGACAGGACCATATCCTGAGCCCCATGCTGAAATATTGGGGCAGGTGACCAAAAACTCAGACAAGGAGGTGGGTTTTAAGAAAAAGAGGGAAAGGGAGAGAAGTTTAGGAAGAGATTGGGGCCTCAAGAGTCCAAAGGCATGTCCAGCAAGGTGTAAATCGAAGGAAACTGGGAACTGGAGGAGTGTAAAGGTCACAGAGAGCTGGAGATTACAGAGAGCAAGAGTATGGAGGGGTCTGATAACACGGGCTGTAAATTTTATTATGGATGATTTGCTCAAATGGCATCCAGTGTAGATCCAAGTGCACTGGGATGTTGGGCAAGAGAGACGGTGTAAGTTAGGACAGTGACAGCAGAACTTTGGATGAGTTTGTTAATGGAGAGGAGAACACTGTGGGCAGCACAATGGCCCAGCTGGAAGAGCCGCTGCCTCACAAAGCTGGAGACCCGGGTTCAACCCCGGCCTCGGGGACACTGTATGTGTGGAGTTTGCACGTTCTCCCTGTGACAGTGTGGGTTTCCCCCGGGTGCTCCAGTTTCCTCCCACATCCCAAAGAAGTTTGGGTTGGTGGGCTAATTGGCCGCTGTAAATTGTACCTCGTATGTAGGTGAGGGGTAGAATCTGGGGGGAGTTGATAGGAAAGTAGGAAGAATAAAAGTGGGTTTAGTATAGGATTAGTGTAAATGGTTGATGGTTGGCACAGACTCGCTGGGGGGACAAAGGACTGTGTGTCTCTATCACTCTATGAGAATGAGTGAGGTTGGCCAGGATTGGAGTGGGTAAGTTCAGGGGTACAAGGCAGGGATGTGGGTTTCAGCAGCAAAAGAGATGAGGTAGGGGTTGTGATGGAGCTGAGTGATCTTATTCACGGAGAGGACATGATGTGTCCCTGGGAAGCCAAGAGCTGAGTCAGCACCTTTAAAAGGGTGGGGAGAGAAAACTGGCAGGACATGTTATGTGGAGATTTTTTAAAAATTACCGTGATGTAGCATCTGGTTCTAAATGTTAAACAAAGGCCGATGCTGAGAATTGGTCCTTGAACCCCGACCTCCTCACACTTGCAGCCGCTATTTCAGAGCTCCCGACTGGCCCTTTATCTCGACTGAGCCAGAACTCTCAGAAGGGGCCTGTGTTATTGTAATGGTTCTGACGTGGTTTCCTGTCAATCTTTTTCTCACAGAGTCTTCAAAAAATAGAGAGCTGCGTTGGATCCAGGTTCTACAGGGAGTAGAGAGACTGAGAAGTCAGTGTGCACACACACTCACACAGTGGGAAACGCACATACAGACTGACTCGCACATTCTCTCACATAGAAAACGACACAATCCCACTCACATAGAACAGTACAGCACTGGAACAGGCCCTTTGGCCCACAATGTTGTGTCAAACTAATTAAGTTCATGACACCTTATCCCTTCTGCCTGCACATGGTCCATATCTTATTTAGATATTTATTTATTAGTCATATGTACAGCGAAACACACAGTGAAATGCGTCTTTTTGCGTCACTAAGAATGTGCTGGGGGGCAGCCCACAAGCGTCGCCACTCTTCCGGCACCAACGTAGCATGTCCACAGCTCCTAACCTGTACGTGTTTGGAATGTGGGAGGAAACCGGAGCACCCGGAGGAAACCCACGCAGACACACAGGGAGAAGTGACAAACTCCTTACAGACAGCGGCTGGAATTGAACCTGGGTCGCTGGCGCTGTAATAGTGTTACGCTAACCGCTACACTACCATGCCACCCTCCATTCTCTGCATATTCATGTGCCTATATAAGAACTTCTTGAATGCCTCATGCACACACAAGCTCACATACACACACTCACAGACACACTTATCGTGGGACACACTCTTATACACTAGTAGTCACTCACACACTCCTCACACAGAGTTATATGCAGACATAAGCACAAGTTGAAGGAACAACACCTCATATTCTGGCTTGGGAGTCTCCAACCTGATGGCCTCAATATCGATTTCTCTAACTTCCGGTGACCCCATCCCTTCTTTTTCTTCCCCCCCCCCCCCACTCCTTTGTCTTCCCTTATTCCTGTGGCTCCCTTCCCCCGCCTTGATGACCTGCCCATCTCCTCTCCTCCCCTCCCCCATCCTTTATTCCATGGCCCACTGCCCTCTCCTACCAGATTCCTTCTTCTTTAGCCCTCCTCTACCTATCACCTCTCAGCTTATTACATCTTGTCCCCCTCCCCCACCCACCTACCTTCCCCCTCTCACCTGGACTCACCTCTCACCTGCCCGCATGTGCTCCTCCCCCTCCCCCTCCCCTTCTTATTCCGGCTTCTTCGCCCATCCTCTCCAGTCCTGATGAAGGGTCTCGGCCTGAAACGTCAACTGTTTATTTCCCTCCACGGATGCTGCCTGACCTGCCGAGTTCCTCCAGCGCTTTTCATGCATTGCTCCGGATTCCAGCATCTGCAGAACTTTTTGTGTCTCCTGCATGCACTCAGACATGCACACACGTGTCCACGCATGCACATACATACACACACCTGTTAGTAATTTGCAGCGTTAATTCACAACACAGTTCCAGCTTTTAAAGGGCACTCTTCACTTCTCCATTCAGCCACAGGCACAGCTGGAAAAGTGCACTGATAACCTCACATCAAATGGCTGTAAGAGCAGGGTGCTCCTGCAGCCCATTATTAACAGAGCAGTCCTGTATTTAAGCCATAATATGGGTGCCCTGACCTCTTCTTACAAAATGGCAAATTTTCCTGTGTTTTCTGGTCTTAATATCTGTTGCCTTTCACAGGAGAGCATGACTTAATAACGATGTCCCTGAAACAAAGCTCACATAGGTGAGTAAGGGCCTGCAATGCCATGTAAAGATAAAATCTTGTTGATTTTGCAATAGCAAAACATATACGTATAAGGGCATTCAATTTTAAGATGACACAGCGACACAGCTTGTAGAGTTGCTGCCTCACAGAGCCAAAGGTTCAATCCTGACTTTAGGTGCTGTCTGTGTGTAAAGTTTGCACATTCTCCCTGTGATTGTGTGTGTCCCTCACAGGTGCTGTTTCCTTCCAAATTCAAGCGGGTTGGTAGGTTAATTGGCCACTGTGAATCGCCCCTAGTGTGTAGGTGAGTGGTAGAATCTGAGGATAGAACAAAAATCTGGATGAATGTAGGATTGCGGGCAGGGTAGTGTAGTGGTTAGCGTAACGCTTTACAGTGCCAGCGACCCTGATTCAATTCCGGCTGCTGTCTGTAAGGAGTTTGTACGTTCTCCCCGCGTCTGCGTGGGTTTCCTCCGGGTGCTCCGGTTTCCTCTCACATTCTAAAGACGTACAGGTTAGGAAGTTGTGGGCGTGCTATGTTGGCGCCGGAAGTGTGGTGACACTTGCGGGCTGCCCCAAGAACACTCTACACAAAAGATGCATTTCACTGTGTGTTTTGATGTACATGTGACTAATAAAGATATCTTATCTTAATGTAAATAGGTGGTTGGTAGTCAACATGAACGATGGGCTGAAGGGCCTGTTCCCGTGTGGCATCTTTCAATGATTCTACGTGCTGTGGTAATGGCCACTGCACACGTACTGAGCCAAGAGCAGAATGTTGCAAACCTTGTTAACATTGCAGACATGTCACATGAAGGAGCCTGCTTTATTTAACTGCAGGCTTTCAAAAGGAATTCTGCAGAAGGACCCATCAGTTACTGACAGTGGCAGTGTCATTTGTCAGATGTGAGCAGAAACACTCTCCATCTCCTGCAGTGGATGGTGACATTGCTCACCACCTTTGAACGCAAAGCCACCACACCCAGTAACTGTGCAACGCCAAGTGTCTCACTTCCACTTACAAAGCAAAAAAATGAAGACGATGGTGAGCAGGGGACTGCTTGCTGGCCATCCTGTCGCCATGGACACAGTTTCACCTTTTCAGTTAATTAAAAAAACTTTACCAACTGAAAATTTCCTACACATGGAGAAATCATTATGGTTTATTATTATCACAGGTACTGAGATGCAGCGAAAAGTTTTTGTTTGCGCGCCATCCAGACAGCTCATTCCATACAGAAGTACATTGAGGTAGTAAAAAAGAAAGCAGAATATAGTGTTACAGTCACAGAGAAAATGCAGTGAAGGCAGACAAGTGCAAGAGCCACGACGAATCATTGGTGTTTGCGCCCTTGCAGACCAAAGAACTATTGGGTGATTTTAAAGGCACATTTAAAACTTTATTTATACAGCACGGTAACAGGCCCTTCCAGCCCAACAAGTCCGCCTATGTTAACCTACCCGTACATCTTTGGAATGTGGAAGGAAACTGGAGCACCTGGAGGAAACCCACGCAGACACAGGGAGACAGCAGCGGGAATTGAACCCGGGTCGCTGGTGCTGTAATAGTGTCACGCTAACCACTACACTACTGTTTGCTTTGCTCACTTTGCTTGGATGACTTAAACAAAACAACCAACTGGGACAAATTGTTCCCAGTGCCGGAGTGTTATTTTCTTCCAACAGGCAAGATACAAGAACAAAAATCAAAGAGATTTCTCTGCTGGATAACACATCAGGATTTGCAATGTGAATTTCTTCATCGATTGAAGAAAAGTCATCTCAGAGAAAAGCCTGCAGGATTTGTACAACAGACAGCATCACCACCAACAATGGTGGTTCTAAACCAGCTGGAAGAAACAATGTCTGGCAAAAACTGCGGGTTAAGCTAAGGAAAGGTATATTTCACATTGGTTGTGGTGCTCCCAATGCTCATAGTGTTTACATAGAGCATCTAAATGTCTTACATTGGTCTTGGAATACGCTGCTGTTTATAAAAACCCCCACATTTATGCTGAGCATATAGAAGAACTGAAAGACTTTTCTCCATATTCCATATTTCCTTACAACACAGTAGGAGGCCATCTCGGCCCATCTAGTCTATGCCGCTCACAGAGCAATTCTGTCCCCCACTAATTTTTGCTGTAATCTATTCTACCAGATTCCTATCTACTCCCCCCAAATTCTACCACTCACCTACACACACTAGGAGCAATTTACAGTGGCTAATTAATCTACCAATCTGTATGTCTTTGAGATGCACGAGGAAACCAGAGCTCCTGGAGGAAACCCAGGCAGGGAGAATGTGCAAACTCCACACAGACAGTACCAGAGTTCAGGATCATACCCAGGTCACTGGAGCTGTGAGGGAGCAGCTCTGCTAGTTGCACCCCTTCCTTACGCTGATTTGTCAGCCCTGAGTGTCACAAATTGTCAGATTTGTGCCAGAGAGCTGAGTTCTTCCAGCAGTTTGCTTTTTGCTCCAAACTCCAGCATCTGCAGTCACTTGTGTCTCAAGAAAGTATTTTGTTATTTTTCCAAGACAGACATTGAACCAGCTGCCACTTATCCCTTATTTACTTACCACTTCTTATTACAGTACACACACAAACACACATCCAAAGACAGAGAACAGATTGTGGGTGAGAGGGTCTAGAGAAGGATGGGGAGGGAGGGGAGCAGAGGGCAAGGACACCAAGCCGGAGCACGCTCACGTATGTGTTGACAGTCCAGCTATATGTTTCATATCTCCTTACAACATGGAAAGAGGCAATTCGGCCCATCAAGTCCAGGCCAACTCTCAGAGCAATTCCATCAATCCCATTCCCCCATGTACTTCCATGTAAGGGGAGAAGGTCGTTTGGCCCCTTGAGCCTTCTCCATCATTCATCAAGGTCATGACTGATCTTCTACCCCAGCACTAACCCCACCTGGACCAGACGGACTCCACCCGAGTTCTGAAAGAGGTCGCTGAAGAGATTGTGAAGGCATTAGCAGTGATCTTTCAAGAATCACTGGAGTCAGGGAGGGTCCCAAAGGACTTGAAAATAGCAAAGGTCATACCCCTTGAGCAAAGATGGCCAGAGTTTAAAATGTTGAAAGGTTTTGATAGAGTAGACAAAGAGAGAGTTCTGCTTGTGGGGAAGAACAAGACAACCAAATGGGAATCCTGAAGAACATTCTTTAGCTGGACAGCGGTGAGGATGCAGAACTCACAGCTACAGGGAGCGGCGGTGCTGGATGGTAAGTATTAAGGAGAATTGGAAAGTAATGCCACCTTTGTATCAGACCTTGGTTAGACCACACTTGTATACATCCAGTCAACATTCACAAGGTTGATACCAGAAATAAGTGATTTCACTAATAAGGAAAGGACAGCAACCTGGATAACACAAGGGAACAGTGAGTAAGCTAAAGTTTGCTCAGATGTGAGGAGGTTGAAGGGATCACCATAACCTGGACTGTGTGGGCAGGAAGGCCTGTTCCTCTGCTGTAGATTCTATGCAATTAATTCTGCGTAATTCTAGTAAATGCCCTCTGCACCTTCCTCAAGGCCCTGACATCCTTCCTCAGTGCAGTGAGCAGAATTCAACACAATCCTCCAGCTGAGGCCTGGCCAGTGATTTATAAAGGTTCAGCACAACTTCCTTGCTTTTGTGATCTCTGCCTCTATTTATAAAGTCAAGGCTTCAGTGTGCCTCTTCTGCAACCTTAAATTAGCCATGCAGCTTCACAGATTTATGTATATAAACTCCAGTTCTCTCTGTTCCTGCACTTCCATTAACATTGCTCTATTTATTTTGTCTCTTTCATTCCACCTCACTAAAACCTGTCTCTGGATCTTAGAAAATTTATTATGCAGGCAATTATTCAGCCCATAGTGTTTATAACAAGGGAATGATATCTTTCCATCTTCCAGCATTAGCTCCATAGCCCTGCACACCACAACTCTTCAGATGAACATCCATGTACTGTTTAAATGTGATGAGAGTTTCTGTCTCTCCCAACCTTTTCAGGCAGGGAGTTCTGGACCATGACCACCTCCGGGTGAATTTTTATTTCCTCATGTCCTCTTTAAGGTTTCCATCAATTAAAACCAACAGTGCAAGTACAAAGATCACCCCAAGATTGACTGAAATTTCTCAGAGGAAGTATTTTTAGAAACAAAGAGAGGTCTTGAATTTTTATTTTCGGAATGATTTCTCTCTCCTCTCATTCAGATGCTCTTCCACACGACAACAAAAATTGGCTTCCTTTCTCCGACCTCCAGGAAGGTAAAGGTTCAAACAGAAGCACCCCTGCTGTTCAGCGTAAGGTCATTCTGGTCACGTGATGGATGGGAACATGCTGACTGAAATGTTCACCAATGTCACACCAGGCAGGGCCTCTGTTCTTTTCCCTTGTATGACACATAAGGAAAAAGCAATCGCACTTCCTTCCCTTCCCAGCTCCAGCTCCCAGAAGTGCTCAGAAACCAGGCCTCTGCTGCCCTCTTAAAGCTGCTCATTTTATTTATTTTCCTCTGCTTTTCTACAGAAAGATGTTGACTCCTTGCTGGAATGTTTTCCACAGGCCTCTGGTTTTCCCCAATTCCTTGCTGCCAGGACTCATGCAGGAGACTGAACTGTGAGTGATGGCAGGAAATCTCCACGCAAATCTTCACACAACACAAGTGAACGCCGTAGAGCTGGAGATGTTACCAGCCTTCTGGTGTTGATCTGGGGTCTGCAGGACTTGAAGATTAATCACCTGGACCCTATTGCATGCAAAACCTAGAACAAACATTAAATGGCAATATATAAACATTGTGTTTTTTAAAATGTTGTTTTCTTTTAACATTGCTGCTTATCAGTTATGATAATTTTGGAGCTGGGTCGAAAGGCTGTTGGACGATCAGCTCAGAATCATCCAAATGGGTAGTGAAGCCCTTTCATTTTCCAGTTGGCGTGGGGGGTGAGGCATACAGAGGTGGGCAGGTTAAGCAACCAATGGAAGCAATGTCAGACACCATCCTGGATGTGTGCGCACACCTGGCCCCATTCACACACACGTGCACACCCAGCCCCATTCACTCTCTCACACACACACACACACGCACACATGTGCACACACGGACAGGCACCTGGCTCCTGGATGTGTGCGCACACCGGCCCCATTCTCACACACACAGACACGTGCACACACAGACACACAGACACACACACAGTGTGCACACAAAGACAAGCTCACACACACGCACATCCAGACACACATCCATAATTACACAATTTCACACACACACCACATACAATTACACACAAATTACACACACATACAGACACAATCACACGCACTGACACGCAAACACACAGCACATGCAAACACATAATCACACACACCCCATACACGCACTTCTTTGGCAGTCCCTCGGGATCGAGGATAACTTGTTTCCACCCCAGTTTTGTGAGCTCTGAAGTTGCCGATGAGACCAATGTTGCAGACTCTTCCACAGATGGGGCAGGAGGTGGTGTTGGGGCAAGCAGGTGTATAATTTGTGAGGTGCTGCACTCTTTTTGTCACTTGTGCAGACCCCTGTGTGCTCCCAATGCATGGACTCGAGAGTCTCAGAAACATCCCGAGAGCTCCTTCTCCACTTTGAGTGATCGTGGGCCAGAGATTCCCAGCAGCCGGTGGGAGGTTGCTGCAATTTTTCAAAGAAGCCTTGAGAACATCTTTGAATTTTTTCCTTTGTCCACTTGGTGATATCCAGTGACAGAGCCTGAAATAGAATGTCTGTGTTGGGAGTCAAACGTCAGGCATGCAGGCCCAATGAAGCTGATGGAGTCAGGACTGGAGACGCTGGCCTGGGACAAGGCACTGACCTTGCCTTCCGAGTTCTGCCAGTGGCGTAGAGGATGTTGTGGAGACACAGCCGACGTGGTCCTAACTCCAAGAGAAATACAAGAAGCAGCACCAACCCTGTATGGATGGACCTCACTAAAGCCTACAACTCTGGCAGTCAGGGAGGTTTCGAGTTTGGCTGCCAGCAAACTGCCTGTCTCTGTTTTACATTTTGCTTTATCATGGCATGCAAGCCATAATCTTAACCAACAGGTCCATAAACAGAGCCAATCTCAATGCAGTCGAACAAGGCCGTTCTATCAGCCCATCACTTTTTCCCCCCGTTATGTGGCACCTCACCTCCAACAAGTTTCCCACAGGAGTGGAGATACTCTACAGGACTAATGGGATGCTCTTCAACCCACAGCACTCCACTCTGCAGCTAAGGTGACTCCAACCGCAGCAGATGAGTTGCAGCTTGTGTGTGCACTCCTTCAGAGGTCGAGCTGCAAGTCATTGTCAACTCATTCACTTTGCAGACAAGAGGATGGACTTTATACTCAAGGCCTGATAAACAAAAGTCTTCTACTTGTCTGCTGTACATCACTGCCCTCCAACAACAAAGGTTCACAGTGAGACCCTAGGAAGCATTGGACCACTTACTACACCTCAGGAGCCACCTCTCAGCAGAAGATGTTGATGATAAAATTCAACATTGCCTTCAGAGCACCAGCACACGTTTGGCCCTCTGAGGAAGAGGATGTTTGAAGATCCCAGCATCAATCTCAGTTCTGACCCCTGCCATCCTGCAGGTTTCTAAGACCTCCTCACAAGGATATGTCACCTGACACATCTGAGCAATAAAGCACCAGACTGGAAGGGAGGCAGGATGCCTGTTCTGAAATAAACAGTTACACCATTTGTTTATGACAGTTTCAAAATTTTGTCAGTGATTTTCATGTGAAATCTCAGTAAAATTATAAGATATCTTTATTAGTCACATGTACATCGAAACACACAGTGAAATGCATCTTTTCTGTTGAGTGTTCTGGAGGCAGCCCACAAATCAGATAATCTACAAACCTATCATGCCTCATTCACCTTTTCTTCTTGTTTACCAACTGTTTATGGTTCTGTTTATGGTTCTTGTGCACCACTGGCACAATAGTGTAGTGGTTAGCGTAACACTTTACAGTGCCAGTGACCCGGGTTCAAATCCGGCCGCTGTCTGTAAGGAGTTTGTACGTTCTCCCCGTGCCTGTGTGGGTTTCCTCCGGGTGCTCCGGTTTCCTCCCACATTCCAAAGATGTACAGGTTAGAAAATTTTGGGCATGCTATGTTGGCGCCGGAAGCGTGGCGACACTTACGGGCTGCCCCCCGAACACTCTACGCAAAAGGTGCATTTCACTGTGTGTTTTGATGTATATGTGACTAGTAAAGAAATCTTATCTCTTATTTCTTATTAATTTCCATTATTAAATTTGATGTCACAATGAAAACTGACACTGATGTGCTGATAAGTTCTGCGTCATCAACCGAAATATCTTTTTGTTCAGGTGGACGTAAAGTATCCCCACAGAAAAACCGGAAGGGTGGAGAATTCTGAAAGATCATTAACCTAAAATATTAACCCTGCTTCCCTCTCCACAGGCGCTGCTCAACTGCCAAGTGTTCCTGGCAGTTTCTGTTTTGGTCTCAGATTTCTGGTGTCTGCATTCTTTTTCACTTCAATAGACTTTACTCTTATTTCCTTTGCAACACTTTTTTTGTGATCAACATCATCAGAGGATAACTATTGCTCAACTGGCTGCACTCAAACCTCTGACTCAGGAGGCTGTGGGTTTGTATCTCTCATGGGACAAATCCAAAGATCTGGGTTGAGACTCCAGTGCAGCACTGAGGGAGTGATGCACTGTTGGGAATGCAGTCTTCCAGGATGAGACTGAAATGTTGTCCATAGTCTTAAAAAATCCCAGACCAATACAGGGCTGTCCCTGGGTTACACAGCCCAACGTACGGACACTCCTACCTATAATCGAGCTCTCATAATATTACTAAATTCAAAAGTCCGACATACATACATATGTTCATTCCTGCAAACAGCAAAACTAGTTATTTCTCTCTCCCCATTTTTAGCATTTGTTCTTTCTTATCATTCTTATGTGTTTTTGATGCCGTTCATTACAATACTGTGGCGGTGAGGTTACCACATTGAGTGATTTTTCTGTGGTTTCTGACTTATGGACTCAATCGACTTAAGGACGTCTGCTGAAACAGAACCTGTTCATTACCAGCGGACTGCCTGTAACTTGAGGAAGTCAAGGATGTGGCTCTGAAGTTACCCCCTAACCAACATGACTATCATTTGGGTAGCAGTGAAGGCCGGGGAGGGTGATGGGTGGAACAAAGGGAATGTTCTCAGTTCTGATGTAGGGTCCCCCATCTGAAATGTTCACTGTTTCCACGGAGGCTTCCTAAGCTGTTGAGCATTTTCCAGCATTTTCCATTTTTATGTCATGTTGACTCAGTTTATTCTTATTCTCATAGTCCAGCCTGCTGGGCAGGTACCACAGCAATGCCATTGGCAACTCATCACACAGACCAACCTTAATGTACTGGTAACTGCCTTCATTAAGCCATTCCAATTCATCCTATCAAAGATGTTCCCTTTGCCCTTTCCTCAGCCATCTCCTCTCCAACTGAAAACAAAACGTGTACTTCTCTCTTTTCCAATTCTGGTGAAGAGTTCCAAACCCAAAATGCTGACTGTTTCTCCTTCTACAGTTGCTGCCTGACCTGCTGAGTTTTTCCATCAATTTCTGTCTTCACCTCAGATTTCCAGCATCTGCATCCATTTTGATCTTCATGACTGTTAGAATCATAGAGATACAGCACAGAAACAGGCCCTTCGGCCCACTGACCCATGCTGACCATTAACCACCCATTTACACCAATCCTACATTAATCCCATTTTTTTATTCTCCTCACATTCTCATCAACTCCTCCCAGATTCTAGCACTCACCTACACACAAGGAGCAATTTACAGTGGCCAATTTAACCTACAAAGCCGCATGTCTTTGGGATGTGGGAAGAAACCAGAGCAGCTGGAGTTTGCACATTCTCTCCCATGTGGTCACGGAGAGAAGGTGCAAACTCCACACAGACAGCACTGGAGGTCAGGATCGAACCCGGGTCTGTGCTGTGAGGCAGCAGCTCTAGTAGATTCACTATGGTGCTGCATTATTTGGAGACACAAGAGACTGCAGATGCTGGAATCTGGAGAAACAGACAAGATGCTGGAGGAACTCAGCGGGTCAGGCAGCATCTGTGCAGGGAAACGGACAGTTGATGTTTTGGCTTGAGACCCTTCATCTGGACTCTGGATTGTTTCATTTGGGGAAACAATCAACATTTTGTGTTTGCAAGAACACTCTTTGCCAGAATTGGGAAAGAGAGAAGTAGAAGTTTGTTTTCGGTAGGAGAGAATGTGGCTGAGGGATGTGTAGAGCAAAAGGCAACATCTCTGAAAGGGTGAACTGAAATGGTTTAACGAAAGCAGTTACCAGTACATTAACGTTGGTCTGTGTGATGGCATCATTGTGGTACATGCCAAGCAAGCTAGACTATCAGAATAAGAAGAAAAAGCTGAGCCAACATGACATAAAGCAGAATATGTATATCTTGGAAAAGTCAACAGTTCAGGTAGCATCTGTGGAAAGAAAATCAGTTAATGTTTCAGACGAGGGACACTACATCAGACCTGAAGATTCCCTTTGTTCCACCCAGATAAGGGTCTCGATCCTGTCCATTTCCCTCCAGAGTTCCTCCAGCATCGTGTGCGTTACCACATTACTTGGTTGTTATCAGACTGCTTGGGTGTGGGATGTTGCTGTGCAGATGTTGGCTGCTGCGATTCCTCCATTTTGTGCGGTCACTGGCGCTTTGGAACGGACTGAGGGAGTGAAAGGTACTGCAGTAATCCAAATCTGCCGTTACTTGGAATCAGATTAATTGGTCTTCCGTTCGCTTGCTGTTTGTGGAAGCTTGCTGTGCGAACAGCTACAGTGAGCAGCGGAGTTGAGCCATCCACATCAGGAAGGCACCAGCGAGCTACCAGTGTCTGTGGGAAGCAAACAATAATAAGAAAGCTCTCGGGCAGTAACTGTAAACATCTAAAGAAGGAAACAATTTTAACAAGCAGAAATCTCTGAACAAAGCTTCACAAAAAAACCCTCTTAATTCATATTTAGTATGATGTTGCCTGTAATACATATTTTGCCTGTTGTGAGCACCATGCTGATTGCAGGCATGGCCTCCTGACAATTAAAGGAAATAGCTGCCCTTGAACTAAGAGCGGCTGAAGCTTTGATGTCCCAGTAACAAACAGATTGTCAGGCTGAATGAGTGTCTGACACTCCCGCCTGTCACATTCATTAACCCCAGCGAGCAGAGGCAGCCAATCACGTCCAGCAGTTGTTCTCCAAAAAACTGCTGCTCGCCGCTGCTCTTTCATTCATATTAAAGTAACTTGGATCGAGTTCAATCTCCCTGTGGTTACACCGCACATTCTCCACCAAACTATGAAACAAAAGCGGAAGTGCTGCTGGTTGTTTAAATCTGAGTGGTGGGACATTGCCTTACTCGTGTCCTCTGTTCACCTTCACTCTGAGGCTGGAGCTCAGCTCCGCTCGTGTGGAAAGGCCAGACCTCCTCCTCCTCCCCCACCACCATCTCACAATGGCTCATTTCTTTGTCTAGGGCTTTCATTCCTCCTCCTCTCACCTCCTGGACAGCCCCTCTTCATTCATCGAACAGTTTCGGATCAGCAAGAACTCTGCTGCTCATTATCCCCACTCACAACCAGACCCACGGCCATCAGACTTGCTCCCCACCATCGGTTACCTCTCCAACAAGGGGTCGATTTTCATTTCCCATCCTTCTTTTCAAACCCTTCCATGATTACCTCCATAATCTTTCTCAGCTCTTCTAACACCGCCAGTTCTGCCCTCTCCTGCATCGCCAAGCCAGACCTACGTTGACAGCTGGGCCTGATTTTAATACTTGACTAGTTGTACCCCAATAGTTGTCACTCAGTAGTGCAGTTGGGAGAGCCGCTGCCTCACAGCTCCAGGGACCCGGGTTCAATCCTGACCCCCGGGTGCTGTCTGTGTGGTGTTTGCGCGTTTTCCCCGTGAACCTGTGGGATTCCCCCAAGGTGCTCGTTTCCTCCCACCTCCCAAAGACATTGCAGGTTAATTGACCACTGTAATATGTAGAGGTGAATTGGGGTTGATGAGAATATCGGGACAATAGGATTAGTGTATATGGGTGTGTGATGGTCAGCAATGGTGTAGATGGGCCGAAGGGCCTGTTTCATGCTGCTATGACTCAAATGGGGAAAATGACTATTGGTTAAGATAAACCTAAGCCCTGTGTCATTTTCTGATGGCTCTGCTGCTTCTCGCTGAGCTTCTTTGCTGAGTTTCATCAGCAGGTGGGTCTCCACCCACTGTGGTTGCCAATCCAACCAAGGATGTCAGGGGCTACAGCACCTCCTGGGTTTTCTCCTGGGAGATTTGGGCTCTTTGCAGATCGTCAAAGGGAAAATGGAGCGACCATGCCGATAAATCCAGTTACCTGATTTTAACCTTCCCCTCTGCCCCATTCCCTCACAGCCAGAAGAGGGTTAAAATCAAACAACCCCCCACCCACCCAATCAACCGGCACCGAGACTTGCCCATGGGATAATTCGTCCTGTCCTTGAGTGCCTTCTCTCTGTTGCTCCCTCGGTTTTATTTGGAGCTCGATACAGGAGGATATACCAGGGTGAGTGCAGTCAGGAAGAAAATCTGATGATCAAGCTCTTGGTGTAACATGTCTCTGCCTAGTCTTAAAGCTGGAGGTGATGCAGTCAGAAGCACAGTTAGAGAGCTGGAGCATTGCTAGCCAGCTCCCAGCTAGAGGTGATGTGCTGGAGGCCCTGCCTGTCACTCTTTGGCTCCAATTCCTATTTCCTTTTCTGCTCCTTGTAACTCTGGAGAGCTTTGACATTCTCACCCAGTCTGCATTTAGCCATGAACTTCCTGCAGGAGAGCTGAATATAGCCAAATCGCTAGAATCCTGACAGTTTGATTCAATATTGTGATGACTCAGACAAAAGATTCTGTGTCGCTTCCAATGGTACAATTAATTCAACCATGAGTATGAATATTTAACCCTTAAACTTCCTCATACAGTTGCTTAAAACTACAACCACACTGCTTCGCAATCCATTGCAGCCTCACAACATTGCACAGTAACTGAACGAGACAGTTCAGTCAATCCATTAGATCTGTCTTAGATCATAGAACAGTACAGCATAGGAACAGGCCTTTCAGCCCATCATGTCTGCACTGAATATAATGCTAAATTAAACTAAATCTCTTCTGTCTGTACCTGATCCATATCCCTCCATTCCTTGCACATTCGTGTCTAACAGCCTCGTAAACGCCACTATCCTATCTGTTTCCACCACTCCCCCTGTCAGCCCGTTCCAGGCACCCACCACTCTCTGTGTAACAATTTGCCTCACGCATTTCCTTTAAACTTTCCCCCTCTCACCTTAAATCCATTTCCTCTAGTACTTGATTTCTTCACTCTGCTCCTGTAACCATGAGTTTGAAATTTTCCAACAGTTTTTTGTGGGAGATCCAGATTTTTACTATCCTTTGTGCGAAGGGGTGTCTCCTGTGAACAACTTGGCTCCAATTTTAGGATCATGCTTCCTTGTTCTAGACGTCCCCATCAAAGGAATACCGATAATCCAGCACCTGATTGTTCAGAAATCTGAATAATCCAGCATCTGCCTCACTCATTCGTCCGGAATGTGAACTATGGGTCCAGAGTGCAAGCTAAGGGTCTGGAGTGTGGGCCAGGGGTTGGACTCCAGAAGACAGGGGGGTTAGGAACATGGGTAAGGTGTGCGGATGGGGCCAGGGGACACAATGCTTGTATATTTACCACTCCCTTTAAGTGCACTGGTTCACTAAAAAAAAATGTATTCTATTACTGTGTAACATAGAAACATAGAAATATAGAAAACCTACAGCACAATTCAGGCCCTTCGGCCCACAAAGTTGTGCCGAACATGTACCTACATTAGAAATTACTAGGCTTACCCATAGCCCTCTATTTTTCAAAGCAGCATGTACCTATCCAAAAGTCTCTTAAAAGACCCTGTCGCATCTGCCTCCACCACCATTGCCGGCAGCCCATTCCACGCACTCACCACTCTCTGAGTAAAAAACTTACCCGACATCTCCTCTGCACCTGCTCCCCAGCACCTTAAACCTGTCCTCTTGTGGCATGTAAAAAAAGTGAAATAAGAGTATGTTTGGTTAGTAATAGGAGCATTACCAAAGCAGCAAGGGTGCTGGATTGTCAGAGTTTTACTGTGGCTTCTCTCCATCTACTCTATTACCCCCTTTAATCATCCAAGAAACCTCAGTTACATTACTGTTAGACCACCTGTGCGAGGTCTTTTTTAATTTTATTCCTTTCAGTCTCGTCTCCCAGTTTTCCCATGCAGTGCCAGTAACCCTGGTTCAATCCTGACCTCGGGTCCTGTCTGTGCGGGGTTTGCACGTTCGCCCTGTGACCTCATAGGTTTCCCACGGGTGCTCCAGTTCTCCTCCCACATCCCAAAGACTTGCGGGTTGATGGGTTAATTGGCCACTGTAAATTGCTCCTAGTGTGTGGGTGAGTGGCAGAATCTGGGGAGAGTTGATGAGTGGGGAGAATAAAATAGGATTACTGTAGGTTGTTGATGGTCAGTGTGGACTCGATGGGCTGAAGGGCCTGTTTTGACGCGATATGTCTCTATTAAAAAGTACCTAAATGGCAGTTTACCAATGAATGTAAAATACACCGTTGAAGAGGCACAGGGAAGTTCCTCTTTAGAAGAAGGTGTTGCAGAAAGTTGTACCAAAGCAGCACCTTGCAATACTGCAGCCATACAAAAGCAAAGTCCTGCAGATGCTGGAAATCTGAAATAAAACAGAAAATGCTAGAAATACTTAGCAGCTCAGGCAGCATCCATGAAGAGAAAAACGATGCAAATGTTTCAGGTCGAAGACTTTCCATTGGTTCCACGGTCAGTCTGAATCATGCATTCTGAGGCATGAGAAAGTAGAAGAGGGAAGGATCATCACAGCAATTCCTACAAGTGGGCCTACCAAGAGTGAGTACTCAATGTCATTCAAGGACCGCAGAAATTTATGGGACTGAAGCTGGCAAACAACCAGGTTACATCCTATGGTATTAAAACAAGTGAGAATGATAGAAGAGGAATTGGATTTGATCTTCCCTGGATTCTAGAATATTCCTCACGGACTGGAAAGTGACGAATGTAACAATGTTGTTCAAGAAAGGAGTAGACAAGAAAATGGGAAACAAGCCATTAACTCTGATATCAGCCATAGGAAATAATGGGAACATCTATCATTAAGGACATGACATGACAACTGGAAAATTACAGGGGAGACCCAGTATCATGCAAGGGAGATGGCTGGCTAACCATTCACTTTTTTTTTAAAAGAGATAACTAGCAAGATATTGAAAACAGATCGAGGACTATTATGATGAATGGTCATCAATCTAAAATGTTAACTCTGTTTTGCTCTCCACAGATGCTGCTTGACCTGCTGAGTATCTCCAGCATATTCTGTTTTTAAACCAGCAGGATATGCAATGGAGCATTTCTGGATGTTGTATATTTGGGAATATCGTGAGCTATCACACAAAGGGTTGGGGCTAAAAACTTGCCATGGTTTGTGGAGAGATCGCACCTGGAGCAGAGTGTACAGTTTAGATTTCCTCAACTTAGAGAGGTATCCAACAAAGTTCATCAGATTGATTCCTAAAATGAGAGAGCTGACCTGGGAAGAGACTGCGGAGATCGATCTCTGTTCATCAGAGTTTAGAAGCAAAAAATATGTTTGCGTATTTTGGATAAGCTTCAGTTCATGGGGAACGAGGGTAGGATGCCAGTTAGAGCATCAAAGAAGTCCAGTCTGATGGTAAAAAGGGCATAGATATGGTTCATGGCAACAAGCTAGGAAGAGACAAGATCAGGGTTGATGTGATGAAAACACCTTCATAATGATGTACAGAGGAATTGTCTTTCCTCAGAGAACAGCAGCAGCAATAATATGTGGGGAAAAACAGTGTCTGATGACAACTGAGGTCCAGCTGAGGTTCCCAGGGATTAAATATCTTCTGTCATTCACTGCCATTGTTCCTCTTGACTTTACTCTGATATTGTTCCTGAAGACCAGGCATGCATACTTCATTTCATGACCTTCAAATGAAGGCCAACCTGAGATTCTTCTTTTACCCAGTATCTCAGAAATGGAAGCCCTTGTTTCCATTAGCTGTCTACTGTGGTCTAGCTGGTACCAGGCTTGGCTCTGGGCCAGAAGGTTGCGAGTTTAAGCAGCATTCCTCAACCAGCATCACCAGCATTTGTGTCATTCAGTCTCTCTTGGTCTCCATCCCATCACAGATATTCCTGTTTGTTCGCTTTACCCACTCTAATTTTGATGAAAGATTATCAACCTGAAATGTTTCTCTCTCCAGGGATGATGCCCAACCCACTGAGTATTTCCAGCATTTTCCCTGTTTTGATTTTCAGACTTCAGCATCTGTAGTGTTTTGCTTTAGGATCCAGAGGGCTGTACTACTAACCCAGAGACACGAGTTCAACTCCCATCACCGCCCGTGGGGAATTAAAATTCAGTTAACTAAATAAATCTGGAATTAAAAAAACCGTCTGGTGTCAGCAAGATAGTTCAGATAGGCATCTTGGCTGGCATGGATGAGTTGGGCAGAAGGGCCCATTTCCGTGCTGTATAATTCCATGAATCAATAGTATTGATTCACAAATTATTATTTAAGACTCATTTGGTTCATATGCTGTAAGGAAGGGAATCTGCTGTCTTTACTCAGTCGGACCCATGTCAATGTGGTTAACTCTCAAGTGCCCTCATAAATGGCCCAGAGACCCATTCAGCTACACAGGTAACGAGTGACAGGGTAACAAATTCTGGCCTTGATAATGATCCCTGCATCCCAATAACGAGTATATAAAAACACGTAGAGCAGATAGAGGTGCCCTGAGGTAGGGTAAGGTCTTCATGCATTTTGTTGTCCCATCCTCCTCAAACTTTATCTACCATATTTCCCTTTCAATGAATGTGCTCTTGTTTAGAGGAACTTTTAAATGTCATAGCATCAAACAGCACAGAAACAGACCCATCGGCCAGCATGTCCATGCTAGGCATCAAATACCATATTAGTCTTACTTTCCAGCATTTGGTCCCTAGCTTTTATGCCATGATATTTCAGGTGCTCATCCAGATAAATGTTGTGAGAGTATCTACCACCCCCTCAGGTAGGGGTTCCAGATTCTTCCTCAAGTCCTCTCGAAACCTCCTACCTTTTACCCTCTGGTTATAAACACCTCTGTTAGGGGACAGGTTTCTTACAATCTATGTCCTTTATAAATCCCCAAAACGTGCAGGTTGGTAGGTTAATGTGCCACTGTAAATTGTCTCTGGTGTGTAAATGTGTGGTAGAATCTGGGGTGAGTTGATGAGAATGTGGGGAGGAAAAAGTGGGTTAGGGTAGGAACAGCTTCTTCCCCTCCGCCATCAGATTTCTGAACAATTCATGAACCCATGAACTCTGCCTCATTATTCCTCTTTTGCACTATTTATTTATTTTTGTAATTTATGGTCATTTTTATGTCTTTATGTCTTGCACTGTACTGCTGCCACAAAAATAACAAATTTCACAACATATAAATCTAATTCTGATTCTAATTCTAATGTGAAACTGTGTGCTTGACGGTTGGGCTGAAGGGCCTGTTTCCGTGCTTATCTATGACTCTATAAAAAGTTTTAAAACAAACTCGTGACATAATAGTGAGATTATAGTTTTGCTTCAAGGATAGTGTCCCATCGCTGAGAGAAGCCACCAACTTGTTGATTACAGAGCTTCTGTTCCCAAAATAACACATCATGGAAAAACCTATTTTATTTTAATCAAGGGATCAAACAGGTGGCTTCCACCTCAAAACAGGCCACAATGTTGGGTAACAAAGACCAGAAAGATTAACTAAAGAATCTGTAATAGGGCATTATGTGAATTTCCCCTTCTTTAAACTTTTTCTTAGTGCTGTCAACCATACAAACCAATCAATACAATCAAATAAGTTCTTTGAAGCAAGAATTGATTTTGTGTTTATACAAACCTCAGAAGTTCAATGTGAAAACTTTGCATAGGGGTAGAGGAGCAAAAAACAGAGAACAAATGTGTCCTGTCTAATGAACATGCTGTATTCCAAATTTTTATTTGAACTCCTAGTTAAACTGAATATACAGAGTAAATCTATAAAAGTGGACTTATCTCTCTGTCTCAACATGCTCCAGTAATTGCCTTTGTGCGTCAGATCGCTGCACCTGCTGACCAGCTGTCAAACACAGAGAGAACTCACTCGCCCCTTCCACTGATGGACAATGGGGAAATTATTGGAAAATGGAAGTTAATCACGATTTCACTGACACAAGAGAGTGTGGAAAGACGGAAGGAGGAATCAGCTAGAAATTATTTTGCTAATGAATCTTGAAGTTTTGTTTAATTCTGCTGAAAGGTCACTTTCATTTATTCATGTATTTGTATGATGTGCATGCATGTGCATGTTTGTGTGTGCGTGTTTGTGTAAGGGGCGTAGAAATAGGAGAACAATATAGAAGAAAAACTAATTGTATTGATTAGGAGCAGGCGAATCTGCCTCTATTTCTGAAGGAAGAAAACATTTAGCATATGAAAAGTAATAGCAAAATCCAAATAAGGAGTGCAAAGTCACACACTGCAAATTCATTTAGATTCAAAAAGGGTTACTGTAGTTCTAGCCACTCAGAGATTGCAGATTCCAGGCCAGCGTTGTGCTAATCTAGGGTTGCAGACTCTGAGAGAGATGAAGGGGTGAAGGGTGGGTAACCTAGGGCTTCAGCTCCCAGTTAGTATGTGGTAACCCTCCTAATGCTAGGGGAGCCTAGCAAAGGATTTGACCATGATATCCAGTCACAACTGAGTAGTCCGCCGGTGCTGAGTCTGGCACTCAAAGCTAAAACAGCAGCCAGTTCTTGGACCAGAGGATCACTCCTAACCAGCCTTCGGAAAAGTAAAGAAATGCCTCTAAAAATGTGTCCACAATGTAAATTCTTGCCCTTGCTTTGTCAATTACAGAATGGACTTTAGCATATTCACTGTCACCAATACCTGGTATTTACAGCATAGACAAAGAACCTCAGAGCGACAGCTCAGTGCAGTTGTCCATGTTCTGCCTGCCTCTTCGCACCTTTCCTCAATTAACCCAATGGTAATCCTCCTTATTCTTTGTAAATTTGACTCATGGCAGAACCCTTTTACGGACCATTGTGATATTGTCCAACTGAATCTCGGGTATAAATCCCAGAGTACGCACACCATGGTGGGCTGTTGTTCACACCTCCTTAATATGGCTATCTTGTACTGTACAGGTCAGAGGTTCCTATTCACTAACATGAGCAGATCTCAACTATTGCACTTCAATCTGCCTTCCCGTTTCAAGACTAGGATCAAAGCAACTGAAGCAAATTTCCACTGGTTCATATGCGCTCCATTTCTGTACCATATTACCAGGAATGTGCCCAGTCTGACACTACAACAAGGTATTTAAGCTAAGGGGTGGTAATGGAGGAGTGTTACTGCTGGCTCCAACTTCTCTGGGTTAAAGAGCAGAAATATCAATCAGGGCTCACAGTCACTGTGTAACAATCCCTAAAAGCAAAAAAAAACACAGATGCTGGAAGTATTGAATAAAAACAGAAAATTATGCAAATACTTAGCAGGTCAGGCAGCATTTGTAGAAAGAGAAATAGAATTAACTTTTCAGATCAATGACTTTTCATGAAGTGTGGGGAATTCACAAGCAGTGGTGCTGAGTACAAGGTTTTACTACAGTTAGTTAGTCGGGTAGTTTCCTCATATTACTGAGATGTGTCAGAGGAGGAGTTAATATAGTTGGTCGAGTGAAACCACTTTCCCTGCTGGAGAAATCACCAAAGAGGGGTAACATCTAAACAGAAGTGAGGCCAATCCTGGTGGCATTTCTCTCACAGAAATGTTAGTGGAGATCTCACCCGAAACATTGCTGAGACTGGGAAGCATCTGAACACTTCTAAACTGAGACTGTTGGATTTTTGTTAGGTAAGAGTATCAAGGTGTCCAGAACCAAACAATGCACAGGGAGTTGTTACTGATCTAACTGAATGGTAAAACAAGCTCAATGATATTCCTATATGGATGCTGCTCATGAGCCAAGATATTCTGCATCCCAACAAGGAGGTATGGTAATCTTCCGATTTCTGATGGGATGAACTGCAACTCATTTGGTATTTGTCAAAGCTCTATACAGAGCTGCTTCACTACAGAATGTGGCAGTAGCTGTAACACACATGCGCACACATGCATATGTACGTACATACATACAACACACACACACACACACACACACACACGGAGGAACTGGAATGATGGACTCTACTTGGAGCCCGCACAGACTTAATGGGCCAAATGGCCTTCTGTGCTGGAATAATGCTACGTTTATACTATGCTGAATACTCTCCTCTTGATCTGTATGGAGACTGGGTGGAACTGCTTGGTGGCTGAGCTTGTGAAGGATCTGGAAACAAAGGCAGGGAAAGTAACTGAAGAAAATGTCTGACATGTTCAACACTGATTGGTGGGTTACAGATAGAGCTCATGTCACTACAGGTGGGTACAGAAAGCAGAAAGACTTTGCACTTCCTCAATAGAATGGAATGCTTGTTCTGCTTCAGACCCAATCAGCCCATGGAGGTGGGTGCATGGGATATTGACTTCACCCAGTGTATTGCTCTCAATCTGCGTTAAACTCAGCCATTTCAGAGGGCATTGAGTTTTGGATGGGCTCTCAAATATATGAAGTTAAAAAACTGATTGTCTCT
Source organism: Pristis pectinata (assembly GCF_009764475.1). Classification (NCBI taxonomy): domain Eukaryota; kingdom Metazoa; phylum Chordata; class Chondrichthyes; order Rhinopristiformes; family Pristidae; genus Pristis; species Pristis pectinata. The sequence goes on along the minus strand of NC_067439.1, from coordinate 12,012,557 downwards.
CCTTAATGTGTTTGTTTTGTTTGGCTAGAAGTTTTTGATGCATTAAAACATTTGTGCTCGTGCTAAATTGGGTCCTGTTACATACAGATCATAAAGCAGGTCAAAATAATAAGCCAAAGAGCACTAGGGTGGTTTACACCCAGGAAGAAGTGCTAAAGGAGACTTGTATGGTTTGCTGGGAGACCACACAATTCAGGACAGTAATCACAGAAGGGCATTAGCCCTTAATGCCACATCCCACATGGTAGCCTGACAACATCTACAAACTGCACACTTATCCTTGAGCCCTATTTTACAGAGGCCAATTAAAGGAGATCTGAGGGGTAAGTTTTCCACACGGAGTGTGATGAATATCTGGAATGAACTGCCAGAGGAAGTAGTGAAGGCAGGTACAACTACAATGTTTAAAAGGCACTTGTAAAGGTAGGAAAGGCATAGAGGGATACAGGCCTAATGTGGACAAATGGGATTAGTGTAGACAGGCATCATTGTTGGCATGGATGAGGTGGGCCAAAAGGCCAGTTTCTATGCTATACATTTCTAAGACTCTATGAACCTATCATTCTGCACATCTTTGAGATCTGGGAGAAAACTGGAGCATATTGAGGAAATCTATGTGATCACAGGAAGAACATGGAAACCCAGCACAGGCAGCACAAGAGTAGATGTGGCTAAGTTGTTTCCCTTGGTGGGTGAGTCTAGGACTAGAAGGCACAGTCTTAGAATTAGAGGGTACCCATTTAGAACAGAAATGAAATTTCTTTAGCCAGATGGTCGTGGATCTATGGAATTTGTTGCCACATACAGCTGTGGAGGCCCGATCACTGGGGGTGTTTAAGGAGGAGATTGATAGGTATCTAATTAGTCAAGGTATGAAGGGATATGGGGAAAAGACCAGGAATTGGGGCTAGATGGGAACAGTTTAGCTCATGGTGAGGTAGCGGAGCAGACTTGATGGGCCGAATGGCCTACTTCTGCTCCTTTGTCTTGTGATCTTGTGAAGGTCAGGATTGAAACTGGCATGCTGGAGCTGTGAGGCTACAGCTCTAATAGGCTGTGCCACTGTCTCCCTGAGAATGACTGCAAGCACTTTTGCAAAACAGATCTTGCATTTACGTAGCACCATTCATGTTCTCAGACCATCCCAGCATGAAACAATTGAATAATAAGGAACATTGGACAGAAACTCTTAATCAGCTTTGAACAGGGGCATTGGATCTATCATTTGCAATTGCAAAGATTTTATTTGAAAGATTACTACTTCAACAATGCAAAGCTCCACCAATATTGTATTGCTTAGACTTAGCACTTGTTTTGAAGGGAATCTGACTCAAAGGTAAGGGAACTGCTAAGCTATCAAAATTCTAGTGTTGAATCTAATAAAGGTTATTGATTCCTTTTGTCCTCAAATATGTGGAATTATAAAAGGTAGCTATACAGGAAATACAGTGGCATGCAAAAGTTTGGGCACCCCTGGTCAAAATTTCTGTTACTGTGAAAAGGCATAAAGTTAAAGATGACACATTTCTTTAATATTTTAAGCAAGATTACTTTTTTATTTCCATCTTTTACAGTTTCAAAATAACAAAAAAGGAAAAGGGCCCGAAGAAAAAGTTTGGGCACCCTGCATGGTCAGTACTTCGTAACACCCCCTTTGGCAAGTATCACAGTTTGTAAACGCTCTCTGTAGCCAGCTAAGAGTCTTTCAATTCTTGTTTGGGGGATTTTCACCAATTCTTCCTTGCAAAAGGCTTCTAGTTCTGTCAGATTCTTTGGGCCGTCTTGCATGCACTGCTCTTTTGAGGTCTATCCATAGACTTTCGATGATGTTTAGGTCAGGGGACTGTGAGGGCCATGGCAAAACCTTCAGCTTGTGCCTCTTCAGGTAGTCCATATTGGATTTTGAGGTGTGTTTAGGATCGTTATCCTGTTGTAGAAGCCATCCTCTTTTCATCTTCAGCTTTTTTTTCACAGACGGTGTGATGTTTGCTTCCAGAATTTGCTGGTATTTAATTGAACTCATTCTTCCCTCTACCAGTGAAATGTTCTCCATGCCACTGGCTGCAACACAAGCCCAAAGCATGATCGATCCACCCCCGTGCTTAACAGTTGGAGAGGTGTTCTTTTCATGAAATTCTGCACACTTTTTTCTCCAAACTTTTCTGTGTCCTCACCACAAAATTTAGCATCAGAAGTTTGCAAAGGAACATCTAAACAAGCCTGATGCATTTTGGAAACAAGTCCTGTGGACTGATGAAGCTAAAATAGAACTTTTCGACCGCAATGAGCAAAGGTATGTTTGGAGAGCATTTATTTTGAAACTGTAAAAGATGGAAATAAAAAAGTAATCTTGCTTAAAATATTAAAGAAATGTGTCATCCCTAACTTTATGCCTTTTGGAAATCAGGCCATCTTTTACTCACTTAGCTATTCACAGTAACAGAAATTTTGACCAGAGGTGCCCAAACTTTTGCATGCCTCTGTAAATATTCCCAGACAGTAGGGTGCAAGACGGTCCTCAAAACATACCCTTTACTCAATGTCTCTACCACACCATTTGAGCAAGGGTTACAGAGTACAAATCGAGAGTAACAATTTAAGCTAATTTTCTTCTCAGCCTTCACCAAGGTCAGGTAATTCCACACACATTGCATATCTTTTTTTAAGCAGGGAGTGTTGATTGGTTTGTGGTCTTAAATGCAGGAAACAAAGCTACAACATTAACATCACCCCCAATCCAGTGGCTATTCTTCAGAAACACGAATACCTTTAATTTTACAAGGTACCTTCATTTCACTTCGGGATTGTCTCCATAACCACAGCTGTTGGAGATCGATACCACAAGTCTATTCCTCTGATACAGCAGGGTACCAAAAGTCATCATTACAATCACAAGTGTTTAATACTGCAAAGAAAAGAAACAAACCAGCAAATTAAGTCTTCAATGACATTCCAGTTTGGTTTCCGAATCGGGCACTTACATTGTAGACATAAGATCTCACACATGAACCAGACAACTTTATAGTGTTAAATAAAAACAGAAAATACTGGAAATATTCAGCAGGTTAGGCAGCATCCGTGGAGTGAGACACAGAGCTACTCTTTCAGGTTGTTGTGTTTTCATCAGAACTATGCAATGTTAACTCATCTTAGCCAGCACAGAAACTGCAGTGATAATTGCTCCAAGAGCTTTCACTATTAAACAGTCTGAAAACAGTCCGAAATATCTGGTGAAAATCAAATAAAAAATGCTGGAAATTTGAAACAAATCTAGCTCCAATATATCACAGATATTCATTTTGTCCTATCCATTCCTCTCCATAACTTCTCTGCAACTTAAAAACTTTTTTTCATGAAGATTGAACATTGTTGGGTATGAACACTGAACTCTCCAATTTCAGGTAACCCGCTCCCCCTTTACCCCTATTTTCTCTCTCCGTCTGATCTACCCAGTTCCTCCTATACCCAGCCCAACCCTCGAACCCCCTATCACCCTGTTTCATTCCCCTCTCCATCTGCCCATCACACACACACTCCTCCCACTGGGTCCCCACCCCCCTACTATTCCCAACTGCCCTCCCCACCTCCCTTAATTGCTTCCATGCTCCACCTTCCCTATCAGGTATCCACCATCTGCAGCCCTTTGTTGCTTCCACCTATCACCTCCCAGCCTCTGTCGGTATTCCCACTCTCCCCTCCCCATCTGCCTTTCACCCCTCCTCACCTGGATCCACCGATCACCTGCTAGCTCCTGCTCCATTCCTTCCCCTCACCTCTTTATACTGGCAATCGCCCCTCTTGTCTTTCAGTCCAGGTGAAGGGTCTCAACCCGAAACATCAACTGTCCAATTCCCCCCACAGGTGCTGCCTGACCCACTGAGTTCCTTCAGCAGTTTGTTTTTTGCTCCAGATTCCAGCATCTGCTGTCTCTTGTGTCTTCTCTTTTCTCTCTCTGTCCCAGTTACATCAAAAGATCTTTGACCTGAAACATAAGGGTCTCAGCCCGAAATGTCGACTGTTTATTTCCTACCATGGATGCTGTCTGACCTCCTGAGTTCCTCCAGCACTTTTGTGTATTGCTCCAGATTCCAACATCTGCAGAATTTTTTGTGTCTCATCTCTCTTAACCTGCTGCGTGTTTCCAGCATTTCCTGCTTTTGTGTCCGAACCATTCAGTGACTTGCATTGGTGGACTGCACAGCAAGGACCGAGGCAAGTTACATTCCATGGACAAATAGGCTGTCGGAATCCCCTGTCAGGGATGTCCGCGCTGATGCTCCAAATCCATGGCAATCTAGCCCAGCAAAACCCAGGCAACTCAGTCTCAATTGCACATAAACAGAGAAACTGGAAACTTTAAAAACTCAACGGTGGTGGAGGCAGATACGATAGGGTCTGTTAAGAGACTTTTGGATAGGTACATGGAGCTGAGAAAGGTGGAGGGCTATGGGTAAGCCTGGTGGTTTCTGGGGTGGGGACATGTTCGGCACAGCTTTGTGGGCCAAAGGGCCTGAATTGTGCTGTAGGTTTTCTATGTTCTGTGTTCTAAGTGCCCTTAAAAGTCCCAAATGGTGTTGGAAGTACACGTGGGCACAAACTTCACTATACGGCACATTATAGTGGCCCAGGCATAGCAAAAAGCCACCAGAATTATGCAGAGCAAGACATCCTTCAGTGCACACTGTTGATTTGACACCAGTGCTGTAATTTGGAGTTCAATAATTTAGTTGAACAAGTGTTCAGTGGCAGGAAGGATCAGCACTAAGGGATCACCAAGCACTTACGGGTTGTTGCAGGCTTTTTCTTCCGACTATTGTTAGAATTTTTCAAGTGTTTAATGATTTTTCTTTCTCTGCCATGCCGCTCCCTGCTGGAGTACACAAGGAGTAGCGTGTCGGGTGCTGAAGAAATTTTTGCTAAGTTCAAGCAGTCTGTATTATCCAAATGCTCATAAACATGTTTGCATTAGCAGACAGCTCCTTCGCAGTATAGCATGATTGGGAGAATGAGTGGAGAACACACCAAGCAGTCCAGGAGTTTAAAGAGAGGGGAAGGAGAGAAAAGTTCTCAACAGGAGGCCATATCCATCCAGGATGTACAAGGATCAATTCAAAGAAGAACAATGTGTGGGACTTCTGTCCAATAAGGAAGTCCTTATTGAAATATGCCATCTGCTGCAGTTACAATTGACTGCATTGCAAGTAGCTGCTAAGATTGCTCTAGTAATGAACTTTTATGCATCTGGTTCCTTCTAGGCTGCAGCTGGAGTTAATTGTAACCCCTCTCAGTTTGCTGTCCACTGTTGTATGAGGGAGATCACTGGCAATGTCTGTCAGAAAATTAGCTACATTTTAGTCTCTCTTGTGAGAGATTAGCAGGCAGAGAGAATACTCGGCTTTGCTACATTTGCAATCTCCCTTACAGTACAGGCTACCATTCACTGTAAGCATATCACTTTGTGGGCACAGAGATCAGTTCCACCCTTTGCCAGAACCAAGAGGGGTTTTTAAAGAAAATGATTGCAGTGATAGTACAGCCAGTGGTTGAAGTTTTTCAAAACTCACTGAATTCCGAGAGGGTTCTGGTGGATTGGAAAACCACAGTGTCCTTATTCAAGGAGGGAGAGAAAAAGCACAAAACTGTAGGCCAGTTAGCTTAACGCCTGTTGTTGGCAAGGTGTTGGAGTCTATAATCAAGGAAAAAATAGCTAATCATTTAGAAAACCTGAAGTCACTATGTTTTATGAAAGTCATGTTTGACAAAGCTGTTAGAATCCTTTGAGGATATAACAAGCAAAGGTGGTAGAGGGGAACCTGTAAATATGGGGTATTTTGATTTCCAGAGGGCAATCCATGTCACACAAAAGGCTAGTGCACAAGAGCTCTTGGTAAAGGGGAGGTGTTAACATGGATTGATGACTGATCACATAGAAGATATAGCTGGAATAAATGGGGGAAAAAGCTGCTGGAGGAACTCAGCGCGTAGGGCTGCATCTGAGGAGGCAAAGCGATGGTCAATGTTTCTGGTTGAGGGCCTGCATCAGGACGAGAGTGTAGAGGGGAGATAGCATAAAGAAGTGAGAGGAAGGGGTGAATTAGGGGCTGGCAGGTGAATGGTGGAACCAGGTGAGGAGGGAGATGGTGGGCAGACGGAGCCAGGAAGGGGAGAGGGAGAGGTGGAGTTGGGAGACAGCGGCAGGTGGGTGATAGGTAGAGAGATGGGAAGTGAGAAAAAAAGGGGGGGGGGCAGATGGAGCCAGGTGGGAGGAGGTGAGGGTGGAAGAAGAGACAGAGGCTGGTAGCTGATAAGTGGAGACACAAGAGGCTGAAGATGCTGGAATGTGATGTGAGGAATGGGCCTCCATTCTGGAGTAACTTGGGTCACTTTTCAGACTGGTAGAGTGCCCAAGGACTTCAATGATTTACTATCTATATGAATGACTTGGAAGAGGGGGCAGAGTATAAGTTATCCATGTTTACTGATTGCATGCAAATAGGTGGGAAGGCATACTGTGATGAGGATACATGGATTCCGTAACAGGACATAGATAGGTTGACTGAGGGGGCAAAAATCTGGCCAATGGAGTTTAATGCAGGAAAGTGTGAGGTCATGAATTTCATTGGAAGGAATCAAATGGAGGTGACTGCAAATGAGTAGAGTACAGTGGGACCTTGGTTCTCTTGTGCATGACAATGTCAGCATCACAGGTGCAGCAAGTAATTAAGAAGGCAAGTGGCCTATTAGCCTTTATTGCAAGGGCATTGGCGTTTAAAAATCGAGAACTAGTTATACTGGCACAGAGTATTATTGAGGCCACACCTAGAGTGCCGTGTACAGTTTTGATCCCCTTATTTAAGCAGGATATACTAGCATTGGAGGCAGTCCACAAGAGATTTGCTAGGCTACTTCTTGGGATGAAAGGGTTGTCTTTTCACCAAGGCCTAAAAAAGTTAGACAAGTATACCTTAGAGTTGAGAAGAATGAGGAGTGATCTTATTGTGGTATATAATTTTGTAAGGAGGCACAAAAGGGTAGATATTAAGGTTTTTCCCCTGGTGGGAGAACCTCAAATGAGAGGACATAGTTACAAGTTTAGAGTCCATCCTTTAACACGTGGCTGTGTAGGAATCTCTTCCCACAGAGGAACGTGAATCATTGGATTCTCTACCCTAGAAAGTGGCAGAGGCTAGAATACTGGAGGTATTTCAAACAAGAGATAGACACATTTCTGTAGATGAGGGAACTGAGGGCTATGTGGGACTGACACATAAGAGGAGTTGAGACTTAGAGGAGGTCAGCCATGATCAAATTAAATGGAGGGGCAGGCTTGAGAGCCAGATGAGCTATAACTGCTCTTATTTTCTCATGTTCTTGTATTCCTTCAATATCCAGTAACTGTAACCAGTGCAACTTGCAGAATACTGCCAAGTATCGTGGCACAACAGTAATGCCCCTGTTCTGACAGTACACTATGCAAGCTGCATTTAGCAGCCACTACAACAGACAAAAGATGGCCACAATAAAATGAAGCCATCTACTGATGAAATGGTTGATGACTCTTATGCCTGTGCAACATCAATACAAATGAACACCAAGCTGTGATTTGAAATGCGATACAACAGTCCACTGGCATACTGAAAGAACAGCTCCACTGCCTGGACCATAATGGAGGAGCCTTGCAATGAGGGGCAGAGCAAGAGTGATGATCTGCTGCAGGTTGCACAACTTCATTATCATGAAGGGACTGTTCTTGTCATCAGCTATAGGGCAAGCATCAATGGAGCCTGAGCATGTAGAACAGGCAGAAGTAGAAGGTAGGAAATCAGCTTCAGTCTGGATGTTGTAATGTAATGCAAATATGGATAACTGCAACCCCAGTGCCTCATTCATCAACACTCCCACACATACCTCCTTCTATTATCTATCAAAAACATTATCCAATGTAAAAATAAAAGCAACGACAAAATAAACATTGCCAACTAATTTTGTCACTCCATAGTCAAACATCTATTACAAGCCCACAAGCTCCCACTGCTATTTCACCTATCCTTCAGCTTACCTCCTGTAGAGACTCCATACCATTATCCTTATTCTTCCATCTCCATTGCATCTGTTCCAATGATGTGACTTTCAACACAGGTGCCTCTGAGATGTCCTCCTTTTTCTTGAACCGTAGCTTCCCTTCTACGGTTATATATATTTGATGTAGCTCTTGATCACACCTCATTTATTTCCCTCATTTCTGCTCTCTTCCCATCTCCTTCTGCACAAGGGTAGAGTTCCCTTGGTCCTCACTTTCCACCCTACCAGTTCCCAAATTCAATGGATCATCCTTCACAATTCCCACCAACTTCAACGAGATTCCACCACCAGGCACACCTTCCTCTTCCCTCTCATTTCAGCATCAATATGAAACGTTGACTCTGCTTCTTTCTCCACACATGCTACCTGGCCAGCTGAGTATTTCCAGCTTTTGCTGCTTCTATTTTGACACACCACCACCTCAAGGGAATTAGAGATGGATAGTAAATGTTGGCTGAGCCAGCAATCACAAAAGGAGAAAGGAATTAGGGTAAGGTTGTGGGATTGGAAGTAGGAGGTGTATGCTTACACCTTTTTGAGAACGTGAGATGGTTAGGATGTGGGGTGAAGGATTAGGATTGAGAATATCAATTGGATTTGCATCTATAGAACTTTTCAGCCAATTAAATACTTTTGAAGTATAGCCAATGTAGCAGTGTGGGAAATGCAGCTGCTTTTCCACACAGCCAGGTCTCACAAAACAGAAATGTGATAACTATCTGTTGCTGCAGGAGATAAATATTGGCCAGAACACTGGGATTAACCCTCCTGCTCATTTTAAAAACAGTGTTATAGGATCTATCAGTGAGTGGATGGAGTTCAGTTCAATGACATCACTAATGTGGCACTTCAACGGTACTGCACCAGAATGTCAGCCTGGATGTTTGCCACAGTGGGTTTAAGAACATAGGTAGAAGCCTGCCTCACAGTAACAGCTCTGGGGAGACTCAAATCCACACCACGTGAATGAATTCTTTTGCTTCATTTTTGGAAGTCCAACACATTAGCCAGCAGGCCACAGAATCTGAATCTAGAACTTACAGGCATTAAGTTTTTCATTGTCTTCAGTTGTTTAAGCTCTGCACTAGCCATTTCCCAGTGATGGCCAGCACCATCTCTTCAATGTGGATAAGACATGCAGATGCAACTGCATTCATTCCAATTAGCTCCTGAGCTGTGTGAGAGAACACGTCAGTGGATGTTGTGTAAATTACTTAGTAATGTGGTTGCATGGTTGACAGTGTTTGCAAGCTGAGAACTGTGGCTGTGTGTGGGAGGCTGCAGTGGAGCATAAACGTTGGTCACAATTCCTGATAAGAGTGTGAACTGAGCATTTCTGGGGAAAGTGATGCAGTGGGTAGGATTGTATTCAATAGGGCAGGGGTGAGTTTTAGTGGGTAAATCCTGAATTCTAACATCGTTATTTCATGTTTTGGGATTTGGGTATCACTGGCAAGAGGTATTTTAATTCCTAATTGCTCTTCAGAACACAAGAAAATAGGAGCAGGAGTAGACTATCAGGTCTTTCAAGTCTACCCCACCACTTAATATGATCATGGCTGATCTCTGCTGGCCTCAACTCCTCTTCTGTGCCATTTCTCCATACCCCTCAGTTCCTCAATCGATCATGTATTTATCCATTTCCACTTTAAATACTTCAAACGATTCAACTTCCATTACCCACCGGTGCAGAGGATTACAGAGATTCACCACCTTCTGCAAAAAATTTTATCTACCTCAGTTCTGAATGACCAGCCCCTTGTAGTTATATCCCCTTGTTTGAGTCTCTCCCAGGTTAGGTGATCAGACTGTCTCTTACTGAGATGGTCACTGCCTGGCACTTTTGTGGCACTAATGTTGCCTAGGTCTAACTGCATGCAGGCATGGACTGCACAGTGGTGCAGCAGTTAATGTTGCTGCCTCACAACTGCAGGAATTTAGGTTCAATCATGATCTCTGATGCCATCTGTGTGGAGTTTGCATGTTCTCCCCATGACCAAACTCATTTCTGCTGGGTGAGTTTCCTCCCAAATCCCAAAAACATAGTAGGTTAACTGGCCACTGCAAATGACTCCTTAGCGTAGTTAAGTGGCAAAAGAATCAAAGGACAGTTGATGGGTAGGGGAGAGAGAACTAGTGCATGGTTACAGAGAAATAAGAGATGAAAATAAAAAAACTGCAGATGCTAGAAATTTGAAATTAAAACAGAAAATGCACTTTTTCAATTCTGCCAAAGGGTCTTGGACATAAAACATTAACTGTTTCTTTATCCATAGGTGCTTCCTGACCTGCTGAGTGGTAGGATTGTTCTGCTGGGAGCCAGCTTGGGTCCAATGGGCCAAATATCCTCCTCCTGTGTTGTGATAAGGAAGCTTCATTGGCTGAGCAATTGTGAATGGAATTAAATACTGGGCAAATCAGAAAGAAACATCTCCACAGCCGAGTGTTGATGTTAAGGACAGTCACGCTCATCTTATCTCTGGAATTCAGTTCATTGGCTGTGATGATGTCTGGAACTAGGAGCTAAGCGCATCATGAAGTGCTTTGAGAGGCTGGTCATGGCACACATTAACTCCAGTCTCTCAGACAACCTCAGCCCACTGCAATTCGCCTACTGCTGAAACAGGTCTACAGCAGGTACCATCTCCCTGGCCTTACACTCATCTCTGGAGCATCTGGACAGTAAAGACATCTACATCAGACTATTGTTTATTGACTACAGCTCTGCCTTCAATACTATAATTCCAAGCAAACTCATCTCCAAACTCCGAGACCTGGAAATCAACACCTCCCTTTTGACTTCCTGACCAACAGGCCACAATCAGTAAGGATAGGCAACAACACCTCTGCCATGATTATTCTCAACACTGGTGCTCTACAAGTACATACAGCCCCGTCCCTATACATTCATGACTGCGTGGCCTACACTGCTCTAACTCCCTAACTCCATCTACAAGTTTGCAGATGATACCATCATAGTGGGGTGTATCCCAAATAATGATGAGTCGGAGTACAGGAAGGAGATAGAGAGCCTAGTGACATGGTGTTATGACAACAACCTTTCCCTCAATGTCAGCAAAACAAAAGAGCTGGTCATTGACTTCAGGAAGGGGGAAGTGCACATGCATCTGTCTACATCAACGGTGTTGAGGTTGAGAGGGTTGAGAGTTTCAAGGTCCTAGGAGTGAACATCACCAATAGCCTGTCCTGGTTCAACCACACGGACGCCACGGCCAAGGAAGCTCATCAGCGCCTCTACTTCTTCAGGAGGCTGAAGAAATTTGGCCTGTTCCCATTGACCCTCACCAATTTTTATCAATGCACCATGGCTTGGTATGGCAACTGCTCTGCCTGTGACCTCACGAAACTGCAGAAAGTTGTAGACACAGCTGAGCACATCATGGAAACCAGCATCCCCTCCGTGGATATGTCTATACTTCTCACTGCCGCGGCAAAGCAACCAGCATAATCAAAGGTCCCACCCACCCCAGACATTCTCTTCTCCCCTCACCCATCAGACAGAAGATACAAAAGCCTGAAAGTGCGTACCACCAGGCTCAAGGACAACTTCTATCCCACTGTTATAAGACTACTGAATGGTTCCCTAGTACAGTAAGATGGACTCTTGACCTCACAATCTATCTCATTATGACCTTGCACCATATTGTCTACCTGCACTGCACTTCCTCTGTGACACCTTATTCTGCATTCTGTTATTGTTTTATCCAGTACTATCTCAATGCACTGTGTAATGAATCGATCTGTATGAACAGTATGTACGTTTTTTTTTAACCTTACCTCAGTACATGTGACAATGATAAACCAATTTACCAATTTAAGTGGTCCTGACAAAATCCAAACTTGGTAGCATGACTAGGCACTTGACAGCACCATCAACGACACCTTTTGTCACTCTGGAGATGATTGAGCGCAAATTCACTGGATTGGATTTGTTCTGCTTCTTTGGAACAAGTTATATCAGAACAATTTTCCAACTGTCAGGTAGATACCAATATTGAAACTGTACTGGAATAGCTCGGATCGAGATGTAGCTAATTCTGAAGTGCAGGTCTCCAGCACCGCAGCTGTATGTTGTCTGGTTCCACGCCCTTTGAAGTATGCTCTCTTGTGATCACATGGAGTGAATTGAATTGGCTGAAGGCAGCTTCTGCAATGGGAGGATCTCAGGAGCAAGCTGCAGGGAGCATCTACTTGACACTTCTGGCTGCAAATGCTTCAGCCTCTAGTGCAGAGTTTTAAATCAAACACAGCACACACAGATTGTAAAGGTGAGGAATTCAGTTTCTCAGCTCTGCTCCACGTTCAGTTTGATTGTAGCTTATACCTCAACCAATTTACCTGCCTTTGACTGGTATCCCTTGATACACTTACATAACAAAACAATGCCTTGCAAGCCTCAGTTGAGAGTGTCCTGACCAGCTGCATCTCTGCCTGGTACGGTAACTGTAACACCTCAAACCGCAAGCCTCTGCAGAGAATTGCAAGCACAGCTGGAAAGATAATTGGAGAACCTCTTCCCTCTATCCTGGACATCTACAACACACGATGCACCCGCAAGGTCTGCAGAATCATAGATGACCCCCGTCATCCCTCTCACGACCTATTTGTCCCACTGCCGTCTGGCAAGCGGTACCGGAGCATCCAGGCCAGAACTACTAGACTGTACAACAGTTTTCTCCCCACAGGCTGTCAGGCTCCTGAATACCCTGGAGGCAGTCTCAGACACATGCCGTGTCAAAAGTCCTGGTTTGCACAACAGCGTATGAGAACTTTGGCTGCTGCTGAACATGTTTATACACTTAGTGCAATACATTGAGTTCTGTATTTTCTTTGTCCAACTCGGTTTTGCACTGACCTTGCACTAATTTTGTATCCTGTATATACCATTTTTTGCACTATTTGTGCTTGCACAATTTTTCTGTCTGCGTTTATTGTACGTCTTCTGTTCTATGTATGCCCTCTGTTGTGTGAGTCTGGGGGAAACGACATTTCGTTCCTCCATGTGTTTTACAGCATATGGGTGAATGAGTTCCAGCTTTCCATTATGGAAAGTGTTTTGATGTCACAATACCAAAATTTCTGGCTCTAATTCTTAAGCCATTACCACCATTTTCTGTTCTGAATTATCTGATCAGAGGAAACAAATTTCTTTTAATGTTTAAAAATATTAAAAATAGCAAGGCAAATTTTGCTTCCTTCTACTTACTCCAAATTGTTTTGTTTGTTTCTTCAAACAAGCACTTTTTATTCAAAGTGCATGTCGATTAATGCAGGATTAGCGTAGCAGTTGATGATCAGCACGAACCCAGTCGGCCAAAGGGCTCGTTTCTGTGCTGGATCTCTCTATGACTCAATCAACAATCCCATCAGAAACTTAAGTGGCTGTCTTGCTTTCCTTACTGATAATCACAGGTATGTGATATTCAGAATTCTGAATAGGGGTAAGAAGGGAATTTCAAGCTGAACAGTTTGCAAGGGATCGATGAAATTAAGAATATTCCTTTAAAGGAACAAAAGGACTGCAGATCCTGGAATCTAGATGAAAAACACTATGATGCTGGAGGAACTCAGCAGGCCAGGCAGCATCCATGGAGAAAAGCAGACAGTCAACATTTCGGGTCAGGAGCCTTCTTCAGGACTGAAGATAGGAAAAGAGGAAGCCCAATATATAGGGGGAGAAAACAGAGCAGTGAAAGATGGACAAAAGAGGGGAGGTGGGGTGGGCACAAGGTGGAATATTCCTTTAAACTTATGTCCAAAACAAAACACAGAAAATTCCTTAAACAGATTTCACTTACTCTATGCAGCACATGCTAAACATTGTTCAGTATAAACAAACTTAGGCAGTACGCGCAATAAAATTGTTCAACACAACAAGATTAGGACTGTTCAAAGCCACACTGCTGCTATGAGTATAGGACAGGTACCACATAGACATGTTAGCGTTGTTGTGACTACAGTGAAATTTATGTGGAATTTAAATTCCCCATTTTTGCTTTCATAATTTTATTAAACATTTCACTGACCACACTCTGTTTCATATGCACATCATTCACAGAATGCTCGAGACACAAACCTGTATTGATTGTACAAAAAGCAAAAGAAAAAATAAATTTTGGTGGATGCCATTTTGTAGGCACAGTCTAAAAACCCGTGTGCAGATTTAATACTTGGTAGAGTACAGTCACAATGATAAGACAATCGGATTTCCCTGTTCCCAATCCCAGAGTAACTTTACCACGATTTAACTGTTGGCATGTTAAAAAAAAAACTGAAACTTGGGGGAAAAAAGAATGATTATTTCTTCACTTAACTAAAATGTGAAACAAAGCAATGACATAAGATTAAATCTGACTTTTCCATTGCATTCAAATTACGTTGGTACATCCAAAATGGTAGCCAATATCAAGGCATGTAATGGAAAATAATTATCAGTGTTCCATCTCTGTGCTATCTTTCATATCTAACCCTGCCAACTAAAGGCATTGGATAGTATGAAATTAACTGGACCGCATCTGGTAATAGCTTTCACTATATGCACAACCCAGGGTGAAGACGCCATTGATCACTCCAGCTTGGAGCGATGTGCCAGGCTTCTCTAGGTAACTCCCTAAGACAAGAGGGTGGGCCTGGAAATTAGGCTTGTGTTACTGTGGTTTGGACCGATGCCATAGTCTGCTTGTCAAGGATCCAAGGGAGAGAGTAGATGACTTCTGCTGTGATAGCTCAGATATTCGCTGTTTTTCTTCCTGGGTTTTGAGAAACAAAAAGCAAATAGTTAGCACTGTCAACAGACTCTTACTGGCATGACTAACTCTTCCAGTGTAACCATTATTTAACGTATGAAATGGGTCAGACAACCTGTGCAATCAAACCGCTGCAAACAATAACAGCATCAGAGTGAGATAACCTCCATTTCCTAAAAGTGTGATTAGTTGAGTTTTGGACAGAGAAGAGTACTACTCAACTCTTCTGAAAAGCTCTCCTGCTTGCCTGGTCTCAACATGGTCTTAGTTAAACACTGCATGAGAAAAGGCGGCTTCACCAACCATGTACCATTCCCTCAGTACCGCAGAGGCAGTTAGTTCTCAACCTGAAGAGCCACAGTTCACATCTGCCCACAATAAAGCAGAATTAAGTGACAATGTGGTAAGTTAAAGTAAAACTGACAATCAATCCCACAGGAATTCTGTAATCAAATATATTGCTTTACACAAGGGTTTCATACAAATACATATCTGAAACAAATGTGTGAAATTGGGTTACAATATGATGTGAGAAAAGCTGAAAAGCTGTTTTACATTCCAAGACAATTAACAAAACCGATAATTCGCTAAGTCTTTGGCAAAAAAAGACACAGAAATATTTTAGACATATAAAAATACTGCTGGGAACTTTCCTAGTGGGAGAAAAGGTAAGTCAACAGCCGTAAGGATCTATTGAGAACAGCACCGACAGCTGTGTAACCTCTCCATTGGCAAATGACATAAAAGAAACCAGTGAAAAAACACGTGTCTTATGAGGACCGAGGAGGAATCTGACAGAAGTACAGGTAGTTCTGCTATAATGCAATAGTTACATTCCTAAGAAACCTCGTGTCATTAAAAAATTGCATTATAGCAGAACAGGCTGCAGTTGCCTTCAATGCCCAGATTTAGGCAGGTTTTCCCGATTGTGATTGCACTATAACCAATGAGGTCTGCGTAATGCGAATTGTGCTGCCTAATCCATCAATTGTGTTATAACAGTTCGTGTTATGGAAACACATATTATAGCAGGACTACCTGTACATAAAGTAACAGCGGTCTGGACAGGTTGGATAATGGGAGGCTGAACCCATTGCTGGAGGTGTTGAGGACTAGAAGTCACATGTATAAAATAAAGAGGAAGATAACTAACAGTGACAGAAGGAAAAACTTTTTTTTACTGAGTGTGTGGTTGGACTAGGAATGCAGATGTGGTGAAGGCAGGTTCCACTGTGGCCTTCAAGAGGGCACTGAATAAATGGTGAGGAAAACTTTGAAAGGTTACAGAGAAGGGGCCAGGGGTTTGGAATTAGTGAGTCGTTGTGGTTGAGGATCCAACATGATGGGCCAAATGGCCTCCTTCTGTGCTGTAACCACGCTATGATTATACTTGGAGTGACAAAAGCATTGATAACAGAAGGGTGATTGTCAGATTGCCAGTCAAAAGATATCAGAAACATTATTAACATTAAAAAATGTGCTCACTTTTTATTGTAAAAACAATGTGGTAATTTGAGGTACTGACACAAACAGCTGAACTCTCACCTGTGCTAGAAGTTCTTGCCTTTTTTTAAATGCTTCAATTGGATCATCTTCGAGAGCATAGTTCTCCAGTACAGATCTGATATCTTCAACTCCACTCATTGCAATTGCTGTAATGAAAAATAAACAAACGAGTGAACTGAAATGCATTATACAATCAGAACGTTTCACTGAAGCATTTGTAAGACTGACTCTGAGGTCCTTCGATGGATCAGTGGGAAAATACACATAATCCAGATGTCAGGTCTCATAGATTATGGTAGTGCTGGTTTAACTAGCATAGATTTAACTAATATACGGGTTGGAACTATAAGTCGCCTCGGAATGCCTGTTCCCAAGGATGGAGAAAAATCAAGGGCATCATCAAAGTAACAGCTAGTTTCAAACATGTATTAGTCAAAGTATGGGAGCAGGTGTCTCTGCTGGAACAGCTAGGTAACGATGTGCAAGAGGAAGGAAAATAAAAGAACAAATTAACTTGCATCTATATAATGCCTTTGTTCCACATATATCCTAAGGTGCTTTATAATCAGTAGCTATAGTCATTGCTGTTATGTAGATAAATAAACCCACTCATTTTCACACAGCAAGAACACATGTACAGCATACAGGAAAACCAGCTTTGGTGGCATTGTTTGAAGCAGCAATTTAAACACCTTCTGAGTTTCATATATATCACATCAACTACACTTCCCTCGTTGATCCTCTTTGTTATTTCATCAAAAGATGTTTATCAAGTTCTCAAATGTTCTCAATCAGTGATAAGGATCTCCTTTGGAGGCATCACTCAAACAGAACAACGTCTCATAGAATTATGGAAGGACAAGGATGCTGGGGAAGTTAATACTCTTCCTTTTATATCCATAAAAATAGCCACTTGGGGTCTGTGTAAACATTAACCATATATCATTTTATGCACAGTCGTGATAAATGTGACAAGACGCTGTGCTGCGTGAGTGATGCCTCCAAAGGAGATCCTTATCACAGATTGAGAACATTTCAGAACTTGATAGAGATTTTTGATGAAGTCACAAAGAGAGTCATTGAAGGAAATGCAGTTGATGTGATACAGATGAAAATCCAGAAGGTGTTTAATAAAGTAAACATTAAAGACTTATCATCAAGATTGAAGGCCATGGAATTAGAGGCTGCAGCAGCATGGGTAGAGAATTGGCTAAGTAATAGGAAACTAAGATGGTGAAAGATTGTTTTTCAGATCAGAAGTGTACAATGGAGTTTCCCACGGCTCTGAAGATAGACCATTGCTTTTCTTAATATGTATTAATTGCTTTAAATTGAGTTTTCAGGGCATGAGTTCCAATTCCAAACCTGCAAATGGCACAAAGCTTGGAGGTGTAGTAAACTGTGAGGATAGATCAAGGAGATATGGCAAGTGTGGTGGAGGGGAGGAGCAGATGAAATTTAATGCTGAAATGTTATATTTGGTAGGATGAGAAGAGACTATATCAACTGAAGGACACAATCCTGAAGAAGTCCAAGTACAGATGGATCTGGGGTATTTAGTTCATTGAAAGTGGCAGTGCAGGTTGAGAAAATGGTTAAAGAAATACACGATTCTGGCTTTTGTTTAGAAGAGAGTACAAGAGCAAGGAAGTTACAATGGAATTTTATAAAACACTGACCTGAACCCATAGGGAGTATTATGCCCAATACTGGGTGCCACACTTTAGGAAAGGTGTAAAAGCTTTAGAGAGGTGCAGGAGAGGTTTACAAAAATGATTATAGGGATGAGGGACTTTAGTTATGTGAATAGACAAAAGGACTGGGATTGTTCTCCTTGGAAGAGCAGAGATTGTAAGGAGATCCAATGGAGGTATTTCAAATTATGTATGGAATGAAGTAGTCAGGTAGAGAGAAACCATTTCCATTGGTGGAGGGGGTCAGTAATTAACAACACAGAATAAAGGTGGTTGGTAAAGGAACCAAAAGTGATGTGAGGAAATACTTCTTTTATACCATGTATGGCTAGGGTCCGAAATGGGGTGGTAGTGGGGAAGAGATTAAAATTACAGCCCTCAAGGGGAACTGGAATAAATATCTGAAAGGAAAGAATTTGCAGGCTGTGGAGAGTGAGGCTTACTGGGTTGCTTTTACTTAAGAGCCAGTACGGATTAAATGAACTAAGTGGTCTTCCTTGCTGAACCATTCTCTGATTTGGAGGGGAAAATGCAACAGGTATAAAAGTGAAACTGCAGTCTTATGGTTGAGTAATGAGTCTGCAGGAAAACCACCTCACAGGCTAGTCCACCCCAAAGAAATGAAACAATTATCAAGCTTCATTTCACAAAGCTAGAGAACCACCAAAAGTGGGAAAGGTAATAATGGCGGAGGAAATACGCCATCAACCCTCAAACGAGTAAGGCCTTTGACGAGGTCTGATGTGTGAAACTGGTACAAAAATTTAAAGTGCATTGGATCCAAGGCAAGTTGGCAAATTGGATCCCATGTACTTTGGGTTGGGTTGGCAATAGGAGGCAGAAGGTGATGGTGATGGTGAGGCCCTGTTTTTGTGACTGGAAGCCTATGACCAGTGGTGCACTGCAGGGACTGTCCTAGGACTCTTACTATTTGACATATACATTAATGACTTGGATATGTATTCAGGAAGTATGATGAGTAAATTCACAGAGGATCTGAAAGTTAATGGTGTTGTTGATAGTGAGATTAGTCTCAGGTTACAGGATAATATTGTTCAGTTGGTGAGACGGCTAGATCAATGCCATAGGAGATATAATCTTGATAAGTATAAAGTGATGCACTTTGGAAGGACTCACAAGGAGAGGACACAAACAATGAATTGGCCTTGTGAGATGGTGGTGAGCCACCTTCTTCAATCTTGGCAGTCCTTTTGAAGAAGGTACCCCAACAATGATGTTGGGAGGAGAGTTCTCACATTTAATAGTGACAATGGAAGAATGGTGATATATCAGGATGGGGTGCAACATGAAAAGAAACATACAGATGTTGGTGTTCCCATGAACATTGTTCTTGGTGGCTGAGGTCATGGGTTTTGGAGGTGCTGTTAGAATATCCTAAGTGAATAACTACAGTGTGTTTTCTAGAAGATACACACTACAGACACAGTGTGCCAATCGTAGAGGGAATTAATGTTTAGGGTGATGGACAGGGTGCCAATCAACCAGACTGCTTTACCCTGGATGCTGTTGGGTTTCTTGAATATTGTTAGACCTGCACTCATTAAGTCAGTATTGCATTGCACTCCTGAATTGTATCTTATAGATGCTGGAAAGCCCTTGGGATTTTAGTGAATCACTTGCAATAAGAAATCCATCCTTTGACCTGCTCTAGTAGCACGGTGTTAATGTGGCTGGCTCAGTTGTCAATGGTGACCCCAGAATGTTGCTGGTTGGGAACTTGGCAATGATAAATGCATCTGAAGTTGAGGGAGGGTAGTGGAGATGGTCATATCCCGGCATTTCTGTGGCATGAGTCTTCATTACCTCATGCTGAATGTTATCCAGGCCTTGCTGTGTGTAAGTATGGACAGTTTTATTTGCTGAGGAGTTCTAAGTGGAACTGAACACTGAGCAATCATCAGTGGGCATTCTCTCTTCTGACCTTGTGACCAAACTAAGGTCTTTGATGAAGCAGTTAAGATGGTTGGGGTAAGAACATTGCCCTGAGGAACTCCTATAGTGATGTCCTGCAGCTGGGCGGACTGATTTCCAACATCCACAACTGATTTCCTTTGTGCAAAGTACAACTCCAGCCATTGGAACACTTGCCACCTGAATGCCCATTGACTTCAGTTTTATCAGAGCTCCTTAATGCCACACTCACAAGAAAATAGAACTCAGCTCCTGAAGCCTGCCCTACTCTTCCATATGATCATGGCTAATCTGCCCTCATCTCCTCATCTCCAATTTCCCATCACCCTTAATTCTCTGATCTTTCAATAATTTACCTACTTCCTCTTTAAATACCCCCAATAATCTAGTCTCCACACTTCTCTGCGGTAGACAATTCCAGAGATTCACCACCCTCTGTGAGAAGTTGTTCCCACTCACCTCAGTTTTATGTAACCACCCTTGATCTTTAACCACTATGTCGACTCATTCAAGATTCTCCCACTAGTGAAAACATCTCACTACCTACCCTGTCATTCCCCCTAAGAATCTTATAAATTTATCAAACTTCTAAACGCCAAATCACTCAGTCAACTACTGTCTTGATGTCAAGGCCAGTTACTCCCACTTCAACTCTGGAATTTAGTTCTTTGGACACTGTTTGGTCTTGGTGAAATCCAAAATGACCCTTGGTGAGCAGGTTACTGGAGAGGAAGTGCTGTTGAACAGCACTATCATATACAGCTTCATCACTCTGTTGGTGACTGAGAGTAGATTGACTGACTGGTAATTAGTTAAATTGGATTTAGCCTGCTTTTTGTGAACTAGATAAGTGAGTTTTAAGTGTAAACAAATTTAGTGTTTTGAGGATGCCAAATGATAATTTGTCAATGAAGATGGTTTCAAAGTACCTCTTATAATAACCTGCCATGTAAGGTTATTTGGGATTGCAAATGAATGTTTTTACAAGAGTTTCTTTTTTAGGAGTGCCATTGTTACAGATTTCACTGTGCCATAAATTGGTCCCATTTTTTATATTGGGTCTAAGCCACTGACTGTTGCAAATTCAAGATTTTTGTTTAAAATCTACAACTTTAAATTGGAAACCAGATACCAATTTAATCCAACTGAAAGCAATTACACTAAATACAACTGAGACCAGTGCATCTACCATCAATAATGTAAATTTCCTGCATGAAACTTTAAAGAAAAGCATCATCTATCCATTGTAAATTAAAGTAAATGTAGTGAACACATTTAAATTTCCCCCAACATAGACCTTTGTTGGGTAATGACCCTACAGGTGCTGAAGAGTTTTCTAATGCTTCAGGCAAGTAGCCATCTGTGGGCCAAGACATTAGATTACAGCAGAGTATTTGAGGATGGAGAGTATGACATTAAAGTCCAACACTGCTATCTCCCAACAAATAGATTGCTTAGTGATCAGAAGTAGTTAATCTGCATTATTTCCCCACAGCCTCACCTCATGAGATTCAGGTCAACTGCAGTTTGCTTATAATGGCATATGCAGATAAAGTGAGTCCCAATTCCTGACACAAATGGTTCTGCATCATATATGGCATTTTGGCTTAACTGACAGCACTCAGCTCTAAATCAGAAGGAATTAAATTTAAGCTATGCTCCAGGACGTCAAAGCCAAATTCGGGGAATGCTGCATTGTCTTCCTGCCTGTCCATGAGATTGAAAAAATCTCAATACACTACTTGAAAAAGAATAGAAATCTCTCTATTATCTAGGCCAACATTTTGCTCTTAACCAGAAAGAGATTAACATGTAATTTCTTGTACTACTGTTTTTGGGATAGTAATATGCACAAAATTGTCACAGTCATAGAGTCATACAGGATGAACAAAGACCCTTCAGGCCACCGAGTCCACATGGACCATTAAGCACCATTTACATTGATCCCATTTTATTCTCCCCACATTCCCATCAACTACCCCCAGGGTTCTAACACTCACCTACACACTCGGCACAATATACAGTGGCCAATTAACCTACTAATCCGCATGCCTTTGGGATGTGGGAGGAGACCAGGGCACCCAGGGCAAACAGACAGTGTCACAGGGGGAGCTGCAAACTCCACACAGACACCACTGGAGGTCAGGATTGAAGCCGGGTCACTGGAGTTGATGAGGCAGCAGCTCTACTAGTTGTGCCATGGTGCCACCCACCCCCATTACTAGTTGCACCATTGTGCTATCCACTAATTTTCCATGAGCCTCATAATAACAGTGATTAGATTATTAAAGTAATTCTTTGGCCGTGAAGCAATTCAGGACTTCCTCAGGATGTGAAAGGTGCCACATAAATGCAAATTTTACCTTCGCTTGCTAAGCCATCAGGGAACTTGGGATACAAGTTTAATTTCTTTTCTCCAAAATTACTGTGATTGGAAAATAAAGTTCCAAATTTTGCTGAGTTACCCAGGAAGAAGAGCGAGAAGAGTGTTCACAATCTGATAATTGCATGAAGGTCATGGATTGTTAACAGACTGGAGTCAGCTCTCCTCGTATCAAATTCAAAGTGAAACTTTAGATTACTCTTGCAGTAATTAATTAAGATCAACTGGAAATTTACATCTCCACCAGGTATATTACTTTGAAAGAGTGTTTCAATAAGAGGTTGCTCCACCAGATTCTATTAAGCCACATATCACAAGAACATTCCAGTGTGAATTCCTTTCCCAGACATCAGACATTTTTAGTTTTAAAGCCGCACAAATAGGTATTCTTATAGTAGCTTGCTGTTTCCTGTTCCTGGCTTAATAGCTGAGAGCAGCAATCTGTCTGAGGCTGGGTGAACTGCAAAGAATGGTAACCTCAGTCCATGCAGGCTGTATAACCTCTGATACTGATGTGCTTCACTAAAAAAAAGAGGGTGGCAATCGATTTTGCTGTCATACCCATTGAAAACAATGCCTGATTACTGAAGTTTTCAGTTATGGAAGTTATGGAACTCAAGAGGCAAATGTCAAGATAGGGAAGTAATAAAATAAAACAAAACCATGCAGGCTCTTCCTTTAATTCTACCTAGTCATTGGGAGTCCATATGCGACCTGGAGCCCTTCACACTCCAAAATAATATGGGCCTGGTATGTAGGTATAGAGACGTAGTACTGAAACAGGCCCTCAGCCCACTGCATCCATGATGACCAAACATTCACCTACATTAATCTTATTTTTCCTTTTGCTCTCTCAACTCCGCACCCACCTCCCCCCCTCCACCAACCATCCCAATTCTCCTGCCACTCACCTACAGTGGGAGCAATTCACAATAGCTCTTAACCTATCAACCCTTACACCTTTGGCATGTGGGAGGAAAACTGGGCTCCCAGGGAAACCTACGTAGTCACAGGGAGAATGAGCAAACTCTACACAGACAGCACCCAAAGTCAGGATCGGATCCGGGTAGTCAGAGCTAACCGCTGTGCCGTAGTGCTGCCAGCTTCTCTCCCAATGCCAACCCAGTAAGGACAGAGTATTCGTAAGGTCGTTGTGTGTGCCAAACACTTGTCACAAAAGTACACTGCCTTGCCAACCTGCTCTGCCACCATTCCCTTGTGCCTCTTTCACCTAGTGCTCCAAAACAACACCTGCTGTGTGATTTACCAGACTGGTTGGGACTGCAAGTGACATGAAAAGACCTAGTTTCACCAGCGATGGGTACTACCTGTATCAGCAAAATGGAAAGATTAATTTGCCACGGGCATCGTCCACATAAAAGGGAAGTGCGGCAAATAATACCTGTTTAGTTCTGAGACTTTCAGTGAATAGCTTCTTAAGGAGACTTTTGGTGCAAGGCCACCAAGGTAATTCACAACACGGAGTTTCATCCATTGGTAATTTTTCCAATACAGGCAATAGCTTGATAGAAAAGGGCATAACTGTCTGCAGCTAAGGCTTCCTGACATTAAATTTAACAACATAATGTAGGCTCTCACAATGCAATTTTAAACATGCCCCGAGTCCCTTTCAAACCTTGTGTCACAGCTTTTCTTTAGCCTCTGTGACCTTCTAACCTCAGTTCATTCAAAGGCACAACAAATATTTAACTTGTTCATAACTAAAGGAACCATTTGGCATTGTTCCCCCCATGGACCTTGGTCCTTGGAAGATGCCAGATGGCATCACTGCAGCTGCTAGCAGCGACATGATCTATAGTAAGTGGCATCACAATGGCAGTGCATGGTGAATGAGTTAATCTACATCAATAGTGAAAAGAGGAGGAAAAAAAAATACATTAATAAAACACAAAGGACAAATAACCAGATTGTCATAATTGACCCAAAGGTCTTGGGCACATATGCCTCTTGCAGCTTTCCTATGATTAACTGTTAAGGTACCAGTTGCAGTACTTATTATGGAAACTTTAGCTCATGTTTGTTCATACAGAGAGGTGGAGGCCAGCCAGGGTTTGAGGAGGGGTTAAGTTTAGAGTAACAAAATAAGATAACCCACGCAATTTGAATTAGTGGCACAAAGCCTTCAAGGGAATCTCGCTCGAGGATCCAGAGAACAAAACACATCATGAGACAGCAGGCAGATGGGAACTTACTTTTCAGGAATGCTGCAAGTTCATATAGGGTTCGGTCATCAGAATTTCCATCCCATTTCTTTAGTGCAATGCCGTTGAAAGGCTGGAGACGGAAAGCTTCTTTTTTACAATCTACAATAATAACTTTGGAAGGATCCCTGTTCAGGCAAGACACATCCTACATGAATGGAAAGAGAGAATATTCAACACAATTTCATTTTACACTGATAAATTAAGTGTCTCTGATGGCTGCCTAAGGCAGTACCATACCAAGATTTGATTCAATCTGTTCAGACAGTATTGGTGTCAGCAAGTAAATACAAGATCAGGCTTGACCACCATGCTTCCCAACTAGAATGATATGTCAGCCTCTACTGTATACATGGTGAAAAATTCTAACATGTGACCACTTCACAGCACCAGTTGACTTCTTCAGGAGTACAACAAAGAACAACCCCCTTCTGATGCTGTGCTGATTTCAGCAATCCATTTATTTATATGGGATGTGCATCAGGATTTATACTCCTAAAATAATTGTTATCTAGTAACCCCTCATCAAAACGCATGCCATAGTCATAGGGTCATATATGGATGGCAAGAATAATGCTGGATTGTAAATAATCTTCCAGAGTTGACTGGGTCCACAGCAGAACGAATGGTCACTTTGGGCAGGGAATTGAGGGCATTTAGTGCCTTTTGCTGCCAGACTCAGAAATAGGAGTGAAAAATCAGTCACGAGAGATCAGAGAAAATTGATTAAAATTTAAAACAAAATCCCAAACAGTCAGCATGAATTGCATATTAATAAAAAAAATATTAATATTGAAGAGACTGCTGCCACCATCTGTGGATACAGAATTGCC
This sequence comes from Pristis pectinata, assembly GCF_009764475.1. NCBI lineage: Eukaryota > Metazoa > Chordata > Chondrichthyes > Rhinopristiformes > Pristidae > Pristis > Pristis pectinata. Next base: position 11,987,138 of record NC_067439.1, on the reverse strand, counting down.
ATATTGTTTAATCTAATTATTGCAAACCCATCTGCTCTCGAGAAGAGTAAATCAGTCATTATTTAACCAGAGACAAATACTAATAAAGCTGTTATGCGTCACCCCTTCATAACAGCATAACCTTCTAATTAATTACAATTAAATCTACACTCACTCCATGTACATTCCCTCTATATTAAAGGAACAGTTTGATGTCGTGCAGGGAAATCTGTCAAAAGTTAACATGTTTCCATTTTACAAATATCTGGTATTAAACCAAAGTATCATTAACTTGAATGAGGGCAAAACATCAGCTAATGTAAAACAGAATTTCTTTAATAATATTTGCACGGCACAAGAAGAAACTAACAGGATTATAGTTGTTACCATATTATGAACACATGGAGTATTCTCCAGCTTATTTGCTAACACTTAGCCTCGTAAATAAGAAATGTGGAGATCTGAATTTTATACATCACAGCTTAGATATTTGGCATGTGTCAAATTAGCTAACGAAAGAAGGGATAGCCGTAGGAATGAGGTATCATTTTATCCAATTTACCTGTTCCATTCTCCCTTTTATGACCTTTGCAACTAAATTCTGCCCTACAATCCAGCTGTGGTCAAATCTATAATATGAACACCACAATGATCTGATCCCCTCACTTTTTTCATTCTTGGCAACCTTTGCTTGTTTTGTGTACTCATCAATTTTGCGGTCATTATCTCAACTGTACTCCACTATAAAACATTCCAGTCTTTGGCTCCCTTCTATTTCTTCATGTCTCTTGGAGACATCACCCAACTTCCATATGTATGCCACCATGACCCAGCTTTATCCTAAACCATCATCTTTGATTCCATGGGAGTGGCCATGTCTTTCTAATGAACAGTCCAAGATCAAGTTGTGTATCAGTTTGAAGCTCCTCCATTCTTTCGCAAGACTAAATCTATCCCATTTAAAACTCAACATAAACTCCATATCCACATTCAATTCCTGTGACTGCGGGGTGTGAGACTAAACCAGATTGTACACATACTGTATATCATGTTGTTCAAGCTGAAATTTGAACAAATTCAGCCCAGCAACCAAAAATACTAGTACTACATGTGTCCCAATATCATCAACTTTGAGGCCATGAGGTTCAACAGGATGCTCATCAGCCTCTGAACTCCACCACCACTTTTCCATTTACTGCTTACTTAACCAGTGCCCTTTGTCAACCACTTATTGCCCATCTCTCAACACTGACTTCAATATTACACCTACAACTCCTCCATTTTCTCTCTCCACTTTCTTTGCAGCTTCACCCAGCTCTATATACCCATCCAACTCTACACCCCAACTCATAACTTTCTGCTCCTGTGAACCTGGAGAATTCATAATCTTCATTCTCTTCACATATAATTACTACGTTTAAGGGGCACTTAGGCAGACACATAGATAGGAAAGGCTCAGAAGGATACTGTGCTAATGCAGGCAAATGGGATTAGTGTCGATGAACAAAAAGGTCAGCATGATGTGGTGGGCCATAGGGCCTGCTTTTGAGCTGTACTACTTTATGACTATGCCTCTGACACACCACTGGATGCAGACATTGCAACCAACATAATCTGGCTTGAGATATTCTCAAATTCACTCCACTGATGTGAAAGTTATTACATTGTCTGAGATCATCTGCCCTGACTTTCCTCCCAAAATCCCTGCTCATTCACACCGCCAGCCCACCTTGCAAATAATTTTGATACCTTTGCTTTAGTTAAAGATGATACGTAAATGTGGTCTGCACAACTGAATTCAGCGCCCAAGCTAGAAATTAAATAGAATTTAAACAAATGGCGTAGCTGGCCTTTGGCAGTGATTATGCTTTAACATGAGCCTCCTCTCGAGCTACTCCATTTCATCCTATCAACATTACATTGCAGTTCTTTCAAATTCAAGTTTTACATCCAAGGGAAAAATCTTTTTGACTGCCTTCTACAGAACAACATATAATTTCTCCCATCCAACTGGATAAATGAATGAAGCAAACGGTAAAGTGCAGGAGGCTGTGACTTACTGGATAGATGATTAAAGAGCTAGCACATGAATGATGGTTCGAGTGTCCTGTTTTTGCACTCTCATTCTAGGATTCAATGGTTTCAGGCCAGAATCTTACTGTGATGAAGTTCTATGCATTCACCAGCTCCACAACACCTGGAGCAACTGGCCATTCTTCCTAGCCATTCTAGATAATAATATTTAGCAAGCTCTGCAACATTTGTCACAGTGAGGCCCAAACTTATTCTCATCCAAAATCAATGCATTTCTGCAGGCATCACAGGCAAGTGATTTGAGTTGAAATCTGGGTGGTTTACAGGCTCTCTCAGCCAGGATCTGCCCCAGCTGAGGTCAACCAAACCATTAGAGGCTAGCAAATGAGCCAGCCATTCTTACTCAACACCTTTCACAAGGATGCTGTTAGGCCCATCGGGTCCACACCTCCTCCAAAAGACAAACCGCATCGTCCCATTCCCTCTCTGTTTATTTCCCCGTAGTCCTTCTACTTTATTCTTTCTCATATGCCCATCAATTCTCCTCCTATTCTTTTGTTGCTTATTTACACTAGCATACAAAATCAAGATCAATCTGAATTCCAGGAGCAATGAGGCAACAGCACCAACTGCTGTGCCATTGTCTGTATTGCCAATAGGGATTCCCACTCCTGATTATTATCAATCAAAATTGATAAATATGGATAGAGATGGAAGAAGGGCGATGAAATTCCAAAAACTGCAGATGCTGGAAATCTGAAATAAAAACAGAAAATGCTGGAAACAATCGGCAGGTCAGACGGCATCTTTGGAAAGAGAAATAATTAACATTTGGTTTTGGTATTGGTTTATTATTGTCACTTGTACCGAGGTACAGTGAAAAACTTGTCTATCAGAGGTCCTTCTTTGGAATGTTGACTGTTTCTCTTTCCACAGATGCTGCCTGACCTGTTGACTGTTTCCAGCATCTTCTGTTTTTCTGGAAGAACAAATCAGGTTGTTGATACCCAAGTGTAGAAATTCATTTACGGACGGTGGCATTTGCAAATTCCAGCACCACTAAAAACTAATGGAACCGAATTTCAGAAGGTGGAGCAACTATTAGTGGATGTGCATGTTTTGTGTAAAAGACAAAGCTGCAAAATCTACTTTCAATACCTAAGCTCTCACTCATGAAGAATGTTCACTCAGATGAGGCCGTTGGTACCTGGTAAAAACTGAAAGCACAAGTTATTATCTCCAGATCAGACAAAAGAAGAGGTAGGTTGGAATGAGGAGACAGACCTTAAAGCAATGGGAAATAAATAAAATCATGTATCTCAGCCTCCTCATTAAATCTCTCACAAAACCAACAATTAAGGAGCGCCTGTTTGATCTCTGCTTGTGCAGGGTTGGCTGCTCTCACCTTGAGTATGACAATCTAAGCATTAAAAGTTTACATCTGCACACTGGATTACAGACAGAGCATTAGTTGGAATGCTTCAGCTGAAAGTATCAAGTGCCCCTGCAAGAAGTGCATGAATGAATATATAACCTGACTGGCTATATGATCCATGCACATGGATAATCTGCCAGTATTTTCCACAAAGGATATTATATGAACACTCACTATTTAGCTTAGCTTCTGGAAGACAACTAGCACTGAAAGAGTCATACATCAAAAAGGACAAATAAATTATAGAGAGGAAGCAACAGAAAACAATGTCATAGAGCTCCATGTACAATGGAACTATTTTTAATTAATTTTTGCTTACAACTATAATGGAGACCATTTGGCCCATTATGCTGCTGCAAGCTCCCAGCAGAGCAATCCTATCAGTTTCACTCTGATTTTTCCAAGTCTCCTTTGATTCTACTTTTGCCACTTACACAAAAGGGAAATTTTTGCAGTCACCAACTAGCTTACCCGTATGTTTTGGATGTGGGAGGAAACCAGAGGACCCAGCAAAACCTTGTACAGTCACAATGAGAGCATGCCAACTACTCACAGACATCATATAAAGTCAGATTGAACTTGGGTCCCTGGAGCTGTGAGGCAATAGTGCTAAGTCCTGCACCACCATGCCGCCCTATGAGTTTTCAGCATTGCTGTCAAGAGCAACATTTCCCATCCCTAAATGCCCTTGACAAAGTAGTGGTGACAACAGAGTGGTTTGCTGAGCCATTTCAGAGTTCAGTTAAGAGCTACTGGTCTGGAGTCACATACTGTGCTATAACACTATTCAGAAGACATCTCATCCTACATTGCTTCCATAATGACAAGCTCAGGGGCTGCCAGCAGGCACCTTGGCCTACATATATTAGCCAGGACTTCCAAAAAATCTTGATGCTCTATCTCTCTCCTGCATCTCCATCACTCTATGGAATGCTTTGCCATGCTCTTCACCTTTAAAACCATCTCCATAAAACTTACCAATGACCTTGCCTTTGGTCATCTCTTCTGACTCTTTTGGCACATCCTAAATGAGCATTCTCATATGATGCTACATCGTGAGTGTTGGTGGGATATTTAACTTGGCTGTCACCTGAAGATCATGCACAACTTCTTGCTGCTGGGATGTATCTCAGTGATCAAGAGTGAAACCCTAGTTGCTTTTCTCTTTTGCTCTCTCTGTCAGGCCCTGGACAGCTCAAATGTTGCTTACCACTGGTGTTCCTCACACAGATAAGTATGCATATAGCTTAATACCGCTCTGGAACACTTTCAAGATGACACTGAAACACAATAACACCCCTATCGTTACAATTTGGTGACTAGAGTACTTTTGTAAAAAAAAATAAATTTAGCAAACGTAATGAAGTAGACAAATCTAATTAGTGCAATGGAAAGCAATAGGATGCAGATTCCTAAATGGTAGTGGGTTTGCATTTTGTTCCTGGTTGTCAAGATATGAATCCAAGCAGGCTTGACAGAAGAAAGTGAGCTTCTCAAGATCAAAATATTGGGCATTTCACAGCTGACAGCTAAAGACATGCTCATGATCTCATTCTGCAATCAGTACAGTACAGAGGGAGGTACAATTTCAAAGCTGTATGAGTGTCAATCTAAAGTATAATTGTAGAACCATTTGTAAATATTATTCCAAATCAAATTCTTGTTTTGGCATCCTGATACGGAACAAGCTATAAAAGTCAAAGGTAAATAGGGATTAGATGCTATAAAAAGAGCCTGTCACTTTACATTACATGTTATAGAACATTTGATTAAATTATCCTATTTTCAGCTATCATTAGATATAACTTAAAACTGCACTAGAGTTATTTCTTTTCTAGTTAGGTGTACTCAGAAATTGCACAATATAGTTAGGTGATAGGTAACATTTTGAAATTGCCACATGAAGGTCTAAGTGGTCTTTACATGTATGTAAGATATGAAAAATTAATCTTCAAATATACATTTTAAAAAAGACAATATCTGCTTTAAAAAAGACAAATTGAGGCAAACCAAAACCTTGATCAAAAAATAAACTGCTGTGCACACATCCCTGGAAGCCCATCATTTCCTGACCAACATTGTACAGTCAGCATACAAAGTCTGTTAGATTGAGTTTCAGCAGTGTGGCTTCTTGTTTGATGATTTTATTGGTGCAGGTTGACTTCTGACAGTGCCAGAAAAAAAAGTGACAGATTGCCCAGGGCCAGATGCTCCACAGTGAAGGCAGCAGAGCAGCATTTTGTCAGGTGGCAGATGGGCGATGGGATTTTTTAGAAGACATCGTCACCTTGCCCTGGATCTAATGTGGGCTTCAGACTATAGCTGTTGAATGCTCTGATTCACAAATATCAACAACTTTGTTCAAGTTATCTGTAGCCTGTAGATTATGGGTGATGAGTACTGTATAAATATATGTACATGTACTTGAAGGGTCACTTTCCAACTACCTTGCTTATGTCAACATCAAGGATCATAAATCCTGTCCTATGACTAGTGGATGCCATGGACTCTTGATCCACACTTCTTATTATCTTCCAGTAGGTCGGCCAAGTGTATATACTTTTGTAATCAGCCCCGAACTGTAAATTCTTTACATGCAATCACAGTAAGGAATTAAACCTAAATTGGATCCTTCCCTCATTCGAAGAGCACAACTCTTAACAGAATAATGCACACAGCTGGAACTGCTTTGAGTCTAGGGCACAACTGGACTGCCTTTCTAGTATCAGAGAACAAAGCTAGAACCCTTCAGATCTACGCAGCTCAGTCCCTTAATGGGTAATTCATTTACTAATCATGCCAACCAGAACACCGTAGTGGAGAAATAAATCTATGATTGGTCTTCGATCTGAATGTAGTTATTTTTCTTGTCAAAGTAAATGCTTCAATCTATTCGGTAACATATTGACTTTTATTTTCTAAAGCTTACAGACACCAGAAAAAGATTTAACCACAAAAACTAAGCAAATTTTATAAAATATACTGATTATCAGTACATGCTAGTTCAGAATATATTCAAATATATAAAATATATTTCATACATATATATATATATGTGTGTGTGTGTATATATATATATATATATATATATATATATATACACACACATACATACATATACACACACACACACACACACAAAGTGGCAAAAGAAAAGTATCCGAAACAAGAAAATTACTGAGTTGTAAATTGGAAAGAAAGTAATAGACATAACTAGTATGGAAGTGGTTAAGTTACTAGGCTAACAACCAGAGTTCTGGACCACTGATCCAGAGGCATGAGTTCAAATCCCACCACGGTAGCTGGAGAAGTTAAATTTAAGTAATTAAATATTATAAAAAGATAGTAATTCATATAAAAAAATTTGCCTCTGTAATAGTTCACTAATGTCCTTCAGTGAAGGAAATCTGGCAGCTTCATCCAGTCTGACCTCGATGTAACTCCCGACCTGCTGATGGTTGAGTCCTAAACTGCCTCCTTGGTTCAGGGCCAATTATAAATGGACAGTAAATGTCGGCATTCCCAGCAATATCCACATTCCATGAATGAATTAAAAAAAAAACACACTTCAGCTCACCTGTTACAAATAGTTTGTGGTTTTAAACATAACATTACAAACTCTCTATAATTAACTAAACTCTTGAATAAATACACTTTCATCAAAGAATTGAGTGAAATGAGCAGATGCGTCAGCATTGGTGAGAAAGGCAACTGGGGAATGCACAGCATTTCAAGGTGTTGGTGAGGATACTCAGAACCAGACTTGATCACCTGATAACCTTGGAGTTTCACAGAAGTTTGGCGAGAGTCGGGGTGAGGTGGCGATGAGTGGTGGGTGGCGGGATAGGAGGTGGCAGTGGAAATGGTCTGCAGTTTAGAAGATAGGGCAATAGAACATAGGGTGAGCAGTCAAGCCCTACAACCAGTTCTGGTGTCCTTCCTTCAGAGTGGGACAGGTTTTGTTACTTTTCCAAGATGAAACAAATGCAGACAAAGGAGAATGAGGATGCACTGTTCTTGTGGAAAGCCTGAAAATCCATCCCCCTTCATGAAAAGGTGTAGGCTTTCCACATTTGCTTTATAGTGTTCAAGATAAAAGCAACTCCACCACGGCTCTGGCTAAGTTTGTAGTCTGAAAGCTTGCATATTTGGAAGATGATGGAGACAACAGTATGCCATCAATAACACAGGCAAGAATTATCACTCACACAAGCTGATAATTCTACCCAGCCCTAAGAACATAAGAAACAGGAGTAGGACTAGGTTAATTGGCCCCTCAAGCTGCTCCAACATTTTCTATGATCATGGCTGATCCAATCTTGGTATCAACACAACTTTCCTCTCACTCTCTCCAAACCCTTGGACTCCTTGCTGTGGCAGTTTAAATGTCTGTCAATCTCCATGTTGAAATATTCAATGACTCTGTCTCTGCAGCTTTCTGGGGTTAGAGAATTCCAAAGATTCACAAAGCTCTGACAAAAGAAGTTCCTCCTCAACTCCAGTTTAAATGTGCTATCATTTGTTATAGATAATCGCATTAGGGAAACATCCTCTCAGTAACCCCCATCAGAATCAGAATCTTATATGCTTCAATAATATGACCACTTCTAACTTGCTAAACCATTCTTCACACATCAACCCTTTCATCCCAGGAATCAACCTTCTGAAACTTCTCTGCATTGCCACCAATGTAAATCTATCATTCCTTATGTATGGAGATCAAAACTGCACACACTGCTCCAAGTGCTGTAAGCAGCTCACCCACACTCTGTAAATTTGCATCGTAATTTCCCTACTTGTGTTCTCCATACACTCTTCTCCAAGGTTGCCACCAAGAGGACCCGGTCTTCTGCTGCAGAAGTGGGTTCCAGTGTACAAAAAGTGAAAGCTTGCATTATACAGCACCTAGTATTTTTAAAACATGGATGTAGGAAATGAATCAGTCAATTTATACACAGTAAGGTCTGCCAAAAAGCAATGTCACAATAAACAGATGATATGTTTAATCGTGTTGGGTGAGAAATAAATATTAGGCAAAATTCCACGGAGAAATCCCATGCTTTCTTTCAAATAATGCCATGGGACATTTTTTTTAAACCCATCATCCTAAGAGGAGATTGGGCCTTGATTTCATATCCCATAGAATACATGGCACCTTTGACAGTGAAGCAGTACTGTCTTGGAGGCTTGTGTGCAACCCACTTAAGAACAGAGATATCAGAGGTATTTGTACTTACTCAGTCCCAGAAAAGAGGAAGTTTAAAAGGCCAAAGATACATCAATCAAAATTTGATAATGAGCAACAATAAGATATTAAGATATGTGATCAAAGATACAGAGTCATACAGCACGGAAACAGGCCCTTTGGGCCAACTGGTCCATGCTGACCAAGATGCCTCATCCCAAGCTAGTCCCATTTGCCAGCATTTGGCCCATAACCTTCTAAACCTTTCCCATCCATGTACCTGTCCAACTGTCTTTTAAAACTTGTTATTGTACCTGCCTCAACCACTTCCTCTGGCAGCTCATTCCACATACAGACCACCCTTTGTGTAATAAAAGTTGTTCCTCAAGTTCCTCTTAAATCTCTCCCCCCTCACCTTAAACCTATGCCCTCTAGTTCTTGATACCCAAACTCTGGGAAAAAGACTATGCATTCACCCTGTCTATGCCCCTCATGATTTTATACACCTCGAAGATCACTCCTCAGTCTCCTATGCTCCAAGGAATAAAGTCCTAGCCTGTTCAACCTCTCCCCATAAATCAGTCCCTCAGGTCCTGGCAACATCCTTGTAAATCTTTTCTGCACTCTGACCAGTTTAATAACATCTTTCCTATAGCAGGGCGACCAAAACTGAACACAGTACTCCAAGTGTGGCCTCACCAGTGTCCTGCACAACTGCACCCTGACCTCCCACATTTTATACTCAGTGCCCTGACTAGTGAAGGCCAGTGTGCCTATAATAAGGGTTTAAGGAAAAAGGAAAATGGATCAGCACGTAAGAATAATTTGCAAGGCTATGGGAGTGAAATTGATAGGATTGCACTAATAGAAGTCAGTATAAATTCAACAGACCAAGTATTTCCTTTCCATGCCATAACAACTTCATGATTCTAAAAATAGGGGCAAGAAGGCAGAGAGGTTTAGGAAGAAAATTCTATACTTTAGAACCCAGGCAGCTGACGCTAATGAAGCAATTAAAACTTGGATCAGGCAAGAAATCAGAATTAGAGGAATGCAGAGCTCTATCTCAATAATCGGGTGGCACATAGGAAGAAAGGAGAAAATGAATTGTAGGGGTGGGGAATAGTGGAAGTTTGAGGTAGTAAAACTTGTTCTACATTCCAAATCTGTATTAAATTTCCACTCACTGCGAAACTCAGTTGAGCCTGCTCATTTTTTTAAACTGAGATAAACAGATAATTTTTTAGTTTACTCATCTTTTACATGCATGCATCTGCAATCCACCCCCCTCCACACAGACAAGTGCATTCTACAGGGTTTCTTCAAAATACAACATAATCTACAAAATGGAATTTCAGTGAAGGCAATAATTAATCCACTTTGCTGTTAAAAGTTTCACAACCATCCTAACAGAAGCTGCACATTTATCACAGACAAGGTTAAAAAAGATAGGGAGCAAAAGCAGGAGAAAACGTGGAGGTAGGGAAAAAAACCCAGCATATAGCAAGAGCACAAGCAAGATCAAGGTAATGACACAGAGGGTGAGACGGACAAGACTTTTGGCCCCAGTCTACATAATTTTCTTAAATGCCACAAACAGTTGTACTGAAGAGACATTGATATGTAATTAAGCACTTGTGGCTATAACTACCCATGTCTTTCATCTGGAAATGAAAAGGTCCTTTGGGGAATCAGTCTCTAACACTGTGGTTATAGTACCAGCAGCCTTTAAACTATCGTAATCTTAAGTGCACAGCAGGTCTGTCACTGCTGTTGCTCTCGGCAAGCCCCAGTCTTTTTCAGGAGGGGATGTTGTGTGCTCAGAAAGGCTCCCTGGGTGCCACAGGCCAACAGATGGGAGGTGGGAAGCAAAGGCAGAAGGCTCACAATAATGCAGGCCACACATACTATTGTAGACATGGTCATTTCAGGGGAGCTCAGATTACAGAACATGGGGCAACCCACAGCTTCCCCTGCCCCCAACACAGCCCTGCCCCCATTCCATCTATAAACTTTTGCTTTGTAAATATTGTGGAACTGAAGCTAGTGGCAACAGACAGATGGGATACAGAGGATTACTGAGGCCTTTAACCCTTTAAAGACTACTGTAAATTACAAGAATAAACAAGACTCTATTTTTCCATTTTCTCATCTCTCCTGATGCTGCTGCCTATGGCTCTCCTATTCCTTACTGAAGTGGCTGCTCTTCATGTCTCCATCTAAGACAGGTCTTCACCTTTGTCAAACACATAAATACGTAGCCAGTTCAGACTCAAAGAAATGTGAGTCTACGTGTTTGCTGTTTGATTAAAATTTTCTGATTCTGAAAAAGTTGCCTGGGTTCCAGGTTTCTACAGTTCCTTGGCTCTGTAAGCTTTTACAAAGTGGCGAGTGTCACCAAGATAAAATGAAAAGAGAATTAGAGATCTCTGGTAGAGGAAGTGACAGTAAACCAAAAGCACATTTAATGAAATGTCCCCCGAAAGTATCAAATTAACTGAAAATTCAGCACTTTGAATACCCACACAGTTTCTCTGGCATCACCCAAGTACAGGAAAATTCCAAAAATCTGGCACCCTCAGGACTTTGATGGTTCTGGACTGGTAGTTTTTCCGGAATGTGGGATATCTACATTGTCTACGTGAGTTTTAGCAAGGCCCTTGACAAGGTTCTGCATAGTAAGCTGGTCAGGAAGGATAGATCACATGGGATCCAAGGCGAGCTAGCCAATTGGATACACAATTGGCTTGCTGGTAAGAGGCAAAATGATAGTGGTGGGTTGTTTTTTAGATTGAAGACCAGTGGTGCACTACAGGGATCGGTGCTGGGTCCTCTGTTGTTTGTCGTGCATATTAATGATTTGGATGAGAATGTAGGTGGCATGATTAGTAAGTTTGCAGATGATACCAACATTGGTGGTACAGTGGACATTGAAGAAGATTGTTTACGGTTACAACAGGATATAGATCAACTGGGAAAGTTGAATCAGTGGATCAAAACTGTGACCAGCCTTCCAGGTGTGGCCTTACCAGTACTCTGTATAATTGTAACAATGCCGCCCTATTTCTAAATGCCAATCTTCTTACAATAAAGGTCAATATGCTCTTTGCCTTCCTAACCACTTGCTGCACCTGCCTACTAACTTTATGATTTGTGCACAAGAACACTTAGATCCTGTACTTTGCTCATCTGCAATCTTTCTCCATTTAGATAGATCTTCCTTTGGATTCTTCTCACCAAAGTGCATGATCTAATTTTTTCTGCATATTTCACTACATTTGCCAAGTTTCCGCCCACTTGCTTACATTTTACACTTGCTTACCACCTACAATTTTGTGATTTTAAATTTATTTTGAATTCCCTATTTGAGTAATATCACATTAGTGGTCATCACATAGCAGTTATCCTTCTGCCTCACACTCAATATAGTATTGTTTCCTCCATGTTAGAAATTGTTCAAATGGAGGGGTAATGGAGAACCTACTCTTTCACCAACCAAAGCACTTAACAACTTACCAACTCTTGTGCCAAATGGTCAGAGGATTCTGTGCATTGACAAATTAAATGTTTCATAGAAGCTTTCGACACCTAGGAATATCACACCCTGCTGTGGAGGCAGAATTAATATTCAACATATACAGATTGTAAAAGGAGGAAAGGGACAATTACCTTCACATGGTGGCCTTCCATATAGCGTGTTGCATCCCTGAACAAACGGTACATGATGAATCCATGTGGATCCACACTGTCAATGAGTGGATATGCTGTCTGTGAAAGGTAAATTTGCAGAGATATTAACAACTATCCTAAATGTAGATTAAAGTTCAAGTCAAAAATAAATAGAAGTGAGTCAACACAAAACCAATCCCAACACATATACACCATCTAACCTGATACTGAAATATAGTTGCTGGACACAGTGAACTGAGGATGAGGGAATGGAATTAATACAAGGATGTGAAGAAGTTGTGAAGTTTGACATTTCTACCCTGGGAGAAAGATTCTGACTATCTACTCTTTCTATGCCTCTCATAATTTTATAAACTTCTATCAGGTCTCCCCTCAGCCTCCAATGCTCCACAGAAAACAACCCAATTTTGTCCAACTTCTCCTTATAGCTCATACCCTCTAGTGCAAGCAGCATCCTGGTGAACCTCTTGTGTACTCTTTCCAAAGGTTCCACATCCTCCCTGTAATCAGGTGACCAGAATTACACCCAATTTTGAAGAGTCAGGGGAGCTCTCTGTCAACCAGCATCATATAAAAAAAATCTGGTCCTTATCACACTTCTGTTTATGGTAAGAACCAACTGCGTGACATATTTCCTGCATTATTGCAATGAATATACATTCAATAACATACATAATTGACTGTAAGACATTATGGGGCACTCTCAAGTCATGAAAAGTGGCAATACAAATGCATGTTTTAAACATTACTCTGAATAACTGCTTCCAAACCACTAAAATTCATTGGAATTACTGATTAGTTATGAAATGTGGGGTTAAAAAGCCACTGTGCTGCTGCTAAGTACAGTCATAAAGACATACCACTCAGAAACAAGCTGTCAGACCATTGTGTCTGTGCTGGATATCAGCTAACTATGTATTTCAATCCCATTTTCCTGTACTTAGCCTGTGGTCCTCTGTGCTATGGCATTTCAAGTGCTCATCATCTCTCCAAGTGCATATTTCTTAAAAATGTGGAGTGCCTCTACCACACTCTCAAGTAGTGCACTCCAGATTTCAACCATCCTCTGGATGAAAAAATTCTTTCTCAAATTCCCTTGAAATCTTTATCCCTTACCTTAAACATGCTCTCTGGGTATAGACACCTCACCTAGGGGAAAAGTTTCCTATTATCTACCCTATCTATGGCCCTCATAATTTTATGTACCTCAATCTGATCCTCCCTCAGCCTCCTCTGTTCCAAGGAAGACTAACCCAGCCTTTCCAATCTCTCATTGTAGCTGAAATGATCCATCCCTGCAATATCCTGGTGAATTTCCTCTGGCCCTTTCCAATGTAAACACAACCTCCCTATAGCACGGCAACCACAACTGCACATGGTATTCCAGATGTGGCCTAACTAATGTTGTGTGTAGTTGTACCATAACCTTACTACTTTTATATTCTGTGCCCTGGCTAATTAAAGCAAGTACCCTGTATGCCTTCTTAACCACCTTATTTGTCTGAGCCACTACTTTTGGTGATCCTTGGACATGTACATCAAGGACCCTACGGTTCTCATGGGGTCCAGCCAATTGTTGTGTACATCCTAGGCTTATTAGTGCTCCCAAAATGTATCACTTCACACTTTTTAGTATTAAATTCCATCTGCATATGAGCATAGTTGGCAAATAAACTCCCTCCCGTAAGCAGGCATAAACCTGCCATCCCACATTCATCGTTATCTATTCCAGAATAAGTATATCGGTTTTGCATCATTTCATTTGCAATCTTGCCTTGAAGAACATTTTTGAAAGTTGAGCAGTGAGCATAGCCTGAGATTGAATCTGTTGCAAAAGTATTTTTGTTATCTGTCACATTTCCCATATACTGGCTACATACCAAACAATGTCAGCCCACAGTTCAGTGAACCCAACAAAAGACTCGTATTTATGTCAGACCTTCCATTACTTTACAGTAAATGAAACATTTTTCAAAACTAAAAAAACAGAAAATGTCGAGGATACTCAAGAGGACAAGCAGCATCTGTGGAGAGAGAAATAAGAGTTAATGTTTTGGGTCAGTGATGTTCCATCAGAATTGGAAAAGTAAGAAAACAAGAATGTTTTAAGTTACAGAGAATGGGGGGAGGAGCAGAGAAAATAAAGGGAATGTTTGATAGGGCGGAGACCAAGATAGTCCATCTGATGCCACTGTTTATAATGCCATCTTAGAGAGAAAAAGGTTTGCTCATTATTCATAGCTGATCTGTCTGGAGTCATGTAAATAAAGGAAGATGAAACTGTGAGATGCAGAACACAGCTGATTATGGAAATCTAAAATAAAAGAAAATTCTGAAAACATTCAACAGATCAAGTAGCATCTGTGGAGTGAGAAAAGGTGGACGACCTTGTATTAGAATTCACACAAATAGGAAGGGCTTGTTGTCTGAAATTGTGGAATTCAATGTTGAGAGCTGAGGGCTGCAACCTGACATGGTGCTGTTCCTCAAGCTTTGTGTTGGACTTTGCTGGAACAGTGTAGGAGGTGTGTGAGAGAGAGCGAGAGATAATTAAAGCTCAGCTCAGGCAGGTAACCTCACAACAATTGAATTGTCAAGGTATAGAAAGCTACAAACCAAGTGATGGTAAATGGAATTAGTGTAGATGGGTACTTGATTGTCAGCATGGAGATGGTGGGCCAAGGGGCCTTTTTCTCTGCTGTATGACTCTAAATTCACTTTTCAGCACACGATCTATAACTTTGCATGTTACTTCAGCAAGTCCACTCTAAATGCAGTGAGAGGTTTTACCTCTGATCCCTCTACCAACTACAATAAATGGACCTCATCATATCATAGAAACATAGAAAACCTACACAATTCAGGCCCTTCGGCCCACAAAGCTGTGCCAAACATGTCCCTACCTTAGAAATTATTAGGCTTACCCATAGCCCTCTATTTTTCTCAGCTCCATGTACCTATCCAAAACTCTCTTAAAAGATCCTATCGTTTCCGCTTCCACCACCGTTGCCGGCAGCCCGTTCCACACACTCACCACTCTCTGAGTAAAAGACTTACCCCAAACATCTCCTCTATACCTACTCCCCAACACCTTAAGCCTATGTCCTCTTGTGGCAACCACTTCAGCCCTGGGGAAAAAGCCTTGGACTATCCACATGATCAATGCCTCTCATCATCACCTTAGGAACATCCTTCCTATTCACCTATTCAGGAGCTCCTCTGTTCCAAAAGCAAAACAATCCTACCCTATCCAATCATTCCTTATGGTTGAAGTCCAGTCCAGGCAACATCTTTGTAAATCCCCTCTATACTGCCACTTGTTCTAGTTATGTGGTGATCAGAACTGCGTTCAGTCCTCCAGCAGTGGCCTATCTTGTGCTTTATCAAGTTCTAGCTTGAGCTCCCTGTGCTTGTACTTTTTGCCTCAGCCAATAAGACAAAATATCTCAAATGGTTTCTGAAAAGCATTAGTTACCAATCCTGCTCTCTTCAGGGATCACGCACTTTGTCCTTATGTTCCTCTTCATTTCTGAGTGACCTAACACATAATGTGCAGTACTTTAGTTTGCTCACCCAAATACATTACCTTTCACTTCCCCATATTGAATATCACTTGTCACTTTTCTGCTCTCCTGATATCACTGTTGGATTCGACTGTTTTAATTAGTTTTTTTAACAATTATAGTGTTTAATACACCTCAAGCGGCTGCACAAGGAATGGCCGGTTCCTAGCTTATTGGTTCGTCCATCAGGTGAATATGTGTTTTCTCATTGGTTGGTTTGGCCACAAGTATCTAATAGGTTTCCTGATTGGACTATTGTTAGCTAAGGAGTAGCTCTTATCTCAGGTATAAAAGGTGTCGTTTTTTTTTGTTAATCACTCTCTTGCTCTCTTCCCCCCCTTGGCCCTAGCTCATCTTTAGTTCCTTTTGTCTCGGCTCATCTCCTAGTAGTAAAGCTAGTGTTATGTGCTCTGTGGCTGTTTCTTTGTTTTAAACTTTTCCAATAAAACTTTGTGAAGCACCAAGTTGTTTTCAACTCATTCCTGGACTCCTGAAAGAACCTGCGGATTCGAAAGTAACCGGATCCGACATCACCTTGATGTCTCCCTGCAAACCTTCTTCCTCACTTTCAACCACAATGACAATTTTTGTATAATTTGCAAATTTTAGTCACAGCCCCTATGATAGGAATCCTACCCCATTCTAAAAATCAACCATAAAATATATATTTCTTTCATAGCTAATTTACTCCTCCGTATCTTGGCTGAAGTTGAATTTGGAACTGGTCCTGCTCACCTACACATTTTTCAGTTATTCAGCATCTTGAGCAGGGGATAAGGTTGAAAAAGAAAAAAGGTAAACACGAGCATAAGGTAGCATGAAGGATTATTAATCACGTAGTGAATTCAAAAATACATGATAAACTCACCATTCCTGTTTCTGTGGTGAAGATAACAATTTCATACAGTGGAGCCAATTGCTGGAAAAGGTAGTCTATACCTGGCCTCTTCTTAAACCGCCAGCCTGTGACTAACTTGAAAGAAGGATAGAAAGAGTGAGTCGATTAAAACACTACTGTTTAGAAATGTTGAGGCCAAGACCCCATATTCAGTGGGCAAAGAAATCTAATAGTACTACATTGAGAAACTTTGGGACTTCTCTTGGTGACTTGGTCATAATTATCTCTCAACCTAAAGGGAACATCACTAAAATTGATTATCTTGCAATGTCACTATCTCAATACAGTTTTCAGTGAGCCAATAGTCTACCGTCTTTCCTCCATTACAAATAGAAACCTCTATAGAATTATTTCATTGGCTCCCATGCACATAAATACATGCTTTGAATACTACCATATAGCCATATGATACGGGACAAATAATTGTACACTTTTCACAGTTTACTTCTTTATCTGCCATCTCCCATAAACTAAGATGCAGGCTCATAAATGTCAGTTACACTACAGAGTCTCAAAGTACTCGATGGATTGGCCTTGACAATAGGCATCAGCTGGTCACTTGCTTTCAGAGCTTACAACTCGATCACGCCTGATACCATGCTAGTTTTATTCTCTCTCTCAGCATGAGTCATCCGATAGTGAACAGGACCAGAAACTTTGAATTATTTTCACATTCTACAATAAGGGTCACTAAGGCCAATTATACTACCACAGAAGCAAAGATTGTCTGCAGAATGTAGAGTCTAAAGTCTACATTTAGTTTCGAGCAAGAATGCACCAACATCTGCAGGTACCTCAGATGATTCAGATATAGTGAAATGAAAATCAGATTCAAGGATATTGTTAAAATGAAGAGTATCATGCTAAGGCAAATATCAAAACAGCTCAGGGGTATTCATTCTTTGTTTCTGATGTGTTCCATGGAGTACTGAGGCCAGATATGGAATTTAATCCACGTTCCCATTAATTTGCACTTTTCACAAGATGTAGAAACAAATCTTGATCTTTCTACTCATGATTCACCGACCTGATAGACTGCTACATTAACATTCCTTTCTTAAACGTCTCACAGGACAATTACAGGAGTATAAACATGAAAGAAATACATGTCCAAAAATAAAAAAAAAGTTCTTGGACTGAACTATCTGGAGTACACATGCAGCCCACCAGCTATAATTTAGACACTTATTCTATTCTGTTCCTAGTATGGACCATAATTAATGGAATAGAATGGAAATGTCTTCATTGCAAAGAAAAAACCTCACAGGGATCTGATATTGGAAGTATAGTTTCTGATGCAGTAATTGTTAAAATAATGCACTGGAAGCATGCTGAGATCTTTTTTCCCTTATTCTATACTTAATGTTTAACATGCAGGAAGACTATATGACTCAGGCCTTTGAAACGATACCATGATGTTGTGTGAAGAAATTTAATCTGAACTCTAATGGCACCATCTAATCAAATCTGTTTGTGTCACCAGAAATGGAGGGAACCCACAACTCTCATTCTATACCCACAACAACTTTTACAATCTGCAAACTCAAAGTTGACACAATAAAACAGTACTTCCAAGAATAATAAATAATAAGAGTTCTCATAATCTTGCCTAAGGACAAGTGCTTTCATTATACCTCTACATTGTTAAAAAGTACTGTAATAAATATCACTGCAGTCCCTCCCCTCTGAAAAGCAGCATATGGGGAGTCCTCACTCTTTACAACCACCTGCTCCATACTCAGGTGCTCATGTTACATCGGACTGCCCACTCAACAGGTGTGGGTTTCAACAGATACAATGAAACACTTAGGCACACTGACACAAGAAGAAGCCAGTCTGTGAAGTCAGTTGATCTAGGCCCAACATGGGTTGGCAGCAGAGATATGGTAATTGGTCTCAGTACTTCTCTAATTGGGTATGGAGGGACAAAATCATTACTGGTCCCCGTTTCACTGTCTGACTTTGGAAAAGGATGGAAGCATCCTCAACGTCAATGCCCCCGGTAACAAAGAGAGTGTTTATAATAAGTGAAGAATCATTAATACACAAAGAATCGTTTGCTTAGGAAAAGAAGGAATGGTAGAGGATGGTAAATGTAAGTGAATGAATTAATACTTTCAGGCTGGGATGAAGCAGAACTGCGAAAGATTACTGCAGAGACTATGCATATTTTTGTTTCCTTGTTCATGGGAAATGGACTGCATTCAAGAGCAGCATTTATCACCTGTCTCCAAATGCTTGTGGCTTACTAGGATATTTCAAAGGATTGTAAAGGATCAACCTACTTGTGTGGATCTGGTGCCAGGCCAGGCCAGGATCCTGAAGGACTTGGGTGGGTTTTGTTTTTAAACAATCTAATAGATACATGGCTATTATAATAATACTAACTTTTCATTCCATATTTATTCGACATTCAATTCCTCGGATGCTAAAGAGGGTGATGTATTCAGTTTGCAAGTCTTGCAACAACTGTTCAGGGCACCAGATCATACCTGGAGTACTGCATACAGTCTTGGTATCCTTTTTTAAGAAGAGTTGCAATTGGTTTGGAGGCAGAACACACGAGGTTCACTTAATTGATCTTGAAATGAAAGGGTTCTCTATTCTCTTAAGAGGAAATGATGAGTGGGTAGATTGTAAACTTATTGGAGTTTAGAAGAGTGAATTATATAACATTCCAAGGAGGCTCAACAAGGTTGAGAGGATATTGGAATTTGGAAGCAGGGGACATAGTTTCAGAATAAGGGGTTGCCCAATTCAGAGATGAGAGGAATTTCTCAGAGGGCTGGAATTCTCTACCCTAGAGAGACATGGAGGCTGAATCACTGAATATATTTAAGCTCAAGATGGACAGTTTTCTGGTCTACTGGGAAGATGGGGCTAGAGAAAACAAGCAAGAAAGCAGAGGCTGAGATCAGAAAACTATCATCTCAGTGAAATGATGGTGCCCTGAGGGGCCACAAGGCCTATTCCTTTTCATCTTTCTTATGTTCATATGACATGTTTCCAGATCTATAGTTACAGAAATCATAAAACTGAAATGAGAAGCCATTCGGTCCACTGTGCCTGCGCCAGTCAAGAAAAAACTAGCCAACCTGAACCCAACTTTGAGCACTTTTCCAGTACAATCCAGGTATATTTTAAATACAGTGAGGACCTCTGGCCCTACCACTCTCTCAGGTAGCAAGTTCCAGACCCCCACCATCCAATGTCTAAGAAATATTTTCCTCATCTCCCCACTACGTCTACGAATTACTTTAAGTCTACGTCTCCAAGTTTCTGACCCCTCTGCTAAGGGAAACAATTTATTCTATATAGGCCCCTGATAAGTTTATACTGCTCAATTAAACTTCCTCTCAGCCTTCTATGTTTCAAAGAACCCTATCTTATCCAATCTTTCCTCATGGTTACAATTTCAATCTGTTCTTTCTGTAATGTGGTTCAGGCTTCTGGATACTAGGCTAGTAATCAATATGCTACCATACACCCTGTGGATTTTCTGTGAAATGAAGTAAGCATCTCTCCCTAAATGCCAAATGTATACACAAAGATGATGTTTTTCAGATTAAAGCAAAGGTTCTGAATGTTATTAGGTACAGCTAGATAACTGATAAAACTGTGTTGCAGTAATGGTGGTCAAAGGGTTAAAGAGGGCTTTTTTAAAAAAGATTGGAATAACAAAACTTTAATTTAAGTGAAACTTAAAATTTAAAGAAAAAATTCCTCCTGATTTTTCTTCCCCTTTCTTCAACTCACCAATCGATGCCTTGAGGTGTTGTACATCAGGTGCTGAGAGACTTACCGACCATTCTGGGTGCAGTAACACATCTGTTAGTTCTAACACAACAGTATACGGTGGCTGGTAATATGGCTCTTTAAGGGGGTCTGGCAGCAGCTTCTGACTGGTGGGCTCAATTATCATCTGGGAAAAAAAGGAATGAAAGAAAAAGGGCAGGATCAAAGAAACGGGCAACAGCTTATGTTACAAGGGCAAATTTGTAAAAAAACAATACTTTGATCAATCTGAAGAGGCAGGGAAAAGAAAGTTTCTTTTCAGAGCATCCCTCCCATCTATTGAT
Source organism: Pristis pectinata (assembly GCF_009764475.1). Lineage (NCBI taxonomy): Eukaryota > Metazoa > Chordata > Chondrichthyes > Rhinopristiformes > Pristidae > Pristis > Pristis pectinata. The sequence continues at coordinate 11,966,275 of NC_067439.1, read as the reverse complement.
GACAACCTCAATGCCACTAGTTTTCTATTGTTGCATTCACAGATCTGCTGTGTGAGTCAGCTCCCAGCTGTCGGGGGATTACTACACACCTGAACCTTGACGTGTATCACAGGACAACCCACCACAGCAGAATCTTAACATCCACTGATGGTAACACAAGTACTCTTAATAACCCATTTATTGCAGTTGTGTGTCAAGAACACCACCCAGTCAGCTGGCTTTGCTCTCTGCCTCCAGAGACAGCTGTTCACATTCAGTTGGAGGGGCTGCTATTTCACTGGCCTGGAAAGCCAGCTTTCAGCACAGCTGCATCAGTGAACAATCTGATTTCACACAAAATCTAATGTACCTTTGCTGGTCTGACATTAAGGAAGCAACATTATCAGAAGTAGTTTGCTTCAATGTTATAACCTGTGGAATAGGCAATGCAGCATTCACAAAGTTTTAATACTTTCAAACATCTCCACTGTAGTTTGCAAATATGCTACTCAATAATGAATTGAAAGGTTGTGGCTAATACATGTCTTTATTTTTAACAGGAGAGCAGAACAGACTTAGCACAAATATTAATCTCATCAGTTCTGTCCTGGACTTTGTACACAGGGAGAAGGCTTCAGTGAAGATCAGGAGAAAGGGCTCACTGAAGATGGAACTGGATAGAAGATGAAGAGATTCCACAAATGTTGAGGTTGCGGGATGTAATTATAAACAGTAACAGAAATTGAAAGTCTGAGTTTTTGTGTGTCTGGTGTTCCTTTACTCAAGGAGGTTGAAAAACCTTGTGCTTTTGGGAAGTCATGGCATATATGGATTAGGAAGGAACAACTAGATGCGGGGAACTTGTTTAGTTTCAGTGCAAGTCAAACAGGACATATGGCCTAACCCCCCTCCTATTTTTGATCCCACATGCCCATTTTCCATGTGGCAAATTGTTAAAGCAAAGCCTGAGAGTGCAAAAATCCAAACCACACAACACAAAATCACCAATTTTTCGGTTATGATCTACAATTTTAGTTGACATAGAGAACCTGGTCATGTATATACCATGAACTGCACCTATAAGTTGTTGCACCTTGTTCTGCTTGATTGGACAAGAATTTCTTGAGTATGCTGTATGTTGTTAATACACTCACCTGTCTGTAATCTTTGAAGTAGCGATACGTTCTTCGTAACTGCTGTACTACAGGAGGATCTGTAAGACACAATGGCAAAGGCTGAAAGCACATATCACCAGGCTCAAGGACAGCTTCTATCCTGCTATTATAAGACTATTGAACGGTCCCCTAGTAAAGTAAGATGGATTCTTGACCTCACACTCTACCTCGTTATGGCCTCACATTTTACTGCCTGCACTGCACTTTCTCTGCAACTGTAATACTTTATCCTGCAATCTGTCATTGTTTTCCCTTGTACTACCTCAATGCACTGTTGTAATGAAATGATCTTTATGGATGGCATGCAAAACAAAGTCTTTCACTGTAGCTCAGTACATGTGACAATAATAAACCAATTTACTCTGTAAACCATGAAGTTCTTATTCACCACCACTATTAAATGGATGTAACACTTCCTCCAAATGACTTGTAAATAATTTCTCAATAAGGATAAAGACTTAACAAATTGTTTGGTATCTTGGGAAAATAGTACATTCAAACCAGGACATAAAGGTGCACGTAATTTAAAATAAACTGAATTTTATTTGCTCTACCTGGTCCTTTGTGTTAAGCTATTTAAATTATTTTAACATCACAAGGAGTAGTCATGGCGAAAAACATTGATGCATTTAGTGGAACCCAATAAACACGTGATGGAGAAACTCACAGGCAGGTATACTGGGAAAAGCTCATGCATAAAAGGCTTACACTATTCATTCTTGCAAGTTCTAGCAACGTTGACTGGAAGGGAAACAAACATATGCTGCAATTAAGAAAATAAATGCTTGGAGAAAAATACCTCTAGATCTGGAAACCACAGATCATCCTTCAACACTTAAAACAGTGAAGAGGCTACCTACCTCAACCATGTGTCAGTTGTGACTCAATGGATTCTAAGCCAGTAAACAGTAGGTTCAAGTTTCCGTTTACAGATGCCCAGGCTAACACTTCAATTCTGTACTGTCAGATACCAGTTTTTGGTTGATACATTAAACTGGGATGTAAACTACTGGATCCAAAAGATACAAGGGGGAATAATTTCTCAGCATCCTAGCTAGTAATCATTCTTCAACCAACGCCTAGAAAATGGCGCGATGATTTATTTTAATCCTGTTTGTGGGAGCTTGCTGTGAATGAATTGATTATCTTGTTCTCAAATTACAATAATTAGATATTTCTTTTATCCTTTCATTGGTTGTGGAAGCCCCAGGCAAAGTTACGTTTATTGCACTCAAATTGAGTGGCTTGTCAAGTCATTTCAGATGACAGTTAAGTGTCAAACACATTGATAGTTTCAGAATCATATACAAGCCAGACTGAGTAAGGACACCAGATTTCCTTCCAAAAGGGTATCAATGAATGAGATGGATTTTTACAATAATCTAATAGTTTCATGCTTATTGATTTTTCTTTTTAATTCCAGAGTTAGATAATGAAAAGAATTTAAATTTTGCAACTCCCATGGAAAGATTCAAACTCGTATTTCTGGATCATTAGTCTGACTCTCTGAATTCTAGTATATTAAATAGCTTTATATTACCACACCCTTGTCTGGCTTCAAAATTAAAACACTTGTAACATCCCAATGTTGTGACAGGTGCTATGTGGGCTGCTTTAAGATTGTAGGTTCATTCTTTCACAACAATGAGCCACAGACTAATTTGGATTGTGCCGCATATCTTAGGAAAGATGTGCTGATGTTAGAGAGGGTTCAGAGGAGACTTACAAGGATGATTCCCGGAATGAAAGGGCTTCCGTATGATGAGCGTTTGTTGGCTCTTGGACTGTACTCACTGGAATACAGAAGAATGAGAGGGAACCTCATAGAGACATTTAAAATGTTGAAAGGACTGGACAGAGTAGATGTAGCTAGGCTGTTTCCCTTGGTGGGTGAGTCCAGGACCAGAGGGCACAAACTTAGAATTAGAGGGTACAGATTTAAAAACAGAGATGAGGAGAAATTTCTTTAGCCAGAGGGTGGTGAATTTGTGGAACTCCTTGCCAGGTACAGCAGTGGAGGCCAGATCATTGGAGGCGTTTAAGGAAGAGACAGATAGATATCTAAATAGTTGGGGTATCAAGGGATATGGGGATAAGGCCGGAAATTGGGGTTAGAATAGTTTTTTTTTTCACCTGCCCCCCCCCCCCAAATTTCTCATTTCTTTTTCCCCTTTTCCTTGGAGCAGACTCGATGGGTCGAATGGCCTACTTCTGCTCCCTTGTCTTGTGATCTTAACGGATATTTCTGTTTGCAATGTATGTGAAGGTGAACACAAAAATGTACAGTTAACCTTCCTGATGGCAGACTTAATGGACCTGGCAATCTTATTTTGGGGTTGCTGATGGCCATGAAGCAGTACATATTATAAGTTCTCACCATTAAAGTTTACACATCAGCAATGGCCATTTCAGTAAAACAGGAGAGGACACCAGTGGTGCAGTCAAACTTGAGAAAATTAAAAATAAATCAAATGACTGTCATGCACTGGAATACACAACTGTGTGAGGAAAGAAAAAGATTGGTGTGTACGATCACGGTGCAATTATTGCTGTCTTGCCTTTCTTATACACATGACCTTTAAGTACAGACTGAATTAAGTTACATAATTATGTTACTTTCTGCAGCCTATTACTGCCATATTGTTCACAAAGGCGAACAACACTGTTGGAAACTAACAGTAAATGGTAGCCTGAGGCAGTTTTAAGAGTTTAAAATAATTATGCCGTACTTAGATTAATGAGTCCATAATGGATCAGTACCAACTTGAAAGCAAGTGAGGAAGGCTGCTGATCTCAAACAAGTCCAATGTGTCACATCTCTGGAGCAACAGCCTCAGACAACAGCTCAATAGAAAAGTTATAAAACTTAACAACCACCTGAAAATTCGGAAGGGAAGTTTCCTCTAATGGATCATTCTCATTAAACAAGTATAATTTTGAGTTTCAAGGTTTGCACAGCTTTTATTCATTTACACCAATTGTGCAATCTTCCATTTGCATGCATCAGTCTTCATAATAGAAAATATGAAAGTCCAATCCAAAGTACTAATACACTGAGCATCTCACCATTCCTGAACCATCACTATTTATCTGACATCCTGCCATTATCTATTATACTTGCTTAGAAAGAGTTTTTCAATAACCAAAAAAGGTCTGTGTAAAGGTGAATGTAGAAAGCTTGAATTTGTACGATGTAAGTGCATTTCAAACTTCTACAACCATTTGCAAGTAGAAGTATTACTCAGTTTCACTCATAAAAGGCCCAGCTCCAATTTATGAAAAATATTCCCTTGTTCCTAAACTCACCCACCAGCAGCAAGAATTTCTCCTTATTACCTCACGAGTTAATGATAAAGATCTTCATCTTTAAGATATCTTTATCAGTCACATGTACATCAAAACACACAGTGAAATGCATCTTCTGCATAGAGTGTTCTGGGGGCAGTCCGCAAGTGTTGCCACGCTTCCAGCGCCAACATAGCATGCCCACAACTTCCTAACCTGTACGTCTTTGGAATGCGGGAGGAAACCGGAGCACCCGGAGGAAACCCACACAGGCACGGGGAGAACGCACAAACTCCTTACAGACAGCAGCCAGAATTGAACCTGGGTCGCTGGTGCTGTAAAGCGTTAGGCTAACTGCAACATTACCATGCCTCACTCAGTATCTTGAAAACCTTAAAAAAAATCACTCCTTAGACTAAGTTTCAGAAGTTATTTGATGATCAAAATGTAGAGGAAGACAAAGCAGGTTTGAGTGAGAATTTCAGTGGTCGAGGTGAATGATTAGCCTCTTACAAAGTAACAATCAGATGCTGAGGGGAAAGGCTGGCCTAAATGAAAAATAAATTCTATGTGGAGTAATTTCAGTCAGTGGAAGGATTTAAAATAGATTCTTTGGAGAAGGTGAAGGTGGCACGTTGCGCACTGGGTGAGGAGGCCAAACTTTGTACGACAGATGCCTTAGCTAGCACCAGTTGCAGTAGTGAAGTTCATAGAAGTGATGGGCCAGCTAAGTTCTTCAGGTGAATGTTGGGAAGAGCAATGATAAACAAGGCACAAGGTTTAAATTCAGTTCTGGATTAACACTGACAGATATTGGCAAATATATGTGTTGTATTCAGGTTCAACTGTGTTCTTGGTCAAATGGTCAGCTATCAATCACATATCAGAATAGGATGCAATGGATGGCCAGATTTTAAAAAAACATACCAGGGATGCCAGCATCCTTGGAAAATTAGCTCAATCCTAGTCACCTTTTTTGACAGATAAGGAAAGAAAATTGTTTTCAGACAAGGAAATACACAGTGAGTTCAAGGCATGAGTTAAGGGTTAAACCGTCTGGGCAAAAGGGAGCGAATTTTATTTGATTGTTTACGTCAGACAATAGAGAGCAGTATACTGCTAATCTAGGTACAGCTGGCGATTCATGTGCCATTCTCTTCCTCCATGTGCGGCTGGGAGGAGGAGCCAGTTTGGCAGTGCTGACTGCGCAGTGATTACTAAACGCTCCTCTGAGAGAGAGTATTAGCATTTTGGTGCCTGATCTCATTCAAACAAAAAAGGAGTGTTAATCAATCATTCGGAGTCCTGCTGAATGATCCCCGATTTGTTTTTTATTCTGATGTTAATGTCGAGGAACAGCTGAAACAGATGACTGCTTAATGATTTCAAATGGGCTTTCAGGTGTTAACCTGTGTGTAGGAGTGAGGGAAAGCATGTGAAAGTGCGAGGTTGAGTGTGAGAGGAGGGAAGGGAAACACGCACACAGGAAATGGGGTACATATGACAGGTGTGTTCATCATACCTGGAAACCACAGGTGAAGAAAGGGATAGGCTAAGTTTAGATAGAAGGAAAAAGAGTGTGAGGGACAGAGGAAACAGAATAGAAAAATAAGAGGTAAATTGGACAGTGAGATATAATAGCAAAGGAAATGAATAAAGAGAAAGGCAACAATGTGAGAGAGCAAATTGGAGTTTGAGTGCATTATTCCAATTCTGGAGACAAGCTGAGTTTTTAACCAAACTGCACATTGTGAATCTACAGCCAGAATGACACTGCAAGCAGGAGTGCAAGCGCACCATTGTTCCACTATTACCAATAAATGAGGAAAACATGGGAAGTCTTGAAGCTGAAACAATTGCGAAGCTGCTTCTTTGGAGTGTGTGAAACACCCAGTGGAATGTGACCTCGAAAAGTGGGCAGGAGATATCTTGGCATGGGGCAGTGGGAAGGGTCAGGCTTTGGGGAGGACAGGAGCAAATATAAGACAAAACAAGATCTTTGAAAATTTTAAAATGATATAGGCTCAACCCAAATTTAATGAAATTTCTAACCTTGACCTCACAAGGCACCTAATATTTACAAGAATGCTAAAACCAGAAAATGGAGATAACATTTTGCAGCAGGACGTTCAAGTAATAAAGGGCGTGGGCTTGAATGGACAATGCACAGTGATTCTAATGCCTCATGGTCAATACAACATATGCTGACCTTGTCATACTTAGCAGGTAAAGCAACTCCCTTTCATACGTCAAACATTCACAAAACAGTCTTAAATCAAATCACTCCACTCTGCAAAACCAGTTGCTTTTACATCTCTAATGCCTTTAGTGCAGCCTCAGAGCCCAGTTCTATACAGCATTTGGACTCCTGTGGGAGAATGTTTCAAAATTTGCGTTTCTGCTGTGCAATATGTTGCAGCAAAGCAGCTGGGAGGCCTGAGCTCTGAGTCCTTGGGGACCGCCATTTTATCTCAGCCCCCAAAGGTCCTCATTATGCTTCATTACACCATTTGCCACCATGCTCCCTATAGCCATGCCTAAAGGGCAATGTGGAGCCACGGTAGGCCTATCTTCTCACCCTGACCTGCTGTCCTTACACAGGGTCAAGCGCTGTTAATGCAGAACTACAGCTGTTCCCTCAGCCCAGTGCAAACAGCTCTTTTATCCAACGTTTCACAAATCTTATTAGAATTGTAAAGCACATTTCTCTGCTCTGGCTCTCTTGTGCTGGTTACTTACCATGAGAAAGCCTTTGAACACATACACCAGAAGGCTCATTTAAGCATGGAAGGTATTTTGCATTTACAGTGCATGCTCAAACTAGACAGTGAATTATCTTCAGACTGAATTCTAATGTTTTTTGAGTAAAAATTGATTTTTCTTTATGTACAAGAAAAATAGCATGCACACCTCCTGTTTACCTATCAGACTTTCAAGGGTCAGAAGTTCACAGCCTAGCTGAACAGGTTTTCAAACTCGATGTGTTTGTCACTGGAGCTTTGTTTATATACTCGGACGTGTTTCAACATCAATATTAGTTACCTTAAGTTTTATTACCAGAGTCCATAGCTTCTCCTGTTTACTGAGACTGGTGAGTTAAGCTTTCTGCTGTTCTGCTGGAAATGGGATTAAGATTGCCTTCACCCCCTGTGTAAATACCATAAATCGAACCCAGGACCCCTGCAGTGGGTTTTTGTCCATTTCACAAAGGAATATAATGGGATGGTTATACCAAGACCAGGAGGTGTAATGCAGACCCAGTATCTTAAATTTGCATAGACAGATTGAGCAGAACTGACCCTGTTAAATTGCACTCACTCAGTGGGGCAGCTCGGCTGTAGAAATATTTTTGGCCGTACACAATGCAAATATTCAGATGGGTTGATATTTTCCCATCCAATATTTTCCCCCTTCCTGTCCTGAAGCCAATAACTCAACCTTGCTACAGACACCTGGCCAAGTACTCAATCTTTTTCGGCATGTCTAGACAGTGAGTATCAGCAGGTCACTCTACTGTCGGACACAGCTCAACCACAGTCCCACTTATCCGACTCCCACAAACTCTCAGGCATCAGTTCATACTGTAACAAGGAATCCCAGATGATTTATACAACACTATGAAACAGCACTCAGACTTGTTACTGGCCCAGCTGATTCAAGACAAGAAGAAAGTAAAGCCTTTATAACTCCAGAATATCACAAAGTGCTTTACCATCAATTAAATATTTTTAAAGTATAATCTATTTCCATATTCTCTTATAATATTGGAGACTACTTCAACCCACCAAGTCGATGCTGGCTCTCAGAGCAATCCCATTCCCCGACTAATTTTCCTTGTAACCTATTCTCCCCATATCCCCATCAATTCCCCCGGATTCACCATCCACCAAATCGCAATCTAGTACTTTGGGTTGTAGGAGGAACCAGAGCACCAAGGGGAAGCCCCACACAGATACCAATATAGAAAATGCGGCAGCCAATTTGTACATTATGAGTTCCAAGAAACAGCAATGTGATAATGACCAGATTATCCGCTCTTTAACAATGTTGGTCAGTGGAAAGATATTGGCCAAGACAATAGTGAGATTCCCCTGATCTCTTCCATTGGGATTTTATTTTACAGCCACCTGAGAAAATAGGTGGGACTCAGTTTCATATCTCCTGTCTGATAGCTCTTCACTGTTTCAGGATGAGCACGAGTAGGGTTTATGCGCTTAAACCACTGGATTGGGATTTGAATGTTATCAAATGAATCACTGAAGACCCTTGGTGCCCAAGGACTATATCCCAAACCTAAACTAAGTCATACATATTCTAAAAAAAATGCAACAGCCAGTAACCTGCAGTTGAGGTGAAAAGAACCAACAGGAATCAATGTGGTTGGACAAACAGTACAAGTCACTTGTTACAGCATTAAACTACAGTGGCATGGTTCCAATTCAATGTCTGCAAGATTTGGAATGCTTGATATATCACATTTTTGAAAACTGATTTAGAAAAACTGAAATTGAGGAACAGAAGTTCAAGATGACTTTGGTAAAATCTTGAAACAAGGTTTCCATTATAACATAAGTTTGAATTTGAGATTTAACTTGGGCTACCCAGGAATATCAACATTACCAAAGAAGCATCTTAAATCATAAAATCATAGAATAGTACAGCACAATACAGGCCCTTTGGCCCACAATGTTGTGCCGACCTTAAACCAAGGAAATCTCTTCATTTGTATTCCTGCAGCCAGCTCTATTTGATTAACCCAGTTTCTCTAACTCAGACTCCAACCTGTAGCGTATATGTCACAGCTTGAATGCCTATTCTGAAAAACAAATCTAAAAGATGTCTGTTATGTTTCGGCCCTCCAGTCACACATGACAACATCTATCACACAATGATTAAGCACCATGCAGACAGATACACATCTGAGTTTGATCATTTCATGTTAATCTATTAAAACCAATTCATCTCGTTTTAATCATAGTATTAATCTGCAGCTAATTAATATGCAAATTGAAAGGATTTTGGTAACAATGAGGGAGTGATTAATTAGTTGGGTGGTTTTGTTCTGTGGCCAGTTAAATTTTATTTACGAGCATTTTTTCTTGTCTGGATGTTAACGGTAAGGAAATTGAGTCTCCAAATAGTAGCCAGAATGCTTCAGCCTGTGTGTGCCAATAATTTTTACCAGCAGAAGAGAAACAATAATAACACATGGCAATTTTGTCCTTTTCTGAAGTCAAGCTGCCTGAAACACTTTGTTATTACTTGTAGTGATTGTGCAGCAGCTCTTTCCTCTACATTAAGAGCAACCATTTCTCTGCAAACAGAACTCGAACAAAAAAGGTGTCAAGTACAGATGCTGCCTCTGCACCAACAGAGACTGCTCGGCTCAAGTCCTCATTATGGCTTTGGTCCAAACATAGATAAAAGGCATGAATTAGTGAGGCGAGGTGAAAGTGACTGACTTTGGCATAAGGATACAAGAAAAAAAAGCAGTAGCAGCCATTCGTCCCCTCATGCCTGCTTCGGCATTCACTACGATCATGCTGATCCTTTTCCTTAGTGCCATTTTCTTGCATAAACCCACATTGCTCCATTCCCTTCATATCCAAAGATCCATCAGCTGCTATCTTGAATATACACAGCAACCATCCAGAATACTCCCCCTGGGTAGAGAATACCAAAGATTCATTGTCCTCTGGATGAAGACATTTCTCCTCATCTCTAAATGGCAGACCCCTTATTCTGAGATTGTGGCCCCAGGTTCTATTCACACTATCCAGGGGAAATATCATCCTTGCACATTATCGATTTTTTCTGTATTATATTCCATATGCCATGTCCTCACCTATTTACTTAGGCTGTCTCTACCCCCTCAGAAATTTCTCTGCATCCTCCTCACATCCTACACTGCCATCCAGCTTTGTATCATCAGCAAATTTCTATATATTACACTTTTTCCCCTTTATCCAAATCATTGACACAGATTGTACGCAGCTGAGGCCCCAGTCCCAACCTCAGTGGTATCTCAATATCCCAACCTGAAAATAACCTGTGTATTCCTACTGTTCAAATCATCTACTATCGAAGATTCGGGCCATGCCATCTTCTCGCAGCTATCATTGGGCAGGAGGTATAGAATCCTGAAGTCCTACCACACCAGGATCAAGAACAGCTACTTCATCCAGTTGGTTCTTGAACCAACCTGCACAATCCTTATCACTACCTCAGTATAGCAGCACTGTGACCACTTTGACTATTTTGCACTACAATAGATTTTGTTTTTTTTGTTTTAAATGTATTCTTTTTTGTATAATTTATGTTTAGTGTTTTTCTTGTGAATGTTGTGCCTCTAATGCCTGTGATGCTGCTGAAAGTTTTTCATAACATCTGTGCATACATGTACTTGTGCATTTGACAATAAATTCGACTATGAAAACTTTATTTTCTATCTGTAAACAAATCTCCCATCCATGCCAGTGTATTACTTCCGTTCCTTAGGCTCTGATTTTGTTTAATAGCCTCTTCTGTGGCACCTTATTGGAGGCCTAAAATTCCAAATACATCGCATCTACTCATCTATTCAACTCAAGTTACAACCTCAAAAAATTTAACAGATTTCTCAAACATAATTTCCATTTCACAACTTCATGCTGTCTCTGCCTAATCCTATTATTTTCCAAATGCCCTGTTACTACTTTCTTAATAATAGATTCTAGCATTTTCCCTAGTCCTGATGTCAAATTAACTGGCCCATGGTTCCACGTTTTCCCCTCTCTTTCTCTCTCCTAAGTAGTGGAGTCACATTTGCTGTCTTCCAATCCCTGGCAACTGCTCTAGAATCTATGGAATTTTTAAAGATGACAGCAGCCCATTTGATTTACTGGCTTTCTGTCTCATTAAGTTCAAGACTATTTACTTTTTACTAATGCCAATTTCTTTATCACAACACAGAATGAAGCCATTTGGCTCATTGTGTGTAGGCGAGCTCCCAGCAGAGCAATCCCATCAGTCCCATTCCCTCTCTCATTTTCCTGTAACCCTGCAACTTAGTCTCTCCCACATGCCCTTTGATTCTTTTGCCACTTATCTACATTAAGGGGTAGTTTACAATTAACCCACCAGCACATCTTTGGGATGTGGAGGAAACCATCACAGAGAAAACAGGCAAATTCCATTGTCAGCACCAGAGGTCAGAATTGGATCTGGGTGGCTGGAGCTGCGAGGCAGCAGCACCAACAGTTGTGCCACTGCGCTGCACAGATCCTTATTCATTATAGACCTGATGTTCTCCACATTTGATTAATTTCCCTGCCATTTCTTCTTTCTCCTAAATAATTTTGCTTGTCTTTGCTTTTTTTAAAAATATTTATAGAAACTTTCACAATCTGTTTTTTTAAAATTTCTTCTTATATTACCCTAATATTCTATTTCCCCTTTCCTCCTTTTCCAAGTTTTCTCCAATCGTCATTCCTACTGCTCTTTTTGGCAACATTATAAATCTTCAATTAATGAAGCAGGAACATCCACATGAAACCAGACCTGGGTCATGTTCAACCATTGGCTGATAAATCTAGGTAACCACTGGGCCACAGAACTGGCAGACAATGAACATCTCTAAGAAGAGAAAAAGTAACTATTTTTCCATCACATTCAACAGCATTGCCATGGAAATTCCTTTGCCATCAACATACTGTAGGAGAACGTGTAGGAGTTTTTTTGATGTGATTGTTCTGAGAGCTGGCATAGACTTGATGGGTCAAATGGCCTCCTATGTCATAGGAGAACATGATAATAGGTATATAGGAGAATGGGTGGTAAAGAAGGCTTAACTGAACTAACTATAATACTCCAACCACAAGGTTAGATCAGGGACTGGGTATTCTGTGACTGGTGACTCACAACAGACTTCCCAAACCATTTCTACCATCTACAAGGGGCAAAAGTTCCCACAATGATAAAGCATGACTGACTAAATAGGCCAAAATCAACATGGTTTCCTTAAGGGGACATCTTGCCTGACAAATCTGTTGGAATTCTTTGAGGAAGTAACAAACAGAATAGACAAAGGAGAGTCAGTGGATGTTGTTTACTTTGATTTTCAGAAGGCCTTTGACAAGGTGCTGCACACGAGGCTGCTAAACCAGATAAGAGCCCATGGTATTAAAGGAAAGGTACTAGCATGGATAGAAGTTTGGCTGACTGGCAGAAGGCAAAGAGTGGGAATAAAGGGGGCCTTTTCTGGTTGACTGCCAGTGACTAGTGGTGTTCCCCAGGGGTCAATGTTGGGTCCACTACTTTTCACGTTATATGTTAATGATCTGGATGATGGAATTGATGGCTTTGTGGCCAAGTTTGCGGATGATACAAAGATAGGTGGAGGGGCAGGTAGTGTTGAGGAAGCAGGGAGTCTGCAGGAGGACTTGGGCAAGTTGGGAGAATGGGCAAAGAAGTGGCAGATGGAATACAGTGTAGAGAAGTGTACGGTCATGCACTTTAGTAGAAGGAATAAAGGCGTAGATTATTTTCTAAATGGGGAGAGAATTCAGAAATCAGAGGTGCAAAGGGACTTGGGAGTCCTAGTGCAGGATTCCCTAAAGGTTAACTTGCAGGTTGAGTCGCTAGTAAGGAAGGCAAATGCAATGTTAATATTCATTTTGAGAGGACCAGAATATAAAAGCAAGGATGTAATGCTGAGGCTTTATAAGGCGTTAGTCAGACCATATTAAGGGTTAATGTACGAAGAGTGTTTGATGGCCTGTACTTGCTGGAGTCTATAGGATATGGGGGGGGGGGGGGGGGGTAGGTGTGGTGGTGGATCTCACTGAAACCTACTTTATATTGAAAGGCCTGCATAGAGTGGACGTGGAAAGGATGTTTCCAGGAGTGGGAGAGTCTAATACCAGAGGGCACAGCCTTAGAATAAAAGGACATCCTTTCAGAACAGAGATGAAGCCAGAGGGTGGTGAATCTGTGGAATTCATTGCCACAGATGGCCGTGGAGGCCAAGTCATTGGGTATATTTAAACCAGAGATTGATAGGTTCTCGATTAGTAAGAGTGTCAAAGATTACGAAGAGAAGGCAGGAGAATGGGGTTGAGGGGGAATAATAAATCAGCCATGATCGAATGGGGGAGCTGACTCGATGGGCTGAATGGCCTAATTCTGCTGCTATGTCTTATGGACTGAAGAGTGCATCTCCAACACCACCATTTATGACAAACTAGCATGCCTGACTAACATCTCAAAGACCAACTTAAAATTCACTCCCTTCATCAATGGCACACCATACTGCAGTGTATAACACCTTCCAAAGTAATTCTGTGAGCAATTATATAGAAAGCCCACTCCCCCCATCTCCTGCTAGGTTGCTGGTGATGCTGCAAGTTTGCAGTTATCACCCATTTTCTTTTTGATCTGAATTGTTTTAATAGTTCACCGGACATATTCAGACGTCATTGGAATCATTGGTAATGGAGTTGCCATTCCTTTCTTTGCACTACTTATTTATTTTGTAATTTGTAGTAATTTTTATGTCTTGCACAGTACTGCTGCCGCAAAACAACAAATTTCACACATATGTCAGTGATGATAAACCTGATTCTGATTCAGAGGTTCTTGTCCCTAAAGTAAAGATAAGATTTTTAAACAACAAAGCAATAATCTATTTTCTGCTGCGAAGGCTTCAATATTCAGATGTTCACTTGAGCCTTCCCCCTTTTCAATACATTAATACACATGGTTGGGAGGAAAAATCCCAAGGTAAAAGCAAACTATTTGGGAAGGGAGAGGCATGGGGAAGTACAGAATATGGTTCAGAGTGAACTCCAATGTGGAGCTGCAACTTGCACAGCTTTCCTCTAAATTAGCAACATTAGAGACGGTCACGACATCTCTCTTTACGACTGGGCTTACATTCCTTCTTGTGACAACTTCATAGCATCAGCAAAAAAAAATTTCCAACCAACCGTTCTGCATATTAACCCTGACTTCTGAATTATGATGCATTCCACACAGCTTTGACTCATCCTTAAAAGAATTGGTTTATTGCACTACCTAGTTCATATTTATTTCTTATACTTATCTATCATGACATAGGAGGCCACTTGGCCCATTAAATCTATTCCAGCTTTTTAGAGCCATGCCACCAATCCTGTCCCCTCACTCCTGTCATCTACTGTTTCTCACATGCCCATCATTTCTACCCTGGTTCTCCTACCGTCCACCAGCACCAGGGGTTATTTATAGTTGCCAATTAACTTACCAGCCAGTACATCCTTGAAAAGTAGGAGGAATCCAAAGCACTTGGGGGAAACCCATGCAGTCACAGGAAGAATGAGCAAACTCCACTCAGACGGCACCAGAGATCAGGATCGAACCCGGGTCACTACAGCTAGCAGCAATACCTGCTGAGCCACTGTGCCACCATTGGTGAGAAATGCAAATGTAAAGCCATGCAAAACAATGAGTGTCTTTAGAGATGATAAAAAATAAAATCATGGAAAATCATGGGGTGCTAAAAACAAGATGGCATAGGTCTAAGATCAGAGGAGAGAGATTTAAAAGGGACATCAGTGGCAGCTTTTTTACGCAAAGGGTGGTGCACATATGGAATGAGCTGCCAGAAATAGTGGTCGAGGCGAGCACATTAGCAACATTTAAAAGCCATTTAGATAAATACATGGAAAGGCAAGGTTTAGAGGGCTATGGGCCAAACACGTGCAGATAGGACTAGCTCACTGTGTAACAGTTAGCATGGATGAGTTGGGCCGAAGGGCCTGTTTCCCGTCCTCTATGACGAAAATAGTGTACTTTGAAATAAAAATGATGAGAGTCTACAGACTCAAAGATACAATTTCAAAGATGGTGCAGGGTGGGTCTTCAGTTTATCTACATTGAATATGTTAAGACAGGTTGATCAGACTATTAAAAAAAACACGGGGGTTTTAGCTTTTGTAAATAAGAGTCTAAGAATACAACAGCAAGGGTGTTATGCTAAATCTTTACTCAACTGGAGTCCAATTCACACTGTCCTGGAGGATGTTGGGGAATGAGTAGAGAGCTATTTTATTACTCTAGTGTTTGGGATGACATATATCAGTTACATAGAGAGACGTGAAAGGCTCTGGGCAGTGACTAGGGCAACAAAAATAATTGAATACTTATTTCAAAGAGCTGGGATGGGTATGATGGACTAGAATAGCCTCCTTAAGTGTTCAATAACTCTATGATAATAGTGGCAGAACTAGAAATGAGAATCACCAAAATATATTCTAAGGATGCATTAATAAAAAGAAAATAAGGTAAAGTTGGATTTCTGACAGTAAAGAACAGCGAATTAGCAGAGATCAAAGAGAATTGCAGGGATAGGTAAATATAGTAAAACTCCATTAATCCTGAATACTTTGAGCTTTGGCGGTGCAAGTTTTCTGGACTATTGGATGTTAATGCTACAAAACATTTAATTTAATTCAATTTTTTTTAAAGAAAGACATTACACAGTAAAATATTGCAATTTCCAGTGAATACAGTAAGAATAAAGGGATGGCAGGAAACAAGGTCCCAATAATTTTAAAGGGAATGTGCGAAACAAAAGCAAGCAAGTTTCAAGGGAGCATGGCCAACTTAACCAGATGAGTTTAAACAGAGCAAGGGAACTGGAGGGCAGGTGAGGGAGAAGGAATAGAGGAACCAAGGCCCTGGTGAGTTCCAGTGAATGGAATGCAATATGGGAACTAGGTCCCCAGTGAGCAGACAGGGATTGCGGAAACCAGGGCCCAAGAGAGCGGATGAGAAACGCAGGAACTGGGTCCTGGAGAGTGAATGAGGAGTGCGGGAACTGGGGTCCTTGAGAGTGGATGAGGAATGTGACAAACATCACCTGGTGAGACAGATGCTGGACCATTGAGATTTCTGAACAGTCGGATAGTGGATTATTGGAGTTTTATTCTACTTTGCATTATTTAGAGAAAGGAATAATGGCTGAAGGTAAACTACAGATTGATTAGTAATGAAAGATTTTTATAAATAAAACTTCTAGCAAGTTTGTTAATTTATTGCCTTGTAGTTATATAAATACTTTACCAACTTCAGGATGTCCCAAATCCTCTTAGAGGTAATGAAGTGCCTTTCTGAAGCACTGCATAGGAGGTGTGTACCAGAAGCTCTGACAAAGTGCTGAAACCTGACACGATATATCCAAGCACCCGCAAGAGAATTGATAGCAGAGGTGCTTTAAATTATGTTTAAATATTTGATTGAGAATTGCTTTGGAGGACATATTTTCATTAAGGGAAAAGAAAATTAACCAACTAGTTGATTTAAGTTATCTCAAATTCTGGAAACTGTAATTGAAGAGAAACCTGATAAAAATTCAAACTAAGGAAGAAGAGACAGCAACAATTTCAGACAGCAAGATCGTGCTTAACAAGCTAAGTTCTTTGAGGTGGTGAGAAACATGGTGAGTAAATGCAACAGATGTGGTATACGTAAACTCTTAGAAAACCCATGACAAATTATCACAGAGGAGACTGTTCAGGAACAAGAGATGTGAAATTTTAAGGGAAGGGTTGCAAATTGGATTAAGGCTTGTTGAGAAGGCAGGAAATAGAGGAGTTAGGGCAATTTTTTCCAGAGTGGTTGGAAATGATAAACTGTCCCAAAGACTGCATGCCTCTTCTATTTACAACATGCATGAATGACTTTGACATGCAGATTTAAAGATGTGTTAACATTGGCAAACAATTTTAAAATATAAAAAAATGTAAAGGTCTATTGATTAGATAATGGAACAGGGTAAAAACGGACCATAAAACTCAATCATAGTGTTAGATTGGTTAAATCTCACTTTTCATAATTATACTTTGAATTGGGGAAAAGCTGGTGACATGGAAGAGCAAAAGAACTTTACATTCAGGGTCACAAAGCATTAAATTCAGTATCTCAAGTTAACGTATTTAAGGAGAAGCAAGATAAACACATGAAAGAGAAAGAAATTTCAAAAATCCAGAAGATACACAGTAAATACAATCAGGACTCATCTTTCTCTACATTGCTTGTACCATTAATTCAATATATTCTCTTAGTATCAACACCACTCACATATCCTTCTTAAATAAAGCACCCACGAAGTGTTTGAGAGGCTGTTACACAGAGCCCAGCCCCTCAGTGTCATGTGACAGCAGGACCGCTGATTTTGCATTGGCTGCACTGAACTTCGCTGCATCCTTCAGCACATTCTCCTGCACCTTGGAACATATGTTTGCCAACATCCTAGATTGAAAGACCAACGGGTTTTGGGCAGATCAAAGCAGCAACTGATCTATGTCTCAGTATGCGTCCCTGGGAATAGCCCATAGATAACAGAATTCTGTGTTATGCAGCTGCAAAGGGTGAACCTCAACAAGGACCATTGCATCCTTTTCCAGACCACCTTGGCAAATGCACAGTGAGGTGGACAATTGTCTACACCACAGCCATCTTGAGGGCAGTGTGCAGTGGGATTAAGGCCCTCATTCTGTATGAAGGATCTGATGAGGAAGATCTCTCCCACTACTATCCAAGGTCTTGATGCATATTTCTTGAGTTCTGGCAAAGAGGCATTATGCCACATGACTTTGACAAACTGCATGGGGTATCATCTCGCAGCATCCACCGTCTCCTCCCACAGAGCCTCCAGGACATTCTGTGCTGACCACAGCCTTATGGACTCGTGATCAAAGGCAATTATCTGCAGAAACTCGTTCTACGAAGGGCAGGTAGTACGGCAAGCTGCAATTAAATGGAACAGTGCATGGCAACGAGGCCAGGCCCATGCACACTGCATGGCAGGTGGAACCTCAGCATCCAGTGACATTTGCCGTTTGCATGTTGAGGCTCTGTGCACAGTTTGAGATGGCATTGGTCACAATGGTGGCTATCAGGGTGAAGACTTTGTTGGCTGTTTTCCTCATTTTCTCTGGAGATTTGTACATCATGATCCAACAGATGCGATCTATCCTGGATCTCCACGTGAAATGGAGATTGGCTCAAGTGTGATAGACCTGCACCACATACAGCAACACTAAGAGCACCTCCAATTTGATGACCAGGTTCTTGCCCACAAAAGAGAGAGAGTGTTGTTCTCACATTCCCAATTTCTATTTCACCATGGCTATCCACTTCAGCCAATTTTTGTCCCACTTCCTGGCTCCTCAGAACCAGATTCCCAGCACCTTCAGGAAGTCGGACCTGACAGTGAAGGGAAGAGAGGATTTATTGGGCCAGTTGCCAAAGAATATGACCTCAATCTTGCTGCAGTTGACTTGGCCCAATGCCATCTCAAACTGGTCACAGATGCTGATCAATCTGCAGGTTGACTGTGGGTCCAAACAGAAGTCAGCAACATCATCCATGGGGAGGGAAGCTTTAGCTCGAGTGCTCCCATCAAGTGCCTGGCATCATTGCCCCTTTATGCTCTTCTTGATGGATTAAGCCAAATGCATGTTGAAGTAAACAAACAGGACAAAGGAGAGTAGGCCACCTTGCCTGGTTCCAGAATTAATGAGGAAGTTTTCTGTTTCTCAGGTGTTAATTTGAACTGTGCTACTGACATATGTGTAGAGCACCAATGTAGAGCAGTCCTTCTACATATTCATTTCCCACCTCCAACCCTTACAGGATAGTCTGAGAGGCCTGAAATACATCCAGACCCCAACCATCAAAACCCTAATCTTCTAGCCAGACTTATTAGGATTTAAATGTACAGAACATATGTTTATATAAACCCTACTTTGCTGATGTACACTTCATGTCTTGAACAAATTTCCCTTTCTATTCTGCTGCTGTGGTCTTGGGTATGCTGAGCTTTTGTGGGGTATATTTTGTTCCAGGCCTTTATCAGGAACTTGTCCTGAGGTCAAAAATTTCACTCTTCCCTTAGCTATACACGTATATCCTGCCTTTTCCTCCTTTGGCTACTCTAGCTCGATTTCTAAAAACAGCGTTGACCAACGTCCATTATAAGCCTTCTGACTCCCACAGCTACCACGACTGCAGGTCCTCTCATCCCATCTCCTGCAGGGTCAAATCTCCCACTTTATGATAATGCAAACTTCTCACAAGTCTTTTCTTTTCAATTTCAACATCGACAGGGCTCTTGACTGTGTCTGTAGATTCCACAGACTTCTGCTCTACCCTTCTCCTTCCTCCCAGAACCATGATGAGGTACTGATAGTTTTTATCCTCAACACAAGTCACCACATTTAACAGAATATCCTTTGCAATCTCAAATGTTGTAGCAGCAAATAAATCTCTCCCCTTTTCCTTCACCATTTCGAAGGCACTATTTTGTGACATACTGGTTACTGTTCAATCACCTCTAACAACCGCTCCTATGTTCACAACACCTTCCTGTATGAATACAGGAGACGCTTTACTGCCTTTTTACCTACCTCCTTCCCACTGCCTGTCATTCTGCTTCCAGCTGAAAGAGTGCTTTAATACTGTTAGTTGGTGCTCACAATGGCGACACAGGTGACACTAAACGCTGATAAGAAGAAAGCTCTGCAGATCCCTTTCCCTCTGATCTCACTTTCCAATCTAATGAAGATCAACGAGGCTTGAGGAACAAGACCTCATCTTTTGATTGTGCACTAAGTTCAACAATTTCAGGTCATAACTGACTTTCCTCAGATGGCACGGCAGTTGCTGGTAATAATTCAGATGTTTAGAGTTCTTCTGGGCCCATCTTTTGTTTTTTGGCCCATTGCTGCCCCCTTTGGTCAGTCTCTTTGCTTTTCTCATTCATCTTCTTCTGCCTTCCATCCTATCATAGTCCTTTCCTTTTGTTTCTTTCACCTTTCCTCCTTCCCCACATCCCTGTATTTCCTTGTTATATAATTTTTTTTGTCAGTTGTAAAATATCAAATGTGAACCACATGACATAAACTTCTGCTTGGCTCTTCACTGATGTTGCCTGCAGCATTTCTAGCGCTTTCGGTTTTTATTTCAAACTATAGGAAACCAAATTAAAGTTAAAGAAGTACCACACAGAATTATTGGGCAGGGGCTTAGTTTGAGAAAATCTGGAAGATTACAAAGCAATCTGACACTTAAAATTAAGAAATAAGACAGTAAAATTACATCACTGGATTCTTTGAAGATTTCCACATGTCTGCAGCGCTGCTTATTTCATAGGCAATGTGTCATGTTCAATAATAAGAAACATCTTCACAAGTGATGCACAAGATAACTCACGGGTACATTGACTGCACACATTCACCCACTGAGTTTGTTCACCTTGTCTTCAGCTTTGAATCTTTTAGTCCAAATCATTTTCAGGGCTGGAAGGTGCCCTATTCTCTGTATCTCTCCCTTCTCACCAGAGCCTCATTATCACACTCCATCTCTAATTCACAGCTTGTAACTATTGCTTCAGTCACTGTGTCCTCACTCTCCAAAACCATTTTTCCAGTTCTGATGAAGGATCACTAACCTGAAATGCTAACTTTGTTTTTCACTCTACAGATGCTGTCCGACCTGCTGGATAGTTCCAGTATTTTCTGCCTTATTTCAGACTTCTAGCATTTGCAATAATTTGTTTTTGCATCTCCTTTTGTGACTCAATATTAAATTTTACCTGATAATGAACTGTGGGAGATTTTTTTTTAAAGAGGCTCTGTGTAAATTAAAATTATTGCTGTTTTAACTGACTTTAAAGTTGCAACAGGCTTATTAATGAAACTTCCCTCTGAAGAGTTGCAACCAGCTAATCTGGCCTATGCAATGATTAAGCCAGACTGGGAAAACATATTAAGGTATCATTAGGAGCAAACTTGGGAGACTTGGGAGCAGCTGCCGAAAGGTAATTGTAGGCAAAATATGAGTTTGCACAAGCACCCATCCAATGTTTAAAAACTGTCAAAATTGTTGCTGAATCTGTGCAATTGCAACCAATAGAGATCACATTACATGTATTGGGGTCTGAAGAGTAATGGCAGTCCACTTACATATTTGATGTTGAGCTATTTTACCAGACTTTTTGGAATTTGCTAACAAAGCAGCAAAGGTGCAAACTTGTGTGTCAATTGCCTAAAGGCCAGTTGACGAGCATGGTCTTTGGAAAGGAGGGGTCAGCGGAGCTTGCTTATGATTACGTCAGTCTTATTGTGATAGTGGAATAATCAATATTCCCTCAGCTCCACGTGGACATGGGCCTTCAGAATTAAATTGTAAGGTACATCTGGATGGACAAGCTCAGGGAAACTCATCAGTCGTCTAGTCAGATAAGAATGCATGGCATATCATAACCACTTTATCTCCTATTTCTCACTCCTGAAATATCCTTGTAGTAATTACAGGATTCCTTTTGTTTTTTTGCTTAAATTCCCCAGATTTAGTTAACTGGGGAATATCTGTAGGGTGATACTATACACTTCATTAAAAGCCAATCAATTGCCCCTAATGTGTAGGTGATTGGTAACATTTGGGGGAGTTGATGAGAATGTGGGGAGAATAAAAATGGGATTAATGTAGACTTAGTGTAAATGGGTGGTTGATGGTCAACACTGATCCTCGGTGGGCTGAATGGCCTGTTTTTGTGCTGTGTGACTCTATGACTTTAAATTCCTAATGTCTCAAAATAAATCATGACGCAATTCTGTAAATGTGGCCACCTCTCACAAAGCTGCATCTTGAGAATGCATTTTCATTAAGTATTCATTCTGCTGTCTCGATTTCAAGGTGTTACTTGAGTGTCCATCTGCTCAGTACAACATGAGTCAATCAGATTGACTGTTTATATTCATGTCATCTGGTGCAAGCAGGTATATATTATTGTATTATGCTCATAACAAAGTCTCTGATAGCTTTCAACTCTCATAACTCAGATGGCTAAGAAAACATCCAATGGGGCCAGAACGATCAGAGGTCAATTTCCAATCTTCATCAAGTTAATTGATGCCAAACTGAAAGGAAAATCATTCCTTGCTTGAGCTCCGAATATTGTTGGAAGAATTTGCCTGGACCATTGAATGAACTGTCAACAATGCGCAGAACGAGAGAAGATAATTAGTGGGGTGTAAATAAACAAAAAATCTTGATGTCTACATAATGTAGACACCAGCCAGTTACACTGTTCTGTAAAATGCTAGATAAACTGTGGCTCCAGAATGGAAAGGCCCAGAGTATGTAATTGCTCATCTGCTGCCACATAATTACAATACATTAATAAAAAATACATTCTGCAGATTTGCCATGGATATCCAAGTCTGAAGACAGGAGGTCTCTGGGAAACTTATCGCAGTTGACTCTCAATTAGCTAGGGTCATGGAGGGGACTATCTCCATGGACAATGCAAACAAGTCAACAGACCACAACAACAGTCCGTCTACAGTGACGGAGGGTGGCTCCTCAGTGTCCAGCACTGCATGCACCTACTTTCATTGCAGCAAACAACTCTTCAGCAGGTTGGCCATACTGCAGATCCACTTCAAGACCATACTTCTGGATAAGTCTGGACAAGCAAAGGTTTTCCCCTGAGCAGAACGTGTCCAAAGCTAAAGGGCTTAAGTTTGGGATAAAGGGCAAAAGATTTAGAGGGATCAGACGAAGAATTTTTTCATCCCGAGGATGTATCTGACCTGAAGTGCACAGCTCGAGTGGGTGACAGAGACAGGTACTCCCACAATATTTAAGAATTATCCAGACAAGTACTTAAATCACCAAGACGTAAAAGGCTACAGACCAAATGCTGCGAAATAGGATTAGTATAGATGGGTA
Source organism: Pristis pectinata (assembly GCF_009764475.1). Classification (NCBI taxonomy): domain Eukaryota; kingdom Metazoa; phylum Chordata; class Chondrichthyes; order Rhinopristiformes; family Pristidae; genus Pristis; species Pristis pectinata. The sequence continues at coordinate 11,943,080 of NC_067439.1, read as the reverse complement.
CTTGATGGTCAGCCGAAGGGCTTGTTTCTGTGCTGTGTGACATTAAGGCTACACATGCCAGTCTACCTTAAGGGCATAACCTCCTTCTACAACCATAAGTAGCTGTGACTGGTCCAGAAAATGCATTAGGGTTTAAGGGTAAGGTATGCATTTATATGAATTCCATTTTATTGTTACACATCTCATATCTTGGATATGTGAATCTAAACTATTTAACTGACATGCAAAGTTCCTGGAAAATGTAATTCTTTGCTTGCTGAAACACTGAAGCATCTACATGAATTAATATGATATCCTGACCCACACTCATACGATATTCGTAGTAGCTTTGCCCATGAAAACGTGTCAAGCAAAGGCCTCTCTCACAAGGAGCAAGGGAAATGTTGGAATAGAGACAAGTCTTGCTCAGCTCAAATGTAACAGAAACTCAAGTGCAGCAGGCCAGTTTGTTCCTTTCCTTGAAAAATGCTAAAAATATCATTAGAATCATATAGCGTAGAGAAAGATTATTTGCTCAATTGTACTCATAACGACTCTTAGATCAATCCAATGAATCCCACTCTCCCCCACAGCCCTTTTCAGTTGTTTATCCAATTCTCGTTGAGAGATACTACCAATTTGTTTCAAATACCCCTTCAGCCATTGCATTCCAGATCGTAATAACTTGCTGTGTAGAAACAGTTCTCAACTCTCCCCTCCCTCTGGTTCATTTCCCAATTAATGTCTTCTGTGACCAACCTTCCTGCCAGTGGAAACAGCTTTATATTTATTCACAAAATTATAAAGTTAATGGTAACAGGTTAATCACAAAACACACTAAATTTATTTTAACAATGAACTAACTTGCACTGAAATTATACAATGTTTGACATGTGCACACTAAGCAATGCTTTTTAAAATCTCTTTTACATTTCTGAACAGCAACTAGAAATGCACACTTCTCTGGTCACTGGCAACTATTACAAGAAATAAATTACTTTTAAAACTTTTCAAATGAGGATTAGAAACCCACATTTTCTGTGGAAATTAGGAGATAATGTTGGGTTCAAGAGTCTGGAATTCTGCTACTCTATGAAAACCGACACACTTTAAAATACAAGATCAATGTTAAGCAAGTGAAACTAAAAGCAACTACTGTGCTGAATCACATAATTTTATCAGGTAGGCGTATTATATTTTTGAAATGAAAACTTACCAGCATAACACATGAGAAAAAAATCATGTTCAACTGGTATTTTAAAAATTACAGGACATAAATTTTCTGAATTTTGAGTATAATTAAACCTCCATAGCAAAACCTTCACAAGATGTGGTGGGGTGGGGCTGGAGGAATTGCAAGTAAATCAATCACCCCCTTCAGCACTTCAACAGCCATTAAATGTTCCCCACTACAGCCAAGGCTCAGGCAGTGAAAGACCAGAGAAATGAAGCAGTTCAAACCAGCTAAAAATAATTGAATTGCAACAAAGCACTCAGCCTGTACTGGAGAATTGAGGGTGGTAGGCTGATGGAAGGATTCAACCAGATGAATATACCATCCTTATTTCCCTGCTTAAGTCCAGGCTAGGAGTCAACCATTACATATTTGTTTCTTGCAAAACAATATCTAATAGTAACTCCACCAATATAGCCATTAACATATTAATGTATTTCTCTAGTATTTGCTCTGAATTATATCTTTCATTTTAAATGGAGAAACTACATCAGTAACTAGATCTACAAACACTTAACAAAAAAACTGGTTGATCAAGTCTCAGAAGGACAATTGTCAAAAATACTCCAGTGCTAACTGGCAAAACTTGTCAACCAGAAATGAAGATCATGCACACAGACAAGAAAAACATAAATCTTACTTAGCAGTGTTACAAGCAGCATTCTGCATTCCATGTACTTTCCTATCAATGTTTTTTTTCCTGACACCACTTCCACCAAATATACAAACATATATGGAGATATAGGCCCAACGAACATATTCCAGTACTCTGCCCAAATAGCTTCGTTAACAGGCATACTTTGAAAGGAATGTTGTGCAGTATTTGACTGAAATGGACCTACACTGCCAAGCTAATGTTGCTCTCATTAGAATTGCCCAGTGAGTCCAACTACACAAGATTTGCACCTTGCAAATGCCAGCCAATGACCATCTCCAACAACAGAAAGACTAATCACTAACCTTGACATTCTACATTACTATTGCTTAGTTTCTCTACATCATTATACTGGGGTGACCGCTACTGAACAGAAATTTAACTGGATCAACTGCTGTGGTTTGCAAGGGCAGATGGGTAACACATGGCCAGTGACTCAACTTCCTCGAAGCCTTTGGAATACTCTTCACTTGCCTGAATGAGCGTAACTCCAACAAGCTCAACACCAACAAGGACAAGGCAAACTGTCTGACCGGTACCCTGTCCATAACATTCACTCCATCACCGATGTATCAAGGCTACAGGATGGATTGCAGTAACTCATTAAGGCTACTCTGAGAACACCAATTGTACATGTAACCAATACAACCAGGAAGGGCAAATGCAGCAAGCATATGGGATTGCCACCATTTGCAGCCTCCCTTCCAAGTTGTATACTACTCTAGCTTGGAAATGCATCACCATATATTGTTGTTGGGTCTAAATCCTGGAATTCCAAAACAATGTGGTAACATCTTCACTACTTTCTTGAGATCAATTAAGGATGGACTGTCTGAAAACCCTACATCCTATAAATTAATAAATAAATACTCTGCAGTGGATAGTGACAAAGAATGTGACCCCTCATCAGATTTCCTTTCCCCATTGTATGGGAGCTAAAGCCAATGTAACATCCCAGCTGAAATCAGCAATAACATGCTTCTGTACTGAATTTGACTGTTCCATCAAATGATTAAGCTAGCTTTCTCAGTGATAAATACAACGTCCAAACTTCAATTTCAGATTTATAAGTTTTTATACGTAAGGCTGTCCCCTGAATCCATGCCTACAATGCTGAAAGATTTTTGCCTGGTGCAAATACAGCACATGAAAAGATTGGTTTATCCCCATTGCTCTAGAGGACACACTATGACTAAGAATAGCATTAAAGCAGATAACTACTTTGGGAATTATACCTTTAAAGTTACAGGGAGCAAAAACTTTAGACATATGGACACACTCTCTCTTAAGCTCACAGAGCACTTTTTATTTAATATTTCCAGTGCAGTAACTATATTCTGCAAACTGTTCATTTTGCAAAGTTTAGAATTTTAAATATAAGACAAAAGGAGCCCCAATTTCTTTCACACATGAATCCCACTTTATCAAAGTGGACCATCTGTGATCAGAAATAACAGTTTCAATATTTATTAAATAATAAAAAAAGGACACTTTGCCCAGATTGTGCCACTTAGGAAAAAGAAACTTGCTTCTACATGCCAATACCGAGTTGTGCCCAGCAGTGCAAACAATTCCAAATTGATTTTACTCACCATTATCAAATTCATCCGGAATCTGCAGAGAAAAAGAGAAAAAAAAGTGATCAGTTTATGCAGGCTGTTTACCAGCAGGTTGAGAGCACGCTACACCACAATCCCATTCTCCCAATTAAGATAGAAATTAATCTCCAAACATATGAATATTCAAATACATCTGTCAATGGTTGGGGAAGCAGCTGGTTCCCAAATCACCGTCAACACCCACACTGTAGCTGGAGTCAGGTCTGTTGCTAGGCCGAGACTTTATTAGCAGCAGGCAGTAGAAGTCAATCCACATATTTATTCCCATATCCCACTCTATCCTGAAGGCTTTGGCTTTTGCTGGGTTTACAAACTACTCATACAAGTGGACGTTCTTTGTTTTAAACATTGACTGCCCACAGGCTATTTGCGGGCATGATTGCCAAGCCCAATCTTGTCTTCGCCCAACGGCGAAACAGGAACAAACACCGAATAACAATTAGGGGGCGAGAACATTAGCTGATTTTTATCAGTCCCTCCCCCAAGCCACAGACCAATTGTAATGGTCCATTTATAGTTGTGGATAAAATTAGCTATCGCAGCACAGACAAGAATTAAACAGCACCTTCTGGTTTGCACGGCTTCATGTATTAGGCAGTCGCCAAACCATCAGCAGCTGTACACCTATATTTTAAAAGCTGAAAACTTATAAGTAATCATGATCGAGATAAATGGTAACCTCAGAGGCAGAGATAAGAAATTATATAGGCAGTTAGGTAGCAGTGAAGGTGTTAGACAAATGCTCCACATCTGTCTTTACCGTAGAAAACAAAAACATATCAGAAATATGTGGAAATCAAGGCTCTAATAACAGTGAATAATTGACTTGACATACTAAGAGTTTAAAAGAGGTGTTGCAAAGATAGTGAAACATTGGCTCTGATTCTCTGGAACCCCCTGGATTTTTAAACCACCCTGTGAATTAGAAGGCAGAAAATAGAACTCAATTGTTCAGCTCTTGCAACAGAGAAAATGGTGCACCAAAGTCCTGTAGCCTGACATCAGGAAAATGATAGCAACAGAACTCTTAACAAAAAATCTTATAACTATTCATAAGTCAATACAGGTTTATGTAAGGGAAGTGGTATTTGGCAAATCTATTAGCATTTAAGAGTTTGGCCAGCAGGGTGGATAAGAAGGAGCCATGGATGCAATATATTTGGCATTCCAGAAGGTATTCATTCAATAAGATGCCACATAAGAGACAATTGCATGAGATTAGAGCTCATGGGTTTGGGAGAGTATATTAGTACGAATTCAGGAATAGTTTACAGACAGCAAGAGAGTAAGAATACATGAATCAAAACAAATGAAGAAAAATCTCTCCAGTCAGACTGCAACTCTTTGGAACTCTCAAACCTAAAATGGCTCTGGTCATTCAATCAACGAACAACTTTTTGATACTAGTGGAATCAGGAGATAATAGGGATAGGCCAAGAAAGCAGAGCCACAACCTTATTGGCTGGCAGGAGAAGTTCATCTTTTAGATTCTAAATGGAGATCCTTGACAGATTCTGCATTCTCCTGCATTGCTACTAGCTTCAATAAGACATTAACTAGGAATCACAATCTAGCTATTCAGTTCTCAGCATAAAGGGCTTAATAACATTGCTTCTCCAAGACTCATTGATACAGCAATGAGCTGGAATCCTTCATTGTGTGATGGCTCTACTGATGTCAAGGCTGGACCACACAAGACAAGACAAGATATCTTTCTTAGTCATATGTACATCGAAACACACAGTGAACTACATCTTTTTGCGTAGACTGCTCTGGGGGCAGCCCGCAAGCATTGCCACACTTCCGGCGACAACATAGCACACCCACTACTTCCTAACCTGTACGTCTTTGGAATGTGGGAGGAAACCGGAGCACCCGGAGGAAACCCACGCAGACACGGGGAGAATGTACAAACTCCTTACAGACAGTGGCTGGATTTGAACCCGGGTTGCTGGCGCTGTAAAGCGTTACGCTAACTGCTACACTACCGTGACAGCCCTATTTAATTTTGATGCATCTCACTCTCTGTTAATATCAGGTTTGCAAATTGTACATGTAATGCGAATTCTGATGTGACTTTAACAATACTTTTAATGTGGAGCCACAAGAGATTGCAGATGCTGGAATCTGGAGCAACACACAAAAAGCTGGAGGAACTCAGCGGGTCAGGCAGCATCTATGAAGGGAAATGGATAGTCGATGCTTTGGGTTAAGACTCTTCATCTGGACCGTGTCCACTGTAGCTAAATGGCTAACACTCAGGAGGTTGTTTAGGTCCCACAGGAGCACAAATTCTAGGTTGAAAGACTGTTGCACAATCAGACAACAGCCTAATGGAATCTATATAGCTGTTACAGAAAGCATTCACAAATGCTTTCTATGACAATTATACAGACTCCATAAGGCTATTTAAAGAGCAGAAAGTTCCCTCTATACTGACATGCTCAAAATTTATTCCTCAACTACCATCATTAACAATGCTTACAATTTCATTACTGAGTTTGGGATGATGTTGTGTGCAAATTGGCCATTGCACCTACTTTGTAACTGTGTCAACACTTCAAAACTAATGTCCTTGCCTGCATGCTTTGAATAGCACAGCAAAAATACAGATCTATCTTTCTTTAAGGTGATCAATAGCATTGTGCACTGGTATAACCTTCAGAGTGTGCTTTGAGATGACACTGAAGGGTCTTGAATCCCTACGTTATACATTAAAGAAAACTTGCACGTTCATTCATGTCAGCAGCTGGTGAGATCCTCTTTTCATATAAATTGATGCAGCTATGAGAGATTGAAATGCTGGAAGGAAGCAGCAACATGGCACCAGGTCATTATTAAATTAAGCTATGCACTCTTACTTGTGTTGTTGCCATCACTGGAGAATACAAGTACTTTTGTATCCTACTAAGTAATCTAGAAAAAGGTCAAAACCTAGTTCTAATGTAAGGTACCAGACTTGAAACACTAACTGTTTCTCTTTCCACAGATGTTGCCTGACCTACTGAATGTTTCTAGCATTTTCTGTTTTTATATCAAAATATGGGTCCTGGACAGATTTTGACTCAAAACATTTGAATAATTTTTTTTGATCTGCCAGTGTGTTAACCTTTAAAGCAAGGTATTTTATCATTGAGATAGATTTAGTTATTAATAATAGTCTGCTACTGCAAGCAGTTTTGAATGAAAAACTCCAAGAACCAAGCTTGAATGCTAATCAAAAATGTCTCTACATTTTAAAATTTTCTTTTATTGCCAATCCCCCACTGCCCTGAAAGATGTTAGTGAACCTCCTTGGACTGCTACAGTCACACTTAGTTTGCCATTGAGCAGGGAGTTCCAGAATTTTTGAACCAGGAACAACGAAGGGATGGCAAGCATATGGCATATTTAGATTTTCAAAAGACTTTTGATAAGGTTCCACAGGGGTTGGTCAACCCTTGTGGAACCTTATTAGAATCCCATTTCCTCCCATGTCCAAAAGACGTGGGTTGGTAGGTTAACTGGCCGCTGCAAATTGCTGCTAGTGTGTAGATGAATGCTAGAACCTGGGGGGAGTTGACAGTATGCAGAAAGAATGAGATTAATATAGGATCAGTGTAAATAGATGGTTAATGGTCGGCACAGACCTGGTGGCACTATATCTCTCTATGACTTATATGGAGTTTGGGATAATATTAGTTGAGAATTGGTTGCTGGACAGAAAGCAAACAACGGGAGTAAGCAAACAACGGGAGTAAGCAAACTGGATCTTTCTCAAATTAGGAGGCTGTGACTAGTGAGCTACCACAAGATTGGTGTTTAAGCTCCAACTTATCACAGTCTATATCATCCATTTGGTTGCAGGGACAAAATGTTATATTTCCAAGTTTACTGATGATACAAAACTAAGTGGGATTGTGAGTAGGATGCAGGAGATAAAGAGGCTTCAAAGAGATACAGACAAGTTGAGTGAGTAGGCAAGAAGTTGGCAGATGGAATACAAAGTGGAAAAATGTGAAGTTATCAACTCTGGTGCACAAATGGAGTATTTGTTAAGTGGTGAGAGATTGGGTAGTGTTGATGTTTATGGAGGCAAATTTATAATTTGGCCTTTATTATGAGAGGATTTGAGTACAGAAGTAAAAGATGTCTTATTGCAAGTATATAGGGCCTTGATGAGACTGAACCTGGAGGACTGTAGACTTTTGGTCTTACTGAAAATAGGATATATCAGCCATAGAGGGAGTGTAACAAAGATTCACTAGACTGGCTCCAGGGGCAACGGGTTTGCTACGTAAGGGGAGATTGAGTAGACTGAGGCTGTATTCCCTAGAGTTTTGAAGAATGAGAGGAGATTACTTTGAACTTACACAATTCTTTCAGGCAGAATGCAAGATTAATATTTCACTTATCGGAGGAGTCTAGAACCATGGGTCAGTCTCAGAATAAAGAACAGAGGGCATTTTGCACCTAGATGAGGAGAAATTTCACCATAAAGAAGGTAGTGAATCTTTGAAATTGTTTATTTTGGGGAGCTATGGAAGTTCTGTTGTTGTGCTCATTCAAAATACAGATGGAAAAATTTCTAGATATGATGGGAATCAAGGGATATGGGGATAGTTCATGAAAATGGTACTGAGGTAGAAGATCAGCAATGATTTTAAATGGTGGAGTCAGCTCAAAGGGCCAGATGGCCTTCCCCTGCTCCTATTTCTTCTGATGGTGTGAGACATGGAGGGAAATAGTTGATGATGCACCCATGTCTCTATCATCAATGGACAGAAAGGTGATGACTGCAAATAACACCTTACAATCATAAAGAAAATACTGCAGATTGGAGACTCATTGGAGCTCTTCCACAGAATGCCATAAACTGCACACACTCAGGAGTATTAATCATTTCACATTGGTCTTTTTAACTATTGTTGTCTCTTATTCCATTAAGAGTTTTGGATAATAGCAGGATTTGCCACATTCCCATTTTAGCTTCCAGATATAATGCCTAAAAGAAAAAAAAGCTTTTCTTGTCCCAAAAAATAAATAGCCTTTATTGGGAGTAACTTGTGAGTAAAAGAGCAAGGAAGTTTTATTACAAATTAGTAAGACTGCGTCCAGTATGTTGTGTACCGTTTTGCTCTTCAAGGAAGGATGTATTTGTCTTAATGCAAGTGATTATTAACCAGGTTGATTCCAAGGATGACTTTTGTTCTACAAGGACAAATTTAGTAGAAATGGCATGTAAATTTTGTCAGTGATGTCACTGAAACGAGGAAAAATCATTGAAACAAGGAAAACTCCAGGAGGATTAACAGGGCAGATGCTGAGAAAACTTTCTCCCCAACTGGCAAGTCCAGACTTGTCATATTCTCAGGCTATAAAGTCCGTCAGTCAGGAATGAGATGTGAAGAAATTTCTCCTGGATGTAAAGCTTTTAAATTCTATACCCTAGAGATGTGGATACTCAAGTTAGAGTATATTCAAGACCGATAGATACATTTTTGAGGGCATTAAGGGAATGAATGCATATGGGGTTACAGCAGGAAAATGGAACTGATATAAGATTCAACCAAGACCTTACTGAATAGCAAAATGAGTTTGAGTAACCGTATGGCCTCCAACTGCTCCTATTGTTTGCAAGTAGTGTAGTTTCCTAAATCAAGATACAAATAGTTGTCATGTGATCATGGAATTATCAAATATGCAGCATTATTCAGAAATCTTTACCAGATACAGACAAATGATTAAGGTGCAATTCACTGAATAGAGTGGAATTAGGGCAATAGCAACCTGAAAATGCTTTACCAAAAGTGAGCATGCTGAATCATTTTTGGCAACAATTCTTCGCAGCAATTTTTATCCTTAATTCAATACAGATGCATTGTTAAACTTCCCTTAATTATTCCAGGCAATGAGACAGAATAATAATTGTGGTTAAAACTCTCAAAAGACACTAAAGCAAGTTCATTCATTGCTCAAAGAAATTCAGTGGTTCCTGGAAATTCAGTGTAAAGTGGTATGCCCATATTACCTAATTTAACACATGCTAGCTTTATGATCTTTCAGGGTTGAATATTTGGCTTAAAAACAAGAGCTTAAACCATTACTACTTAGCCCACATCTGCCAAGTTTCCTTGTTTTCATTTGTTAATAGTGTTAGTTTTCCAATGTTACTTGACAGCCATTAAATGAAATGTCCACCCAACTGCCACAAAATTACAACAGTTAAATTGGGACTGTGGAGAGGACTGAGTGATTTATGACTGTGTACAGTTCTAAAGATTGTGCAATAATAGAGGGATTTGGATATATCTTTGAAAGGTGACTGGACATTTTGAGAGAATGGTCAGTACAATATTCGGATCCTGGGACTATTTCCGGGGGGGGGGGGGGTAGAGCGGGTGTGGTATCTTTGACTCATTAGTTAAACCTCAACTAATATTAAAAATATCTTATCATTATCAAATATTGTCTGCGCAAGTCTGCAATAAACGTTGATTGCTACAGGAGTTGATGTTACTGCCGGGTGAAGCAACACACAATCTGCTGGAGGAACTCAGCATCTGTGGGAGGAAAGGAATTGTCGACGTGTCGGACCAAAATCCTGCATCATTCCTTTCCTCCCACAGATGCTGCTCGACCCGCGGAGTTCCTCCAGCAGATTGTTTGTTGCTCCAGGTTCCAGCATCTGCAATCTCTTGTGTTTCTCCTTTATGCCAGCTGGGTTATTTGACCAGGAGCTGCAGTCTCAAAATAAAGGGACAGCCATACAGGACAGAGGTGACAATAAATTTCTTCATCCAAAGGACAGTGAATCATTGGAATTTTCTATCCAAAAAAGGTCAATTGTTGAATATATCCAAGACATAGAGCAATTTTTTAAAATATATATTAAGGGAATCAAAGGATATGGGATTGGTGTAGAAAAGTGAGGTAAATGATCTCAACAACTGGTGATGCACAAGGGGACAAATGGCCAACTTTTTTTTTAAATGTTCTTATTTTCTATATTATATCAAAGATAACACTCAAAAGTATTCCTTTGGTTGTAAAGCTCCATGGGACATCCTGAGATTATGAAAGGCATTGAAGAAATAAATGTAAACTTTAATAAGTAAATAGTCTGATAGTCATTGGCTCTACCCATAATAATATTAGTCATTTTGACAGCATATTGAAATAGACAGTATCCATGACTGGTTGCTCAGGATGACATCTTGTCTTCAGACAAGTAAAAAAAATACAGAGATACAAGAGACTGCAGATGCTAGAATCTGGAGCAACAAAACAAGATGTTGGAGGAACTCAGTGGGTCAGGCAGCATTAATGGAGGGAAACTGGCAGACAATATTTCTGGCCGAGACCCTTCACCTGGACTTTAGCCTATCTTTCAGTCCAGATGAAGGGTCTCGGCCCAAAACGTCAACTGTCTATTTCCCTCCATATTTGCTGCCTGACCCGCTGAGTTCCTCCAGCATCTTATTTTTTTTAGCAGAAGTAAAATAAAACACTTTGTTATGTACAAGTCAAACTGCATATGTGGTATTCAACCAGCGGTTTGGTGGGTGGAGTGAGGCGGGGGGGGGTGAAGGGTGAAATGAGGGGTTGCAGATAACCATCTTGGAATGGGGCAGAAATTGAAATACAGGCTCCGTTGCTCATAAAATGATTACTAGCCAGGGTAAGATCCCTTAAGTTTGTTAGAGTAACGGTGCCTTAATGTTAAGTACCAACTTTATTGAACACAGGTTAGTCTCCAGTCACAAAATCACTAATTCTTACAACAATGACCTCCAAAACTATTAACACATTTAATGCTCAGAGCTTTTAAATGTTGCTTTGGATCAACTGCCTCACCTAACCTATAGCCATAACAAAGAAACAAAATAACTGAAAGTGATGAGGAAATTTTTTTGTAACACAGCGAGTGGTTTGAGTCTTTAATGAACTGTCAGGGATAGTGCACAAAGCAAATTCAATTGTAGCATTCAATGAGGAGCTGGATAAGTATCAAAAAAGAAAAGAACTCAGAGGGCTGTTGTACGAGGGTGTCGGAGTGGGACTGGTTAAATTCTTCTATGCATAGCTGGTATGGACTCAACAGGCACACAGCTTCTTCTGATTCTATGAAATCTTCAGCTACACTCATAAGAATTCTGTAACTACACAACATCTAATGATATATATAGACTCAATTCTTGACTGGCAAAAGTAAGTAACCACCAACATTATTCCTCAGAAGCACTCAGAACTATTTTAATCAAATTTGTATTTAAATAATATCGTGTACAGCATCATAGGACGAGTCATAATGCAGGAAATCTACCAAAGGATATTATAATCTGAAAATACAGAAGGCATGAAAATTTTGAAGGTACCCATACCACAATAGTTTTGAATAGCTGACACATACTTCCATTTAACACATTAAGCTGCCCACATTAAAACGAAAGGAAATGCTTCTTCGAGGAAGTGCTAAGTACCTGTCATCACAGGCTTACCAGTAGGCACAAGGAGGGAATTTGTGTTCCCACAAACCAAGTGTTAAGTTCCCAGACTCTGTGTCAAATTACCTTATAAGATAGTGTTAGATATTTCTGCTTACACAGGAGCTTGTCAAACCATATTGTCTATATTGACATATAGACATTGCACATGCAAAAATGTGACAAATGCACATTTTATATTACCAAATGGATTAGGTATATTGCAATATTTTTCTAATAGTAATGCTATAGACCATTCAAAAGGTTTATTCTCCATTTCAACCTTTAGAGCCACCACTATACTGTGTGACCAATAAAATAACCTCCGTCACAAGAGATTCTGAGTCCTATCACCTGCCAACCTTTGTTCCTCCCCCTCCCCCAACCTTCTTATTCTGGCTTCTGCTCTCTTCCTATCCAGTCCTGATGAAGGGCCGCAACCCGAAATGTCGACTGTTTACTTCCCTCCATAGATGTTGCCTGACCTGCTGAGTTCCTCCAGCATTTTGTGTATTGCTGCATCACAAATCTATGGTTTATTAAATGATTCATTTCAGCTCATGATTTTTATGAAACTTACTATGGCCGGATTGTGATAGACCACCTTGCCCCTTATGGCAGCACTAGGTTTTTGTGGTCTTGTAGGTTTAATCGAGCTTCAAGCTTTGGTGCCATTGCCGGGCTGGTTGAAAGCTCATGAACCTTGAGGTAAGCTTCAGTGCAGCACGACTGAGCCCTGGCCCTACACACAGCACTTGAGCGGCGGAGCTGGAGATGAAATGCACAAACATACAATTGCCAGCGCATTCCTGATTTTCACTTTGCAATGCATGGGCATAGAAGTCAGGAATGTGTTGAACCACAATGAGGAACTCACCATTGGTTCTCTTCCACAACAATGGCGAAAGCATGTTTCAACCCATTGGTTTTCCCTGAAGCTAACCAATTATAAATATTGTGCCTCGGTGATATTGGATAACTTATTCCAAGATGAACAGAGCAAGCTGGAAGGAATGGCTTACCTATACGAGTACCCTCATACTTAAGTATCATCAATCACTTTAAACTATAAACTGATGGCAGGAACAACAAAAAAGTCAACCATATTTATAACCATTCTGACATCATTTACTGCAGGTCATATACAGTTATCAACATTTCTACAAATATTTCTCACTACTCTGAAGGCAATAATTCTTGGTGGTGTACAGTGCCATGAAGATTATGGTTCATGCTGGAATACAATTCAATGGTGTCATCACTCATCTGACACCTCACCTAAGTGGCCATCGTTTAATTAATCCCACAAAGGATTGCCTGATTAGCCATGTAAACCATTTTCTCAGGCAAGATACTACTAATATCAAATGAATAATACCAATGGGGAAAAATGCAAACAAGCAGACTTTGAACCAAAGATAGCATGATTTTGTATTCCCACACTACCTTGATGGTTTTGTCATGCACCCTGATTAGCTCATTTGAAAACCAATAATGCATAATCTGGTTTAAAATTCAGATCTGGGAATGCATTATCCTGGATTTAATAACACAATAGAGTGAAATTTAGATTAACATAACAAATAACTGAAGCACAAAACTTGTACAAAAATAGGCTGTTATATTTAAGAGAATTGAGTGGTACTAGTATCATGCAATGACGATATCTTGCTGCTGTAGAAATGCTGATAAGGGAGAATTGCGGGAAAAAATTCTCACTTCACCATAATGATGAGTGTCCTTTACAATGGTGTGACGGAAAACTATTTCACATGTAAGGATCAACCCTAGGGCAATACCTTGGAACTGCAGAAGGAGTGGAAGATAAAGCCCAGGAAGGAGGGAGTGGACAAGGAGTCAGGATTCTTTGCATATGCTTATCCAATGGCCAGTGCTGGAGACCATACCTTCATGAAAGGCAGGTGAGAACAGAACCCACTAATGCCCACCATCAGTCACCAATACTGTTCACACAAAGCATGCATGCTTACAGAAGATAATGGAGGAATCAGCAAAGAAAATGTTGTGGGCTGGGGAAGTACCAATCTTACTTCAGAGATTTAAAATTCTGAAACCTATGAAACTGTCTCAAAAGAATCACGGCAAGAGTTAATTTTCATAGTTCCATGTACGTGAAGCTTTGATGCAATGCCTATGCACATCTTAAAAGCAAGACATCCTTTATTAGATCAACAAATGCAGGTTCAAAGTAGAGGGATGTGTTCACATTGCCTTGTAAGGAGTGTGCTTCAACACCACATATACTTGCTCTTCAACTATTCATTTTCAATGTGTTAGGATGAGACTGAAGAAACAAGGAGTTTCCCAGGGAGACTCAAAATGTGAAGATTCTCACACAGTAACTTGTACTGCAGCTAAACTATAAAATGCACCATGTACAAAGGAACCTCTGCAAGTCATTAAGAAAGACACCCTCACACATCATTGTTAAGAGACTTTGGTCAGTGCTTAAGTCAGGCTTAAGTATAAAAGGGAGGGCAGGGGAACAGAGTAAAAGACAAACAGAGCAAGTAAGCTTATGACTCATTGATCTAAATTACTTATATAAAAATGTTATTTATATATGCTGAGCACAACATCTAATTCTGAATTATTAGCATGTGTGGAAAATGCATGATCAAGAATCAAGGGATCATAAGTAGATTGATAAAATAATAAAAGCAATCATTAATGTTACATTATATTTTATTACATTAACAGTCAGAAATAAACTGAAATACAAAAAGCATTTTCTTTCTTCTCTGGAAAATATTAGATACATTTCTGAAAGCACTACCGGCTAAATAACCCTACACAAACCACTAAATATTCATAGTACATGAGTCTAAACTTGGTGCATCAGGAAGACTTTAAACGATGCCTGACTTCAGAGCAAGATACGAGTTGCTCTAACTTTATGTTTCAACTTGCACACCTTCCAGTTGGGTCACAAGAAGATAATCAGGGTGAGAACCTCAAGATTCTTTCTCGTCCAAATCGCAAGGACATCAAAACCCACTGCAAAATGATTGCTGAAATTAGTCACTTCAGGAGACCACAGATCCAATCAGGTCAATGTATATTTTTTTTTGTTACTTTATTAATTACTACATTGGGGAAACTGAGGGTTTGAATTTCAAGTTCATGTACTGTTACCAACTGCCTGGCCTTTGACCTTCCATTCTGTTGATGAACCAAATTACTTGCATGTCCATTTCCAATAAGTGTCTCCAATAAAATGCAGTCTTAATTTTTCCCCGGACTTTTAATATATCCAAGACTGCAGATAATGCAAAGCTGGATGGAAGCATGGGCTGTGAGAAGGATGCAGAGAGGCTTTAGAGGGATATAAACAGGCTAGGTAAATGGGCAAAGGCATGGAAATGGAACAGAATGTGAAAAAAGGAATATAATGTGGAAAAAGATGAGAAAAATAGAGAAGCAGAGTATTTTTTTAAAGTGAGATAATGAAAGGCATTGATGTCAAAGTTGAGTTTATTGTCATATGCACAAGTACATGTAAGCACAGATGCAATGAAAAACTTACTTGCAGCAGCATCACGGGCACATAACACCATGTAAGCAGCATTCACAAAAACATAAATTAAACAAATTATACAAAATTTTTATAAGAAACACAATTAGAACAAAAAAAACCCGAAGTCCATTTTAGTGCAAAGTGATCAAAGTGGTCGTGGTTTTGCAAAACCGTAGTGATTAGGGTTGTGCCAGTTGGTTCAAGAACTGAATGGTTGAAGGGAAGTAGCTGTTCTTGAACCTGGTGGTGTGGGACTTCGGGCTCCTGCCTGATGGCAGCTGCAAGAAGACGGCATGGCCTGAATGGTGGGGATCTTCAATGATGGGTGTTGCCTTCTTGAGGCAGTACCTCCTGTAGATAGTATCGATGGTGGGAAGGGATGCAATGGCAAGATCATTTTAATCACTCCATTATTGCAAGTGCACTGCTAAGGACTGAGCTCTCAATCAAGCACAGAAGCAGGCAGCTGCGGGGAAGGCAGGGGCTAGTACTAGGTTTGCAACATATCTAACTCACCTCTCTCTCTCTCTAATGCTATAATGACCTCTTTTAGCACTGATTCCATGAGCGCGCCCTTTGCTGGGAATGCATACTGAGCACCACTAGCGTCAGATAAGCTGCGAAAGAATCAGTTTTATCATATCAGTTGAGGAAAAGAAAAGCTATTTGGAGCACCTGGTCCAAAGGTTTCACCTACAACAAATTGCTGAAAGGCCACTCCAGGTTTTGATTATATGTTGTGAAGAACCTTTCCATTCAGTCCTAAAACTGTTTGAACAAACCATTATTCTACCCCTACTATACATGTTAAAGTAACATCAGTGATTAACCTGCATTTGAAAATCAAAAAACGGCACATGCTGAAATTTTGAAATAACAGAAAATGCTGTAAACATTTTAGCAGGTCAGGCAAAATCTATCAAAAGAGGAAAAGTTAACGTTTCACGTCAAAGACTCTTCATTGGAACTGGGAGAGTGAGAAAATGAGTTACATTTTAAATGGTAGAGGTTGGGAATGGATGGCTGGGACAAAGGGCATCTCTCTGCTAGGGCATGGCTAAAGTTGTCATGGTGGTGTGTTATAGAACATAGAACACTACAGCACAGGCCCTTCAGCCCACAATGTTGTGCCGACATTTTATCCTGCTCTAAGATCTATCTAACCCTTCCCTCCCACATAGCCCCCTATTATTTACAGAGCCATCTGTTTGATGGATTAACGGGTGAGGTTTAAGAGAGGAAATAAACAAAAGGGATATGTTAATACTGTGAACTACAAGGCAAAGTTATTGTGGTAAACTGAAATCAAAAGGAGAACAGTGGAACTACCCAGCAGATCAGGTTGTGTATGTGTTACTATAACTGATAGATAAACTGCAGCAGAAGAGTCCCATTTTTGTACACTTAACTGAAATTGTTAAATTTAATATCGTTCCAAAAGATGCAACTTGCCCAAATACTAGGTAAGGTGCTGTTCCTCAAGCTTACAGTGGGCATTGTCAGAACAGTATAGGAGACAATACACAGATAGGTCAGAGTGGGAGTGAGAGTGGACTGTGGCCTGTGGCCTCACCCTATCAGAGACATTCCCTTTATCCTATCCATCCCCACCCCCCAGCCTCTCGGCGTTTAATGGAGTCACAGACTCACAGCACAGAAACAAGCCCTTTAGTCCATCGTGTCCATGCCAACCATCAAGCATTAACCTATACTAATCTCATTTTATTTGCCACACATTGCCATGAAGTCCCCTCCAAGTCTATCACTATACTCATCTTCATATTAAGGGCAACTTACAGTAGGCAATTAAGTCATCAACCAGCTTGCCGTTGGCATGTGGGAAGAAACTAGAGCTCCTGTAAGAAATTCACGTATTTCATGTAATCTCCACAAAGACAGCACCAAAAGTCGGGATTGAATCCAGGTCAATGGATCTCTGAGTCAGCAGCTGTACTGTTGTGCCATGGTACTGCCCATTCACTTTTCCAATTCAGATAAAGCATCTTGGATCTGAAATGTTAACACCATTTCTCTTCTCCACAGATGCTCCCTGATCTGTTAAGTGTTTCCGGCTCTTTTCTCTTTTCATCCCACATTAACCTAGCCCATCTTGCTTTATAAAATCTTCTCTCAAAACATAACACTAACCTCTGATGTCAGGAACCAGCCTTCTCTGCATTGCTTCTGGTGTATAAACATTGGGAAATAACTTTTAAATCTCCAATGTTTCTTTCATCTGTATCCTCAGCAAATTCAAATGCATGGCATCCCTCTTCCCAACCACATGCAACATTAATGCATCAGGATGCATTATGTTTCATTTGCCATTGCTCCACACACTCACTGAATTTATTACATTTTCACTGGGCTGCTTTCAATACTGCTGCTCCCACTTTAACACAGCTCCATAATATAAGACACTGTGTACATTGGTAATTATTGCTAAGATCGAGTAACCCCTCTCAATTCTCCTTCACATTGACATGACAGATGAGGAATTATTCAGCAAGTCCTGAATTAAGTTGAATTGCCTTCATTAATTCACAGAGGAAATTAAGTTTACATTGTGCTCACATGAACAAACAGTTACACAGATTATCTAAGTGGGTCAATTATGCCAGATGAATTCTGCAGAATTATTTTTCTAGGATGCCTCCCAGCACATAATGCTATTGCCTGCCATTCTGGTTGCAACTCTCTGCACTGTTGAAATCACTGTCTTTTTGCCAGGTCTTTTCCACTGAATCCACACATTAACAACTGCATCACTATGTCCACCCATGAGCAGGTAAAACATAGAACAATTACAGGACAATTCAGGCCCTTCGGCCCACAAAGCTGTGCCGAACATGTCCCTACCCTAGAAATTACTAGGCTTACCCATAGCCCTCTATTTTACTCAGCTCCATATACCGATCTAACAGTCTCTTGAAAGACCCTATCGTATCAGCCTCCACCACCATTTCCAGCAGCCCATTCCACGCACTCACCACTCTGAGTAAAAAAAAACTTACCCCTGACATCTCCTCTATATCCACTCCCCAGCACCTTAAACCCATGTCCTCTTGTGGCCACCAATTCAGCCCTGGGGAAAAGCCTCTGACTATCTACCCTATCAATACCTCTCATCATCTTATACACCTCTATCAGGTCCTCCCTCATCCTCCGTCTCTCCAAGGAGAAAAGGCCGAGTTCCCTCAACCTGCTTTCATGAGGCATGCTCCGCATCCCAGGTAGCATCCTTGTAAATCTCCCCTGCACCCTCTCTATTGCTTCCACATCTTTCCTGTAGTGAGGCAACCAGAACTGAGCACAGTACTCCAAGTGGGGTCTGACCAGGGACCTATATAGCTGCAACAATACCTCCCGGCTCCTAAATTCAATTCCCCGATTGATGAAGGACAATACACCATTTGCCTTCTTAACCACAGAGTCAACCTGCGCCGCCACTTTGAGCGTCGAAAATCTTATCTCTAGGGTTAAAGAAGATTCAGTTAGTGAAACTGCCTTTTCATTCTTTTTGCTGGACAGTGGTCAAGGAAACAACAATAAATGCTGCATTATTAGGCAACTTCATGCAGCTGACAGGGCAAGGAAACTCCTGAGAGGCGGCAAACTTACCTTAAGTGGTCAGTTTGCGTTGTAACACAAGCAGAGATGCAATGAATAAATTTAGAACATTTTAGGGAACTCAGATGGAGCAAAATTCCACATATCAGCAGGAAATAGTTCTTGAAAATTATGTTTTCCTCACCCCAAGGTTCACCCAGCTCCCCAATGCTCTGGACTACACCACGTATACTTCAGGCATCAAGCCAACTGCCAGAAAACATAGTCAACTCTGCCAGCACGGGTACATAGTGCATCATATCCACAAGCCAGCATAATCTCATTTAGTAATGTCCTAACTGCAGCATTGCCAGAGTGGGAAAAGTAAGTACAGCATTGACTTTAGCTGAGCATGTGGGCAATTAACAAGGCAACAGACAGGAGAGCATGAATTAGACTTCAGCGTCAATCTCTTCACCTTATGTCCTAAACAGAACACGAGAAGAAGTGTGCTGCATGCTAAAAGGCCACATGCCCATTTGCAAAATACAGATGGCATGAGCTGAGTAAAGATCAAAAGAGCAGCTTTCACATCCAAGTGTGAACGTGTGCTACGTTCACATTCAAGCTCCTTGTTCAGCACTAAACAAATGAGGATGAAACAGAAATGAACAAGAGTTGTGGTGTGATATCTCCAAGGGATTTACCTGCATATAAAAAGACTATTCACTTCAAAACTAACGGCTTTAAAAGTGCTGGTAGTATCGCTTCTGTTGATCCCAAGACTTGCACTCAAAAGTGACGAGGAAACCTCCCACAATATACCTCCATCACAGAGGACTTTCCAATATCTGAAAGCTCACATTTTCTCAAAATATAGAAGGTGGCCATTCATCCCATCTCTAGCAAACTTGGCTAATAAATTTGATTTAAACACGTTTCAAAGAATGAACAAAGCAGGCTGCACGTCCTTACACAGTCAGCTATGGAAATTCAAACACTACATACAGCATTGCAAAACAGCGTCAGTTCTTTCTCTGACAATAGGTAATTAGAACAGTCATCTCTGTCAATTGCCAAAAAAATTCTGAGATCATCTGCAGCAAAGCTTAAAGAATTAATTTTAGTTTCAATTTAGTTACTGGCAACAAACCGCACATCTGCTGATATAAACCAGTTAGGGCTTACATCATTAAAATTGCTCAATTAGGGTTTCTGCTGCTGTATGTTAACAGCTTTAAAGTGCCGTTCCTATTCCTTCTGTTGATTCCAAGCCTCATACTCAAAAGTATGAGGAGAACATTGTACCTTTGCGCTCGCTCTTTTTTATTAATCATTGTTCAGGATCTGAGCATCACTGGTAGGGCCAACATTTACCATTTATGCCTAGATGCCCTTGAAAGGGTGGTGGTCAGCTGCAGTCTGTCTAGTGAAGGCACTCCCAGTATTGATAGGTTGGTAGTTCCAGGATTAAGATTCTGCAACAATGAAGGAATAGCAATATATTTCACGTTAGGGTGGTGAGAGACTTGGAGGGGAACCTGCAGGAATTAGTTTCCCAATGTGCCTGCTGTCTTCGTCCTTCTTGGTGGTAGAGGTTGTAGTTTGGGGAGGTGTTGTTGGAGTAACCTAGGCAAGTAAATGCAGTGCACTTTACATGTTGTAAACACTGTAGCCACTCAGCACTGGTAGTGAAGGAAATGAATGCTTTGGATGGTGAATGGGGTACCAAACAAGCTGACTGCTTTGTTCTGGATGATGGGGAAATTCTGGAGTTTTGTTGGAGCCATACAGTACAGAGAGTTTTCCATCACACTCCTGACATGCCTTGTACATGCAGAAGCTTAGGGATGTCAAGAGGCGAGTAACCTGCTGCAGGATACTCTACGATCGACTCCTGTCACCACATTTTATGTGGCTGGTCCAGCTGAGTTTCTAGTTAATAGTAACCCCCAGGATGTTGATTCTGAGAAAATAAGCAATGATAATGCCACTGATGTCAAGGATAGATGGTTAGGCTTTCTCTTGGTGGAGAGGGTCATTGCCAGGCAATTTTGTTGCAGAAATTTTACTTGCCACTTACCAACCCATACCTGAATGTTCTCCAAGTCTTGCTATATCCAGCCATGGACTGCTTCATTTGCTGAAAAGTTGCAAATGCAATTGAATATTGTGCAATTATCAGCAATGCCTCCAAATCTGACCTCCTGACAGAAGGCCAGCCAATGATGATGCAACTCAAAATGGTGAGGAATAAGATACTGCCCCTGATGCAATTGGCCTGGGGCTGAGATAATTGACCTCCAACAACTACAACCATCTTCCTTTTTGCAAGGTACTACTCCAACCACTGGAGTATTTTCCCCTTGACATCAATTGAGTTCATTTTTACCAGGGCCTCTTGATGTCACACCCAATCAAATGCCATAGTGACGTCGAGGGCAGTCACCCTCACCTCACCTTTAGAATGCCACTTTTTGGTCTGCATTTGGACAAAGCTATAATGAAGTCTGGAGCCAAGTAGTCCAAGCAAAATTCAAATTGAGCATCAGTGAGCAGCTTATTGGTGACTAACTATTGCTTAATAAACTATTAACACTTTCCATCACTTTGCTGATGATTTAGAATTGACAGACTGCAGCGTAATTAGCCGGGATTGGACCTGACCCGTTTTTGTGAACAGACATAACTAGGTAATTTTCCAAATTGTTAGGTAGATGCCAGTATCATAATGGTAGTAGAACTGTCAGGCTAGAGATGTGACTAGCTCTGGAGCTCAAGTCTTCAATCTTACAACTGGGATGTTGTGAGGCCTTTATTGTATCTGGTGCCCACAGCTGTTTCTTGATAATCTCATGGAGCAAACCAAATTGGCTAGACTTAAATTTCCTAGCTCATGCCTCCTAATTCACCTGCTACTGCCAAAACTGGAATGAGAGTGAAAATATTATAAACAACCTCCCAATTTTCTCATTGTGAATAAATGAACTATATAATGATACCATGCAGATAGAAAATCTCAGGTTCATTTACTCAGCCTGAATTGTCAGCTGGCTAAGCAATAGGGGTGTTCCAATTGGTCTGCTTGCCCTGGGCTAGGGGGAGAATAAAAAAATCTGGTCAGCTGGGGCCTCCAATTCCAATTGTCTTCAGCAGGTCCCACTCAAAATTAGGTTCACATAGATGCCAAGTAACAAGCAGCTCTGGGTTGCCTACATTTCATTCCAGTTAAAAGGTCTGAAGATATTACATTTTAGGTTGCAATTTTGCCACAAGATCAGAGGGCTACATTTCCCTGGGATAATGGAGATACAGGAGACTGCAGACGCTGGGATCTGGAGCAAAAAAAACCAAACTGCTGGAGGCACTCAGTGGGTCAGGCAGCACCTTTAGAGGCAAAGGGATAGTCGACGTTTTGGGTCAAGACCCCACATTAGGACTGTGAGTGTAAGGGAAGGCAACCAGTACAAAAAGAGGCGAGGCATAACACAGGAGCCAGCAAGCGACGAGGAAGGGTTGATGGGCAGATGGAGCTAGGTGGGGGAGGGAGAGGCGGAGATAGCGACAGTAGCTGGGAGGCGATTAGTGGAGACAACAAAGGGCTGCATATTATAAACATTGAACTATCGACTAACTCTTTGTCTCCACAGATGCTGCCTGACCCAGCAAGTTCTGCCAGTAATGTGCTTTCCCTAGGGTAAACAGTTTCTTAGTGAAAAAATGATAGCAAAACTGTACACAACTGTGAGACAATACCCTGGCAAGAGTTCAGATCTCTCTTCAGTACCTCACTGAAAGTTAACACTAGTGGAAGTCCAAGTAAGGCTACATCTGCAGAAGCATTTCCAGTGAGAGCTTACACCTTTGAAAGTGTCCTTTAAGAACAGTTGATGCTTATAGAAGCATTCCCCATTAAATTTACAGCTGTGAAACCATAACCCAGTAATAATCCACATCTGTGAAGTGTACCCCAGTGACAGTGTACACCTGTGAAACTATAGTCCAGTTATAGTATCGTTACACACCAGTAACAACAGAAACACACTGAGTCATGTACAAGTGTTAAAAACTATTTTATTAATAACTACTTGTAATAATAAAAGTAAAAATGTTAGATACCAAACATAATCCCCAAAACTAAACTCAAAGTGTGTGTGTGGCAAATTCCCAAACTCCAAGTCTAGGAATAATTCTCAAAGTTCACTTCAGCAAGTCATAAGGTAAAACGTGAACGAAGGCTTTTGCAAAACCACCACTGACTGAAGAGAAAATGTAGAGAGAATATAGAAAGAAATTATGAAATCCACATGTTCCACGATGGAACCCAAACGACACCTTGATCTCCAATGATCTCCATTGCTTTATTCCAAAGTACCTGCCACCCCGAAGGCATTCGAGACATGGCCGCCCACAGAAATACCTGTTTCCCTCTACAGGTTAACGGCAAAGTGGAGTCCACTTGTTTGCTCCAAAAATCCATACATGGATTGTAGTGACAGACACAGCTATTGTTCTTCATCCATTGTTACGGAGATCAGCAGTCAGTGTCTCTCTCTCTCCTGACCCAGAGCAAAACAGTCAGCATGTTGTAATCTTGCTGTCGTGATGATACCACACACACGCACACACACACACACACACACCACTACTCTACTGTCCAGATCTTAAAGGGACATTCACCAAATAGCAATCTGATCCGTAACAGTGTACACCTCTGAAAACAATACCTCACATGGTTAAATGGTATTCCAATGTGTCTACACGAGGTAACTCCATTTTTACAGTACAAAATAATAACAAGGCATCAACGTCTTTGGTTAAGATGTTTGGGACAATTAACACTGGTGAAGTATCATTTGAAATGAAACTACTGAAAGTCAGATGCTTAATATATCAAACCAGGATTTTCTGCACTTAAGTCAACAAGATGTGTTTCCATACTCTTCATGCATCTTCATTTCTTGCCTCTCCTTTAGTTAGGGTTTGCTCCTATGCCCCCCACTTCTGCAAATGTTCAGCTAGCCATAAGCAAACAATCTAAGGAATATGTCTAGGCTACAGCCCAATGTTCACTTGGCACCAACCCACTGCTGCACAATCGAAGAGAGAATAAACACGGAGAAATGTGCAACCAAATGTTAGTCCATTCTTTATACATAGAAATTCTTCAAATGAAATTCTTTCTTTATACCCTGTCAGGTTGACTCAGTTGATAGCACTCTTAGCTAAAACCAGCATCTAGGATTGTGAAGCCAGCAATACTGGCAAAGCATTAAAACAGCTCCTGTGATAAAGCTCAAATTCCACAAACAACAGTTGCAAGAGTTTTGTTTTGCTTCTCCATCTTTCTAAACAGGGCAAATAGCCAAGTATTACAAAATTAATGCCATATTTTATTTACAATGTCTGAGGCTTTCTCAAAGAGCCAAATCTAATTAATGGAGAAGTTAGAATCACAAGTTTACATCTGATCCACAATGATTAATATGTATAATGTTTCACCAAAGGCAGTTAGCTGGACCGTGAGCAATTTCTATATAGAAACAAAAGCAATTTAGATTTAGTTTTATGAGGGCAATTGGGAATGACTAATTGGGAATATTACAA
This sequence comes from Pristis pectinata, assembly GCF_009764475.1. Lineage (NCBI taxonomy): Eukaryota > Metazoa > Chordata > Chondrichthyes > Rhinopristiformes > Pristidae > Pristis > Pristis pectinata. The sequence continues at coordinate 11,918,434 of NC_067439.1, read as the reverse complement.
TTAAACACTTATCAAACCATTTCCAAAAACAGTCTTCTTTAAAGCAATAACAATCCTTCCACACAAAACTCTTCCTTAGAATTTAACTAAAGAACATGAGCTCAGAATCTATAACCTACTCAGCTCCTTAATTTTGTCACATTATCACCTTTACCTCCTCTGCTAATCTAACTGAGTGCCGCCTCATTGGCACTAAAACATCCTGTTTTATATTAAGCACTACTTTTCCTCTCAAGTCCAATCATGGTCCAGAAATGCTTCTAAAATGTTGCCCTCAAGAACACCCTGTCTAGTTCCTGCCTTACTTATCCTCATACCAAGAAATGAAACTCCCAAAAATCCTCCTCTATGACTTAAGACTCCCACGTGTATTCAGCCAGGCTTGTACTAATGCTAAGTATTCACTGGATCATATCGCAAAAGAAAATTTACTTATTCTCAAGGATCACTTTAAAAGCAGGAGGATTTTGTTATATCACAAATAACCTTATGTTTGTGCTCACAGTAACTATTCAGGAACCTGGGGTGGAAATGCATGTTGGGATTAAGCACAAACACAATGCCTTTAGAGTTAAATAGCTGTTACAGTAAAACTCCAATAACTCACTGTCTGACTCCTCTAAAATCCTATTGGCCCAGTAAATGGTTCACTGGGGACAGATTCCAGTACTGCCTTCCACTCAACAAGCCTGCAGTTCCTGCACTCCCTTCCATCTGGTAGTGTAGCGGTTAGCATAACGCTATTACAGCACTAGTGACCCGGATTCAATTCCCACCGCCGTCTGTAAGGAGTTTGTACATTCTCCCCATGTCTGCGTGGGTTTCCTCTGGGTGCTCCGGTTTCCTCCCACATTCCAAAGACATACAGGTTGGGAGTTGTGGGCATACTACGTTGGCGCCGGAAGTGTGGCAACACTTGTGGGCTGCCCCCAGTTCATTCTTAGTAATGCAAAAAGATGCATTTTAATGTGCATTTTGATGTACATGTGCCTAATAAATAAGTATCTTATCTTTATCACTGGGGCCCAAACTCCCGCATTCCTTTTCACTCACCAGGACCCCATTCCCACACTCCCTTTCAACTCACTCGGTTCACAGATTTATTATTCTACTGTGTAATATCTTAAAATAAAGGTGAACTAAAAGTGTGTTGGTGTATTAATAAAGTAACATCAGATAGACATGAAAATCTGCTTATCTGGCACCAAAGTCCCAAGTTTTACTGTAGAACATTACAGCACAGTACAGGCCCATCGGCCTATGATGTTGTGCCGAAATTTTATCCTGCTCTAATACATCTAACCCTTCCTTCCTACACAGCCATCCATTTCTTTATCATTCATGTATCTAAGAGTCTCTTAAAGGTCCCTAATGTATCTGCCCCCACAACCTCAGCCAGCAGTGTGTTCCACGCACTCACCACTCTCTGTTTAAAAAAAAACTTACCTCTGACATCCCCCTTATATCTTCCTCCAATCACCTTAAAATTATGCCCCCTCATATTAGCTATTTATGCCCTGGGGAAAAGTCTCTGACTGTCCACTTGATCTATGTACTAATCACAAAGACACATGCAAAACTACATTGTTATCAATTAACTAAAAACTCAACAAAAACAAACTATAATTGAGAAAAGGAAACCGCATGTACTGTACGACAAATACTAGAACAATTTAATGCAAAATTTGGAATGAGAATTCACAGAAATGACAGATACTGTTGCAGGCTATGAATGAGTGAATGTCTGCAATGTTGAGGATCTGCTAAGTCAGCAACTTCTAATTGAATTTAACAAATCTAAAATATAAACAGTGAATTTTCATAAAATCAAAATTAACTTCAGTATGACAGAAAAGAAGCTTAAAAACAGAAACTATACTTTCAAGGATGAAACCATTTTGTGCAGTTGGGCAAGACACCAAAGGTCATCCAACATCTGCGGAATTGAAGCCCAGCAAAGAGCTAATGACTCCCGAAGCAGAAAGAGAAATAAGTCATGCCATAATATTTTTCTAGCATCAAAGGTTTGGGAACCATGAGATAGAAATAATTTCTCCAGTGAGATTGTTTTCTTCCTCCTTGCTCCTCAATTTTTTTTATTGAAGTAACTGTGCTGGACTTTTATCAGTCCAAGGACAGGCTAATGAATACATCATGAATTTAAAGAGAGCAAGTTTTTCAGTAAGGCAGTGTCGTAATGTGTTATTATGTAGTTATAATAAAGAACTACAGTTCCCAGCAGGCAATGCAAAGGGTCACATGGGGGAAAGAGGAAGTGGCTGGAGAGAGGGGGAAAAGCAGCCAGCCTGTCTGTTGCAAGTCTGTTGTAGCCTGTTGTTGTTTTAATAAATGTTCAGATGTTAAACCCAAGCCAAGTTTGTCTCATGATGAAGAATAAATATAACAGTAAATAACTGCAAAAATCTCATTGTCTTCCAATTAGAACTCCCCTCTTGCATTTGAGAGAGGAGATTTGTGATCCAACAATTGATTAGTCAGACAATCCACTGTTCAATGTGGTAATGACCAATATAGGTCATGATGTAACTAGCTATCTCACCATCATACAACTGACCTCAGAACTGGGGGCTGGAGAAAAAAAAAACAGCAAATCACTTGATCGCTTTCCACTGGGACTTGCTGGAATGTCCTTTGAATAAGACATAATCACATTCACAGCTGAATACCTTGACAGTATTTACAGTTCAGGATCACCAGGCTCAAGGACAGTTTCTATCCCACTGTTATGACTATTGAACTGTCACCGAGTATGATAAGATGGACTCTAGACCTCACAATTTACCTCATTATGGCTTTGCATCTTATTGACTGCCTGCACTACACTTTCTCTGTAACTGTAACACTTTATTTTTCATTGTTATTGTTTTCCCTTGTACTACCTCAATGCACTGATGTGATAAAATGATCTGTATGGATGGTATGTAAGACAAGTTTTTCACTGTACCTCTGTACAAATAACAATAATAAGCTAATTTACCAAATTTACATAGGAAAGAATGGCCAGTGAAGAAGATATTTACTTACATAGTCATACTGCACAGAAACAGGCCCTTCAATCCATTGTGTCCATGCCAGCCACCAAGTACTTATCTTTACCGATGTTAATGTACACCATTTGGCCCATAGCCTTCGATGCCACAGTATTTCAAATGCTTATCTAAATACTTTTTAAATATTGTGAAAGTACCTGCCTCCACCACCCACTCAATCAGTGCTTTCCAGATGTTAACCACCCTATTGGTGAAATATTTTTCATCGAACACCCTCGAGATCTCCTGCCTTTTACCTTAAAACCTACGCCCTCTGGTTATAGCCACCACTGCTAAGGGGAAAGGTTCCTCATAATTTACTCTATCTATGCCCCTCAATTTTATACACCTCAGTCAGGTCCCCACTCTAGTGTTCTCTGCTGCAAAGAAAACAAATTCAGCCTACCTGGTTTCTCCTCCAATATCCAATCACATTCTTCCTGCACTGTGGCAACCACAATTACCTAAATGTTTTATATACTTATACCACAACCACAACCACAACTTATATTCTATGCCCTGACTAAAAAGGCACATATCCTAAATGCCTCCTTAATCATCTTATCTACCCATGCTGCTGTCTTCAGAGATTGTTGGACAGGTACAAAAAAAATCCTTCTGTATCTCAATATTTCCTAGGGTCATATTATTTATTGTTTTATACTAGCCTTATTGGTCCTTCCAATCAATTTCCATCTGCCATTCCTCTGCCCATCTTCCCCCTCGACCAATGAAGGGGGTATCACCTCAGGGAGCCACGTGAGTGGCAATGGTGCTATGTTTGTTTGTGTTTTCTCTTTAAAAGTTTATACTACTGAATGTAACAACCATGAATATAAAGGTTTTCTGTGCTGTTCCCTCCTTCATCTGTATTTTTTTTATTATGAATGAAGTCTACTTTTAAAATAAAAAACTTTCTTTAATGGTTGGCAGAACCTCTGGATTTGTTTCCACAGATCCATAGCTAACCAAGAATTTAGACGCATATCCCAGTATTCTCAGGAAACTAGTGCAGTAGGTAAGGGGCTGTGGGAAAGAGAGAAATTCAGGAAAAGGATGTTCAAATAATTGAGAAAGGTCCATTGATATGGTGGGCATGAACACACCTTTACTGACACTGCAACTTTGCAGAAGTCTATTATTTGAATAATGTTAAACAACACTATGTTCCCAGGGTAAACACCGAAAATCAATATATCCTTTTACAAAAGAACAAGCTCTTGGGAAATTCTTTCAGTGATGGGAACTCCTTGTAATTATGGCCAGTGGGAATCAAAGCACTCCCTTTGATGGCTGGTCAGCATTTCAAAGTGTCTGTATATCAAAGGGCTGCCCAATAGCAGCACTTCCAACTCTTAGGTAGCACCAAGGTTCACAGACGCACCTAATGGTGTGTTTCTGGCATGTGCTGAGGATAATGTAACACTGTGAATTAGGTGTTAGCATTGTCACCCCAGGCACATGTGAAATACAAGCTGCAGGTGAACCTATGAGAACTTTTAGTTTTCAAATCAACAAAATCATTACTTTCAGCAGACTCTAAGTGTTCTTTAAATGCCCTAATTCTGTTAGTGCAGTACACCCTGCCAATATCTTCACCTCCAACAAGCATTAAAAGATTTTCATCTGTGCAGGATGCTAGATTACACATGTTGTAGCCAGGGCAAGTGGGACCAAGAACCCTGGATGACTTTTACCATCCCTAGCCCAAAGGAGTTCAAGCCATTTGCTACTCAGGTAATCTCACCAACTGAGACCAGCTCATGAACCATGTTTTTGGCTTCTTGGCAGATCTTTCTATACTGAAAGGTGCATAATGAAAACATATTTCCTTTTTCTTCTTCATAAAGCAGTGCATTAACAATGTTGTGGAAGCTTTTAAAATACAAGACTACATGTCATTTGCTTATGATTTGAAGATTGCTGCTAAGATCAAGAATGGAAATTAGCTGCATTTAGTTAAATACCATGCTCAACAGCCCTGCTTGGAGTAAACAGCCTGATAAAACTCTTCAGCTTACAGCAGCCGAGATTCACACCAATCTGCATTAACAATGACCTCCACAGACCTTAGCAAACACAATGTGGTACAACAATTACTGAAGAACAGACTGACGCAGGGCACAACAACAACTCGTACTTAAATAGTGCTTTTAGCCTGGCAAAATATCCCAAGGTACTTTGCACGAACAAACAAAATTTGACATTGAGCCAAATAAGGAAAATTGAGGCAGATGGCAAAAGTTTGGTCAAAGGGGCAGATTTTATGGATCAGCCCAGATTCATGCTCCAAGCATATCCAATTATCAGGATTAAACTTCCAAGATAAAACAAACACAATATTGCCCTCTGCTTTTTTTTCCTCCTTCAAGCCGATTGTCACACACAGCACCAAGCCCCCATTTTCAATTTGTAATAGCAAATTCTATACAAAGTCTGATATAAACTTTAAAACAAAGCACCATAAATGTCACTTTATTTCTCCTAGAGCTCAATAAAACATCAGAACTGCAATTGTACAAACTTGCATGCAAAAGACTTAAAGCTGTTCTTTGCAAGTCTTTTTCAATAGGTTTGCCTTTACCTGGGGAAGGTACATTGGCTGGTGAATTAATTACTCAGCCTGGCTTTGGCAATTTCAGTTAACCCTCCAGTGTGACAGCACAACATCCTGATGTTTATACCTGATGTTAGGGCATTATCATCATGCATTACATGACATTTACCTGCACCTAACATACGCAAAAGCAACGGCTTAGGGTCTGAGGACTGATGCTGAATTAATTACTTTCCATTTGGAAATGCTGGCCACTTCCCATGATGCAAGGCTACTCCTGTTTTTTGAATTACCTCTTAGTTTGATAATTTGCTACCATTAAGTAAAGTTTAAAACAGTAAACTATAAGATATTTCTGAAGGTTATCAATTCAAAAGAAACAGAGACATTAAAAACAAGAGCTGCCCTTGAGGCTATTCCACCATTCTATGTGATCATGCCTCATGTTCTGTATCAATTCCATTTTTCTGAACTTTTCTCACAGCTCATTTACCCAACTTGCAAAAATCAATTTCCGTGTGAGTGTACAAATTCAACCAAACATCCAGAGCTCTCAGTAGTGGAGAGATTCACAATACTCCAAGTGAGGAAACCTTTCAGAGGAGTGGAAATAACTGTAAACTCTTCAGAAAGCTAACAAAAGTATCATGGCCTGAAATGCCTCCCGTGCTTGATTATAAAGATCTCTTTATTACCTATAATAGAATAAGTGAAAGGTGACGGCATGTGTCTATGGGAAACTCTCTCAAGTTGAATCCCGGCTGAGTGGTAGACAAGGTGAAAGCACTACAAAAGCTCAACCACACTTTTCAGCAAAGACTGTTACCTGTGAATCTATGGAGAATGTGTTGCAAGCCTGAGAACTATCAGATGATAAAGGGAATTTGATGCTTCCTGTCTGTTTGCACCAGTTTGCAAACTGCTGCTGCTGATTTCTGCTAACTCAAAGGGAAAAGGCTGTTTTTCACAGTGCTATGAGGAGTGTGCCAGGAGCCACACTTCTCACAGTGTGCATCGGATCTTTTCTGACCAGTAAAGATAATTAAGAACCACTAAGTGTCACAACACTGCAAGCCTTAATATGAAGGCTTAACACAATGCAACAACAATCTGTAAACATAGAGCAGAGCAACCTAGGTTAATTTAGTTTGATAGACTCTGTTCCTGCGGTGCATAATGTCTTGGTTTATCTTCAAAACAGAAGTATAATAAATAAATGTTTTATAAAGGTTTTTTGAAAAATATGCTGCTTGCATTCAGCATTTGCTTTTGAAATTAGAATCAAATGATACCAAAAAAATGTTGATTCCAGCTTCCAGAGTAATAGTAAGAACTGTCCTAATTAATTATTAATTCATTGTACCCTAACACATATCAAGTCCCATTCATCCATCATCCGTGTTTGAGTCACACTGGCTTCTGGTTGAACAGTGCCAACTTTACAATTCTCATTCTTGTTTTCAGTCCCTCCATGGTCTCAATTTTCTCTTGCTATGTAGTCTCCAGCCCTAAATCCCACCCAAATATCAGTGCTCCTAGCACAAGAACACAAAAAACATAAACAGCAGTTGGTGATACTGCTCCTTGAGTCTGCCCCACATTCAGTAAGATCATGACCAATCCTATACCTTGTCCACTTTCCTACACAATCCTCATTCCCCATCATTATTTCAGCATCTAAAAAATCCATCAAGCCTGCTGCTCATCCCTGAATTTATTCATTCCTTCTCTTGTGATGTCTTCAGCAACCAAGACTAAGTTCTGTAAGTCCTGCACCAAACACCTCCACATTTCCTATTTTGAAACCTCTATCCTTGACCAGGTTTTCAGTCATCTGTTGGAATGTCTCTTCACAAAGCTCAGATATTTTTTGGAACCCATACCCAACTCTAGGTTGAAACTCGTAAAAGAACATAAGAAATACAGGTAGGAGTAGGCCATCCTGCTTCTTGGACCTGCTCCACCATTCAGAGAATTATAGCTGATTTTTTTTCTTTCCAACAATAAACCCATATCCCTTGATTCTCGTCAAACCCAAAAATCCCTCTCTGCCTTCAGACTAAGCCTCCACAAGGCTCCTGGGTTGAGAATTCTAAATGTATGCTCGGTGAAGAAATTTAATTTAATTTCAGTCCTGAATGGCAACCCTTTGAGTCCCACCACCACCTATCCCAGGAATTAATTTGCATTCTATCTTTTTCTATCACATATACATCCTTCCTCAGGTGGAGAGACTGACCTGTACACAATATTCCAGGAATGTCCTCACCAGAGCCCTATATAATTAACGCATTATATCTTTACTCTTGTACTCAAATCCCATTGGAATAGAGGGCAACATACTGCTTGCCTTCCTGTTTGCTGTACCTGCAAGGAGACTCAAATCCCTTCGAACACCAACACTTTTTAAATCTCATTTAATACTCGGCTTTTCTACATTTTCCTACCAAAGTAGATGACCTCATGTGTTTCACATTATATCCCATCTGCCACGTCTCACCCATTAGCCCAACTTGTCTATATCTCCTTGAATTCTCTGTACAATCTACCGATAACTCAAATTGCCAGCCTGCTTTGTGTGATCAAGATAGCACGTAGAAGGTAGTATATAAATGGAAGCTGTCATTTTACTGCTGTCACTCTCTTTACAATTGATTTGCATCCTTTGCCAAAGTGATTCAATTTCCAGCACTTTTGGATCTACAAATCCCATATATGAATGGTGACATTCTGTAGACATGTAGATTCTAAGGCAATCCAGAGGCTAATCGCAGGAATCAATCTTGTGAAACTCCATTTTGCATTCTCCAAGGTCAAATACATCTAAAGTAAAACCAAATTCTTCCTACTAAAGAGAAAGGGGGGGGGGGGGGGGGGGGCGGGAAACAGTCACAATTGAATTAGAAAGTCAACTATGCCAGAACCACAAGTTTTATCTCTGATGCAAGATAAATCCAGCCTACAGCTACTGCCAGCTGAGCAAAGAGAAGAACTGGCACTAGAGCAGACTTCGCATCTGTTCAACCATCACCAAAGATAAGACGCTACATGGTAGAAAAAGCCTGAGGGGATTGGTTGGGAGGTCACAAAGGCAAAAGCGGATAGCAAAAATCATTTTAATTATCTCTCTCATTGTCCTGATTCTCACTGCTTGCCTCATGAAAAATGAAGTGGCTTTTCTCCTGCCAGACAGTTCTCGACCATTACAACTTAAAATCAGATATTCTAAGGATAACAGCATACTCTAGGGCACCGAGTTCCCAATACACCTTCACCACTGTTACCAAGAGCAATTAAAGGTTTCCTACCTTATTTCCAGCTTCATCCATTGAATTACTACCTGTAAAAGGGGGTTAAGGTGTTGTGGTTGTTGGGGTTTGGTGGGGAGGGGGGGAGAAAGAGGAAGGAAAAAAATATTTTTAATAATTGACAATGGTAAATAACAATTAGATGTTTGAAAATTACATTGAAAAAGATATATAAACATAATGAAATAAAATAAGATTTCTTTATTAGTCATGTACATCGAAACACACAGTGAAATGCACTTTGTGTAGAATGTTCTGGAGGCAGCCCTCAAGTGTCGCCATGCTTCCAGCGCCAACATAGCATGCTCACAACTTCCTAACCCATACGTCTTTGGAATGTGGGAGGAAATCAGAGCACCCGGAGGAATATTTTTGATTTAGTATCCATCAATAACAAAATTCATCAAGATGCTTCATCTAAAAGGATCTACTAATCTTGCTTTCTTTTTGAAACAACTACATCCTTTTTAAATATCCCAGATCACATTCTTTAATTGATTACTCTTCATTTAAACCCTTGCCATTAACTGGAATTCTTGTTTTATTCTGCCTTCGTCCTTTATATTTTAAGTCCACTTGCTCTCAACAGTTTGCCCATAAAAAAATGATTCATAGGAACTTACAACACAGAAAATGACCCAGTATATCCCTTCCAGCCAAGAGTTGAGCTTCCCAGGTCTCGGCACATTGCCTTGTAGGTTAGAGCTCTTCCAGACAATTTTTACATATAACGAGGGTGAAAAAATTCCCCCAGCTCCTCTCTAATCCTTCCCAATTAATATACTATGATCTGCAGTTATCAAGCTCTCTCCCATGTGAAAAATGTTTTTCCTGAACATCCGGTCAAGGCCTGTCAATTTGAAATGATTAAATCTCTCTTTAGTCTCCTTGCTTCTTAAGAAAATAACCCTAGCCCAGTCACTCTCTCCTCATAACTAATATGTCGTTATCCACAGGGGATAAGGCATGCACTTCCCCTGGATGACAAAAAATGCAGATACCACCAAGGCCCTCTCCTTGTTATCCAATACACCCCAAATAACATAAGAATGAGCTACAATGTTCTAGATGCATTAACAGATACATTAAATGCTTAAATATCTGAAAAGATATGATATCATCTAACATTACTTCCATTTGACTGTATTGTAACTTACAAGTAGTGATGAATTTGAAGTCACAAGGTGCAGCTGTGTAAATGAAGACGACTCTCAATCAGATCAGCACACAGTGGGGAGCCACTCCACAAAAGTAATCTGGAAACTGATTGTGGTATTCATATATAGAATGATCAGTTCCAAGTGTAGTGTATACAGATATATCTGTTCAAAAGAATTTCAAGATAAGGCCTGGGGATGACCTCACGATTATGCGGATCTGTGGATTGCAAATCAGCGGATAACGAGGATGCTTGTATTTTTGAGTTCATGGAGAATCAGAGCAGAATAGGTGGTGATGGTATGATGTGGACATCCTTGCAGTTCCTACTGAAATTCTAAAATTCAGTGATGAGGAGCTTCAATCAGAAATCCGTAACTTCGTTGTCTACATCTAAGAAGTGGAAATATGCCACAGGACCTCAGAGACAACATGGTCAAAACCATCTTCAAGAAAGGACAGCCAACTAAAGAACAGGTTGTACTAGTCTAGACACCATGCAATGAGAAGAGGTTCATTAGTAATATTGCTGTGTGGGGGCCTTTAGGAAAGAGTGATCAGAACATGAGCATGATTAAAATGGAAAGTGAAGTCAGTCAATCTGAAACTAGGGCCTAAAAATCTAAACGAAGGTTAGTGTGAGGATACGAGGAGTGTGTTGACTATGATAGATTAGGGTTCTTCATTGAAAGTCATGACATTGGATAGGAAATGGCTAATATTTAAGTAATGAATGTAGGAATGAACAGTATATATTCCTTTAAGACACAAAAACATAAAAGGAAAAGCAATCCAACCTTAGCTCCAAAGGAAGTTAAGGATAGTATTAGATCTGAAGAGACATTTAAAGTTTCCTGAAGAAGTGGCACACCTGAAGATTGGAGCTGTTTACAACTTATTAGCAAAATGGGCCAGGGGATTGATTAAGAGAGCAAAAATAGAGTATGAGAATAAACTTGCAAGAAACATAAAAGTGGACTGTAATACCTTCTAAGAATATGTAAAAACAAAAAGATTAGTGAAGACAAATGTAGGTCATTTACATTAAGACACTGGAGAATTTATAATGGGGAACAAAGAAACAGCAGAACAACTAAAGAAATATTTTTTCTTCTGCCTTCACGGAAGACGATGCAAATAACTTTCGAGAAGCGGTGGGGAAGTAAGAGTCTAACTAAAGGGAGGAATTCAAGGGATTTAGTATTAGTTAAAAAGTTCTGGAGAAATTAATGGCACTAAATGTTGATAAATCCCAGAGTACAATAATGCCTGCTTATAGACTATGGAACCATAGCTGCAGATTTGTGGGGTGGCAAATGTAACCCCATTATTTAAAAATGGAGGGAGAGAGCAAAAAGCAAACTGCACATCTCACAGTGACTTACATTTACAGTAGTAACATTACCAACATTAGTAGTGGGGACAATGCACAAAAGTCTACCATAAAGAATGCAATAACATGATTCTTAGAAAATAAGCTGTGATGGTTTCATCAATAGTTGAATCACCACACCACAGCATAATCAGCACAGCAATTCTGATCTCACCCCCATCAGAAATGTCCCCTTTCTCCTATCCATTCTTTCCACCCCTTCCCCCCACCTTCTCTGCAACTTATCACATACTCCAACACTAAAGGCCTCATAGTGAGACATGGACAACTAACTTCCCATATCTAGGGAGCCATCTTTCAGAGAAGGCAGACATCAATGACAAAATTTACCAGTGCCTTCAGTCCACTAGCACAGCCTTGGACAACTGAGGAATATGGTTTTTTGAAGATCAAATTTAGCACAAAGCTCATGGTTTACTAGACAGCAGTAATCCCTGCCCTCCTATATATTTTGTGACTTTGTCTACTTACATCAGGTTCTTTGAAGCACTGAAAAGATACCAATAATACCACATTGTCTTGCAAAATCCTCCAGATCCACTAGAAAGATAAGCAAACTAGTGTCAGCCAACATCCCCAAGACTGAGGCCCTAATTACACTTCGCGCTGTTGGACAGGCTACTTCATTCATGTGCCTGACACCACCACTATTCCCAACTCTGGCATGGGAAAACATCCTTGAAAAAAATGCAATATGCCCATGAACTTCTGGGAATCCATGACCCACGATCACTCAAAGTAGAGAAGGTGCTTGTGGGAGGGCACTGAGAATTGAGTCCTTACATCAGGAATACTAACCCTAACCCTAAGCCCAGTGTAAATAGCGGACAGACCACGCATCTTCTGCCTCATCAATGGAGCAGAATGCAGTATCCAGTGGTCTCAAAGAAATATATAGAACCAGATAGAAAGCAAGACATCCTAAATCACAAGGAATTGTATAAGAAGTTGCTGTTTTCCAATAACTGGCTCATGCCCTTAGTATCTCACATGCTTTATATCTACCTTATCCACCCGAGTTTTCTTTGATAATCACTTATCTTTCACATGTTTAATAGAAAGGGTTTGTACTTGATTTTACCTGCTGATATTGTTTCATGTGCCCACTTTACCTGCTGCTGTATAACTCTATATACAGTGGCATGCAAAAGTTTGGGCACCCCTGGTTAAAATTTCTGTTACTGTGAATAGCTAAGCGAGTAAAAAATGGCCTGATTTCCAAAAGGCATAACGTTAAAGATGACATTTCTTTAATATTTTAAGCAAGATTACTTTCTTATTTCCATCTTTTACAGCTTCAAAATAACAAGAAAGGAAAAAGGGCCTGAAGCAAAAGTTTGGGCACCCTGCATGGTCAGTACTTAGTAACACCCCCTTTGGCAAGTATCACAGCTTGTAAATGCTCTATGTAGCCAGCTAAGAGTCTTTCAATTCTTGTTTGGGGGATTTTCACCCATTCTTCCTGCAAAAGGCTTCTAGTTCTGTGAGATTCTTGGGCCGTCTTGCATGCAGTGCTCTTTTGAGGTCTATCCACAGATTTTCAATGATATTTAGGTCTCCCTTTTTTCTCCAAACTTTCCTGTGTCCTCACCACAAAATTCAGCATCAGAAGTTTGCAAAGGAACATCTAAACGAGCCTGATGCATTCTGGAAACAAGTCCTGTGGACTGATGAAGTTAAAATAGAACTTTTTGGCCACAATGAGCAAAGGTATGTTTGGAGAAAAAAGGGTGCAGAATTTCACAAAAAGAACACCTCTCCAACTGTTAAGCATGGGGGTGGATCGATCATGCTTTGGTCTTGTGTTGCAGCCAGTGGCACAGGGAACATTTCACTGGTAGCGGGAAGAATGAATTCAATTAAATACCAGCAAATTCTGGAAGCAAACATCACACCGTCTGTAAAAAAGCTGAAGATGAAAAGAGGATGGCTTCTACAACAGGATAACAATCCTAAACACACCTCAAAATCCACAATGGACTACCTCAAGAGGCACAAGCTGAAGGTTTTTCCATGCCCTCACAGTCCCCCGACCTAAACATCATCGAAAATCTGTGGCTAGACCTCAAAAGAGCAGTGCATACAAGACGGCCCAAGAATCTCACAGAACTAGAAGCCTTTTGCAAGGAAGAATGGGCGAAAATCCCTCAAACAAGAATTGAAAGACTCTTAGCTGGCTACAGAGAGTGTTTACAAGCTGTGATACTTGCCAAAGGGGGTGTTACTAAGTACTGACCATTCAGGGTGCCCAAACTTTTGCTTCAGGCCCTTTTCCTTTTTTGTTATTTTGAAGCTGTTAAAGATGGTAATAAAAAGTAATCTTGCTTAAAATATTAAAGAAATGTGTCATCTTTAACTTTATGCCTTTTGAAAATCAGGCCATCTTTTACTCGCTTAGCTATTCACAGTAACAGAAATTTTGACCAGGGGTGCCCAAACTTTCGCATGCCACTGTATATTTATGTCCTTTCTCATTTTCTTTTTAATTTCACCTCTACAGACTTTCTGCACTGTTGAGCCCTCAGTTTTGTGTCTTATCCTGCAATGTACATTCCTCAACACATGCTGGGTGGGGAGCTGGGGAGGAAGGGGGTCAAGATTTGGGAGAATCTATTTTTCTATTATTGGAAACGTATTTGAACTGAATCCTAACTACTTCCTTTTTGAACACGTCCCACTGTTCTGACATTAGCTTAACTTAAAATAGCTCCCCTTCTATTTTTGTTATATCATATTTCAGCTTGATAAATTTGATATTCTATCATTATAAACCACTTATTCCAGGACTATCTGTTCTTTCCCTTAAGTATGCCAAACCTAATTAATTATGAGTGCTCCCTCAAGAACATTCTTCTGCTTCTGCCCTTCCCACTTGCCCAGGTTCATTAAACACAGGTTCAGAACTGCCCCTTTCCTATTGTTCTTACTATGTACATCGAAACACACAGTGAAATGCATCCTTTGCACAGAAATGTTCTGGGGGCAGCCCGCAAGTGTCACCACACTTCCAACGCCAACGTAGCATGCCCACAACTTCCTAACCTGTATGTCTTTGGAATGTGCGAGGAAACCGGAGCACCAGGAGGAAACCCACACAGACACGGGGAGAACGTACAAACCCCTTACAGACAGCGGCCGGAATTGAACCTGGGTCGCTGGCGATGTAATAGCGTTACGCTGTGCCTAACGATTCTCTCAAATGCACTTCAAGAACTCCGCATCTTCCAAACTATTCACTCTCCTCTTGAATCTGATTAATGTTAGAGTAATTGAAATCCCCTATTATTACCTTGTTATTTTTGCACTTCTCAGAAACTGGCCTACGTATTAGCTCTTCCATCTTCCTCTGAACATTTGAGGTTTATAATATGTTCCCAGCAATGTAACTGCCTGTGTTTGTTCCTCAATTTATCTCATAGGACTTCATTTGTTGATGCATGTAGCATATTATCCCCCTCTACAGATGTAATTAATTCCTTAAACAATATTCTTATAACCCCTCTTTTTATAACCCACCTCAATTTTATCTGAAAATCCTAAACTGCCATTTCTGCCAATCTTCAAGCCATGTTTCAGCAATAGGCACAATACAATATTCATAATTCAAATTTCTAGAAATCTAAGTGAAAGATTTTGAACTAATCTGTTGGTAAAGGTACCTGCACACTCTCTCAAACCCAGTGTAGCTCAAAGCTGTACAAATGAGAATACCACTACAATGAGATTCTCCAGCAAATGTTAGCTACTACTGGTTGGGGGTGCGCAATTAGTTTGAGAGCTGCTGCTCTGTACAGCAGGAAAAACAAATAAAAATGAATTCCTTATTACAGTCACGATGTGTTGGATAAAATGCAAAAGCAGTAATGTATTTTGGTTGGAGGCGGGAGGATGGTGGTGGAGAACATGGTGTGGTGTTGTGGGTGAAGAAATCTGCACAAGATCTTCCAATCGTAATTATATCTTGCATTTAGATTACATATCCCTGATCACACTGACACTTAGGAAATGGATGTTATTATGCCATCAGTTGGAATTGGTGCCATATTCTTCATCTTCTCTGAGCACTCGTTACGAGGTACACACATGAACAATAGCCACTTCGGGCAGGATACCTGGCCATGGGCATCACAGATCCACTCCCAGCATGAATCAGTAGCTTCGAGAGAGAAAGGGAGGGGGCAAAGGTTGTTCCAGAATGGCCCTGATGTCAATGCTGGAAGTAACAAGTTGCCTTTCACTGCAAAGATTAATTGACTCCCTGGTGCTGTTATAAAGCAATATTTACATGACACATTTTTACTGCAAAGTAGCAAAGAGAAACACACATGTCTAAGTGACAAAATTAATTACATTACAGCTTTCCGGACTAGGCTGCCAAAATTTGTGTTTTTTTTGAAAAGGAAAGTGTTAAAGCAAAACAAATTGAATGCTAGAAATCAGCTCAGTGACGGTCTCAAAAGGCAGGAATTTTTTCAAAACACAAACCACCTTACTACTTTAAAAAGTTATTTTAAATCACTGAACTGTGCTGCTGAACAATCTCATTTTAGCGAGAAGAAAACTCGTTTTTTTCCCACCAAATCATTATCCTGTAACCTACAGTGTGGATGTGGGTGGAGATAGCATCTCTACCTGCAACCAAATAATCTGTTATTTATCTTTGTCAAAGCTCGTAAGTAAATAATAGCTATTTGGCAGCAATCTTAAGGGCACTCATCACCAATAGACGATCACGAGCAGCAAATGCCATCAAGAGAAAGGGAAGAGGGGACAAATGGCCAAAACAGGAGACAGAGAAATTATTTCTTGGTGGCACTAGATAACACTCAAATTTTTATCTACAGTTTTTATCTCAGTAAAATTGTAGAATTGGCTGGAGTGGCAGGGTTGTCATGATGACTCTCAATGGCTCTTTTATGTTGTTCCTTTCATCTGCCAGCAATGCTCAGTAGAGCCCAAAGATTTGCCAATTTATTTTCCTTCCGATTTCTATCACCAGTACAATTCTTCTCCCCAAACCAGGCATTTCAGATTGTAATCAAATGGGAAGCCAGAGTGCGTGGTCAGCGCATTCAATGACAGGAGAAACAGGAGAAACTGAATATGACTGAGCCCAATTTTCAGTTAACAATATTGTGTGTCCTGGCTGTTACTTAACTTTAAACTATCATCAATAAGACAATATATCTGTTCTTCAACACTTGGCTGTCTAAGGGAGCTTGCTGGAAGCAGAATGACTACCAGATTTCCTACATTACAAAAGTGACCGCAGTTCACATGCTGCAAGATACTTTGAAAAGTCCCAAAGTTGTGATGGGAACTAGGCAAATACAAACCTCTCTTCCTTCTTTTCATTTTGTCATCAGTGATGAAAACAATTTAAGTTCTTCATCACATAACTACTATGCGTCAAGTTGCTCTGTCCCTTCTAATTTTTTAAGCATTGATATGGTCCTGCAGTATGAAGTTGGGTCTCTCACCTAGTTTTCTATCTCGTGCCACTAATATCTTGTACTTTTACTCTTAAACTAAGACAGCCAGGCAAAGGGCCAAGATCAATAAATGCAGGAACATAAACTCGTACAGCTTCCTCTCCTTTTGTCCAGTAGACTTTCTGACCTCTGGGCAAAGCTCTGTTTCTCATAGCTACTAAGAGCGCAAAATGAAGCATTTTGAGTAGACTGAACAAGCAAGTTTGTTTTTAAAAAGTGAAACTTCTTAAACATTGTCACATTTAGACAAAAGTAACAAAGCAAAACAAACCTCTGGTAAACCAGCAACAGATCTTCAGAAAGAATTCAGCTACTATTTTACAGTAACAAGACTGAACTTGCCTTTGGAATTGGGCCAGCAACGGCACTTTTATCTAACTTATCTTTGGGCACACATGACTATTTAGGTGCCATGTGCAATCTGGCAAAAAAAATAGTCAACCAGCTTTCTGGACAAACCTTTTGTGACTTAAGAAGAAAGTTAAAAAGGTAAGAAAACTCACTTAAGTTTGAAGCAACTTGAAATAATGAGCAAACCCACTATGTTATCGCTGAGAGGCAGGAGGAGAGCACAACATAGTGTATGTTTTATGCTCATACAAGTCTTTGTGGTACAAAAGAGTTTCACTGTGTGAAAATATTAAGACAATTCAATCCAATGAATGTAGTTAACCCACAGAAGTCAAGTCAGGAGACTGTTTTAAGGCAGTACAGTGCTTGCATTTTAAGGTTGTATGTTGAAATATAAATGTCATTGTCATGCATGTAACATCTGAATAAAAACTGTAAATGGGACAGGAATTTTAATACATTAGATTTAAATGTACATCTTGCAAATTTTTGAACTGGATAAAACTAATTTTCCTTTTCTTTTGGGGAAAGAAGGACTCAATTAACAATTGAAACTCTCCTGTGGCTCAGTGTTTACCTTCCTGGCAATAATCACATGTGTTATATCTTTAGAGCAAAAAAATGTTACAGCAGTTCTCAAAGGGGTTAATGACAGGGAAGGATTTTTATTCCTCAACAAAAATGTAAAACAAAAGGAACCAATTAAGTTAGTTGGTGAAGCAGATGGGACCGCAGGGCAGCAGCAGGGGAGCAGACAGAGTGCCACATGCAGGGGTGCTAATACTTCTGTTAGCTTTAACTGCTGGCACTCGCACACTAACACATGGCAGCAAGCCTTTGGCAGATTTGTCATCAAACTCATTTAGATGAAACACAAACTGTTTGCTCCTCGATTGGAAAAGGTCAAGAAATCCACAAATTCACAACTCATTGGAAAAGCAGGAGAAGGCCAAGGATTAGGATACTTACTGCAGCAGCAAGATAATGCTACTTTGGCAGCTTGCAGGGATAAGTCTATTTACAAACCATCCTAACTGAGAGGAGTTACTTTTATCGTTACCTGCTCTTTTAGCTACTAACTCCCAAATGACACAAATTACATTCTCCTTTGCAGTGATAATTTTTGTTTAACCTAACATTTAAGTACCATTGTAAAATATATCACGACGTTTCACAAATAAGCAGAAGGCAAAGGCATCATAGCAAGAGCAATTACGACAGTAAATGAAAACTGGGATAAAAAGATCCTTTGAGATTTTCCAAAAGGCTAGAAATGCAGCAAAGTTTGGGGACTTCCAAAAACGATTGAGGTATATTAAAGGTGTGATGAATAAAAATGCAGGAACAAAGCAATTGAAAGGATAGAAGGAGTCAAAAGATTGCAGAGAAAAGGGTGCTAACAGATGGATGGATAAATAGAACAATTCTGAATTTAACAAGTTCAGAGACAGGAAGTCAGCACAGGTGAGCAAGATAATACAGTACAGGATACATGTTACAGAATGTTGGGGAAGTTGCATCTTGTATACAGATTGGCCTTGGGTGTTGTGAAAATATAAAGAGCACACCACCATTTTGGCAGAGTAAGAGTTCCAGACAACAGAGGTGTAGAATCTTGCTAAGATGGACGTAGGTTATCTTAGTGATGTTAAATAAGATCTGGAAGTGAGATTTATATCTCAGCTCATGGTTAAGTCAGGTATAATTGCAAATGATTTTGTCCAAACTGAGACAATGGTCAGGAAGGTAACCCTGGCAAGGAAGGCAAAGAAGTAGAGTTTGTGGCAGAGGCTGAAGACAATGGCTTCATCTGTAACTTGGCTGAAAGGGAACTGTGACTCATCCAGGACTAATACCAATTAAAACATGCGCGGTGGAGGTTGAGATGGAGGAGATGAATGATATCACAATGCACATGGAAATCCATCCTGCAGCCAAAAGACATCACAGTGTTCTCACTATTCTTTCTTGTATAATTTATGTTGTTAATTTATGTTTTTCTTATGAATGTTGTGTATCTGATGCTATGTGCTTGTGATGCTGCTGCAAATAAGTTTTTCATTGCACCTGTGCACACATGTACTTGTGGATATGACAATAAACTTGACTTTGACTTTTGACTTTGACCCAATGGTCTAGAAGAAAAGGAGACTATAAAAACAGCTTTATAGGATTCTAGGTCTGACTGCAGGTGGAAGAAGCCTCACATGAAATTGATAAGTGGAAAACGTTGAATGAGTAAGGGAGGGTCAGCTGAGAACAATGCCAATATTTTCCCTGTAATCTCCTCTTTCCTTGTACAGACCTGTCTCTACACTATGCTCTGAATTAAGGCATGTAAATGTCTGTAATCAGTGATGAAGGGCTTTTACCAAAATCAGATACAGAAAAGGTGGTGACTTGGGTATTCCAGCACAAAACAACAAGTATTACAGTGCACTGTACAAGACCTTGATTGATCCCCATCTAAAGTAGTGTCCAGTTCTTTGCCATTAGCATGGTGGGAGATGTACAATGGAAAATGTTTTAAAATCGGTTACTAGATTAATACTTAAGTTAAAGATCATTAATTATCATAATAGGGTTAGAATAGGCTGGATCTTTATACTCCAGATCAGTCTTAATATTGGAGATGGACAGGTCAGATGGGATTTTAATTAAAATATTTGGAATATTGAAGGGGAACTGGACTGAGTACATGTGGATAGATTATTACGATTAGATAAATTAATAGGGCATCATGGACTTAACTTGTTAATCAAATCCAGATCAGACGTCACGTGGTTTCTCTTTCCCCAAAGGGTCACTGACCTTTGGAATAACTTCCTGGCTCCAGCAGTGCATGCAATTTTCCTGCAAATGTTCAAATCAGAACTAGATATTTCCCAGCACAGATGAACCAAAGGAAGCTGGAATGTTGGTAATGTAACTCATGGCCACCTCCTGGAACTACCTTTTGGTGAAGACTTTTCAAGAATTCTTTTTTTTCATCCACATATCAAGTGTGTTTTTAAAATAAATGCAGGGCTTGGGAAAATCATAGATGGGAATTATTGGGGATTGTATTAAATAGCTGCAACACAATTTAATAAGGCACATGATGGATTGGCTGAGCCTTTGTTTTTTGAACATCTGTATGTTCTGATGCCATGATTCCATCTACCTTTCTGTGAAAAGCCAGAGGTCTTGAACATGTTGCACAAAAGGCAACATTGCTGCCAGCTGGATTGGAATGGAAGAATCCCTGTTATAACCTGTTACTATCACCCAGGATCTCATCATACAGCTTTAGGGCATAACAAGGCTGATGGGAGTTAGAACATTCAATGACAAATTTAGAAAGGAAGTGAGAGCCACACAGAGAAATAAAACAACTAGATAAATAGAACTATAGCATTAAGTCACCTCAACACAGGATCCAGCTGATGCTTGTGGTCCACTGGAAGTTCACTGAGTGGATATGAACTGCTTAGCTAATCGGCGTTCAACATCTTGCACATACAGTATTGTACAATGGTTTTTATGCAATAGAAGAGGTATACATGAGAGTGTGACAGCAAGTTGAAAACCTGCTACCATCTCATTTCATAAATTATACATTTGGATCACAGTGCATCACGATTTTGAGAAACTCTTGTTTCCATCTGCCAGTGATTAACAATAAATCCCTTCGAAATTAGACAAGACAGGGATGAACAAGAGAACAAGACACTCACTGAAGGTGGTGGATCACAAACCCAGCATTTGCTTAAACACAGGAAGGATCCTAGGTTGGTACAAAGACTGTGGCTAAACACAAGGTATATGCTACCACCCAGTGGACAATCTGGGCACATTACAGGAGGAAAATAATCAGATCTGGCTGGGTCTCCACAGTCTTAAGGAAAACTTTGGAAATAAATTACCAGTCCTTCATCATCACTTAATCTAAATGCTGCAACTCCCTCAATAACTCTGTGGGAACACCTTCACCAGAAGGACTGCAGTGGTTCAAGGAGGCAGCTAACCAGCAACTTCTCAAGAACAATTAGAGATGGGCAATAAACACTGGCCTTGCCAGCAACATGCATATCCCAAAAATGAATTTATGGATTAGTTGCTCAGCGTCAAACGTGCTGAAGGTTTGGTTTTTTTTTTAAATATATGAAATGATTGTTCAAGAAAACAACAGTGTCATTGCCATGACATTCATCTTCAGTGCTTGGCATGATGGAGAGTATGTCATGCATGTCCCTATAACACACATTTGACACAAACTGGATTAAGCTGCAGGAATACAGCTGTTCCCCTCACCCAATCTGTGATATCTGGAACTACCTGAGTTCACGTTTAAACAAAGTCTGGAAATCTTACATATCACGGAACTGAAATTTAGCTGTTTCTTACTGATGCTTCGACCTTCCACACCAGCAGTTTTCCCCACCGCAGAAGTGTTTATATTACTTTAGTTTAGTGCCAGTCAGAGAATCTCAGAATTACAGCATAAAATGAGGCTATCTGGCCCATCAAGTCCATGCTGCACCATGTAAGAAGCAATCCAGCTGGTCACAATCCCAGCCCTATCGTTATAGCCCTGCAAATTCTTTCCTCTCAGAGCACTTTTGAACACTACAAATGAACCTGTCTCCATCAGTACCCCCAGTTATGTATTTCAGACCCTAACCATTCACTGTGTAAAAAAAAATTACTTGCATGATACTGGGTTTTTAATGCCAATCATCTACATTTTATGTCGGTCATTTCTTGACCCCTTCAATAATAAGAAAGATTTCTCTATCTACTCAGCATAAACCCACCATGATATTAAATACTTCCATCAGATTGCCTGGCAACCTCCTCCATTCCCAGATGAGGGGTGACCTGATAGAGGTGTATAAGATGATAATAGGCATTGATTGTGTGGGTAGTCAGAGGCATTTTCCCAGGGCTGAAATGGTTGCCACAAGAGAACACAGGTTTAAGGTGCTGGGGAGTAGGTATAGAGGAGATGTCAGGGGTAAGTTTTTTTTTTACTCAGAGTGGTGAGTGCATGGAATGGGCTGCCAGCAATGGTGGTGGAGGCGGATACGATAGGGTCTTTTAAGAGACTTTTGGATAGGTACATGGAGCTTAGAAAAATAGAGGGCTATGGGTAAGCCTAGTAATTTCTAAGGTACGGACATGTTCGGCACAACTTTGTGGGCTGAAGGGCCTGAATTGTGCTGCAGGGTTTCTATGTTTCTATAACCCCAGCTACTCCCAGCCTGACTGCCACCCCATTGGCACCAATTCCATCCCTGTCTTTGACCAGTGCTCCAGACAATTTTAATGCACAGGCTGAAATGTATTTCTGCTGGCAGTTTGGAAGAGATCCACCCACGTTCCTCTTCGTGAATCAGCACATTCCCAACTTCCGCACCTGCTTCCTGGTCCACCCTGGACCCAGCACAGAGCTCAGAGATGGAGCTCAGTCAAGGGGGTGGATGCATTTCACATCAGCCCCTTAGCTTTACACCAGCCATGAAGATGAGCTCATTCATGGAAAGGCAAGAGCAGGTAGATAGGTTTCTTTGTTCTTTAACTTTAATTTTAATTTAAAATTAATTTTAGTTAACTTACATCAGTTATATGCATTTTAACTAAATGTAATTTTAATTTTTTAATAAATCATATTTTTAAAAAATTATTTAAATCTCTTTCTAGAAACAGTTAGAAAGCTTTTGACAACATAAACTGTCAAAGGGCCCTTAGGGCTGTCTAGGCCAAAAACTAATCAACCACTGCCCTGAAGCCTAGTTTCAGCTCACAGATTGCGCCACCTTGTGGGATGGTCAGAACAGCAAGGCCTGGACTCCTATTAGACGCAGGGGGCTTCAAAAGTTAGTTGCAGGGATCACACAGGGAGCACAAATGTGAAGTGCGGGTCGGGTCAAGCAGGATCCTTCTGTTAGGTTTTACACAACATCACATTCCATCCCAAAGGCCACCTGCTTCCTTCTCTGTCATACTTTCTGGCTCCTCTGCCTCCCCCCCCACCCATTTACAGTTGAAAACATATAATGCGCATTGTTGTTTGTGTTCTCTTCTAACTTAATATTGAAAAACAGCCACCTATGTAAACCAATAATCCATGGAAAGCACTTCCTGCTCCATTCCTTGCATAACTACCAATCACCTTACAGGAAACCTGCCAGGATTCACCAGGCAAGCTAATCACCCGACTTCAAGTAAACTAGTTTCATCCTGAGTACAGGTTAAACAAATAAAACATCTAATGTAGACAAAATTGAGACATAAATTCCACCGTAACTACTTAAATTGTTCAGTGAAAATCCGATCTGAAGACCTCACATGAAAAGGGCTACAAGTGATGCAAAAGTGAAAAGCAAAGTCCACAAAGCTGGCTTATTGGGTGGCAAATACAGGCACTTTTTTTTGCGGTAAAGCAAATTAACTGGACATTGTCCACTTCAATGGCCTTGCCTGGTACTATGCTCAAGGGAGTGTAGGAGAGAAACAGATCAAGTTTAGATTGATAGAAGCAGACAAGTGGGTTGCCTATCAAAAATCCACCATCCTATTGAAAGTACCATTAAGTAGATTTACTGCTGGCAATACATATCAAATTCTCCTCATCTGCCTCAGTGCAAGTCATTCTCTTAACCAAAATCTTTTGAGTTTTACTTTAAAGCGGCACTGTACATTTGCAGTAATTATGTATTCCACAACGTTTAACAGCAGCATTAATGATTCTAAGCAAATGATGGAAGACTTTGTAGCAATCTGGACAAAGTCAGAATTTTGTCATAAAAAGCACGAAGCAAGTTTAATCTCCCAAAATGCTGGCTGCTCCCAAGAGTGGTTAACAGTAATGGTACTAGCCTAACTTTAGCTGACTAAGCTGCACTATGAACTTGGAATCTTTCTCGGAGGATGTACACTCTGTACTATGCTAGAAGAACTCCTAGAGGAGGACAGCTTCAGGACTTCAATTTGTGGTTTCTGGAATACTGGCATAGGTGTAGATGCTGTTAGATACTTGGCCACTCAAGATAAAACAGCAGAAAGGATCATGATCCTCAGAATTTGTTCT
Organism: Pristis pectinata; assembly: GCF_009764475.1. Taxonomy (NCBI): domain Eukaryota; kingdom Metazoa; phylum Chordata; class Chondrichthyes; order Rhinopristiformes; family Pristidae; genus Pristis; species Pristis pectinata. Next base: position 11,894,053 of record NC_067439.1, on the reverse strand, counting down.
GCAACCAGAGGGAGTTCAGGCTTGGTTCCTCCCTGGGGGGTCCTCCTGTGGTAGAAACAGGAGTAAGAACAAACTATCTTTTATATGGTTCCTCTCTGTTCTCTTGATATCCCAGTTAATGCTTTTGATAACTAGCCAATTATTTAGATAATACCACTAGTCAACAAGCCACTATATAGATCTTGCAAATACTCAGGTGGTTAGGCATTTCTAGAGTGCTGATGACACGAAATGTTAACTATTTCTTTTTCCACAGATGCTGCCTGACGTGCTGAGTATTTCCAGTATTTATTGTTTTAGGTTTGGATTTTCAGCTTTTGCACCACAGTCTTCATTTTGTTACTCAAGAATGGGAGAACTCTAAACTTCCCAATAGTTCCATGGGATTTTTACTTAGAAAGGAAATTAGTTTAAGGTCCTATTCAAACCAAAAGGAATGCCTGCAAATGCAGCAACTACAGTAAAGCATTGATACATCAGTCTGGAAATTGTATCAAGTCTATTGAAGTGATAGACTTGAACCTATCACTTCCTGACTTATGAGCAAGAGGACAACCATTGAATGAAAATGCAGTATTTAAATTAATAATTTTTATCATTACAAATAATATTTAATTGCTCTGACTACAAATAATTTATTCATTGACAACACTTATTACAGCTAAAGTCAACACACAAGAACCCGCAAATTCAAAGTGCAGTATGGTGTGTTTCTCTGTGCTCGAATATGCTTTCTGCACATGGGGACACCCAAGTCTCAGTAAACACATTGACAACACCCTCAACGACACAGGCTGAACCATGGCAGGCTGCCTAAAATTGCCCATGTTTCCTGCCTGAATGTCCCAATCCCCCAACGTCAGGTGGAAAGAAGCTGGTGGTTATTGAAGATAACTATCACCCACTTTACAAACATCTCCCAGAACATCATTGCCTCTCACCTGGAGTGAGTGGGCTATCTTAAGAAAGGTTAGACAGAATGGGCTTGTATTTATATGGAGTTCAGAAGAGTGAAAAAGGACTTCATTGGAGGGTCTAATGTTGACAAGATGACGATGGAGAAAGCATTTCCTCCCAAGGGAGAATCTAGAGCTAGGGGTTATTGTTTAAAATTGAAGCATTGCTCATTTAAGAAACAATATGATTATTTTTTTCCTCAGGGGTCTTTGGAACTCACTTCCTCAAAGGGTAATGGGAGCAGAGACTTTGAATATTTTTAAGCCAGAGGTAGAAACGTTCTTGATATGTAGAGGGTTGAAAGGTTACCACAGGTGGACAGCAATGCAGAGATGAGGTTAAGATCAGATCAGCCATGATCTTTTTAATTGCAGAGCAGATTCAAAGGGCCAAGGAGGACTCCTGTTCCTAATTTGTATGTTCCTTTGTAACTACCCTCGGGTGGAAAGAATGGGAGAAACTAGGCACAAAGCTACTGAATGGAACTAATGAGGGTTATCCAGTCTCAATTACAAATGGCAAAAATGGCCAGAGCAGAGAGGTAGAGACAGAAACAGGGTGAGACTGTGTGAAATTTGGTTGATGAAACTTTCTCATGAAATTGCTGCCACTGACTGTTATACATGTCTTGGATCCTCTCCCAAAATCCTACAGCAACACAGTGTACTCAAAAAGAGTTTGCAATATCAACAAGAGAAGAATATTCAAAGAACATTCAGAAATGTTGCACTGAAGACAAAACAACCACAGACAACACTAGTTTCCTTAGATTTCAGTGCATGTCTACATGACTGGATTTAAAGGCTGGTGTCAACGCTGCAACTTGTGCTAAAAATTGCAGACAAACAGGAGCTTACTCTAGCCCATGTCAAGACCTCAGTTTTAGAAATTTGTATTAAAACAGAAAAGGCCAGAACATTGGGGGGGGGGCCAAGCAGTATCTACGGTGAGAGGCTAACTTTTCAGTTCTACCTTTCATTGGAATGAGCCAGTTTCGATGCAAAATGAATAACCACATTTTCCAGTTTAGCCAGTCCTTCAGGCCTTGTTTTGCAGTCCTTTTAGCTTGCACCCTACCTGTGGCAGTCAGCAAGCCTTCCAACTCCAGATACTGCAGCCCTACACCAATCATCTTGCTGACACCACCTAGGTCAGGAAATCAAGACCACTAAGCACTCTGAACTGAGCATTTTTATCATTCAATTACTTTTGTTATGAACCAGCAACAAAAACACACCGAGTCATGTATAAGTGTTAAAAACTATTTTATTAATAACTACTTATGATAATAAGAAAAATAAAACTGTTAGAATGTTCGAAGTAAAAATGTTAGATCTTCAACATTAACCCCAAAAACTAAACTCAAAGTGCGTGTGTGGCAAATTCCCAAACTCCAAGTCCAGGAATGGTTCTCAAAGTTCAGTTCAGCAAGCCATAAGGTAAAACGTGAGCAAAGGCTTCTTCAACAACCACCGTTGACTGAAGACAAAACGTAGAGAGAAAATAGAGAGTAATTACAAAATCCAAATGTTCCACAATGGAACCCACACGACACCTCAGCGTCTACTCAGCAGTGACTACTCCACTGCTTTGTTCCGAAGCATCTGCCACCCCGAAAGGCACTCGAATCATGGCCGTCCACACAAATACCTGTTTCCTTCTACAGGTTAACGACAAAGTGGACTCCACCGGATTATTCCAAAAATCCATACGTGGATTGTAGTGACAGGCACAGTTATTGTTTTTCATCCATCGATAGAGACTAGCAGGCTGGTGTCTTTCTGTCTCTCTCTCTTCCTCTGACTGACTCCGACTGTCTGCTCCAAAAACGTCATTACATCCTTATCTTCTGTTGTCGTCATCACGCCCCACACACACACACTACGGTGCTCTATCTTAAAGGAACATTCACCAATAGTAACTTGGTCCGTAACACTTCAGACCAAGTTCTACACCTTCACCAGTCTTTTCTTTCTGTCTTCCTCAAAAAGAAATAAAAAGGCCACACTCCTCCAGCACTCTTTAGTACTTATCTCACAAATCCAAAGATCCCATTTTCAATTCCCATGCGAGAAACTAAATTAACAAGCCTCTACATTAGCCTCTCAGAGGTAGAAAAATGACCAAATCTACAAGACTGTTGTAAAGGTCTGACTAGTCCAAATACTATCTGTCAGAGAACCCACCACTCAGTCTGGACTCCAATCCCAGACAATGTGATTGATCAAAGCACCATGTCTCTTTTTTGCCTATTCACTGTTGGGACATGGATGCCTCTGACAATGCTGGCATTCACTGTGCATCCCTAATTGCCTCAAACTGAGAATAACAGACAACGGTGGGTGTGAAGTCACAAATAGGCCAGACAAGGAAAGGATTTCCTTCCTTGAAGGATATCACTAAACCAGATTGACTATTACAATAACCCTGAAAGCACTGGACCTTATCACTGAAACCTGATTTTTTTAAAATTCTAGATTTATTTAATTCCTGGTTTAAGATAACTCAACTAATGGAAACATCAACTGTGCATCTATCTTTTCATGCATATTCAAAATGTTGTACTTTTCAATGAGATCATCTCTCATTCCTCTGAACCCCCTAGAACGTATAAGGCATGTCTGCTTAATTGCTCCTCATATGACAATCATCATCATCTCTGGAATCAGATTGGTCAATCTTTGCTGCACTCCCTCTAACTGCAAGTATATCCTCTCTGAGGGAGGGTGACCAGACCCGTGCACAATATTCCAGATGCCGTCTCACCAGGGTCGTACACAATTGGAGCAATACATCTCAAATCCTTTTTCTATAAAAGCCAACATATCAGTTGCCTTAATTGTTGCTGAACCTACATGTGACTTCAATATTCTAGCTGTTTATCCAGTAACTTAACCTCCAAGCTACTACTCAAGAAAATGCACTAGCATCTCTTGTCCACTTGGGATGGAAAATGATGCAGCCTTGCCAAGACAACACAGAATTAGTGCTCACAATATTAGGGATAATATACCAATGGAATATAATGTAGAACAAGTAGAAAAGCAGACCATTTTTGTTAAAAGGCAAGCTGATTGTGTTGATAGGGATTTGGGTATCCTTGTACATGAATCACAATGCAAACAAGCAGGTAATGAAGGCAATTAGGAAGGCTTTTATTGTGAGAGAATGGGTACAAGAGTAGAGTGAAAAATTGCATAGGCCATGGTGACAATGCAGTTGATATAGTATATACAGGCTTGGTCTCCCTACCTATGGAAAGAAGGTTCACCAGACTGATTCCTTTGATGGGGTTTGTCCTGAGAAGAAAGATTAAACAGACTAGGCCTGTTGAATGAAAGGCAATCTCATTTAAACCTACAAAATGCTTATGAGGCTTGACAGGAGAGATGCAGAAAAGCTGATTTCCCTAATCGGATCTTTAGAACCAGCAGTCACAGTCTCAAAATAAAGGTTGTCCATTCAGGCAGAGACAAGAAGAAATTTGTTTACTCAGGGATAGTAAATCTCTGGAATTCTGGACCCAAGAGTGCTCTGAAGGCTCTCGAAATAGAGATCAATAGATATAGTGTATTAAAGAAATTAAGGATTAAGGTTAAATGCAGGAAGATGGCAATAAGGTAAAAGATCTGCCGTAGCTTGAGGGGCTAAATGGCCAACTCCTGCTTCTTCTTATGTTAACTGGAAATGTCAGCCAAAATAATGCCCTCAATCCACTGGAATGTCACGAACTTTTGCCACAGTCAGTTTGATATTACAAAGCCAAGTTGACATCAGGCTCATTGGTGAAGAAGCTCCATTTCCTATCACCCACTGCACTCCTGTAACCTGCTAACATTTAAAGATAGCACAGTGGCAACAGCAGCACAATGAGCAGTGTTGATGTCGCACAGCCCCAACAACCTAGACTCATTTCTGAGTGGAGTTTGCACGTTCTTTCTGTGGCCATGTCAGTTTCCCTCAGACCCTCTGCTTCCCAAAGATGTGCTAGTTGGTGGGTTATTTGGTTCTCTTCTTCTTAGGTAGTCCCTCAGGATTGACGCTGACTTGTTTCCACTCTGGTTTTGTGAAGTCTGAGGTGGTTGATGAGGCCAATTTGAGAATCTCAGACTTTTCCAAAGATTGGGCAGGTAGATGGGAAGTTTGTGGGGTACTGTGCTTCTTCCGCCAGTAATGCAGGCTTTCTGTGTACTCTTGATGCACGGTCTCAGGGTTCTGTATACCATCTCAAGTGCACCTTCTCCACTTTAACTGGTCATTGGCCAGGGATTCCCAGGGATCAGAGGGAACGTTATACAACTTCAATGAAGCTTTTGAATACACTCCCATACTTTTTCTCTCTCCACCTCTTCCAATGACAGACCTTAGAACAGAGTGTCTGTTTCAGGAGTTTAGTGTCAGACATACAATTGACGTGATCAGGTCAATGTAGCCAACTGAGAATAACTAGTGCCTCACTGTTGGGGAGGTTGGACTGAGAAGGGATACGGACAGAGGTTTACTTGTCCTTCCAGTGCAGTTGGAAGATTTTACAGAGAAAACACCGATGGTATTTTTCCACTGTCTGGTTCTGTTTGTCTGCTGAAGGGAATCCAGGTTCCAGAAGCACGTCAGAGAGCAGGGACCACTGCTGCCCAGTAGACCATCAGTTTTGTGTCAAGTCCGAGATGTTGATAGTCAAGAATTCTTTTCCTCAATCTGCTGGAATGACCATCACCTAATTCATTGTTATCTCCATCAACCTGGCTCCAAAACATCAATGTCAACAGAAACATGTCAGAGCTCTCAAGGATTCCACAAAGATAGCTCTTCTCAAACAGCGCCTCTCAGCCAACCTGCCCACTCCAGGTCCAGAGGAGCCACACACAGCCTTCACAGCATATGGGTTGGCCTGAAGTCTGCCATAATTAGCACCTGTGGAGAAACTCGCGGCTTCTCCACCAAGAACCAGGACTGGTTTGATCAAAGTGACAAGAAGATCAAACTGCAAATGCAAGGCAATCATGGATTACAAACTCCACCTTTACTCATCAGAAGAGAAACAGCTTTGCAGATGCCTGAAGGCAATGATCCAAAAGAAAACCCATGAATTAAACAATAAACAGTGGATGGAGTGACGGAGGCTCAGAAACTCACTGACGGCCATGACATGCACGAGTTCTTCAGCAGTGTAAAAACTATTTATGTGCTAAACACCCAAGCCCTACCCTACTGGAAACAAAGAACTGCAATAAATTTATCAGGGTTAGAGAAAGCCACTCAACACGTACAGGAAGGGGACACTTTGAAGACCTCTTCAACCATGACTCTGCCTTGATTCCACTCCACTCCACTCCACAACAGTCAATATAGACCAGCCTTGCTGCCATCCCTGACCAACGTCATCAATAAGGGCACATCCCTATTCAAAAGTATCAAGGCATTGGGAGCAGACAGTATCCCTGCTGAAATCCCAAAGCTTGCGGATGAGGAGCTTCATCAGAATCTAGTCGTATTTCGCACGTCTGGGAAGAGGAGGACATACCAGGGACTTCTAAGATGCCACAATCAGGACTACCTTCAAGGAAGGAGATAGGTCCAGCTGCGATTACCAGAGATAGGTCACCCTGCTGTCAGCCATAGAGAAATCATCGCCATGAAGAAAAAAGACATACATTTCAAAGTTGGTATGTGACTTGGATGGGAACCTAGAAGTGGTATGATTTTCATCCCTCTGCTGTCACTTCCTTTTTATTTTGGGGGGGGGGGGGATCAAGTTATCCTTTAGAAGCTAAGTGACTTTGAAAACAAAACAAGTGAGGTTCAGCAGCTGTACAGCAAGGTTACTGCATGTAATAGGTGTTCAGTGACATACTATTTATGGAGACACAAGAGACTGCAGATTCTGGAATGTGGAGCAACAAACAATCTGCTGGAGGGTCAACTCAGCGGGTCAAACGGATGATGCTCGATCCACTGAGTTCCTCCAGCAGATTGTTTGTTGCGACTCACTATTTATGGCTGTTAACACCATCATGTGACATCTTAGGAGCTTCACACAAGATGCTGGAAGAACTCAGCTGGTCAGGCGGCATCCATGGAGGGAAATGGACAGTCAATGTTTGGGGTGGAGACCCTTCATTTGGACTGAATGAATAAATGAACCCAAAATGTTGACTGTTTCACTCCACACACGTTGCCTGACACTCTGAGTTCCTCCAGCATCTTCTATGTTCCAGCATCTGAAGACTCTTGAGCTTGAGGTGTTGCTCAAGATGAATGTAAATCTTCAAAGATGAATATAAATCTTCAAGATGAATATAAATCTTCAAAGTCAATGTGTTGATGAAATGTCATCAACCCCAAATGCTGCATGACCTGAAGATTCCCAGCACTTTCATTCATTTGATCAAAGACCCCACCCACCTGGGTCATTCTCTCTTCTCTCCTCTTCCATCAGGTAGAAGATACAGGAGCCTGAGGGCACGTACCACCAGACTTAAGGACAGCTTCTACCCCACTGTGATAAGACTATTGAACGGCTCCCTTATACAATTAGATGGACTCTGACCTCACGATCTACCTTGTTGTGACCTTGCACCTTATTGCACTGCACTTTCTCTGTAGCTGTGACACTTTATTCTGTACTGTTATGGTTTTTACCTGTACTACCTCAATGCACTCTGTACTAACTCAATATAACTGCACTGTGCAATGAATTGACCTGTACGATCGGTTTGTAAGGCAAGTTTTTCCACTGTACCTCGGTACAAATGGCAATAATAAACCAATATAAATTGGTTCAAAGGCGGCAGCTTCCCAAACCCACTTCACGGCGCCCCCCAGCGCCCCACGCCGGAACTTCACCGTGACAGTTGACATAGAAAACCGAACGGGCCCCGGAGATCGACCGCTGGTGGACCGGCCAGACTTGGGGACGCGACCGATGCGCCGCCACTCACCGAAGACGTAGACCACCCCGAGGGCGCTGCCGGCGCCCAGCAGCCCCGCCAGCCTCAGCACCATTCTCTTGGCGTAGGCCGCGTTTTGCTTCTGTTTCTGCTCCTGCTCGGTGCCGGCATCGCCGCCGCTGCTGCCGCCGCCGCCGCCGCCGCCCGCCTCCTCCTTGCCCCGCTCCCGCTGCTGCTGCTGCTGCAGCTTCTCCTGCAGGATGGCCTGAGCCAGACCGCCGGTCCCCGGCCCGCCGCCTTTCTCCGTCGACAGCGGCCGGCACGCCGGCCACGGGTGGCACGTTACCTCATAACTTTGCAGCGCCGGTTTTTTGCGGGCGGTCCCGGGCCGATCCCGCAGGATTTTCCCGCAGAGATGCCGCACCGACCGGCGACACATGCAGCTGAGTGACACCGCCATCATGGGCAACGATCCCGCCCACCTCCCTCTCTCGGTCAATCTAACCGCCCTTCTCTTTTATTGACGTCGCACTCCACCAATGGAAAGCGGGGATACTAACTGTCGCTGGTACCGCGCCGCCAATCAGGGCAAAAGTAGGAGCAGACTGAGAGCCAACAAGTTAGGTTGATTCCGCCGCGACCCTGCCAAAGGTCAGGACAGCAAGGGAGGAGGGACAAACGGAACGTGAAACCAAAAAGCGAAGCTCGACTCAAAATATCGAGCCTGAAAATTCTTGAATTCTGTTAAAAATGTAAACAGCTTTTACTTACAACGAGGTTATGCTGCTGAAAAAACATTTACTCTTACTGAAATCATATATTAAAAGAAAATCTTTCCACATCTGAATTGGGAACTAGATATTGAGTAAAGTTAGTTTTTATTCCTAAAGATGCCATTGCATTTCAAGCACAATGGGAGAACCAAAATATGTAGCAGATTTTCAAAGAGAATTTAGTAAATAGGAATATTTCAGAGGACGTGTGGAAAGAACTGTATTCAAGTCTTGCTGTGGTACACTTACCTTGAATTTAAGGAATATTGGTGGGCATAGTCACATCCAAGGTATTAGCTGTATAAGTTTGTGCAGTTCACACCTCCAAACCCAAAGATTTCTCATTTCTCCGGGCTGACCTCACAATTCTAGGACGTGCAACATTTTACTTACCGCTTATATGGTCTTTATTATTTTGCAGTGTGCATACTTGCTTTTGCTGAGCATCACTCAGCACTGACATCGGACAGGCCAAATCATTCGCAACACCCGACTCCTGAGCAGTCCATTGGGCTGTCATAGGAAGACATTGCCAAGTAGGCAGAGGATTCAAGGATGCTCTCAAAGTCAATGTCCGCACTGACTGCTGGGAATCCTTGTTCAATTCCCATTTGAAGAGGAAAAACATTGGGAATGGTGCAAAAAAGGCAGCTGGAGGAACTGAGCGGGTTGAGCAGCATGTGTGGTGGAAGGAATTGTTGACATTTTGAGTCGAGACTCTGCATCAGGACTGTGAATGGAGGGGGAAGGTAACATGTAATAAAGAGCAAAGGGAGAGGGCTGAGACAAAGCTGATGGGTGGACTGAGGATGGGTGAAGGGTGATGGGAAGATGAAGCCAGAAGGGGATGAATGGGGAAACAGGTGGGTGATAGGTGGAAGCAGGAAACAAAAGCCTGTGTAGCACAGCAAGGCCTGAATACTGTCCATTCCCTACAGCTCCCCATTGCCTCATTCTCCTGATTTATAATCATCATTCCTAGAACTTGAGTTCTTTTATGAACTCTACATTACTTAAGTCCTGAGCTCTTGTATCACACATCCCTTTGCCCAGTACTGGAGGCTGAATCTAAAGCCACATAGGTCCAAATGTCAGAATTCCTTCCTTAAATTTTCCCTTCAAAATTGCTTTAACCTTACCACTGGCCATGTATAGTTAATTATCTCCCTTCATTTGACATGGTTGCTTTGTTGGTAAGGTACATGGACATGCCACCACCTTTATAACAGGAACCTTACTAAGAATCACCGAAAATACTACCCTCGGACATTTCACCCTCTTCCTCTCCTGGGTTACGTACCACCAATGATCAGGAAGACAGAAAGCTTGGCTTCCACTCAGCAGTGGTGAAATGGAAAAGTTATTCTGCACTTATTGCGGGCCATGATCTCAGCATCTCAGCCATTTTTCTACAGCAAAAATACTCATTCCTGAAGTATAGAAGTACTTCTTTCTTACTCCAAATTTCCACCAATTTTGAAGCATTTGCAAGGTCTCAGTTATTTTATCTTTAAAACGTCAATAATGAAAATAAACCAAACTGAACTGAATTTGTAAACCAGATGAACAGCAACTCTGATGTGGGCATCCACACTGTGTTAGAATCCCCACCTCAGCCTCCCCCAAGGTTCAGTTAAGTAAAAGTATCACCCAACCAGCACAGTGTTGAGCCGGAGGCTAGAGCCAATTTATTTCTCAGCATTTCCAATTAGTTAACCTCACTTGTAATTGCCCATGGGTATTTAAATTTTTAATTGCTTTCCATTGTCTCCGGGTTAGAAACTGCCGGTACGAATGTCAGATAAGGAAGGGCAAGTCTCTGGATTAGGGCTGAGCAAAGGGAAATTTCTCCAATCTTAAGGGTTGGGAATCTTCTGAATTTTCTACCTCTGGAGGGCTGAAGTGGTCTGATGATAAGTACATGCAAGGAGGGAAATAAGTTTATGGGTCTCAAAGGAATCGAGAAACGTGGCGAGAGGACAGCAATGCTTTGACTTTTCTAAGTGGTGAGGCAGCTCCGGGGGGGGGGGGGGGCATTTGGTCCTCCTCCAGATTTAAATTCTGATCCTATGGATGGAATAAAAAGCATTTATGTTTCAATAGTCACACCGTCAGGCTATCACCACAGAGAACGACACCCCAACAAGAACAAACAATACTGTAAAGTCTTAAAATGCAGCCCCCTCCACATGTACAACACAAGACCTTAAGATCTGCAAGTCTTTTTTTTATTGACTATTTGGAACAAATGGGTTTACAAGCTCAAATATTGGCCATACAAATGGTATTCCCAAACCACAGAAATACATTTTACATTAGGTGACATTTAGCAAACAAGTCGGCAGAAGCAGATCTTAGCAGTGGCCATTGTTCAATAATATTAACCTGAAGATTTAATGGTTGAGTAGAACAGGGTTTATCGTGTGCAGCTTTTCCAATTTACATTGCTTTTAAAACTATACACCAGACCAAGGTAGACATTTTGGGGCAGATGTTTTCCAAGTTAACTTTTATGATCACACATTTATGGAATATATATGCAATAAAATTAGGGTCAAGGAGTCTGCTGACGCTTTGGACTATGTTGTTTGTTCCCATGATGCTAACCGGTTAACTGACATTACGTTCATGGGGAAAGAAGATGCAGAATCTTCATGCATTTATCAGTCATTCTGAAATCTTAAAATCACAATTACTTGGAGAAACCTCAAGCAGATTCAGGCCTTTCTGGAAATGGTCTGTCAGGTGATCTTTTCTGACATCTGCATTCACTTCATGACATTACATCTGGACACAAAGTTCTGCAGGTTTTCCAATCTGGGGCAAAACTTCCTTTCCTCTGTGCCAGGCCAATTAAAAACTGCAGCCAGACCCACACTGACAGCTACACTCGGCGCACAAGCAGCTCAATAATAGCCCCTCTGACAGCTCCTTCTTGCGGGCAGTGGAGACATTACTCACTGCCTCTGATACAGACAAGATCACAAATCCACAAATCAGGAGCAATACCAGAATGTCGATGGGACTTTGGTTTAAATTTTGTCTCAGACTTTTGGCAAAACGAATGGAATCAGAAGGGAATAAATTGGGAACTGAGGGAATGAGCGAGGAATAAAGTGAGACTCCTGGCATTTAATCCCACCTAACCTCCATCACCACTCCTTTGTTCTTTTCTCCCCCCTTCCGACCCTTACTTTGCATCTTAAAAGTTGCTTCATCGCCAACTTTATCCAGTTCTGATGAAAAGCTAACTGTTTTTCTCTCTCCACAGATGCTACCTGACCTGCAGAACATTTCCAGTGTAATCTCCAGCGGTTCAGAGCAATAACTCCAGAATCTTGAAAATAGAACATCCAGTGCAGTTTTCAAAGCACTTTTAAATCTTTTCCAAAACAAGCGGCAACATACAAAGCTTTCTATAGAAATTTACACAACTATTTTGAGCTAGCTTGCTTAAAAAATAATTGCAGCATTTTTGTCAAAACTGTCTATTCTTTCCTGTGTCTTCTCTCATCTCCTCAGGTGCGCTTATTACAAAAATAGCTTTTCGTCTCTTCCTGAAGGAGTACCATTCGATTGCTACAAAAAGTATTTATCTTCACTGTCAAATCTCAGACTCATTTTACCCCTTTCATACATCAGTCTTTGTCTTTTGCATTAAAAAAAACACCATTTACCCATTTAAGTCTCAAATGGGTTTCATTTTTATAAAATGTACGGCCAGTTTTTTCAATGCCAAATTAATATCGATTTCTCCACTTACTCTAGCAACCAGTTGTTGCTATTTTCGGTCTTTTGTGATAACCACTGCTAACATCTGCCCACAATAAGCAAGACATTATCAAAGCAAAAACACAAGGAAAGAAGGAAACCTAAAAATCTGAACAAAACTTCACAGAAGAGAGTTCTATTACTTCCGACTATATACATCCTTTCCAGATGATCCTGTTCCTTCTTCATTCAGGATCCCAAGGAATCTCAGGTTGAGGATCTTCAGCTGGTCATCCAGTTCCATACGGACAATGCCGTCCTCACCGTCAATGCTCAGTAGCATACCTGTTGCCTCCCGATCTTCACCGAGAATCACCTTCACCTACAGGTAGAAAAATGGTTATACGAGCACTCACCAAGTTCCAATCGGAATTTTACTCTAAATCCTGCCCTGATGTGGACAGTCTCCTAGGGCACAATCCACAGCATCTAGTGGGCACCCATCATTGTGGACATGGCATCTCAGTAACTTACCCAGCCTCTCAGCCAAGCTTCCAAATTACCTCAGGAATTAGCAGAGGGAGCAAATATACAACTGATTCTTCTACCTAGCTTCTTCTAAACACTCGGAATTATGCCATTAAAAAGAGAAAGCTTTGGTATCCATTTCTAGCAACCATTAATGGATTGTCCCCTCAATCACTCCTTTCCCAACTGTGGCCAGTCACATACAACACAAAGTACTGTGCAAGACATAAAACACAATGGACATCAAGAATATGGAGGGTGCTATTTAAACATAAGGTTTTATTTCAGAGATTCGTTAGTGAAATTTCCTTTTTGTAACTTTTTGATATATTTGTAACTATATGTAGAACTTTAAAAGATGTTAATAAATCTTACTGTCAAGGTGTTATTTTGCATTTTACCACTTTAATACCACTTCAAGTGAAGTACACAGCAGTGTCTGCGTGGCAACAAACAGGCAATTCATCCATTCTCTTCTTATTGCAGAGAATTGAGGGTCAGATTGAGGCAATGCAGAACTCATTAATCAAGTGCCTTTACTCAATTATTTTCTGGCTCAGTGATACCAAATCATCAAACATTTAACAATTTTTAATTGGAAGGTCTGTTTGTAAAGGCTTCTTCCTGCTTGCTCAGATGTACTGAAAACTTCATTTACATCAGCTGATGAACTCATGTCTAAGACAACTCTTTCCAACCACCACTCTGGTGCCCTCATTAAAACATATCCTGCTGAGTATACATCAAACAAACTCTTCTTTAAAATAAACCCCAAGGCTTCCTCGAGTGGAAAGCATAATATTTTCTTCTCAAATCAGAATGCTGAGTTTTTGAAGCTATAATCCTTTGAATTATTAGTAAATAGGCTGCTTTTACATACAGCATTATTTTACTAGTCACCATCTTAAAATGACTGTCTAAATTATATTTCTAAATGCAATTTTTATGGTCAAATTAAGTCTTAGGGCAGGAAGAGTAAAACCACAATTTCACATGCTCCCACTTATGATTTAACACAATCAGATGCAGAGTAAAGTTCCCTCAGTTCTGCTGTTACGATGAGCTCAAAAATCTCGTGTGATATTATTCCACTTCCTACAGCTATCGCAGCTGCCACTTGGGACTAAACTATAGGCCATTTATGCTGGTGATTTATACCAAGAAATACAGAGTCCAAAAAAGATTTTTATGTACATTCTTTACAAGTAGGAGGTAGTGAAGTATTTCATCCCCATTCTATACTTGAGCAAAGAATCAGAAGTAAAAGATCCACAGCATCACCTTGTGAATCTTTACAGAAGCATAGGAATATAGCAGAAGTAGGCCTCTCAGCCCTTCAATAACCTGTGAAAATAAAATAAATGCAGGTGCTGGAACTCTGAAATAAAAACAGAAAATGCTGAAAAAAATCTCAGCAAGACAGGTAGCATCTCTGGAAAGAGAAACAGTTAACATTTCATCATAATTGAGAGAGGCAAGTATGTTAGTCGAGGTAGCAGAGTTTGGTACAGAGGGTAATGGGTGAAACAAAGGGAATTTTTCTGATGATGTTTTCTCCCCACATCCCTTGATCAGTCCAGCCCTTAGAAAAATATCCATTAAAGTTGCCCTTTCTAAAAAAAAATAATAAATAATAAATGCCCATACTAAAAGAAAAAGTTTTGTCAGCTGGGTAGTTTCATCATGAAATGCAAATTTGCTTCAGGGGCATAAACAGGTTGGATAGTGAGAAACTTTTCCCCATAACAGAGGCATCTAAAACCATGGGACATGGGTTTATGGTGAGAAACAAGAGAATTAGAGGGGATCTAAGGATTTTTTTTAAATCCAGAGCAAGGTTGGAATCTGGAAGGCACTGACTGAGAAGGTGGTGGAGGCAGAGACGCCCACACTTAAAAAGTACCTGGACAAGCACTTGAATCACTGAGGTATAGAAGGAGGTAGAGCAAGTGCTGCTAAAGGGGATGAGTCGAGATGGGAACTTGATGGTCAGCATGGGTGTGGTGGGCTGAAGGGCATGTGTGTAGTATGACTCCGTGGTTCTAACCAATTGGGTCTTACCTTATCGTTTTTCACAGGGGTGACTGGTTCAAGATGCTCACTCGAGATGCTGACCACTTTGTCAGTGGTTGACAGGTACACAGAGCACAGCCCACCCTGCAAGGGAAAAGAAATGTTCAAACTTCCATCAAACTCGTACACGCATTTCAGCAAATGCATTGCAGTGAACATTCCCCTCCTTCACCATCTGAGTACTGCTTTCCCCTGCACAAGCCATTACAGTTCAAAGTAATTAATGAATTCAAGTGCTTTGAGGGATCCACTAAGGAGGTAAAAATAATCTGTTGTCTAATTCTATACATCTGCACAACACACTGGGGAATGAAAACAAATACACATTTGCTTGTGCCAGCTTCTATTAAAAATTTTCCTCCAAAACGAAGTTTCTCTAACTGGCCTCTCAGCCCTCAGCTTTCCTCAGCATGATGTAAAGCAGCAAAAAAAAGTGATAGCTTTAGTAGCCAAGCAAAAAGGTCCACTCTCTTAGCTTATACTTGGTGTACGGCAGGTTTAGAAATCTCGCCTCACCACAGAGCTAGTAGTAAATGAGTATTTTATCTTCCAGAGATATGATGGCAAACACATATACCACTTATTTCAGGCAAGTGACAAAGTCTGTCAATGAAACAACAAAAAAAACTTTTTCAACAAATGATTAGAGTGGTAGTCCAATATAACCAGGCAGGGGCAAGATGAGAATATGGCGCTCTGGCTGACTCTGAACCACCTCAGAGAGAGGGAATTCCACATGCCTCAGCTGGAAAGCTAGTTTCCCCACAGGACTGAATACATGCAGATCAACTATTCTCAAGCCATTCCAAGATTGCTCTATTAACTTTACAGCTGAGGATTAATGGCAATTGACTGCAGAGCCTCTTTATGCTGCTTCTTTTGTTTGTGGTTGATTATACACTTTAGACCCAGACATTCAGACTTAAACCTGTCCATCAAGTTATTGTTCTAGATGCTATTAAACCCTATCCAAGACAGCTGGATAGGGTAGCACAGCCTTGTAGCTGGAGTGGCACACCTCCCCACATCTCCAGTGGCCTGGGTACAATGCAATCCTGACCCAGGGTGCTGTCTGTGTGGAGTTTGCATGTTCTCCCTGTGAACACATGGGTTTCCCCGGTTCCTTCAGCTTGCTCCCACATCCCAAAGATCTGCAGATTGATAGGTTGATTGGCCACTAAAATGTTCCTGGTGGGTGATGGAATCTCAGGGGTGGGGAGCAGAGTTGATGGGAATGTGGGGAGAATGAGATAGGATCAATGTAAATGGGTGTTTGATGCACTGGGACATAATGAGGGGACTGTGGAGATCTATCAAGCTATTGGAATCTTTCAGTAATGGGGAGAGACTGGATATCCCAGGTTTGCTTTCCTTGACACGAAGGAGAGTGAGGGGAACCTGACAGAAGTATACAACATTGTGAGGGGCTTAGATAGGGGGGAAACTGAGGAAGTTTTCCCTGATAACAGAGACATGTAAAACCAGAATGCATAGATTTAAGAGGGTTAGAGGGGATCTGAGGAGAAAATCTTTCACCCAGAGGGTGGTTGCCATCTGAACACACTGCCTGAGAAGGTGATGGAGGCAGGTACACTCACAACATTGAAGTGGTACCTAGAAGAGCACTTGAACTGCCAGCACATAGAAGGCTACAGGCCAAATGGGATTAGTATAAATGGGTTCTTAGTCATCATGGATATGGTGGGCCAAAGAGCCAGTTCTTGTGCTGTATAACTATGACAACAACACAGCAATACTACATACCGACACACTGCGGATGACTCCCGTCTGCCCCACAACCTGGGCGTCCAGGTACGTGTCCCGGACTTTGACCATGATGTCTGTCGTTACCCAGTCGTTGGACCCCTGATCAATGCTGGAACCTGGTGTATGGGGATTGTATGCGCCAGGAGATGGGGCTCCAGGTGTCATGGGACTATATCCGACAGGGCTTGGGCTTGGACTTGCCTGAAACACAAAACAAGCTGTGAGTGGGCCAGAAAAATACAAGGAGAAAATAATATCCAGCGCTGTTCACATTCCTTAAAGAGAAAGTTATTTCCTATCATCGTCGAAACAGTCATTTAACTCCATCCACCAGCAGTGCCCCCCTCAAAACAAAATTACCTTCAAAACCAACCTCAGCCAACTTAAAGTCAAGTAGGTACAGGAAGTATTGAGTTCTGTCACATCACAGGGATGAATGGACACAGTTCTTGAGCCTTTCCTTTGTGTCTTTAAACTTGTCGCACAAATCATTGTACGTCTGTACAGTGGAGGTAGGTAAATTTTTGGAAGGTCAGGGAATTGAGTCTATTGGAGGAGTTAAGCCCAGTACAGATCAGCTGTGAACATACTGAATGGCAGGGCAGGACTGAGGGGCTTGGTGGCCTACTCCCTCTCCTAGTTTCTGCTATTCTTGTATTCTCAGATGGATCCACAGGATCCCTCAGAACTCAAATGAAAATGGAAAAACTGCAGCTGCTGAAAAGGGCCTCCAACATGAAACGGTAACAGTTTCTCTTTCTACAGATAGAGCATAGAACAGTACAGCACACTACAGGCCCTTCAGCCCACAATGTTGTGCCAACCTTTAAACCTCGCCTAAAACTATCTAACCCCTTCCTCCCACATATCCCTCTATTTTAAATTCCTCCATATGCTTATCTAGTAGTCTCTTGAATTTGACCAATGTACCTGCCTCCACCACCGTCCCAGGCAGCACATTCCATGCCCCAACCACTCTCTGGGTAAAAAATACCTTCCTCTGATATCTCCCTTGATCTTCCCACCCATTACTTTAAAGCCATGCCCTCTTGTATTGAGCATTGGTGCCCTGGGAAAGAGGCACTGGCGGTCCACTATCTATGCCTCTTAATATTTTGTACACCTCTATGACGTCTCCTCTCATCCTCCTTCTCTCCAAAGAGTAAAGCCCCAGCTCCCTTAGTCTCTCCTCATAATGCATACTCTCTAAACCAGGCAGCGTCCTGGTAAATCTCCTCTGCACCCTTTCCAACACTTCCACATCCTAATGCTGATAATCCAGATGCTGCCAGCACTTTGTTTTTATCCCTCAGTATTACTTGGAGAGAGACAACATATCATCTCAGTGCCTAGCCAACATTTATCCATCAGTCAAGCCCACGAAAGAACAGATAATCTGGTCATTTACCTTGGAAAATCACATGACATCCTGCACCACACTAGGTCAGGGATGCTTCCAGCCACATGTGTAGGAAGCATCTCCAGATGTAGCAGCAGCTGGAGTCACCGTGGTGTATCTTTGAAGACAAAGACTTTGTGGATAACACATGTAGGGAGGTGGACACAGTGCAGCTTAAACACAGGCAGGCAGAGAGGGCGCGGCTGACTGTTGAACAGAGGAAGTTGCAGGTGGGAGTCCTCACTCCCTGATAGATTTTCCCCTTCAAATACCATTGGTGGGGTCTGTTGCTCAGATAACTGTGGTCACAGCCAGGAGCGTGGCATCGCAAAAGGAGGGGAGGAAGAAGAGTGAAGGAGCAATGGTGATAGCAGACTCAGTGGGGTGAGGGAAAACATAGCCCGTGGCTGGAAATAACTCCATGATGTTACATTGCCTCCATGGGGCCAGGGCTAAGGATGCCACTGCTATACAACATTCTGAAGGGGGAAGGTGAACAGTCAGAGGTCATGGTCCATATTGGTACTGACCACACAGAAAAAAGGATGAGATCCTGCAGCAGGGTTTAAGGAGCTAGGAAGCAGGTAAAAAGCAGGACCTCCTAAGGTAGCAATGTCAAGATTATTCCCAGTGCCATGTATAAATAAGTAGAAATAGGAGGATAGAGCAGATGAATTCATGGCTGGAGAATGCTGGTAGAAGATCAGCCATAATCTTAATGAATGGTAGACCAGGTTCCAAGGGCCAAATGGCCTACTCCTGCTCTTATTTATGTTCTTTCATATTCAATTATCTCGTTGATATCCAAGTCCTGACCAAATCTATTACAGAATCCGAACTACTGTACAGTTAAGCTAACCCAACAGGGTCAAAACAGTTCTGGATTAATACATGCGCAAAGTATCCATACACGTTCTGGCTTAAAATTTACCTGGTACGCCATGGGTGAGGGTGTTGGGTGATAGCTGGCTGGTGAGTGAGTATTCTGATAGCCCACAGGACTCGGTGCAACTTGGTGATAGCTCTGTGGACTGGGGCTGGGTTGATAAGATCCTTGAGGGGATGGAGCTGCATAGGGAGAAAATTGGTCAGTGTTGTACCTGAAAAATAAAATGATAAACAACAGGTCTCATTAAGTGAACAAACTTTTCAAACAAGTAGCAATCAATGCCAAGCCAGCTGAACATATATCAAAATTACTTCCCCTCTACCATCACCAACCCCTCGAAAAGGTGCTTACTAAATGAAATTGGCCAGGAAGGAATAGAGGGAGGAGGTTCACTTGGAAAATAACACTGCCATAGATCACATGGACAAGTAGCCTGTTTCTCTGCCTCAAATTCTAAGCACTCCATTGTCTATTTCTGCATAGATTTTCTTCCTCCTAGTAGCAACTATAGACAAAGGGGATGGAAACAGAAAAAATGTTCCATCTTTAGAGAATAAAAGGACCAATGCTATAATTAATTATTCAATGAAGGGATTTGCAGGTACTTACATTGCTGGTGTTCCAGGGGTTTGAGGGTTGTATTGGGGATTAACCTGTGGAGATGGAACATCTGTGTAGCCTGGAGTCTGTGGGTTGGGTGTTCCTCCGTATGCCTGTGGTGATGGTGTGGGCTCATCATCATAAGGGAAATCGTAGTCTTCTTCGTTCCTGTGAGATCAAATACATTTCTTTTTAAAATGGTTAGTTGCAGCTGAGGCAGAAAACAAAATAAATTAAATTTGTAAAAAATTAATATGCACATAAACATATGTGAAAAGATAAAGCCACATTATCTGTGGTAATTTGTAAGCCAATGTGCACTGTAACTGTTGAGGTTTCAAGAGCTGCTAACCTGGAGGGTGTGTTGGGATTATTAGGATCCCAAGCACCGCTCTGTCCTGGTGTTCTGCTCCCATCATGAACTGGTGTCTGGGAACCATAATGAGGGGTTCGACTTCCTAGAAGAATGGAAAATTAGTTTGAGACACAGTGATCTTCAGTGATGTTTTTGCAGAGTTATTTTAGATTATGTAGCCCTGAAGATTCTGCAGCAATTCTAGCTGAAATATACCGAAGTGGTCAGAATGGAGCAAAAGGACCATCACAAGGTACAACTAAAATGGAGCCATTCAGCCCAGTGTGTTATTTTTCTCTTTTGTCCCTCTGGGAGTTGAGGACACCCCCAGCCTAATCTGCCAGATAAATCTTCTTGCACTGCATTTTGCAACACCCACATTCTTTTTATGTTCCCTCTCTCTGACTGCTCCCATTCACTCTGATTAGATAACCTTGTTTACAGTTTATCCCCATGGTCACACTGATTTTACCCTATCAGGGCCATCCCTCCTTCCCGCAACTTTTGCCTCCTCCTCCTGACAAAGGGCGCAGCTGCTGGAAAATAGAAATAAAGAGAAAATGCTGGAAATCCTCAGCAGATCAGGTAGCATCAGAAACAGGGTAAATGTTTCAGCAGATGAAAATCTTTGACCTGAAATAATAATACTTCTTTGCTGGCACCTCAGGATAGAGTCAGAGTAATACAGCACGGAAACAGGCCCTTCAGCCCAACTCATCCATGTCAACCAATGGAGGATTATGGGTTGTGTAGGAGGGAAGGAAGGGTTAGATTGATCATATAGTAGGTTTATATAGGTCAGCACAACATCGTGGGCCGAAGGACCCATAAAGTGCTGTATTGTTCTACGTTCTAACCAAGATGCCCACCCTAAGCTTGTCCCATTTGCCTGCTTTAGGCCTATATCCCTCTTAACCTTTCCAATCCATGTGATGAAGGCAGACTTGTCACACTCTGGTTCTGTGGGTTCCAGGTGGCTGGCGAGCCAACATGGGGGACTCAAAGACTCTGTCCGAGGTAGAGTCAATGGAACAGCCGGTAGTTTGGAAGGGATTCCCACAAGTCAGCAAGAGTGTCACACTTTTTGTTTAAAAGGAGGCTTTGAGAAGGTCCTCAAATCTTTTCCTCTGTCCGCCTGACAATCATTTCCCATGACAGAGCTCAGAGCAGACTATGTTGGGAGTCTGGTTGGGCACACACACAATAAAGGCTGACCAATATAGGAAGTCATCCTCACCAGGATGCTTGGTGAGGCAGCACTTGGAATACTGTGTTCAGTTTTGGTCGCCCTGCTATAGGAACAATGTTATGAAACTGGAAAGAGTGCAGAAAAGATTTACAAGGATGCTGCCAGGACTTGAGAGACTGAGTTATAGGGAGAGGTAGGACAGGCTGGGACTTTATTCCTTAGAATGTAGGAGACTGAGAGGTGATCTTATAGATATGTATAAAATCATGAGGGGTATAGAAAAGGTGAATGCATTCAGTCTCCTCCCCCACGCTCCCCCCCCCTCCCCCCAGAGGGAATCAAGAACTAGAGGGCATAGGTTTAAGGTGAGAAGGGAAAGATTAAAGAGAAACGCAAGGACAATTTTTTTTTTGTTTACACAAAGGGTGGTCTGTATGTGGAATGATCTGGCAGAGGAAGTGGTTGAGGCAGGAACAATAACAATTTTTAAAAGACAGTTGGACAGGTATGTGGATTGGAAAGGTTTAGACGGTTATGGTCAAACAGTGGCAAATAGGACCAGCTTGGATGGGACATCTTGGTCAGCATGGACCAGTCTGGCCAAAAGGTCCATTTCCATGCTGTATGACTTTTTGACTCAATGGAGCTGACTGAACGTAATTAGGGCCTCAAACCTGGAGTGTTAGCCTAGGAGAAAACACTGACAGGCTAGCTTAAAATTCCAGCAAAAAACAAGCTGCTCAAAGAACTCAGCAGTCAGGCAGCATCTGTGGAGGGAAATGGACAGTCGACTCCCTTCACCTGGACTGCTATCCGCTGAGTTCCTCCAGCAGTTTGTTTTTTTGCTCCAGATTCCAGCATCTGCATTCTCGTGTCACTTAAACTTCCAATGGTGTTGGAGGATTTTTGCACTCCACTCCACTCCAGTGGCAAGTTTGTTGGCGGTGAAGTGCCGTATTATGGCGAGAAAAATTGAGTAGAGGCAACAACGCAGCCTTGCTTGTCTGTAGTAAAATTGGGATCCATTAAGATCATGATTTGGTGTAATCGTGTAGCAGGTATATGTGGGCTGTGAAATTCAAGGATGCCTCAAAATGGATGGAATCCACACTGCAATCCAGGGAACATCTCTGTGGCCACAAGGTGGAGGCATTTAAGGAGGACCTAGTGAGGACTTTCTCTGAGCAGATAGCAGGGAGTTACTGCAGTCAAAATGGTCTCCCTTCTTGAAGATGGTCATGATTGAGCTCCCCGAGCAAGTTGTCCTTTTCCCAGACAGTGTAAAGCCTCAGATAAAATCCAAGTTATTCATAGAAACATAGAAAGTAGGAGCAAGCCATTCAACATAATCATGGCTGATCGTCCAAATTCAATGCTGTTTCAGCTTTCCCCTCTTATCCATTGATCCCTCTAATCCAAGAACAATCCCCAACTCCTTCTTGAAGCCAAATCATTAAATATATTCAACTGCTTTCTGTGGTAAAGAATTTCACAGGTTCACCACTCTTGGGAAGAAGAAATTTCTCCTCACTTTAGTCTTAAAAGGCCTAGTCTTATCTTTAGATTGTGAACTCCGGTCCTGGACTCCCTGGCCATCAGGAACATCCATCTTGCACCTAATCCATCCCAATCCTGTTGGAATTTTGTAGGTTTCTATGTAATCCCCTCATTTTTCCAAATGCTAATAAATACAAGCCTAATTGAGCCAATCTCTTGTCATATGCCAGTCCCAAGTTAGAGTTTTTTCAGCTACTACATTTACAGACTGTCTCAGAATGTTCTTCTGCAAAGCCAAAATTCCTAGTTAATGATGCCAAGTATTTAGTTACAATGACCAATGGGAAAGGGTGAACTCAGAATGGAAGGAAAACTCCATCTGGTTGAGTGATCTTACCATCATGCAAGGGTGTCTGGGAACCATACATGGGTGTCCGAGATCCAGAGCCATACAGTGGGGTTTGGGAGCC
The DNA here is from genome assembly GCF_009764475.1 of Pristis pectinata. Taxonomy (NCBI): domain Eukaryota; kingdom Metazoa; phylum Chordata; class Chondrichthyes; order Rhinopristiformes; family Pristidae; genus Pristis; species Pristis pectinata. Next base: position 11,870,955 of record NC_067439.1, on the reverse strand, counting down.
ATACAAAGGCGTGCGACCATAGGCAGACGTCAAGCCACCCTTCTTCTTTGAGTCCCTGAGAATTCAAATGTTAAATCATTCAGTATTTATGAGACAAATGTCACCTTAAGAAATCATTTATTTAGTTTGAGGCACATTTATTTCACTGCCTTTGGGATTAAAGATATTAAATATAAAATATTAAATATCAACACTAAATTCTACAGATAAATGATAAAAAATATACAAGCTGTATATACACAGAACCTCCACCTTCTAGAACTACCACAATATTTCAGATTAACCAGGATCAGTCTGAACAATTCCCAGTTACATACAAATTAGGAGCAGAAGACCAATCAGCTCCTGCCCATTACTTTGCCAATGCCCTCCAATCCCTATGAAATTCATTCCATGCTTGGGTTAGTTCCGTCAGCATAATACTCCAGTCACCATCCACTTCCAAGCCATCAGTGAGGATCAGCAACCTGTTCGAGTCTAACCCTTGGGACATCACAGACAAACTTAATGCTGGAAACGTTCTCACAGAACCATAGCTGCCTTCACTCTGTCTGGGCATTTGGAGTAGGATTCAGCTAATTTGAGTTAGTGCATTAGGCACACTCATCTCCCTCAACACTTTCAGTGAAACTCTGTACTTACACTGTGGTGAGCCGCTGACGATCTACAGAAATGGTCTGGCAGGTGGAATGAAGTTCAACTCGAGCCGTAGATTCTGTTGCGTCCTTAACTACACCAATGTAACCTGTGGAAACAAGTGCATTTGACTTGTGGCATTTGGCTGAATTTGGCATCGAGGTGCCATGGAAAAACTGGAGTCAATGGGCATCAAGGGGAAAACATTCCAGTGGTTGGAGTCACACCCGACAAAAGGAAGGTTGTGGTTGTTCGAGGTGAATCATCCCAACCTCAGGACATCACTGTAGGAGCTCCTCAGGGCAGTGTCATTGATGACCTTTATTTATCCAAGATCAGAAACAAGAATATTCACTGACCATTGCACAATGTTCATTCCAGGCACAACTACACAGTAAATGAAGCAGTCCACATCTACATGCAGTCAGATCTAGTCAACATTCAGGAATAGATGATATGTGGCCGTTAACAATCATGTAACAAAAGTACATGGCATTGACCATCTCCAACAAAGCACAGTGCAACTACTAACCCTTGAAATCTAACCACATTACCATGGCAGCATCCCCCACAATCAGCCTTCTACTACTGACCAGAAGCACAACTGGACTAGCCACATAAATACTGTGACTACAAGAGTGGATCAGAGGCTGGGTATCGTAGTAAGCGACTCACCTACTGACACCCCAAAGACTTTATGTACAAGGCAGAAGTCAGGACTTGTCTGGATGGGTCCAATTCCAACAAACTTAACACCATCCAAGACAAAACACCCTGCTTGAATGGCACCCCATCCACCAGCCTAAACATTAATTTCCTCCACCAGTGGCGCACTGTGGCTACAGGATGCATTTCCGACAAAACACACTGCAATTACTCAGCTTGGCTACTTTGAAAGCACCTCCCAAACCACAAAATCAAGATGACAAGAGCAACAAGCTCAAGGGAATAGAATCGCTTGAAGGTTATCCTTCAAGTCGTACACTGTCCTGAGTGAGAAATATAACAACATTCCTTCAGTGAGCCCAAATGCTGAAACTCTGATCCAAGAGTATTGTGAGAGCATCTTTAGCAGTAGGACAGCAGCACCTCACCTCCAAGGGCAATTAGCAAATCTGAAAATGAAATAAATGAGTCATTTTCAAAATGCACCTGCAGGTGAGGGCAGGGTTCCGTCCCCGAGAACCATCTGTAACACGAACAGTGCACAAGTTGGAAATCCGGCTGCAAATATGGCAGAAGATGCCTGCAGCCCCGCAGCAGCCGGTAAGTCCATCCAGCCAGTCTCCCAAATGCTCATTCATGTGCACGGACTGTACACAAGTCGGGTGTTCATGCGTAACCTGGGGAGGAACTGTACCGTGAAGTAGGCTGGAGGTGAGATATTTACATTTCAGTGAGGATGAATTGCTTGAGTTTTAATTTTTAATTCGGAAACATCTTATCCCAAAGTGAGGTTTGACCCTTCAAGGGGTGGAAGAATTCTGGAACACTACCTACTACCAGCCAACAAAAAAAAACCTCAGGCTGATAGTCAAATTAAAGTCTCAGAACTGAGAATGATAGAATTATGTTAGGCAAGGGTACTAAAGGTTACACAATCAAGTAGAAGGGAGAAAAAAAAGGTCAGGCAAAATCATATTGAATGACAGAACAGACCAAGGGGTTGAATAATTATCTATTATCTTATGATCCCCTTCTCATGACATCTGCCTGGACTTGTACTATGCCACACAGAGAGTATTAATCAATGAGTTAAAAAGAAACAATTTAAGCTTCACCTATTAAGGTGATACAGTGACAACCAAGCAGTCAACATGATCTACAATCAAGTATATTTACTAATAATTATTTGGATTTTTATACTGCAGTTACTGAGTTGTTAATGGTTTACATAGAATTTTAATTCTATTGTTTTAAAAATTTGATGCACAAAACCTGACACTGGAGAGACTGTGAACACAAAATTGTACATCAGGAACAGGTACTACCACCGGGAGGTTTAGCAGGTCCTGTGGTGCACAATATCTCGACCAGGTGGCCTTCACGAGTTGGTGTTATTTTAAAAGGTCTCTGTTGCAGACATACCTTTATATGGCCCTTGTGAAATACGAACTGTCTGTCCAATCAAATCGTTGTCTCTGCGTCCTCGACCACGCCCCATTCCTTGTCCTCCGAATCCGCCGCCTCGAGGGGCTGCAAGATAAAATAATTATCTGAATCTGCACAGTTGCAAAAAAGCTATTAATGAAATCACCAAAATGTACCATGCATACAGAACTTCAGATACAGACTAAATCTTAGCACGGAACTGGGGCAAATGCACAAAATGTAAGACAAGAAATAATTGAAATAAAACAAATTATGGCTTTAACACATTTAAAATAATATGGCAAATTTGAATTTACATTTCAGGCTAGTCCTGTTAAACTACTCGCAAGAAAATGCAACATTATATTAAACCACGTCATTTATTATTGAGGGCTGCAATGTCCTAACAGGCTTATTTGTTGACTTGCATTGAAATTATCCATTCCACGGTGGATTTCAAACATGTTCCTTGGTCATAATTAGGTTGCTGGGTTACTGAACCAATAAATTAACTGCTGTGCCAGCTTACCCCCCAACTGTATGAAACCGATGGGAGTGTGCTCCTGAGACAAGACAGGAATAGCACACTGTGTCACATTAACTTGTATGAACAGGTCGTGTTGGACCAAAGCAAATTTCAGTCCTCATGGTGACAATGTGCACTCACCTCCACCACTGGGGTGCATCGGACTGCTGATCCGTGGGCTCATAGGAGCAAAACCACCTACTGTGAAATTTGTAACGTCCCTTGGCTGCAACAGAAGTAAAACTCATGAATTAGAGAGAAGAAATACACAGATATTTGAAATCTGAAACTAAACAGCAAATGCTGGAAGCACACAGCAGAAGGGAATATCCTTGGTCTGGAACATCAACTGTTTCTCTCTGATTCATGCTGCTTGCTTCCAATATTTTCTGTTGTTAAAACTGGTGAACTGGTCCATATTGATTTTGATTTAAGATCAAGAGGCAGCACTAGTTTAAAGGAAAATTAAGATTGTTTTCTCAACCAGTTGCAGAATGGTTCTACAGGTATTGAATACAGATCCTCCCCAGATTACAATAGGGTCCCATTCCCATGAACTGTTTGTAACCTGAACACTTCGCAAGTTGGAAATGTGACCATGAACCAAGTTCCCACCTGGCAGAAGATGTCTCCAACCCTGCAGCAGCCAGCAAAACCATCCCACCAGTCTCCCAGATGCTTGTTCAAATGTACAGGCTGTACACAAGTTGGGTATCTGTAAGCTGGGGAGGACCTGTATGCTCCAATAACTTAGACAAGTAGCCATTACTGACAAGTTGGTGGAGACAGAAGTGACTCCACTCACTTCTTACAAAACAAAGTTGCAGCTGTGGGAATTCGCAAAGAAGTGGAGGAAGTGCCAGTGGGAAATAGCGACCATACCTCTTCAAGACGGTTATAAAGAATAAGGATAGAACACAAATTAAAGCCCTGAATTGGGGAAAGGCTGATTTCAAAAATGATAAAGCAGGACATGGCCAAAGACAGCTACCTACAAGCAAGTCTACATCCAACAAGTGGGAATCATTTAAAAGTGAAACAGTGGGAGTTCACAGTCAATGTGTTCCTATAAAGATGAAAGGTAAAGACAGCAAGTCCAGGGAAACCCAGATGACAAGGGATATCCAGGGTTGGATAAGGGGAAAAAAGGAAGCAGGTGTGGAGAACTTATAATGTGGTGGAACACCTTCTAGAGAACAGAAAGTGTAAAGATAGGAGGGCAAAGAGGGGGAACAAAATAACACTGGGCAGACAAGATTGAGGAACACTCAAAAGCATCTTATTAGTATAGTAACAGCAAGAGATAAGATAGGGACTAAATGGGCATATGTGCATGGAAGATGTAGTTGAGATCTTAAATGAATATTTCTCATCTGTATTCACTGAGAAAGAATAATTGAAGAATTCAGAGAAAGAGGTGATAGAACAAAAGAACTCTGGAACAAATTACCATCCAAAAGGAGGAGATAATTAGATATCTTGGCAGGTTTAAATGTGGATAAATCCCTAGTGACTGAAGTATATCCCAAGCTACTCCAGAAGGTTGGGGGGGGGGGGGGGGGGGGGCGGGTGTCGCGGGCAAGGAAGGAGATTACTGGAGCTCCAACAGAAATTTACAAATCTCCTCTGGCCACAGAAGTGGTGTCAAGGATAAACGAGGTAATTACAAGCAGGCATGTCTAACTTCACTGGTAGGGACAAGATGAATCTGCACTCGGAAAGGCAGGGATTAAGGATAGTCACTGTGGCTATGTGAACAGGATATGATGTTTGAATGAAATTGAAGAAGTGAAGAGGGCACATTCCTGCCCTCAAGATTTAACAATGAATTCGACACTTTCAGATAACTAAGTCTTTCCAATTTGGGTCAAAACTGATTTTTTTTTTGATGAAAGGCCATCAAACTTGTAACATTGATTCTGCTTTTCCCTTTCCAGAAATGCTACCTGACCTGCTGAGTATTTCCGGGATACTGTTTTATTTCAGATTTGCAGTATTAGCATTACTTTGTACCTCACAGTTCCAGCACTGCTTCCTCCCCCACTTAAAGTTATCGTCGTATTGCATCTCTCAGATCAGTTGTGATTAACAAGCTTCACCATGCTGTCTCAATCAGTATCACCAGGGGTCTCTCTTGATCTCCACCCAATCACAGACACCCTCTTTATTCTCTCTCTCTCTCTCCCTCCCTCTCCCCCTCCCCTTTCTCCGCAATTTAAAACAAATATTTTTAATTTTTCTCTGTTCCAATGAAAGGTTATCGACCTGAAATTTTAATTCCATCTCCACTACTGGTGTCCACTACTGCTGGGCATTTCAGGCATTTTCAGTTTTTATTTCAGACTTCCAAACAAAGACACAAATTGAGAGCAAGAAGCCACTCAGCCCTTCGACCTCACCCTACCATTTAAGAAGATCTGGCTGTACCCTCAAATCTGCATTTCTGTCAACCCCAGTAACCTTTCACCCCCTTGCTTTTCAAAAATCTGTCTACATCTGCCTTAAAAATATTCAAGACTCTGCTTCCAACCTTTGAGGAAGAGAGTTCAAAAGCAGTCAAAATATAAATACGAAGATGGATTTCACAAGGACGACTGCAAAATTCAGATCTGGTGCCAGATCCAGTCTTGTGCATGCAGTCATCACCTACACTCACAACGTTTGGTAACATTTTATATCACCATTTAGCATTGAAACTACCTTTGTAAACATATAGAATAAAAATTCCCTTGCTAAATTGCCTGGGATCTTTAACACCAATCTCTATGCAGTAGCATGGAAAATTCAGCAACACCCTTCCCATTTTACATATACAAAGAACATTTTCAACTCACCTTAGGAAATGTACATTTACTTTAAGACTGGAATTATACTCCCTATTTTGATTTTAAAAAGGTATTTTATTTTGCTTACCTTTGCACCACCAGCAAGTACCAAGTGGCGCGTTTTGCAGACAAACATGCCACCATTTTCCACCAACTTCTTACAGTGTAGAAATGCAAAGCTACGATACAAGTGTCTAATCTCGCCTTCACGGCCCTGAAAAAAAATGTATTTTACAGTTTTTCCTATTCAGCAAAATACTGTTTGCCCGCATATTTTGACCAAAGTTACATACTTCACTTATAAAACTGGGTGACCACAAAAATTAATGAGCTAAGACTTGGAGAACAACAGTATTTATATAAAGAACTGCAATAAAGTGAACAAAATACACCTTAGATTGACATATCTGAGGAAAAATTAATAAGACCAGATGAAAGATGAAAAATTATCTCCAAATAAATATTTGGAGGTTCAGGTTTTCTTTTATGTATACGAATACTTGCCTTTGTATCAAATTGCCAGCAACAGCCATCGAGACCCAGCTCATTAATTTACAGTTTATATGCCACTTGACTTACAAATTCACTGTCCTTGGAATCAATTTGATTAATCTTTCCTGTACTCCCTCTCTCACAAGTATATTATTCCTTGGGTTGGGAGATCAGACCTATTCCACATAAATTTTCACTAGGGGTCTATATAGTTGAAAGAGCCGATCTCTACTCCTGTACACAAATTCTTTGAAGAAATGCAAAATCAAAAGAATAACTTGATGAAGGCTTTCTTTTGGGTTAAAAGGATTTGTAGTAGAGTAGACACAGAAGAGAAATCTACTAAAATGTCCTCAAATCCCTGAGGGTAGAGTGGCAAGCAGATAAGGTTTTTTTTTTGTTTAAAAGGTTACAGAATATCTGCCTTTAATGCCCGAGGGACAGAATACAAGATCAGGGAAATCATGCTGAAGCTACAGCTACAGTTCTGGTCATCACACAAAGGGAAGGACATGACAACTATGCAACTATCTCCTCATAACTATCTCTTCCAGCTCTGGCAACATCCTCATAAGTTTCCTCCGGAGCCTCTCAAAACATATATGCTTGACCATCAAGGGCAGCAGACACTTGAGAACACCACTTCTACCTGCAGACTCCCCTCCAAGTCGCACACCATCCCGACTTGGAAATATCATTTCTTCATCGTTGCTAGGTCTAGATCCTGGAACATCCATCCCAAAGCGTTCTGGCAGTTCTGGAGGGTGGCTCACTCTCATCTCCTCAAGGATAATTACGGATGGGCATTACTTGCCAACTTTGTCATCCACGCAGCGAATCAAAAATTCATGGTGCAAAAATAAATACTTCTGATTGTTTCTTCTGGCTTGTACTGGAATGTTTTTCTGTATCTATACAAAAAGATGCATGGTGCTGATGCTTACTTTGAACACTTAATTCAGTATTGCTACTGGTGAATTATAAAAGTGGCTGTGCAACACTCTCATTTCATATTCATTTGAATTGTAAAATGGATTTGCAGGTCTCATTACTGCTTTTGCATTTTCAGATTTCTGTTGTCTTTTTTTAAATTGGATTTTCAGTGATGGATGTCGGGTGCAGTTCTAGTGAAAGTGTTTCTACTTCATGTGTAGTTGGCAATCCAGACACGGGTGCAGCTAATAGAGCTGCTGCCTCACAGCACCAAAGATCCGGGTACAGTCTGACCTCAGCTGCCATTTGTGTGGAATTTGCACATTCTCCCTGTGAATGCATGGGCTTCCTCCCACATCCCAAAGACATGTGGGTTGGTAGGTTGATTGACCACTAATTTGACTGAAGTGTGCAGGTAAATGGCAGAATCTGTGGGGGGTGGGGGGGGGATTGAAATCAGAATCAGGTTTATTATCACTGACATATGTCATGAAATTTATTGTTTTGCAGCAGCAGTACAGTGCAAGACATAAAAATTACTATAAATTACCAAAAAAAAAGTGCAGCAGAGGAATAACGAGGTAGAGTTTATAGACCGTTCAGAAATCTGATGGCAGAGGGGAAGAAGCTGTTCCTAAAATGTTGAGTGTGGGTCTTCAGGCTGCTGTATCTCCTCTGTGATGGTAGTAATGAGAAAGGGGCATGTCCCCGATGGAGAGGGTCCTTAATAATGGATGCCACCTTTTTGAGGCATAGTCTCTTGAAGATGTCCTTGACGGTGGGGAGGGTTGTGCCAGTGATGGAGCTGGTTAAGTCTACAACCCTCTACAGCCTCTTTTGATCCTGCACGTTGCAGCCTCCATACCAGGCGGTGATGCTCTCCACCGTACATCTATAGAAATTTGCAAGTCTTTGGTGACAAAACAAATCTCCTCAAACTCCTCATGAAGTAGACCCACTGCCGCGCTTTCTTCGTGATTGCATCAATGTGTTGCGGCCAGGATAGATCCTCTGAGATGTTGACACCCAGGAACTTGAAGCTGCTCAGCCTTTCCATCGCTGATCCCTCAATGAGGACTGGTGTGTGTTCTCCTGACTTCCCCTTCCTGAAGTCCACCATCATTTCCTTGGTCTTGCTGACATTGAATACAAGGTTGTTGCAGCAACCAACCAATCTATTTCACTCCCGTATGCCTCTTCGTCATCATCCCATAAAATGTTTAATCCCATAAAAATAGGATTATTGAAGGATCAGTGTAAACTGGTGATCAATGACCGGCACAGACTCACTGGGCTTAAGGGCCTGTTTCTGTGCATCTCTCGATGACCCTATGACTTAACTATTTCAAATTACTATTCTCGTGGTCCTAAGGAAAAGCCAAGCAAGCAAGTCTTACCGAGTGCGGTCCGTCAATGACTTTGACGATGTCTTTCACATGAATATTGTTTTGTTCAGAGTCCAGGGCCACAGCAAACCGATTGTCCTTTTTCCGGGTTATTGCCTGGTGCCGTACAGTAATCACCTTCCCATACATGTTAAGAACCTGCAAAAGACAAACATTACATGACCAAGGTGCTTGCAGTTCTCAGCCCACGTTTAAGAGGACCTAAACAACAGATAGTGGGTAGAAAGAGCACAGGAATCCAAGCAATGTTGTCGTCAGCTACGACATACATGGGTTCTTCAGAACAATCAAGGTCATCTGCAGCCTAAACGCTAAAGGCCGTCCCACTTCACTGGGAGGTGAACTTATCAAGGACAGAGACAGCATCTGCACCCACAGGAAGGAACTCTTCAGAAACCTAAGCTCCCACTTTGTTCTTGATGCGAGTGCTCTCAACTTAATCCCACAGTGGTCTATTTAGTACAGCCTTGCTGCTATTCCTGACCAACAAGAAATCAAAAAGGCCATATCCTAACTAAAAAACAACTTCAGGAAGAGATGAAGTTCTAAAACTCGGCAGTTAAGAACCCACAACCTCATTACCCACATTAGGAAAGAAAAGGATATGCACAAGGGGACCTCAGAGATCCCAGAATCATGACCGTCTACAAAAATAATTGAACTGGACTAACTGCAGAGAGGTCCTCCTAATGTTCCACAAAGTGCATTGTGGATTCTGTACATCTTGAGGCACAATGGACATGGTATTCACTGCACAACACTGTCAAGAGTACAAGGAGCAGCACTGACCTCTAGACATTGCCTTTCTCAACCTCACTAAACCCTTTGACTCTTAATCAGAAGGGACTGCGGAGCATCTTCTTCATCATATGTGGCCTCCAACAAAATTTCATGCCCACCTTATGTTTGCTTCACAATAACAATCCTAGTCAACAGGTGCCCAACAGCAGCAATCTTAGGAAAGAGTAGGGTTGAGCAAGGCTGCTCTTCTTTGTCCTGACACTTTTTTCAATTTTTCTCTCCAGATGTACTGGATTTCACCTTCAAGAAGCTTTCTGCTGAAGTAGAGCTAATCTACAGGACTAATGGGAAAATGTTTAACAATCAGCACCTATATTCTGGAACCAAGGCTACCCCCAACCTCAGTAATTAGGCAACTGTACAGAAACAATCCTTTTGTTTGCACACATTAAGGCCAAGCTTCAAATCACCATTGACTCATTCACTGAAGAATACAAGAGGATGGGTCTTACACCCAAAACCCACGAACCGAATGTCCTCAACTAATCTGCTTCCACTATACAGCACTGCCCTCTGATGACGAAAGTTCACAGTGAGACCTTGGAAAACATGAACCACCCCTCAGTAAAGGCAGACATTGATGACTAGATCACCACCACCTTTAATACACATTTGGCCATCCGAGCAAAATGGGTTTTTGGAGATCAAGACCTCAAAACTGGCACAAAACTCACAATGCACAAGGCAACAGTACTCCCTGCCCTCCATAAAGCTTTTAAGACTTGAACAACCTGCAACAGAGCACTGGAAAGATACAAATATTGTCTCCAGCATTGGGGCCCTAATTGCACTCAGACGGCTCCATTGAGCAAGTCACGTTGGTTATATGCCCAACGCCAGACTTAAAACCCACCTTTTCAAATTTGTATCACCTATCCTAATGTCTCTATATATGGTTCAATGTCCAATACTGATTAATAAATAGCTGTAAAAAAGCCACAGAACACTTTACGATGTTAATGGCAACATGAAAACCAAAATCATTAAGACTCTAGATTCTGAAGAGTAGGTTCAAATCCAACCCTGACCAATTGAGATTAAAGTCTTGGCCTTATTTTATACATTGCCTAACAGATGGACATCTGGTTAAAGCTCAACTCATGCCCACTGAACAAGTCCAGAGCAACAACATTTCTAACTTAGAAATCTAGCCCAGCAATGTGATTATGGTTCTTTCCAAACTACAAAAGGAATTAAACTTAACCATATTGCAGATGAATAGGATGCACAGCCAGATGCCCTGGACCTAGATAGAAATATATGATGCTGGTGTGGGCGACAAATAGAAAATACTGATAAGCAGCCCAAGAAAACCAACAAATTTACTCTTAACAGCCAGAATTTCTGACTGCTTGAGGAATTTCTGCATTAAAATGTCCAGTTATAAAACAATCACTGAATATACTGCCCAGTCAAATTACAAGTATCGCACTTCTTCTATAAGATCTCCAATAATTAGCAATACGTTTAGCAGGCACGGTAGTGTAGCAGTTAGCGTAATGCTTTACAGCACCAGCGACCCAGGTTCAAATCCGGCCACTGTCTCCAAGGAGTTTGTACGTTCTCCCCATATCTGCATGGGTTTCCTCCAGGTGCTCCGGTTTCCTCCCACATTCCAAAGACGTACAGGTTAGGAAGTTGTGGGCATGCTATGTTGGCGTTGGAAGAGTGGCGACACTTGCAGGCTGCCCCCAGAACATTCTACGCAAAAGATGCATTTCACTGTGTTTCGATGTACATGTGACCAATGAAGATATCTTATCTTATAATACATCCCAAAAGGCTTACTTCTGTAGTCTGTAATCAACCGTTGTACCTGGAATGTCTCTCTCTCCAACCGGACAATGACTCCCATAGTCTGTGGATCAAGTTGCACCAGTTCACCCCACTCATGCTGACCCCCTGCATCTACTCCAGATGCCGTTTCCGAACATAGCTGCAAATCCCTCGGGAGTACTTTCAGCTGAAAAACAGTGGGAGAGGATTGGGTGAAACAATGCATCGTAAAGCTGCATCACTGTGCAAGTTACCTGAAAGCACAAGGTGTACATTTTCTAACAGAATAAAACAGATGAGAATTGACCAGACCCAGGCAACCAATGAAGTGTTGACCTCGAGTGCTCTCAAAAAGGAAGGAAAATATTTAAAAGAATTCCTGCTCCAGTACAATATTCCAGGATCACCTTGGATATACCAGCAGGTGTGGAAAAAATTGCCACACTTAATTACGTTGTGAATAGTAATAATCTGGAGATGACGCCATGGAGCTACTGCTACCCCATGCCAGTGAACCTAGGAAACACTGGTAACAAGACAGTTTGGGAAAGAGACAAAACAGGAACCAAGCAAAAGGCTTTGTCAATTAAGACAAGATGTCATTACATTGCCATCAGAAAGGAGTTGACACAAACAAGTACAGGACATGAAATTCTTAGTAAAGCATCACAGATTGCTCAAACCTGTAGTGATTAGCGAGCAGTGCCTTGAGACATACTGTCAGCATCTGATTACTGACCCAGACACAGTACAGAAATAGATCAGAGGTTGTGCAATCCTCCCTTAAACTTTACATTAATATTCAAGTCAGTAAACAGAGAAAAACAATTATTAAATGAGAAAATTATATTTGGTTCCTTCAGATTTCTTAACTAGACTAATTCATAACCCAGACATTTTCCCCCAGTACTTTTGACTCAAGAAATGCCTCCTGAAACAGTTATCAGTTTATTAAACTATGGCCAATATGCTTTAAATTCAATTTTTTTTGGATGATTACCCAATTGCCAAGATTTAATGACACTTTAGCATCCATCCCTTGCCTTGCAAAGCTGAATCCCAGCAGGACTATCCAAGCCATTCACTCCCATTGTGACACACAGTAATAATATCATTTCGGCAAGGCTTAGTTTGGAACTGAGTACTACACCCTTAGCGTATTCCTTTCTCAAAAGAAATTTTGGACAAATCCAAATTTTGGATCTGTCCAAAATTTCTTTTCTCCGCAATCCTTTCCCCCTCCTTACAGGACCACTTTGTGTGCAACTTAGTTTCAGCTTAACCCACAGATCAATACTTAATCAATTCCCTGGACCAGAATTTGAAATCACAATGGCCTCACTATTTAAACATGATGTTTCCTGGAGTTGGTGATTTTAGTATTTAAGATGAAGACAAAAATCGAAAATACTAATCCTCCCATATGCAGGCCACCCCAGGTTATGAACACCCCTACATATGAATGAGCTCCCATATTACTAAATTCAGAAGTCTGACATATTTGCAAACATTTGTTCCTACGAATGGCAGAACTAGTTTCACCTCTCTTGATTTTTAGTAATTGCTTTTTATCATCAGTTTTATGCCTTTCATTACAATACTGTGGTTAGGTTACCATAAAGTCATTTTTATGCTCCCCCCCCCCCCCCCCACACAAGTTAGGGACAAAATCGGTTTATGGACATCTGTAAAAATAGAACACATTTGTTCCCCTGGAATGACCTCCTTGGTAAAAAGATCATTCCTTTAAACTATAATCACTCAGGAGGATCAGTGATTATATAGCAATAGCTCCCATGATACTCTATGAAGATCACATACAGCCCTGACCATAACACTTGCTACCCATCTCAACAAAAACACAATCTGGCTGCTTCATGGTTGGAAATACCACCGTAGCTCTAAACACCCCAAGGTTCTTCAATATCTTTTCACCTCCCAAATCCAGGTCCCACAACTCCATCCATGAAACATCCTACCCTGCACTTCAACAGCCCTAACCAAACATTCAAATATTTGTCTGATAGTAACCAGCGTTTACTTTTCCTTCTCCTGTTCCTCAGTTTCCACTCCCCCCCTCCCCCCAATACACAACCTCATTTCTCTTAACCACCTCTCTTTTTTCAATGGAGAGAATCAATCTTGCTAACTTCTACTCCTACTAATCCACTTGTAGCCAAAGAATCAACTTATGGATTTGCTTCCTATGCCCCACGCTGTTACCTTGGGCTCTTCCATATCCATTACTGGCACCATCCTCTCTCCCTTTCACATGTCATCTTTACGTCACACCATGACATTACATCAGATTCTTTGTGATACCTCTCCTTTCTTAACCCTTTCTGCATTGCCAGCTCTGGATGAGCTGCAATTAAAAGCCATAATCTGCAGTCACCTTTGATTCCCTTCCCTATCCCAGCCAGTCAAGCTGAACTAGCATACTTACAATGTTGCTGACCTATATTGTCTCATGGTGTACTGAAGCCTGAATTTTTATTCTTATCCTCATGTTCGGTGTCATGCCTTTCTTTATTAATATCCCACCATTCACTGCTAAGAACACTCCTTATGCATCCTCATTACCCTTTGCTCCACCACTGGTGGTTATCTGTTGTGTAGGTACTAAGTTCCAGAATCCTGTCAAACTTCACAGTAGCTCCTCTTTCTTCCCCTTTGAGGCCCTTAAAACTTAAAGATTTTAAGCACATTGTCTCTTAGCTGGGTGTTGATACTTGTCAGCAGACTCCTCTGCAGTGCCACCGAACATCTTCCTACATTAAAAGATACTATTTAAATGCAAATATTGCTAACGTTCACCATAAATCAAGATTTCTTCAAAGTAACAGTACAATTTTAGAGTATGTCATTTACAAAATATTACCTCATGCATTGTCAGATCAGAGAAAAGAATGACAAAATTCTCCTCCACTCGCACAATCAGTCCTGTATCTCCCTCATAACGCCCTGCTATCACTTTCACGTGGTCTCCCATTTTGAAGTATTTGCGCAATTCATGGGCTGGAAACTCTAAAGGATCCTGGAAATAAACAAATGTTGGAATTAAAAGCATAAAGACTGTAGACGGTGCAAATCTGAAATAAAAATTAGAAAATGCTGAAAATAACAGATCAAGCAGCAATGAGGAGAGAAACAGAGATACTTTAGGTTGAAGATCTTTCATCAAATGTTGACTGTTTCACTCCCCACAGATGTTACTTTTAATTTTAAAAAAGCATTTTCTATTTTTTATTTCAAAATGTTAAATTGAATCATTTTCTTTAAGGTGCACCCCATCTGCACATTCCAATGCCCATTAGTCGTTTACCAACATCATCTTTACAAAAGATAAAATGACCATTTGAGGTTTAATTTTTTTTAAATCTCTTTCAAATATTTTCTTTCTCCCAATGTGTTGACTCTCAGCTAAGAGACCACCAAAATATCTAAGATTCATGCAAGAAACTTTCCAGAGAAATTAATGAACTAAAATTGGCTTTACAGTGTTACTGGTCTCACCCATCCTCCGCAGAGTCACACTTCCAGGAGGGGTTCCTGTCCACTAGTTTGACAGCTGGTTATTAGATTCCCAAAAGCATGGATTTTCTTTGTTTGAATTTGCAAGTGAAAAGAACAATCCATTACTACACTTAATACAAGACTGGAACCGTCATTTTATTTTGGACAATCTGGCTCAGCTTAAAAGCTGGTTGCTACAAGTAATTGAAAAGATCACATTGGCACAAGTAAAAACATCCACTGTTAATGATACACTGTTTGTTCACTAGTAGAGATGAGTCGTCCACAAATGATTCTCAGCTAAATTTTCAGTACCTTCAGATCCTCATGTTTGGGCAGAATTGTGATCTTATTGCCCTCCACACTCAAAATCTTCCCTTGCAGGTTTATCAATTCACCCTCGCAAACTTCCACATTATCTCCAGGTTGCAAGTTGTGTTCTCTTTCTTTGCCTGAAAAATGTCACAACATTCGACTTAGGAAACTGAAAATTCAAGCAATGGCAAAAACCACACCTAGCCCACCACAATCTTCGCTTGCAATGACACACTGCCTCCACTGCAGCAATTTGAGTATGCTGGAGGATTGTAACACCAATAACCTTAATATGCCCAATCTGAATATTTCTGATATTGGTTTCCCATTTACCTTCAAGGAATTTACAGTGTAGGAATAAATGGGCCAACTCCTGGTTGGAAGGCTGTGGCTAACGAGATGCTGCATCAGTGCCAAGTTTGCTGGTAAGTGACACAGGAAGAGGCTTTGTGAAGAAATGGACAGGTTAAGTGAATGGGTCAGGGCATGGCAGATGGAATCTAATGCAGAGAAACTCGAGATCATCCACTTTTGTAGAAAAAAAACTATTTTTTTTAAAAATGGTACAAGATTGAAATGTATTGGTGGTTGAAGAAATCCAGGCGTGCTTGCTCACAGATCACTGGATGTTAATATGCAGATACAGCAAGCAACCTGGAAGGCAAACAGTATTCTGGTCTTGATTGCAAGAGGTTCTGAGGACAAGAGTAGAGATATCTTGTTCCAATTATATGAAATTCCAGTGAGATCACAGCTGGAATGTCGTGTACAAGTCTGGTCCCCCTACCTAAGGAATAATAAACTTGCAAAAGAGAAGTGCAGCAAAAGGTTCCAGACTGATTCCTGGGATTTGGGGATGAGGTGGGGGTACTTGGGCGGAATTATTAGAGTCATAAAGTCATGGAGTAATACAGCATGGAAACAGGCCCTTCAGTCCAACTCACCCACACCGACTATGATGTCCATCAAGCCAGTCCCATGTGCCTGCATTTGGCCCATATCCCTCTAAACCCCTCCTATCCATGTTCTTATCTAAATGTCTTTTGAATGTTGTTATTGTACCTGCCTCAACCACTTTCTCTGGCAAGTCATTCCATATACATACCACCCTCTGCATGAAGAGGTTACCCCTCAGGTCCCTTTTAAATCTTTCATCTCTCACCTATGCCCTCTCGTCTTTAGTTCCCCTTCCCTGAGAAAATGACTATGTGCATTCACCTTATTTATGCCCCTCATTTAATACACCTCTATAAAGTCATCCCTCAGTCTCCTATTTCCAAGGAATGAAGTCCGAGTCTACCCAACCTCTCCCTATAACTTTGGCCCTCAAGTCCTGGCAGCATCCCTTGTAAATCTTCTCTGCACTCTTTCCAGTTTAATGGTGTATTTCCTTTAATAGGACAACCAAAACTGTACACAATAGGAATTCTACAAGGGAAAATTAAACAGATTGGGCCCAAACACTTCCAAGTTTACAATGAAAGACAATGGCAATCTCAGCGAAACATACTAAATTCTTATAAGGTTGGCAGGGCCAATTGGTTGATGTTACCTTTGGATGGCCATCCTACAACCAAAATAAGGTCTCAGCCATTCAACACTGAAATGAAAAGATTTTTTAAAATCTTGGTGGGTAATAGATCTTTAGAATTTTCCACCCAAGAGGGCAGCAGAACTCAGTCAATGAATATATTTCAGACAAGAGATCTAACAATTCTTAAATATTGGAAAGTTAAGTGTAAGAAAGTGGCAGGGAGTTAAAGGATTAGCCATTATCAGTCACGATTCTGAGCAGGCACAAGGGGCTGCATGTGTACACCTACTTCTACGTTCTCCATAATATGCTAGGTTTATCCCTTCAAAACCCTTTTAAATAGTAACTGAATGGGAGTCTTTCCTTAGCCAGCCTTTACAGGTTTCTACTATATTTTTCTTCATTGTTTCCTTGACACTTAGAAAATGACCACTGCACAAACATCACTATACTTGACACACCACTACTTTTTGTGACACAGTAACAAGAAAATACTTCAAACTGTGGCTAACCACAACAGTGGAATAACTGTGGAAAAAAACTTGGGAGGCTGGATTTCTCAGTACACCACATTATTGAATGACTATTCCTCCTTTCAGTACCTAAAAAGTCAGCCACATAGCCCCTTCAAAACAAGGGGTTCTGCTCAAAAAAATTTACACAATATTTCTTACATACATTTAAATTTTCTAACATGCCCTGTGCAAGGTTCTAGATGTATCATTATAACCTTGGAGACATTTATGAAAATTTTATAGACACTGGTTGTCTCCGAGTCATTCTACCCATTTGTTATCCTACACCAATGAAATTTCCTTCCCATTCACTTTGGGGATCAAGTTAAGAGGATCTATTTTCACAAATACTGCATCCCCTTTAGTATTTCAACAACGGTCCATACTTCAGGCTATTTAACCACCAACTACATGGGTAAAAGAATGAAAAGTCAAGTTTGCATTTACCAAGCACTCTTCAAAATTTCTGGGTATTCCAAAATACAACCAAAGTGCCGCTGAAGAGCACTCATTATTGTATTGCAGGAGCAGCAGCCAGTTCACACATAGCAAGCTCCCACAAACAACAATGCAACAATAGAGACAGAAGAGGCTGCAGATGCTGGAATCGTGAGCAACACACAAGATGCGGGAGGAATTCAGGTCAGGCAGCATCTATGGAGGGAAATGGACAGTCAATGTTTTGAGTCGAGACCCTTCATCTGGTCAGTGAGCAATGCAACAATGACCAGGTAAGCTTTTAATGGCATAGACCAAGTGGTAATTTCTGACCAGGACAGCATCCTCTCCAAATAGCACCATGAGGTCTTTTATACTACCTGAAAGAGCAGATGAATCTCATTTTAATGTTTCTTCTGAAATTTCACATCTCTGACAATACAGCACCGTCAGAGCTGCACCGTAGTGTCGACCTATAGTTTTGTGCTCTAGAGTGGTTCTTGAACTCTCAAACTTTCTGACATGCATTGAAAGTTCTACCAACTGAATTACAACTGACATCCAATATCATTAGATTACAGAGCCTAGTTTTATTGCATTCTCACTCGCAATTGCCACTCTCACCTTGCAATCGGCAAAGGGAAACCTATCCAGCTTTTCCTCTCCCTAATCCAAAGGCACAAAGGCTGAATACCAGCACAACATATTTTACACCTCAACCTAATCAGTGGATTTATTAACATCTAGAGCTCAGTCAAATGCTGCAAACACTAACACAGATGTTGGGGAAGACTGAACTTGAAATCATAACCTCATTGCCTCCGAAAAATTCCAACTGCTGACGTGACATCAACCGTGTTGACTTCACTCCCCTCACCCCTCCAAAAAAATGTAGCTCCAAGTTCCAGCATCTGCATTTTCTTGTGTCTCCAAACTAGAAATTATTGCAGAGAAGTGAAAACCAAGATGCAAAATCCCTAGATTGCAACTCTGCAACCTCTCCCTTTAAAGCAAAGCACATACCTGTTGATTCAGTAACCACCTCCAGATCAATGCCCTCTGGCTGATCCTCATACTTTTCCAACTCAGAAAGTGTGGGTTTAACTCCTTCTGTAATCTGTAATATACCAAACACCAACAAAAATTGTAGAACACAAGAGGCACAAGCTCCTTTGTTACATTACCAGTGTTAATTGAACAGTCAAATAACCTCAACAGAGTGCAAATTGCACTGTTTTATTTGGTAGTTAGTCTAATTTAGACTAACGGTAGATGGGGAGGGAGGAGCAGGAAGATTAAATTTAGTTAAAATTTGCCTAAGGTAGATGTAGCACTTTAATAAGCAATGAAAGCTGAAATTCTAAATGATACTCTATTTTCAAAGATAATCTTCATTTCACTCAGCTAACAGGTTAAGAAATCTGCACTGCACAACCCTAGACCCAGGCAAAGGTCTGGTTTAATATGACAGGAAGTGAACATTGGATTTACAGAATGTGCATGCGTTACTCAAGACCATTACTACTTAATTACATTAAACATTGCAACAAGACTTCACCAGCATCTATTTGAAGGTTGGAGATTCAATACAACTTTCCTAGACTGGGTACTCTGATTTTTCATGATACTGCTATTTAGCACTAGTAGTATGTTTATGAAGTACCCACAGCTATAAAGCAGCTTGGATAACTTGGGAAAATGCACTTTAATGCAAGATTTCAAACCACAATGTCACATAAAGAGATTCAACAAGAGACATCACTTACAACTGCAGACATGGCAAAACTTTTGAACAAAAATCCTTTCCTGCTGTAGCGATTGCCCTCGAATATCAGGAAGTCTCCATCAGTGGTAACTTCACCACCCAGCGATCTGTGTAGTTATTGGAACATTACAATTCAAACAGATTAATGGTGTGAAAGCCCAACAGAAAATATAGTGGTTAATTGAGATCACTCTGTAGACAAAGTAACAGAATCCAGTTGTGTGTAGCTTCAATGCAAGACAATAAGACCAAGCAAATTTATCAACCCATTCCCATTACATTTATCTTGGTTGGAGTTGTGAAAAAGTTCTAATTAGAGGTGTATAAACCAGTGAATGATATTTGATATTTCCAATGTCATAAAACTGGCAGTAAGAAATCTATAGAGTTATGGTTAAAATGCCACAATGGTTGTGTTAAAACTATTTCAATGTACTTCATTTTATTTTGGTGGCCATCAACTCTTCTATGCTGGCTGCTACCCACTATACAAGTACCAACACTCAGCGTCAGCACAAAGAAAGGAAGCTATCCTTATGAAAGATGTTGTTCATATACAATAACGTTAAGGTCCAAGCAAGGCGCTGAAGACAAAAATGAGTATCAGAAATCAGAGACCAACTTGATTCCAAAAGGACTATCCTGATACCACAAATTAGTCTACGGTCCCATGACTTACCCAGACTATTAATGAACTGTCTTCTTCAAATTCCCTGAAATCACTCTTTAGAATTCAGATACATCCAAATTACTTGCACCATATCATTCTAAAGCAAATGAATTTTAAAATCATACCTGATTTTTTCTGCATCAAACAGTCTTTGAAGTGGCCGCTTAAATCTTTTCCTTTTGGCAAACCAGTCTTTCTGTGGGTCAAAATTTAAATTATTAAACACTTGACTTAATTATTGTGCTAGATTATCATTAACTCCATTTCAAAAATCAAGCAGCAACTAAACAACAGTGCAAACCAAATCTTCAGTGGAATATATTCATAGAACCATAGAAATTTCATGCAGGAGAGAATCTTAGCTTCAGCAGAATTCTCCCAATTCACAACTATATTGCTTGGATAATGCCAAGTACACACAGCTTTATTTTTAAATGTCAAGGCACACAGACTACTCAGAAACAGCCTCATTCCACTGCAGAGAAGAGTAGTAATGTAACTGGGTTCTTACTAAACTCATCCGAGCTTTGATGCGTTCATAATCAATTCTTGGGATCAGTTTCAGAGAAATGGTGTTCTGGCTTGGCTCAACATAGTCCACCTGGAAAGAAAAAGCAAGTCTTTGAAGGTCGTTTAAATGAGGCAGAACTGCAAGGACATTTGGAGGAATAGGCCACTTGGCCCCTCAAGCCTGCCCCGCACCCAATAAAATCAAAGCTGAATTGCCTCAGGTTTCATCTCCTCTTCTCTGCTAGTTCTCCTCAGCCCTCAATACCATGATGTTTCAAAAATTTATCTATTGCCTCTTTACATGTCCCAATAATCTAGCCTCCACAAACCTCCGTGGTAGAGAATTCCAGAGGTTCACTAACCTCTGGAAGAAGTTGTGCCTATGCACCTCAGTTGTAAATGTCAACGCCCAAATCGTATAACTTCAATCACTTGTTTAAGATTCTCCCATAATGGAAATATCTTGACATCTACCCTGTCCTGCCCCCTCAGGTTCCTTTATGTTTCAGTAATATCAGCCCTCGTCTTCTGAACGCCAAAAATATACACCTAATTTCCTTAGCCACTCGTGATAAGACAACCCTTTCATCCCAGGAATTAGTCTTGTGAATCTCTTTTGGTCCAATGCCAGTTTATCTTTTCTTAATTAAGGGGACCAAAACTGTGCACAGTTCTCCAGGTGCATTAAATGTGTGTCTTCTGGCTGCCAACACTACTAAGGGAATTAAGGGAAAGGGGATTAATGCAGCAAAGTCACACTGAGGTAAAAGACCAATTACGTCCTTAGTAAACGGTGTAGCAGGCACAAGGAGCCCATCAGCCTACTCCAGCTTCTATTCCTTATGTTCTTACATTCAATGCAAAGATGAGAGTCATAGACAAAAGCACAGGAAAAGGCCCTTCGGACCATCGTCCACAGCAGCCATCATCCACCCATTTACACTAATCCTACATTAATGCCATTTTATTCTCCCCATATTCTCACTATTTCTTCCTTGCCTACCCCCACCTTCAGATTCTACTGCTCACCCACAAACTAGGGTCAATTTATAGTGGCCAGTTAATCTACTGACCCGCATGGCTTTGGAATGTGGGAGGAAACCAGTGAGCTAGAAGGAAATCCATACAGTCACAGAGAGAACCTGCAAACTCCACACAGACAGCACTGGCAATCTGGATTGAACTCTGGTGTCTAGCACTGTGAGGCAACAGCTCTACCAGCTGCACCATCCAAAACAGTTTTCTCCTGTACAATCAATTGAAACACCTTGAGTTTAACAGCAGCTATATAAAACATGAAAGATATTTGGTGGTGAAAGGAGAATAATATCACCACTTCTGGTCTTTCCACATAAATGATAACCCTCTTTTCAGCTACCAATTCAAGCAAATTTCTATATTCATCACACTGGCATCCTTCCTGAAGTATTGAACACAATGTTCCTAAAAAGATATGAAAAATGGCCACAGAAGAAAAAGTCTGCTTACAGAAAATCAGACAGCACTGTTCTACTTTCAGAAAACACAGTACCTGCAATATTTTTTTTCCCAAAAGTGTCCACTTAATACATTCAGGCTATTTTTTTCCACTATGTTAGACAAGCTGCAAAAAAGTATGCTTTACCTGTGCAATGTCATCCTTGTAGAGACCTCTCTTTAGACGAACCCAAGACTTGGGTTTCAAGTTGGTCACCTCCTTCACCACCTTCAGCACATCTGTCATTTCCTTGATGGGGACCATCTGCTGGTTCCAGAACCCTATCCGGAGGTTCCCCACACCCTCAATGGCCTGCTTCACATGAGTCTGCTTGTATGCCTCAACGTAAATGTATCCCTTCACATGTTCAGGAGAAACAATAGACTTGATCTGGAGTGGCTAGAGGTAGAAAAAAAAAACAAAAAAAAAGTTTATTCTAATTAGCTTGCAGCTCATTCCAAACACTAAATTCATAATATGGCAGACAAGAATGTGAAGACAAAAACTGCCAAGAAACACTCATGCACAACAAGTCCTCCCATGCTTGGAATGTACACCTCTCAAGGATCTGAAAAAAAAATTTAAATGAATAATAATAACTGAGAATTTCTACAAGATTTGGAGAAGCAGAGACGATTTGGGAAAGTTAACACATAAAAAGAAATATATGCTGGCTAAATATTTTCTCTTTTTAAAGATGATATTGCGTAACCCATACAGAGGAGATGGTCTGATGAATTCTGTTATTTGCTAAGCTGGTTCATCTCAACTGGAATAATGATTACATCAATATTTCAGCATGGCAAAGGGATTGGCAGATTGTTATTCACCTACAAAGTTTGTGAATAGATACAATGGTGGACAAGACCAATTTTGACTGCTACCTTGACAACAGTACAAACTGATGAAAAGGGAGTAGACTTACATTGACATAATTTTTTCAACGTCACAGAACATTTTATAGGCAAGTACGTCTGAAGCCAATTAAGTCTGTTTTAATACAAGATGTGCAATGCAAAAATGCTCAGAGCAAGGCAAATGCTGAGAGAACACTCTGCTTTTCTTTGAAAGGGCAGCACAGTGGTGCACCCAGTAGAGCTGCTGCCCCCACAGCACCAATGATCCAGGTTCAATCTTAACCTCTGGTGCTGTCCGTGCGGAGTTTGCACGTTCTCCCTGTGACTGGGTAGGTTTCTTCCCACACACTAATGACGTGCAGACTGGCAGATTAATTGGCCACTGTAAATTATTCCTAGTATGTAGATAAGCAGTAGAATCTGGGAGTGTTGAGGGGAAGATGGGAAGAACAGGATTAGTATGGATGGGTGCTTGATGGTTGGCATGGACTCAGTGGGCCAAAGGGCCTTGCTTCATGTTGCATGTTTCTATGAATATATAAATACTAATAGTCCTTTAATATCCAGCGAAGAGTGTAAAAAAAAAGACAGTTCAGTTTATAATCTTGTCCAACGAGCAGTCCTTTAGTCATAATGGAACTTTACACACTATAGAATCCCTCAGTACCAAACTGATTACGATCACTTTGACTTCATGCTTGCCTCTGATTGCCACTGATGTGGCCATGAACTCAAAACCTCCTGCCTCAGATGCACAATATGGGTTAACGTGACTATGAAGATCTGAAAGATGCTGCTAGCAATAGAGGCATGGATGCATTCCTTCAAACAAAAAAATGGAGAGGCAACCGAAGGGGGAAAAAATTGAACAACCTGTTGATGTACTTGAACCCACGAACTGCCAGATATAATGGGTGCATCACTTCAAATACATTGCTATGATCAACACCAAACAGAAGCCACATCTCAGTAAATTTAATAGGACATGGATATCCACATCTCTAACATGTGGCTTCACAGTACTTTTGAGAAGGGAATGGTTAAAAAGGTGCATACTTCATGATGAATGAAGACGACACGAGTCATTTTCTAAGCATCTGATAATTAATTGATATTCCAAGCAAACTACTATATAAACCAAACAATCTTGGGAAACAGGGAGGGAAAAATCAAAACAATCCTCAGCAAGAATAATAGAAAAATTTATCCACGTATGTCTAGTATGAGTACAGTGGCCAACTTTGTTAAATTTGGTGCTGAATAATGATGAAAAGGTACCTACTGAATCTGTATACTGATAGGCAACAAACTTCCTCATCAGGGAAATGGCAGTTGCCCGTTCTTCACCAATCTGGAAAAGGGGAAAGAAAACTGAAATAATCCAAAATTTTACCAACAGCAATCCACAAACCATAGATGTATGTCTTTTTTAAAAAAAGGAAGCTGACAACTGAGTCAAACACAGTAACAATTCAGAAACTGTCAGAAATACTCAAAAGGTGAGGCACTTCTGTGTAGAGAGAATCAGTTAACGTTTTAGACCCACGACCTTGATCAGAACAGAGGAAAATTGGAAATCATGCAAGTTTTAAATTACAGAGAAGAGAACAAAGGGTAGAGACAAAGAGTGAATGGCAATTGGTGTTGGTGCTGGCTGAGAAAGAGTGGTGAAGGCTTCTTAATTACAGCTGATCTGTCCATGGAGATGTAAAGAGAACAAGAACAGAGGAGAGAGGAAAAATAAAACATGAGAAATGCAATGCTAGAAATCTGAAATAAAGTACAAGAAACAGTCAACAGATTGGGCAACATCTATTACATGTTGATGACCTTCCATCGGAACTGAAAAAGCTGGTTATCTTTGAATTCAAGAATGTTGAATGAGTCCCAAGGACTGTAACAAGCCTGATCAGAAGATAGAATGTTCAACTTCAAGGTTACATTGAACTTTGTTGAAACTTTGCTCAGGAGATCAGAGTGGGAGTGGTACAGTAAACTGAAATGACAGCCAACTAAAACTCGAGGATACCTTTGCAGACTGAACAGAGGTATTCTGCACAGCAGTCTCCTGACCTGCATTTGATTTCTCCAGCACTAAAATGGAAGCAGTACTACTTCATTTGGAATGTGTGTTTGGGTCTCTTCATGGTGAGAAGGGAAATAGTTTAAAGGCAAGTGTTATACCTCCTGTGGTTGCAAGGGCAAGTGCCATGTGAGAGGGAGGAACTGTTGGTGGAGATGGAAAAATGAAAAAGGGAGCCATGGAGGGAACGGTCCTTTTGGAATGTTGAAGGAGGGGAGGGGAGGGGAATATGTAACTGGTGGTGCCATCACATTAGAAGTGTCAGAAATTATGGAGGATGTTCTGTGGAATGCAGAAGCTGGTGGAATGGAAAGCGAGGACAAGGGGAGCTGTATCCTCTCTCTCAGTGGAAAGAGAAAGGAGAGAGCAGAAGTGCAGAAAAACATGGTTGAGAGCCTCGACAACTATAGTGGAGGGAAAACATGTCTTAGGAAAAAGGAAGATATCCATATGCATTCATTGGAATGGTTTGATAATTAAAAGAACAATCAGTTGTTGCTAGATGTTTGTGCAATTTTATATAAGTATTTCCTGCAATTCATATCATTTTGACGTTACTTTCATATTGTCCAGAAATGTACAAGGTATACAGGTTTAAGCATTCAATATACATTTGTAAACAGCCATACCTTACATTTCACAGTCCACAAATTGGGATCTCTGTGTGAATGGAGGAAAAAAATAGAATTAGATCAGGGATATACAAATGCTGTCAAATGTTGAAAAGAATTAATATAGATGTACAAAAGCTCATTTTTTCCTGAAGGGTTACTTACTTTACACCAGGTAGTAACTGTTGCTGTGTGATGTCATCCGAGAGTTCATCTGAAGCACCATAGAAGCTAAAAATACAAGAGAGGGTAGTTTATATCCAAACTTCTACATTTGTCTTCGAGTTCTATAATACAATAGGAATGGAATCACAAGAGTTGTCATGTGTGTTCGAATAGAATTACTTACTGATCTCCTGCAGTTGGCTTGGCATATTTATTCATATAATATTCACCAAGTTCCTCTTCTCTTTTGTCTCTGCAAAACACAATGAATTTTTGGCTGCAGCATTATTTAAGTAACATTAGCATTAACAAGTACAAGTACATACCATGATAATTTGATTTTCACTTCCACTTGTAACTAAATCACACCTCACTAGGACAGCTCAGAACTTGGAAGATGAGCTGCTGCCTGGGTTTTACAAGTTTGTGTGGGTGGAGCTTTCATCCAATTATACCACCAAAGTTCATTGAGCAGTTGACATTAACAGCAAACACCAAATTAAAATGAAAATAAAGAAGTCCATAACTTTGGCATGAACAATTACAAAGCTTTTCCTGCACTAAAAGTGCAGAACTATGAAGTATAATTGTGAAATTCAAATATTAACATTTAAGAGTTTGATGAAAAATGATATATCAGAATAAATGTATCAGCAAACTCTTCTTCTGTAGATACGATTCGGAAAAAATTTGGCTTACACAGTGATGGTGACTTTAGTTATTATATATTGTGTAGGATCTTTTGATATGCTTTAAAAAGTTAGATAACTTTCTCTGCTCTCCTAAAGTTCCAGTGTTTTACTGGACGTAGTGCCATGTGCAACATGACACTTTCTGGTATCGTGCCCATCACCGGGCATCTGTAAACATGCACAAATTATTCTATCTGAAATATTGCACATTGTGGAAACAAAGGGAATTCAAAAAATCTTCTGAAGACAAAGTAACATTAAAAAAATCATTGCCTGGAAAGACAGACCAAATTTGATTTATCCTGCGGGAAACAGAAGTCATGACTCAGGTCTCAAAAGAGTGCTTTGTCTTTACCAAGAAATCAGATTTTGCCAAAGATTTGGGAGGGAATCAGTTGTGAATGCTTGTCTTTCAGACTGGAAGGAGAGGCACGAAGACCACTGGCGATTAGGGCAGGCTATTAAATCAAACTTGAGAATGCCAGAAACAAGTTTAAGATCTGCAGATGTGAATCTTAAAGTGCAGTAAACAATAAGAAACAGTTAGAAACCCAGAGAATATGGGCAAGTTTGAGAGATGGGCAGTCACATGGCAAACAACATTCAAAGCAAAAAAAAAGCTACCAAAATGTATTGCCTAACAAGATGGAAATAAGTTAAAATGTTAAAATAAGTGCTATACTTAAAAATGTGGAATAGTTCTGGTACCTTGAGTGAAATGTTACCAGCTCACTGAACCTTAACGGAGAATCAGATATGCACACTGGCAAAGCCTCCATGACCTCTGACAAATTTATTGCATCTATCAGTGAGGTCCAAGGTATCAGTACATCAAGTTTGTGTCCCTAATATTTTATGGACGTTTAAGCTATATCACAGAAAGCGAAGTGCAGACTGAACAATCCTTGGTGTGTGGGATCAACATTTCACCAATAATCCTTAAGAACACTGGCCTACAGTTCATACAAGTGATCTTAAATACTCATAGGTTTTACTGGTTAAGGCAAACTAAGCAAATGCCTCAAAACCACATACCCAAAGATGGGTTCCATGAGCAACTGAAAGACCAGCCTCAAGAGAAGTCATTAACAGGGGGATACAAGCCTGCAGAAGGTCAATATCCTTCTTGAAGGCTCAAATAAACTTTGCCTGAGTGTCTGGTCTGAAGGAGCAGCACCAAAGCAAGTGCAGCTATCAAGGAGATTCCCCAGAAAAAGTCGGGAATTAGCCTGCATGCCTCCATACCTCTGACAGATGTGTATTTGTTGTGGGAAGCCCTGTTGTTCTCAGATTGTCTCCTCCCTCACATCAAAGTCTAGTACCCCATACTGACTCTTCCTGTGCACACATCTGTGAAAATGCTACATAGCCATGAAAATGGGTGCCAGAATAGACAAAGCCAGTGATGTTTAAATAGAGGCATGGAATACAAAAGCAAGGAAGTTTTGCTCAAACTGTGTAAAACATTAAGCCATTGGAAGTATTTCGTCCAATTTTGGGCATCACAATTTATGAAGCCTTAGAAGAAAATGTGTAATTTACCTTCTACGAATGCAAAAATTAATCCCCATCTCAGCTATGTCACCACGGGAAGGTACGGAAAGAGGTAAAGCAAAAGCATAAAAATTATTCTTCAGCCTTTCTTTTTCCAATATTGTTGAGTGTTGGGTGTGGAAGTGGGAGTGGGAGTGGAGGATGCAGGGAGATATGCCGATAATAAGAAGGTTTTTTCCATCACTTAAGGGAAATGGGATAAGTTACCTCCAATGATTCAGCAATCTTCTTGCTCCTGAATGATCTTCGTCAAGGACTAGGTTATCAATGTTGGAGGCTACAAAATACAATAAATAGAATAAAGAGGCAACATTTCAATGACACATCAACCCCTGTAGGTCCACCAAAAATTAGATAGAGACATATGGTTTGACTTTTACCCTTTTAAGTAGCGACCCACTTAACAAAAGTTGAAAATTTCTAAATGGTAAACAGATCAGTGTGTCCTATCAACCAAACGGAAGCCTGGGCTCAAACCGATATCGGAGGGCTAAATCACATCACGAGTAGTGTCTATCCTAAATTATATTCAAGAAATCCTAATATTAAAAATAAATTAATCACATTTTTGGACTGTGAAGAATAATTTGCAAATGCTTCTAGATTTTAACTTAAGTAACATGCATAGGTTAAAAGCATGGTTCAACTCCAATCAACAGTTATCACTCCCTGTTTTTCCACAGCACTTGGAAATTACTAACTGAATCAAACTACTTTATCAGCGAACTAAAGCTTTTATGTAACTGTTATCAACAATAAGAATACACTCATACTGTGGTATTGTGAATGCATTCACACACACAAGGCTGGCATTTTGTACACTGCAATAACTAATAAAAACATCTCACCCATAGCAAATACTACAAATGGATAACCATGCAACTTGAATCCCATGTTTTAATTTGTGCAAATGAAGCCTGTAGGGTGAACAAAGCAACCTGTTCAAGTCAGCTTTGGTTCTGAAGTTCCAATAAAATTAAGATTTCCATATTTACAAATCTGATATATTTAGACAGACTGTTTTCAGTTTGGGGGGGGGGGGGGATGTGGAGAAAGAGGAGGAATTGCTTGATCAATCAGCATGCACAAGAATCAACCCGTTTTCAGCAACTCCATTCTTTATGTAAGATGACAAAACAGTGAACAATTCCCAATTCAATGATTCCTAAGTAAAAAAAGTAAACACAAGGTTGCCAAGTTTTGCCACACAAAAAAAAAGCAAATAGACAAATTATCCTAGGCTGCAAACACAACAGATTATGGGTGGAAGATCTTACAGCAGGGTGCCCAACACTTAGTCAGACAAAGGACCGGGTGCTCCGGTTTCCTACCACATTCTAAAGACATATGGGTAGGTTAATTTGGGGGTTTAAAATGGGCAGCGCGGACTCGTTGGGCTGGAAGGGCCTGTTACCACGCTGTAAAAAAAAATTTTTTTTTTTAAAAATCTACATTAGAAAGTCAAGAACGTGTCATTCCACATTATCTTTCTAGTGTATTCTGTTACTTAAACTAAAAACAATTTCTTTTTGGGAATAAGAGGGAAAATGAAGTGCTTCAGACATCACTGAAGAACAATTAACATGATGATTAAAAAAAGGACCAAAAACCATAAGCAGCATTTCCAATCCCTCTTCATTATACCCAATCCTTGAGGAAGATGAACAGAACTAGAGAAACTCAGTCCAATTAAGAGACAGTAGTGGACTTTGATCTTTAACATCCCATCAATCAAAACAACTTAAAAAAATAGATGGTATGTTGCTTCAAAAAGAAAAGATATATTACCAGACAATTTAATTTAGTAACTACACAATTTCAAATTAAATCCCACAAATCAACTCAAAGCTTGTATTAGAACATACTAGGGCTTCAAAATTATTCTGTGCAAATATTACTATCAGAATATTTTATAAGTGTGCATACTTTTATAACACGTTAGTGGTTGCCGAAATAAATGCTTAACATCCCCCAATGAAATTCCTGCTTTTACTTTAATAGATTTTCTGAAACTCATCGATCATCCATTAAACAGGAAAAGAACAGATTTGTGATAACATTCATACAGCGTAATTTCTAAGCCCTAAATAAGTATTAAGCTTTAAAGCAAATGCTGAATTGTGTACATACCTTCAATTTCTTCTGTTCAGAAGGCAACACAGTAAAGAGCCAAATAATACCACCAAAATCACATGGTCAATGGGAAACAAAAGTGCAAGGATAAAAATTAAAACATGGCAGATAAGCAGTAATGTGTGATGTTTTAAACGCAAAAAATTTAAAAAAAAATACACACAAGCAAAATGGTTTTGTTCATAAAGAGCACTCACAGTAAACAAATCTTACACCAGCTCTTTATTAAAACTCGGGTCCAATTGAACATTTCTTAGTTTCCAACCGCATGCTCTCTGATTCATTTGATCACAGTGATCATAACCTGCATTGACATCTGAAGTGCTACCAGTGACAATACCGAGATATTTCATTCAGTGGGGAAAGAAGTGCAAAAAAAAGTGTCCTTGCTGGCATAAAACAAAGCATTTTAGCTGTTTGACTAAATTTTCCAAAGTATTGGGCAGTTAGTTCATTAAAGCATTTATATGCAAAACAGCTACTGAATTCAGTAAGTTGTTCCAGAGTTACATAGTAGCTAAAGCCTGTAGCTATCTTGGAAAGACAGAATTAGAAACATTAACAAAACAACTTGCAAGAGTAAACATTGTTGGGATTGAGAATCAAAAATATCATTAACCTAGTAGAGGTTGGACATAGTAGAAGTTGTATGCTTACAAGGTTTTAATTGCATCTATAAATAATCTATGCAAATATACGCATGAAGAAACTCCGACAGTCATTTGATTCGGGTCTACCTCTGCACCAAATTAATTCCAAAATGCTGACCCATACATAAACCAAGGATATCAAAATTTAATTTTTTTTGAAGAGGTATAAGAGAGTGGATTTAAATCTAAATAATTTTTAGAATTAGAAATTCTAAAATTGCGCTTTAATACAAATGAAAAATGTGTTAATTAACATGTTTCCCTTGGAATTCATAAATTAGATACTTAACATTTTACAGTGCAAAATTAGGTTGCATCAGTTCTTTGCTATTGTAATTTGTCCTTTTGGTATCAGCACTACAATGATAAAGGGATTTCTATTCAGTAATTTTTGTATACAAAAACAGAATGTTATAAAATTATGCTTTCTTTTAAAAATAGCTCAAATGTTCATGCTCCAATTGAATTATCTTGTGATCACAAGATCACAAGACAAGGGAGCAGAAGCAGGCCATTCGGCCCATCGAGTCTGCTCCAAGGAAAAGGGAAAAAGAAATGGGGAATGGGGAGGAAAAAAAACCTATTCTAATCCCAATTTCCAGCCTTATCCCCATATCCCTTGATACCCTGACTATTTAGATATCTATCTATCTCCTCCTTGAACGCCCCCACTGATCTGGCCTCCACTGCTGTACGTGGCAAGGAGTTCCACAAATTCACCACCCTCTGGCTAAAGAAATTTCTCCTCATCTGTTTTGAAACTGTACCCTCTAATTCTAAGATTGTGCCCTCTGGTCCTGGACTCACCCACCAAGGGAAACAGCCTAGCCACATCTACTCTGTCCTTTCCTATCAACATTTTAAATGTCGCTATGAGGTCCCCTCTCATTCTTCTGTACTCCAGTGAGTACAGTCCAAGAGCCGACGAACGCTCATCATACATAAGCCCTTTCATTCCTGGAATCATCCTCGCAAATCTCCTCTGAACCCTCTCCAACGTCAGCACATCCTTCCTAAGATGTGGGGCCCAAAACTGCACACAATATTCCAAATGAGGCCTCACTAGTGCCCCGTAGAGCCTCATCAACACTTCCTTACTTTTATACACTATACCTCTCGAAATGAATGCCAACATAGCATTCGCTTTCTTCACCACCGATCCGACCTGGTGGTTAACCTTTAAGGTATCTTGCACGAGTAGCCCCAAGTCCCTTTGCACTTCCGTACTTTGAATTTTCTCTCCTTCTAGATAATAATCTGCCCGCTTATTTCTGCTTCCAAAGTGTACAACTGCACATTTCTCAACATTGAATCTCATCTGCCATTTCCTTGCCCATTCTCCTAAACTGTCTAGGTCCCTCTGCAACCTTCCTATCTCCTCAATACTCCCTACTCCTCCACCTATCTTGGTGTCATCCGCAAACTTAGCCACGAAACCATTTATTCCATTATCCAAATCGTTGATGTACAAGGTAAAAAGGAGCGGTCCCAACACCGACCCCTGCGGCACACCACTAGTAACCGGTAACCAACCAGAACTACATCCTTTTATTTCCACTCTTTGCTTCCTGCCAACCAGCCAATGCTCCACCCATTCTGCTATCCTATCCGTAATTCCATGACCTCTCATCTTATTAATCAGTCTCTTATAAGGCACCTTATCGAAGGCCTTTTGAAAGTCTAAATACACAACATCTACCGCCTCTCCCTTATCCACCCTACCTGTGATTTCTTCAAAAAACTCCAATAGGTTGGTCAGGCAAGATCTTCCCTTCACAAAACCATGTTGGCTAGGACCTATCTTGCCTTGTGCCTCTAGGTATTCTGTAACCCATCCTTGAGGATAGATTCCAATAATTTTCCCACCACTGACATCAGACTAATAGGTCTGTAATTTCCTTTATGCTGCCTCCCATCTTTCTTATACAACGGAACTACATTTGCGACCCTCCAGTCCTCCGGAACCATGCCGGAATCTATCAATTCCTGGAAAATTATCACCAATGCCTCCGCTAGCTCTAAAGCCACCTCCTTCAGAACCCGGGGATGCACCTCATCCAGTCCGGGAGACTTATCAGTCTTTAGCCCATTTAGTTTTCCTAGCACCTTCTCCCTAGTAATCTTAACTGAACTCAGTTCCATTTCGTGAGACTCCTGACTAACCGGCACATTGCTGATGTCCTCCACGGTGAAGACCGATGCAAAATATTCATTCAATTCCTCTGCCATCTCTCTATCGTCCATTACAATACCTCCTGCACCGTTATCAATTGGTCCTATATCAACCTGTGTCTCTCTTTTACTCCTTATGTATTTAAAAAAACTCTTAGTATCCTTTCGAATGTTATCCGCCAACTTCCTTTCATAATTCATCTTTTCTTTCCTGATGACCTTCTTAGTTTCTCTCTGCAGCTTTTTAAAAGCTTCCCAGTCTTCTGTTTTCCCATTAATTTTTGCTTCTTTGTACGCCGCCCCTTTTGCTTTTATTTTAGCCTTTACCTCTCTCGTTATCCACATTTGTGCCTTTTTTCCATTCAAAACCTTTTTTCTTGGAATATATCTATCCTGCATTTTCCTCATTTCCTGTAGAAATTCCTTCCATTTCTCCTCCACCGTCCCTACAGCTAGCTTACTCTTCCAATCAATTTGGGCCAACTCTTCTCTCATACCATTGTAATTTCCTTTGTTCCACTGAAATATCGATACACCAGTTATCAGCTTCTCCTTCTCAAACTTGAAACTGAACTCAATCATATTGTGATCACTGGTTCCCAGTGGTTCCTTTACCTTTAGTTCCCTAGTCACCTCCTTGATATGAAATTAGGCCACAGCCTACATATCATTACCAGAACATGCACTTTAAATACATACACCACCAACAATTTTGAATGCATTTACTGAATGTATCAGAACAATCTGAGTAAGGGCTAAAGGTGGTACATTATTGCAATTCTTATCCTGCCTAGGAATAAACTAAATAACTGCACATCAAAATTTCAATAGTGCAAGTCAGCCCTAAATATAGAAACAACTGAGGCAACCTCTGAATGCTCCCCACGTTGTCATAACCCTGCATGGCAAAGATAACAAAGGCAACAATGTGGAAAAAGCATAGGAGGCATATTTAATGTTTCAAGGAGCAACAAAGTATTTTCAACAATACTGAAGGAAAAGTGTGTGTTTGAGGTTGAAGGTGCTGACCACCTGAGCAAGTATCAGGTGCCATCTTCTCAGTGCACAGGTGAACAAAACTGGCAGCCAATCCGCATGGATACATTTAGCATTTGCAAACAAAAGCAAATTCCACCCCAATGCCACTAAAAAGCTAAACTTTTATTCTTAGTTTCATCTTCTCCGCATTTTGATTTTTCATTCACACCTATATTTGTTCATCTGTTGATTACCAGACTTGTCCAATACATCTTGAACCCAACACAGGCAAATTGATGGAAAAACTATTTGTCAAAGTTGACTATCACTGGGACAAAAACACGATGATGCTGGAGGAACTCAGCAGGCCAGGCAGCACCCGTAGAGAAAAGCAGGTGGTCAACGTTTTGGGTCAGGATCCTTCTTCAGGACTGAAGATAGGAAAAGGGGAAGCCCTATATATAGGAGGGAAAAGCAGAGCAGTGACAGGTGGACAAAAGAGGGGAGGTTGGGGTGGGCACAAGGTGGTGACAGGTAGATGCAGATAAGAGATAGTGATAGACAGGTGTGGGGCTTGGAGGAGAGAGCAGATCCACCGGGAGGTGAGTCAAAGGTGGAGGAGGAAAAAAGGGGGGTAGAAAGAAAGAATAGGCTAGGAAAGGGAAGAGGCATGGTGGGTGCGGGGGGTTACTTAAAGTGGGAGAATTCAATGTTCATGCTGTTAGGCTGCAAGGTTCCAAGATGGAAAATGAGGTGCTGTTCCTTCCAGTTCGCGCTTGGAATTCTCCTGGCAGTGGAGGATGGCCGAGGACTGACATATCTGTGACAGAGTGGGAGGGGGAATTGAAGTGACTGGCAATGGGGAGATGCAGATCACGGTTATGGATGGAGCACACGGAACTCATATCTGGACAACATCCTGTCCACCCAGTCCAATACCTTCCCACCTACTTCCATGACGCATCACACAGTCTCCAACTCTTCCATAGCTTTAAGTTCTCCAGCACGCACAACCTCATCTTCATCATAGATGTCCAGTCCCTATGTACCTCCATTATCCACCATGATGGCCTCACTGCCCTCCGCTTCTTTCTTGACCAGAGACAGAACCAGTCCCCTTCCACTAACACTCTCCTCTGCCTGGCTGAACTTGTCCTCACTCTAAATACTTTCAATTCCTTTCACATTCTACAGACCAAGGGCATAGCCATGGGCACTCACATGGGCCCCAGCTATGCCTGCCTCTTCGTTGGCTACGTTGAACCTACTCTGGCCCCATTCCTCAACTATATCAACGACTGCATTGGTGCCACCTCTTGCACCCGTGCGGAACTTGACCGTTTCCATAAATTTTGCCACAAATTTTCACCCTGCTCTCCAATTCACTTGGACTATCTCTGAAACCTCTCTCTCCTTCTCGACCTTTCCATCTCAGGAGATTCCTTATCCACCGACATCTTCTACAAACCGACTGACGCCAAGAGATACTTCGATTACAGCTCCTCCCACCCTGTCTCATGAAAGGATGCTATCCTTTTTTCTCATTTCTCTGCCTCCTCCCCCATGATGAGGCTTTCCACTCCAGGACATCCGACATGTCCAACTTCTTTACTAACCGTGGCTTCCCACTACTGTGGTCAAGAGATCTTGCACCCGCATCTCTGCTATTTCCCACACCTCTGCTCTCACCCCCACCCTTCCCAGACCCAACAGGGATAGGGTCCCCCTTGTCGTCATATCTCACCCTACCAACCTATGTATCCAACACATCATTCTCTGCCACTTTCGCCATCTCCAACAGGACCCCACACCAAGCACATCTTCCCCTCCCCACCCCTTTCTGCCTTTCGTATGCATCTGTGACTCCCTACTTCACTCCCCCGCCCCCCCCAGGAACTTTCCACTGCCCCTGCCATAGGTGCAACACCTGCCCCTACACCACCTCCATCCAGGGACCCAAACAGTCCTTCAGGTGAGACAGAGACTACCTGCAGCTTTCTTAATATCATCTATTGCATTCGGTGCTCCAACTGTGGCCTCCTCTATATTGGTGAGACCAAACGCAGACTAGGTGACCATTTCGCAGAACACCTGCGCTCCGTCCATAACCGCAATCTGCATCTCCCCGTTGTCAGTCACTTCAATTCCCCCTCCATCACAGATATGCCAGTCCTTAGCCTCCTCCACTGCCAGGAGAATCTCAACGAAAACTGGAGGAATAGCACCTTATTTTCCATCTTGGAACCTTGCAACTTAATGCATGAACATTGAATTCTCCCACTTTAAGTAACCCCCACATCCCCCATGCCTCTTCTTTTCTTTTCCTAATCCCGCTCTCTTTTTTCTACCTCCCCTTTTTTCCTCCTTACCTTTGAGCCATCCCCCACTGTTCTCCCCTCCTCCCCCACACCTGCCTATCACTATCTCTTACCTGCATCTACCTATCACCACCCTGTGCCCACCTCTCCTTCTCCCTTTTGTCAACCTATCATTGCTCCTGCTTTTCCTTATATATTGGGCTCCCCTTTTCCTATCTTCAGTCCTGAAGATGGGTCGTGACTCAAAACATTGACTTCCTGCTTTTCTCCATGGATGCTACCTGGCCTGCTGAGTTCCTCCAGCATCATCGTGTTTTTCATCTAGATTCCAGCATCTGCAGTCCTTTTTCTCTCTATTATCACTGGGACAAAAATGGACAAAACTACCACATTCCCACTAACCCTACTCTCACTTTCCACAAACTTACTGACTCTACCTGGGGGCTGATCCCATGAGTGTTGGGGGCCAGCTGCTGACTCAACACTAGTATTGTTGATGTACAGATCAGAGCAGTGGGTGTTAATATGCTGAATGACATGCAGAGCAGCAACAGCTTGCATTTCTATAGCACCTTTTGTGCAATTAGATACCAAGGTGCTTTGCAGGAACATTATCAAACAAAATTGGCTCCAAGCTACTTCATATTAGTGAAGGTAACCAAATGCTTGCTTAGAGAGAGGTTCTAAAGTGTGACAAGAGACAGTCAGAAAGATTTAGGCAGAGAATTCAAGAGCTTAGGGCCAAGACAGCAGAAGGCACGATTACCAATGTATACAAAAGAAACTGGGGTAAAGAGGTATGCAAAGTCCCTGGAGGGTGCATGGTTAGGGAAAACATATCAAATGCACTCAGTGTAAGGACATAGGTAGCAGAGTTTGGGGTTGTATGGCCAAGTATGATCCTGCCCACCAGGTGTATTCTACCAGGACTGGCTAGATTGCAATGGGAATCCTAGTTTATTGTTATTTGCCCAAGCCAACTTCAGGATGGAGGTAACCTTGTTCCAGCTGCTGCCTAGGAACAAGTTCAGCTTGCAGGAGCAACTTCAAAGCATTTTGGTCTGCATGCTTTAGGAACCACGGTACGCCAATCCTCTAATTACACCACAGAATTGGTTTGCCAAATTCTAGCACTCTCTACTGATTCCCTCAGGCACACTTAAAAGGAATACAAGGTAAAAATGTAAATTGCCTTTACTTTACCAGACAAAAATAACTGATGAAATAGCTCTTACTGTTCCGAATTTTATGTCAGTTAAGTTACTGTCTTTTAGAAGACTTACGTGAAGCAAAGATCCATAGAGATACTTGGGACAAGTTATTGATTTCTGTTCTGTAAATTCCATGCAATTCATTTCACGTTGTATTGCATGGAATGCACAAGACTGACACAAATTATGCTGGTAACTTGCCATAGAAATGGCAATTTAGATTTTTCTTACATTTCATAAAGTTTTAAAGTGGAAAATTACTCCCACTACAGGATGCTTTCTCTGCATTGGCTAATTCAAGTTGTGTTACATACAAACAATTAACCTTTATATGCACAGCACATGTAGCCTGTATTTACATCTACTCATACAAAAAGGTGCACAGAAATTAGAAGTAACAGTGAGACACTTCTTTTGTTGTCCTGAGGTTCAATTGTCCTTTGCACAGAAACTAAAGAAAGCAAGCAAAAACGTTAAACTGACAATTTAATGCAAAAGGCCACAGGCAAGGCCAACATGATTCAATCATTCATTCCACATCAATACTCAATCAGAATTCATCACCTGCAGCCTGCACCACAACTTAAGACTTCAGCTCAGTCTTCTATTTCTCATACCCAGCTCAGATAAACGCCAATATGAAATAAAGCCATGCCAGTAACAGACAACCACCTGAACCATTCTCATTCACATGCTCCCTATTCCAGCCCCAAGCCCCTCACAACATTTCTCACATACCATGAAAGTAATGCAAAAACATGTGGCACAGAGAATAACATGGTAGAGAAAAGTAAGTACATGAAAGGATAGGGGAAGGGGAAGATAGGGGAAGCTAAGAGTTGTAGACAATAAAGTAAAACATTTCTTTTCCCCCATAAAGGGCTGACTTTTGTCCCATCAAGTCCATGCTGATTCTCAGAAAATCACTCAATTCCATTGCCCCATTGCTTTCCCTGCACCCTAATCTCTCTCACATGCCCATCAACTCCCCATGACTCTCTTGTCACCCTATGCTAGGGGTAGTAGCCAATAAACCTCCCAACATGTCTTTGGAACGTGGGCAAAAACCAGAGCACCCAGGTGAAGCTTACAGTCACAGGGAATAAGAGCAAACTCCATACAGATAGCACCCAAGGTCAAGATTGAGACCCAGGTGGCCAGTGCTGTGTGGCAGCAGCACTAACGGCTCTCCACCACACTGCCCGGTTACAGAAAAGGGGATGGAAATATAGTTATAGGAAAATAATTCAATTAAAAAAAAAGAAAATCTTGTCCATGAGGAATCAATTGGCTAGCAACTAAAGTATACCTGCCAACCTAGCTCAGGATGATTAGCAGACAATGAGCTTTTGGATCTGCAAATAAGATGATTAATTTGCTTCAGACAAACATTGTTGCTTGGATATTTTAACATAACCATAGAGATATTAACACCACATGAATTTCAGCAATATTGTTACTACAATCAAAGTCTAATTTTAGAAGTTACAATTTGACCAAATGAGTCAACTATGGTCAATTGGTACATTTTTAGTGATGGAAGCATGTAGGTGAAGTCTGAATGAATGGAATTATTATTTTACACATTTGGTTTAACATTGCATGGTCCAATACACAACAGGTGGAAAAGGTCATATTGCACCGTAATATATATTTCAGTCTGCCAAGGTAAATAATGTTAGCGTTGGACAAACCTTTCTCAAGGATGTCTTCTGCGCCATCTTCCCACTGATCTTCATCTTCATATTCATCATCCACATCTTTAAAGAAAAAGAAAAAAGAATTCAACGTTTCTGATATTTAATTGGCTAATTACTTCAAAGAAAAGTATATGCTCCAATTTTGATAACCATATGGCTACCTTGACAACCCAATTTCTTAGGCTGACAAATGCTAATGGCTCTAAGTTAAACCAGCAGCATCTAGATGGTTAAACAGCAAACCTCTGCGCATACACTATCAAACACACACGTTTCCTGACTGACTGACAGATTCGGAAAGCCAATTCTGCCATTTCTGTCGCGAAACTGCATAGACTTGTTAGCTGCAGAGCTCAGGCCTGCTAAGATTTCCCAGCATTATAATGGGGGGGGGGGGGGGGGGGGGGAGGGGGAGGGGGGTGGTGGGAAGATAGAGCAGGGCAGGAGAGCACCTTCAGTTCCTGCACCAAGATAGATGCTATCAATTCCTCATGATCAGAATCCCATTATTTTCTATAAGGATTTAGGGCTGCAGATTAGGAGGCAAAGCAGACTGCTAATTACTTCCCTTCAAATGAATTCACTTCAGTGCAATGTTTTTAGTTAACTCTTTTTCAAGTTTTTTTTTAAATGCTTGATTTTTCTATAAATACTTAATTCAAATTTTAAAACTCAAATATGAATGAAGAGTCATTTAAAACCTATCAGAAAGAACTTGCAGCTTTCACAGATGAAAAAACTTGGAACGAGTCTTTTGTCGGTTTATAAGGGCAAGGTTTCACCTCACTATGACCCTGCCAGCAAGACTGGCCCTCACATCAAAGTGGAGGCATGGGAGGTTCACAAATGGCAATTCAAGGCAGAAAGACCTGGTCAGCAAGAATGCGCCCACTATCTTTGAGAAAATTCTGGTGGCCATTTTGGTAGCCAAACTAATTCTAGTTAGGCCGCAGCTGGAGTATTGCATTCAGTTCTGGTCGTCCTATTATAGTCCAGGATGTGGAGGCTTTGGAGAGGGTGCAGAAGAGGTTTACCTGGATTAGAGGGCATGTTCTATAAGGAGAGGTGGACATACTTGGGTTGATTTCTCTGGAGCAACAAAGGCCAAGGGGAGAACTGGTAGAGGCTTATAAGATTATGAGAGGCAGAGATAGACAGCTGGTATCTTTCCCCCCGAGTCAAGATGTCTAATACTAGAGGGCATGCATTTAAGGTGAGAAGGGGCAAGTTCAAAGGAGATGTGCGGGGCAAGTTTTTCCTTTCTTTTTTTTTTTACACACAGTGGTGGGTGCTTGGAAACGCACTGACAGGGGTGGTGGTGGAGGCAAATACAATGGAGGAGTTTAAGAGGCTCTTAGATAGGCACACGAATGTGCAGAGAATGGAGGATATGGACATTATGAATTAGTTTCATAACTAGTTTCATTAAAATCAAAAGGGATTAGTTTAGTTAGGCATTTAATTACTAGTTTAATTAGTTTGGCACAACATGATAGACCGAAGGGCTTGTTCTGTGCTGTACTGTTCTATGTTGTATTTCTCATGTGCACATAGATGGTGCCCATTCAAGTGATTGTAAGGGAGAAATTATTTTTAGCAGTACAGTTTTAAATTCAAAATATCTGTATCAATTCCAAATGAAACCACTTTGCTGGAGTAATGCAGGAGCAGCAGACTTAAGTTCTATTGTCAATGATTTGACATCAACTCTTCTGTTGGTTTCATGCCAGGACAGAACCTTGCTCACACTCATCTATATGACAGATGTTAAGTGAGCACAAGCTGGCTTGCCGCCAAATTAATTTGAAAATAAATTCCAAAGGACTGTATGAAATTTCACTTAGCAGATAAATGCAGTCAAAATACTGCAAGCCCAAAGTAGCAGAAGACAACCTCCTGCCAGCTTTCTCCTTCCTTTGGACAAAGTGTACTTTGAATACCTCATATCCAAATTACATAAATGTGTTCAGGTGAGGAAACACCAGTTTAGAAGTCACCGCATCAGTCTGTCAATAAGGGCAATAGTTTGGCACATAGGAAATAGTGCAAATTCTGGTTAGTACATTACAAAGAGCAATTAATTTAGAGCTTAGCAAATCTCAAGCATAAAGTGTTTAAATATAGTCATTAAAAAACACCAAACTGTTGCATCTCATCACAAAGGAAAAAAATCCTAAAGCATGCCTCATTTTCTCAAGAAAAGAGTCAATTTTTACAAAATATATCATTGCAATCTGCAGCAATACAAATATCCATCATATTACGATGCAACTTGATTAGCATTTCCAATCCAGATACAAAGCCACCATAAAAATGTTAATTATGTTCAGTACCAGCTTCATCCAGATGAATCCACCATGTCGCGGCTTCTTCTTGGGTCGTCATCATCTTCTTCCTCATCATACTCTTCCTCTTCTTCCTCCTCCTCCTCTTCCTCCTCTTCTTCCTCCTCCTCATCAACTTCTTCTGCCTCTTCTTCTACCTCTCCTTCTCCCTCTGCTTTCTCGCTGCCGCCCCTGCTTGCATGGTCTTCCTCCTCCCTAGATTACAGAAAAGCACACAGACTACTGATGAGATCGAGATTCACAAAATTGAGTCCCGATGCAGGGTCTTGACTCGAAATGTCAACTGTCCTTTTGCCTCCACAGATGCTGCCTGACCCGCCAAGTTCCTCCTGCTGTTTGTCTTCTGCTCACCAAATTAAAGGTAACTGAAATCAGTCGATATTCCAATTTTATCAGCGTTGAGAAGATTTAATAACCTGGAAAGATTAAGTGGGTGGGAATCTTTTTCCATGGAAAAGCAAATGATGTCCAAGAGAAACTGGTTAGGATGCCCACAGAAGTTATGAAGTGGTTCGACAGAGGAGGTGAGCAAACATACACAGGCAGCCTAATGGCAGATGGAATTTAATCCTAATGAGTATGAGATGATGCACTTCGGGAGAACTGATAAAGGTGGATATATACATTGAATGGTAGGTCCTTAGGGATAATTGAGGAACTGAGGGACCACTGCGTACAGGTGTGGCAGCACAGGTAGAAAAGCTGGGGAACAGAATGTAAGAGTAGGGAGGTTATGATACAACTTTATAAAACACCAAAGACTCTTGCAAATTTCTATAGATATATGGTGGAAAGCATTCTGACTGGTTGCATCACAGCCTGGTATGGAGGCTCCAAAGCACAGGATTGCAAGAGGCTGCAGAGGGTTGTAGACTCAGCCAGCTCCATCATGAGCACAATCCACCCCACCATCAAAGACATCTTCAAGGGGCGGTGCCTCAAGAAGGCGGCATCCATCATTAAGGATCCTCACCATCTGGGACATGCCCTCTTCTCGTTACCATCATCAGGGAGGAGTCTGAGGACCCACGCTCAATGATTCAGGAGCAGCTTCTTCCCCTCCATCATTAGATTTCTGAACGGTCCATGAACACTACCTCATTGTTCCTTTTTCTTTTCCCCGCACTATTTATTTTGTAATTTATAGTTTTGTTTTTAAAAATGTTCTTTGCACTGTACTGCTACTGCAAAACAACAAATTTCACGTCATATAAGACAGTGATAATAAACCTGATCCCGAACATTGGTTAGGCCACAGCTAAAGTACTGTGTGCAGTTCTGGTCACCGCACTTAGGAAGGACATGATTGACTGGAGAGGGCATGGAAAAGATTCACCAGAACATTTTCTGGCATGGAGGATTTCAGTTATGAGAGACTGGATAGGCTGCTTTCCTTGGACTTTTGCAAGGGTTTTGACAAGGTCCCACTGGTAGGCTGGTCCAGAAAGTTAAGGCACATGGGGTCCAAGGTGTTTTGGCAAACTGGATCCAAAATTGGCTTGGTGATCGAAGATAGAGGGCAGTGGTAAAGGATTGTTTGTCTGACCGGAAATCTGTAACTAGTGGTGGACTGCAGGGATCAGTGCTGTGGCCTTGGTTGCTTATCATAACTTGGATGAGAATGTCTATGGTCTAATAAGTTTGCTGATAACACAAAGATTGGTGGAGTTGTAGATAGTGAGGATGGTTGCCTAAGGATATGGAGTGACATAGATCAGGTGGAAAGTTGGGCAGAGTGGTGGCAATGGCAGAATTTGGGCGGATGGAATTTAATCCAGACAAGTGTGAGGTAATGTACTTTGGGCTGTGTAATACTGACAGGATACATACAGTAAATGGCAGGGAAGCTTAGAAGTGTTGATGTACAGAGTGACCCTTGGGGTGCAAGTTCACAGCTCTCTGAAAACTGCAACATAGGTGGATAGGTAGTGAAGCCAGCGTTTAGCTTCCTTGCTTTCATAGACAGGGTTATTGAGTACAAGAGTTGGGGCATCATGTTGCATCTGTACAAGATATTGGTTGGGCCACACTTGCAATAGTGTATGCAGTTCTGGTCACCATACAATAGAAAGGATGTGATAGCACTTGAAAGAATGCAGAAGAGATTCACCAGGTTTTTGCTTGGACTGGAAGGTTTCAGTTACAAGGAGAGATTGGATAGGCTGGGATTGTTCTCACTGGAGTGCAGAAGGCTGAAGGGTGACCTGAGAGAGATTAATAAAATTATGAGGGGCATAGATAGGGTAGACAGTCACACTCTTTCTCCAAAGGTAGAGGAGTTTAAAACTTGAGGACATAGGTTTAAGGTGACATGGGAAATATTTAAAGGAGATCTGAGGAGCAAATTTTTCACACAGAGAAAAGTATACATTGTTATATTTGTAAAAGAAAATATATATATTTAAATGTATATGGAACAAGCTGCCAGACGAGATGGTATTGGTGGGTACAATCACAGTGTTTAAAAAACATTTTGACAGGTAAATGGATAGGAATGAAAGAGGGATATGAACCAAATGCAGGAAAATGGGATTATCGTAGATAGGCAGCATGGATGAGTTGGGCCGGAGGGCCTGTTTCTGTGCTATACAACTCT
This sequence comes from Pristis pectinata, assembly GCF_009764475.1. Classification (NCBI taxonomy): domain Eukaryota; kingdom Metazoa; phylum Chordata; class Chondrichthyes; order Rhinopristiformes; family Pristidae; genus Pristis; species Pristis pectinata. The sequence goes on along the minus strand of NC_067439.1, from coordinate 11,826,664 downwards.
ATGAGTTAAAATTTCATACCAATACCCATTCATCAGAACGGAGAAAGATGAGAGATAAAACACTTTTGAAGACGCTGAGAAAGGGAAGCGCGAAGAATGCAAAGGAAAAACCTGTGATAGGGTTGTAGGCAAGAGAGATCAAATAAAAAAGAGGTGATAGCACAGGGTGAAAGGAGTGTGCAAACAGACTAACAAATAACGGAAGGTCAGTCTAGAGAAGGTGTAGACAGAAATAGAATGCCCATCTGAAATTTTCAACATTCATTTGTCCCCTGGAAATGTAAAATACAAAAATTAGAGATGATTATAAAAAATTGTTGAATTCTGTTGATTCACAAAGGTGCAATGTGTCCCATTGTAAGGTAAGGTGTTTGTTCCTCCTGCTTACATTGAGATTCAGTCAAACAGTGGAGGAGACTGAAAACAGAGGTCAAAGTGGCAGTGGGAAGGATAATTAAATAGACAACTGGAAGCTAAAGCAGAAGGGGGCAAGTCACTACAACTAAACAGAAGCATTCGACAAACTAAACACTAAACCCACGTTCAGCTTTTCCAATATAGAGGAAACCACATTGTGAGCAGTAAGCTCTCTATACTAAATGCAAGTAAATCTCTACTTCACCTAGAAAGAGTGCTTAGTGCGCTGGATGGTTAGAAACCAGGAGGTAAAAGGGCAGGTAAGGGATCTCCTGCAGTTGGAAAGGTGAATGTCCATTGATGGAAGAATGGACCAGAGCATCTTTTGGAATGCTGAAAGGGGAGAGGAGAGGAGAGGGAAGTCTGTCGTGGCAGTATCAGATTTAAAAGAGTTGGAACACTAGATCTGAATTTCAAGTACCTCATTTTCCTCTTGCTCTTCTCCCTCACTGCTGCGGGAACTCTCATCATCAGTAAAGTTGCTCCCATCACTGTCCGACATCTTGTGGACTCAGTGAAAGACTGAAATAAAAAGAGTTTGTTTAAGGTATAGGAATTATACCTTATATTGGAATTTTCAATGTGAATATCTGTGTGCCTTACATGCAATAGCCTAGCTGAGTTTGGGTGTACAAAATAACAATGTATTCAAATACCAGGAGTTTAAGGCTCTTTTATGCAATGTATCACCTTTTAAGCGTTCAAGAGTAAATAAATATCACATCATCCTTAAATATAGACTCTGAACAGTTATTACCAAGATGTACAAGGAAAGCGTGCGTGCAAAATAAACTATAATCAATTTGTTATGATTTAAATAGAAGAATAGACTTTGAACAAGATATTTTGGCAATACAACATCGAACTAAATTAAGCAGAAAATATGAAAACAAATTTCACCATAAAATTGAAACTTACAAATCTAGAACAAAGGCAGCTGAAACTGTGATAATTGGTTTAACACTTTGGCACCACGTAACAAAATGTTTCCAAAGTGTCGTTCAATAGCACTCTTTCTCAGTTACCTGCTAAACTTTATGCTGATGCTCACGAACCTCAAAAGATAATAAATTGGTTTTGAAGCAATCCGGGATGCCATGAAGATCAGATACAATGTTCTTTCCAAATATTACTACTATTATAATAACTTATTTTCTAATTGAAGCACAACAGACTTGAAATGTTAACTGTCTCTCTCTCCACAAATGCTGAATGACGCAAGGCACTTGTGGGAGCATGCTCTGTTTATATTTCAGATTTTTAACATCTGATTTTTTGTTTGCTTTCTGAGATTACATTGAAAAAAAACATGCCCTTCTCCTCTTGAGTCTTTGCTCTTGGTTTATGTTTCACAGATGCCAGTTAACCTTTAATACCATACAAGTCCATACTTCATCTGAGTCCAGGGAGTGAATGTCAACAAGCTACTCGACCATGGAATTACTATAACACAGCCCGCCGCAATCCTCACTCTACATCCATGCACATCTTTTTTACTGCTAGGACAAATGAATATAGATCATTTGGAAATTCTGGAGCCATTTGCATTGTTGTTCTTTAAAACGACCCCCTGAAATGGTGCCATCGAGACAATCTATTTCAACCTTCATAAGACCTTCAGATTCTGCCTCTCTCTCAGGTAATCTACTGCCAAAATCCTCATACATTTCTTTATTATTTCTTTGCCCAACTGTTGCAAGGTACTCCTGGTTGGATTCTAATCTTCCACCCTTCATGAATTTGAGATCATCCAAAACTCTGCTGTTCTCAACCAAACTCTCTCTCACTCATGCAAATTATTCCTGTTCCTACTGACCTACATTGTCTACAATTCTCACTTTTATTTTGAAACCCCTCAATAACTGTAACCCTCCGTCAGCCTGCTGAGATCTACACTCCGTCAGCCTGCTGAGATCTACACTCCGTCATTCCAGTCTCCTGAGCATTTGTATGTTAATCCATTCGCTATTGATGACTGCGATTTCAGATGCCTGGCCCCAATAGCACAGGAGTTTTCTCCTTAAACCTTCCTGCCACTCTCTTACCCGGTGTAAAAATCTTCCTTAACACTTACTCTTTTGACCAAGCCTTTGGCCTTCTGCCTCAGTCTCACATTTTGTTTTATGATGGAACAGATAAGCACTGTTACTGACAGGTCAAGGAATCCTAGTGTATACTGGAGAGGGGAAATCAAACAATTATCACCACAGAATAAAAGAAAATAATCTGATGAAACCAAAAATGGGAAAAAATATAATGAACTGAAACTATTTCCATTTGTTAGATTTATTAAGGTTATTCACTTCACATAGACCGATACTCCACTAAAGTGCAAGTTCCTTCCAGTTTACAAAATCAAATGCAGTGTGTGAGTATCCTACAGCCTATAAAGTGAACAATTAGGTCCGTGTTGGCTCTGTTAAAGAGATATCCCATTTATCCCAATCCACAGCCCTTCCCCCAGAGCCTTGCATTTATTATCCTTTTGAGGTAAATATTCAATCCTTATGTGCAAGATACCACTAAATCTTCTTCCACCCTCCTTTGAGATAAGGTAAAATATGGAACAAAACAGCAAGTGAGGGCAAGATCCCTCATATCCAACAACAACACTTGCTGGAAACACAAACCTCAGAAAGCATACAAAGCAATATGGGACAAGCAGGAGCTACCCATGACAATATATATACTTCTATAACTCCAATAATTCACTTGTTCATGGTTGAATCTTTGCATATCATGGTTGTGATTTATATTATAGGTTTAAAACCTACTGCAGGGTTCTGGGCAAAATATCCAGGCCGACACATGGCTGTTACACTACAACTAAGAATTTATCTGGAGTAAAGTGTTGTCTGAAATGAATAAACCAATGGCTCGTCCTAAACAATTTGATGTCACAATTTCGAAGGGCAAGAACTACTCTCCATCACCCCTTCCCTCCCCACCCCAGATTACCTGTTGGCCAACATCAAAACAATGATATGATGCTCATCACGCTTATGTTCGTGACAGCTCACTCTCAGTGTTCCAAGAACCTCGAGATAGACAAATTTTCAACTGATACTTTAAATGACCCGATTGGAATCTAGCTGCTGGTTCATATCCCAAAGCCAACAAACCCCCTTTATCTGAGCACAAAGTTAAAATCAAAACTGAATTTTGGATAAGGGAACTTCATAGAAATACAATGATAGGTCATGGCCACGTGCACCAAAGTAGTTAAGAGATCAGATTATCAGCCTTAATGCAAACTAAACCTTCCAGTTTGTATTGTGAAAATTAAAATTCCTCAAGAGGGGGGCAAACAGTACACACACATTTCATCTGAGGATGAGTCGCAAAGATAAACAAATTGGGTTTATCTTTTCTCTGAGATGTAATCTAGTCGGTTCCGGTTCCAGGAGCAAACTTTATTCCTCAGACGATGCTAAACTCACATGTTCGGAATGAAAAACTCAGGGTTTAAATACAATCAAAGTCCAAGCAAGAGGCGCAAGATGCTGAAGCACTGCATCAATGGGTCACTTCTGGCCTGGGGAGTCTCCTCTCAGGAATAAAACCCAACGGCCGAGCCAGGCCGAGCAAAAAACACCAGGCGTGGGTGGCAGCGGCTCCCGGCACGGGTGGCGAGGGTGCAGGTAACCCGGGGGCAGCGGTGCGGCCTAGCTGGCGTCCCCAAGCCTGGGACTCAGTTAGAGACTGTGGCCGATCTGCCCCGCCGGCCGACTACCGCCACGCCACCCGAGTGCAGGCCACGAACCGGCCACGTCAACCACATCCGTCACCGCTCTCGGCAACGATTCACTGGTCACTCACCAAGTCCCGGACCGGTCCTCCTCCCCCGCCGCCGCCGTTCGCGCGAACACAGCTCGTCACCGGGCGTGCGCGGCGCCGCGTCTGTGGAAAGGCTAACGTGCGCGGCATCGCCTGAGAGTGGCCGCGCTGCGTGTGACGTAACGTCAGCGCGTGCGCGCGCCCCGGGAACGGACCGTCAGCACGTGGGCGCGCCACGCCCTGGGTACGGACCGTCCGCGCATGCGGCCTGGCCGGCAATACCTCCACTGTCTCCCTGTCCCCTTCCAACATCCCCAAGAGTTCATTCCCTGTGCGATTCACTGGTTCGTTCTCTCATTTCTGCTGGATACCCACTCTCATTCCCATTCCTCTCCACATTCCCCTCCAATATTCCTCTCCACATTCCCCTCCAATATTCCTCTCCACATTCCCCTCCAATATTCCTCTCCACATTCCCCTCCAATATACCTCTCCACATTCCCCTCCAATATTCCTCTCCACATTCCCCTCCAATATTCCTCTCCACATTCCCCTCCAATATTCCCCACTTATGGTTATCTTGCCAACTACCTCCATTCTGTGCACCCTGCTTCTTGAACCCTCTGCCAATGGGAAAGTTTTTCTCCATCCTCTGTACCCTTGACACAAGAGACTGCAGGTGCTGGAACGCAGATGGGTCCTGATGCAGGGTTTTGAACTGAAACGTCGTCAATTCCTTCACCACCCCCCCCAAACACCCACATGCTGCTCGACCCACTGTTTGTCCAGCAGATTTTTTGCTGATTATACCCTTAATGTTGTCAAATATCTCCTCTTCCAACCCCAGCATTCCATTCTGTCCTACTTGCCTGTGTTTGGCCCGTATCCATATAAACCTTTCCTACACATGTACTTGAGAAACAAAGGATTGCAGATGCTGTCCGCAACCGCGCAGAACACCTGCGCTCTGTCCGTAACCGTGACCTGCATCTCCCCGTTGCCAGTCACTTCAATTCCCCCTCCCACACTATCACTGATATGACAGTCCTCAGACTCCTCCACTGCCAGGAGAATTCCAAGCGCAAACTGGAGGAACAGCACCTCATTTTCCATCTTGGAACCTTGCAGCCTAACGGCTATGAACATTGAATTCTCCCACTTTGGGTAATCCCCACCCCCCACCTTGCTTCTCTTCTTCCCCTTTCCTAGCCTCTTTTTTTTTCTTTTTTCTTCCTCTCTCTCCTTTCCTTTGACCCATCCCCCGATGTATCCGCTCTCCCCTCCTGTCCCGCACCTACCTGTCACTATCTCTTACCTGCATCTACCTATCACCACCTTGTGCCCACCCCACCTCCCCTCTTCTGTCCACCAATCGCTGCTCTGCTTTTCTTCCTATATATTGGGCTTCCCCTTTTCCTACCTTCAGTCCTGAAGAAGGGTCCTGACCTGAAACGTTGACCTCCTGCTTTTCTCCACGGATGCTGCCCGGCCTGCTGAGTTCCTTCAGCATTGTCGTGTTTTTCATCTATCCATACACTTATCCATTCTGTGGAGGGAAGGTGAACAGATGAGTTTTTTCATGTAATAAATTGATAGGCAAAGATTTCAGTAAAGGTTGTATAGTTATTTGAAAAGCTTATTTTGCAATGTATAAGAGAATGGGTACAGAGCTTATTTTGCAATGTATAAGAGAAAGGGTACAGTATATTAAATGATGTTAAATTGTTTAGCTGCCTTTGTGGGATTTGAACTCATTTTCAGATATTAGTCCAATAATTTAATCATTATGCTACTATAACCCATTATTCTACATGCACCAAGATCACACAATCAGCAGTCATGACAAAATAGTCCATTTTGTTTTGGCAATAGTGATTGAGGGATAAATATGAGTCATGATAGAAATGAGTTAGTATTTTCTGAATTTATTATTGTTTCTTTCCATCAAATAATACAGTACTTCAGTGGTTTGCAGATTTGGCAGTATAATGGAATCTTTTGTTTCTGGGGTCCAATCCAAATTTTTGGATTGTAAACAAAAGCAAAATACTGTGCTGCAAATATTGTTTAATATCTCTGCAGGTCAGGCATCATCTGTTGAGGGAGAAACAGCTAAGGTTTCATATCAATTTGAGAGAACCAGTTGGTTGTAAACCTCCTCTCTTGATAGTTCTACTGTTTGTTTATGTTTGCTGAAAATTCGCTGCAAGTTTTAAATCCAAAATATTTAATTGCTCATAATTTTTGCATTCAATTTCTCAGTACACAAAGTGCAACTATTGAGCCAAGGCTGGTGCCCTGATTTCTGAAGCGGGAAGATGAACAGATGAGTTTTTCATTTAACAAATTGACAGGCAAAGGTTTGAGTAAAGGTTGGATGGATAGCTTATTTGAAATGTTTTTTATGCAACATATAAGAGGTGGGGTAGAGTTTTACGAAGTGTGGAAGGTACAAGATGTAGCTCAATAAAGTATAGATATGAGAGACCGCAGATGCTGGAGTCTGGAGCAAAAAGTGAACTGCTGGGGGAGCTCCACAGACTAAGCAGCATCTGTGGAGGCAAAAGGATGGTCAGCATTTCGGGCTGAGACTCTGTATCAGGATTGTGAGGGTAGAGGGAAGAAGGCCAGTAATAAACAGGTGAGAGAGAGGGGTGAGACGGGCTGGTAGGGTGATAGGTGGAACCAGGTGAGGTAGGTGGAGGAGCAGAAGGTGATATATGGTGATATAAGAGAGGGATCATGGAACTAGATGGGGAGGAATAGGAAAGGTAGACCGAGGGAGAAGTAGCCCAGGTGGATAGGTGTGTGGGTGATGGGCAGATGGAGCTAGGCGGGGGATGGTAACAAATCCAGGTAATGGGAAGAGGGGAATGGTCAGGGTGAACATAAGGAGAGAAAACCTAGGTGGACAAGTGGGAGTGGGAAAGGAACACAGGAGGTGTGGGTTACCTGAAATTGGAAAATTCACCATTTATACCTTTGAGCTACTCAATTGGAGTATGAGGTGTTGTCAGAGTGCAGTTGATCCCTACAGTCCTGTGTACCTGGTTTACAAAGGCTTTACCTTACATCTCTGTCCTGCTATTTCTGATCTTGGCTATTTAGTGATGATATTCAGTCAAAAATGAAATGCTCCCCACTAATACCCCAAGATAAACTGAATGGTAGTTATTATACTATGTTCATTGTCATAGCTTTATTTACCAGAAAGACCCATGGTTTGATTCTTGATCTCTCTTAACAAAGCATCTCTCAGCTGGGGTAACAGTCACAGTGTAACAACTAACTTCATGGTCTTTATTCTAGGAATGAGAAAAACTGCCAGCTTTATACTTCAACTTCTGTTTCTAATTGGTGGTTGGAGACTTCTGCTAGACAGTGGATATCAGAAAAGGAAAAATAGGTTTGGATTCTGCCAATAATCACCGATTCAGTTTTTCCAGTTTCTCCTGTTCTGTCTCATCTGTTTTGTTAATGCCACTTTCCGCACCTGTGCTTCCAACATCTTCATTTCGCTTCATAGACAACGAGTCCAGCTGCTACCTCACAGCTCCAGATTCAGATTCAATCCTAATCTCTGATGTCAGTGTGGAGTTTGCATTGTTCTCCCTGTAACCATATGGGTTTCCTCTAGATGCTCCAGTTTCCTCCCACATCCCAAAGGCATATGGGTTGGTAGATTTATTGGCTACTATAAATTGCTCCAATTGTGTAGGTGAGTGGTAGAATCCAGGGTGGTGCTGGTTGATGGGGGGGAGGGGGGCGCATGGAGTTGAGAATGTGGGGAGAATGGAAAAAAAAGGATGATTATAGATGTTTGCTTGATGGTTGGTGTGGACTCAAAGGGCCTGTATGAATCTATGAATTCCACACCACCATATTTGACGGTGCTCTTCACCATGTCTCTGTCATATCTTCCAATTCTGCTGTTACTCAGTTCTCTGCCTTCCAGAATCAATGCAGGATTCCCTTCCTATCTCATTTACAACTTCCACATTCAGCAAATCATCCTCTGTCATTTTGTTCACTTCCATCATGATGTGCCTTCTGTTCCTCTAATCAACTTGGGTTCACCCCCTCTTATCTTTCCCTTCCCACATACGCTACTGGAGGAGATCAAACACCTTCCCTCCCCTGGTTCAGAGCCTCAAACACATTTCCCATATGACAACAGCGATGTCTTCACTCAATTCAGAATATTAAATGATCTCCCTCCTTAGCAGTGAGACCAAATGCAGAATAGATGACCAAGAACAATCCATTCAAGCTCCAGGTGCTTCCAGCTGCCTGTCACTTTCATTTTCTGTCCCATAATCACCTGGACCTCTGTCTGAGGCTTCTTGCACTGTTCCACTGAAAGTCCAAACAAGCACGTCGTTAGACACATTATTGCATATCATGGATTCCCAGACACAACATTGTGTTTAAAGTTTACAGCTTATAATCACTTTTCCAACAGTGGCTGTTGGTGATGCTTCTGCTACTCCCATGTAAATCTTTTATAAGCTCTTTCTTTTCTGACTTGTTCCATTATCATCTCCTTTTGTCAAGTGTTATCATCCCTTCTCTCATTTAACTTCTATTATCCTGCCCTTACAATAGGCCAACTCTCATTTCTTTCTTGCGTGGCTTCCTCTTGCTGCCTCTTACTTTTAGCCATAGAGTCGTACATCACAAAGTCAGGCCCATACTGACCATCAAGGTCCAATCTACACTAATCCCATTTACTAGCTCTTGGTTCATTGCCTTTGGTGCTGATGAAAGATCATTCACTTTCTTGAAATAATTCTGTTTCTTCCTTTTCTGACGCTCCCTGACTTTTTTTTAAATGTTTTCAGCCTTTTCTATTCTTATTTAAAAATGCAGTAAAGTGCATGAGAATGTTTGGAGCAATAAAAGGGACTACAGAAATCTAAGTGTTTCTTTGTACTTGGAATGGTAAGAAACAGGGGATTCAGTGAAAGGAGAGGAATTTTGATGACTGTTTAATTGGCATTGCTGCTGATAGATTATCAGAACTGACATTTAGCAATTAACAATTTGTAAATGAAATACAAAATTAGGCAGGGAAAACTTTATACATTTCTGAACAACTCCAGCAATCAGCCTATTTTCCATAATATTTACTTACAATATAGGAGGCCATTTGGCCACTGAGTCTTTGCCAGCCCTCAGAGCAATCCCATCATTACCATACTAACCCGCCCCCTGCAGACACACAAACACACACTTAGTTCCCTTATAACCTAGTCTCTCTAACATGCCCACCCTGAAAAAAAGGTGGTGGGTACAGTAAACGGCAAAGTTCTTAGCTGGCCTGAATGTGAGGAAAGCCACTTGAATTTCTTTTTTAAATTTATATTTAAAACTGGATGCAAGGGTGAAATACATTTCTGTATTACGTGCATTGAAATAAAAACACATAACTTTATTCAGACGTTTAAGGCATAAAACATTGAAAATGCACATTTACCTTAGAAAATAAAGAGAAATATTAAAAATCAAAAACCTGCTGCACATCTGAAATAAAAACTGAAAGTACTCTAAATCCTCAGGTCAGGAAACGAGAGACTGGAATCTGGAGCAACAACTCCGTAGGTCGGACAGCATTTATTGATAGAGAAAAATTGCATTTTTTTCAAAGCAAAAAGTCAAACGTTTCTCATTGTTCTGTAAAATGAGTGGTGTTCTGTAAAGTGAGCCAGCTATCGAGTTGTCCACTCATCCCCACAAATCTGCATACTCAATCGTTGAATTCGGCATCTTTCGTCCCGAGACTTCGTGTATTTCCGTGCAATGACGCCTGCACGTTGGCACTCGGGCGGCGGACGATTCGGGTATTTCCGTACTAAAAGACATCCGCCGCACCCACACCCACCCGAAGCTACAGCTTCGGCCACTTTCGGCGGGGACGCTGGATCTCGGCAGTTTCCGGCGACGTTCGTGAGCTTCCGTGAGTGGGGATTTTTTTTTCTCTCTCTCCCCCACTGCCGTGCGTCACGCCGTCGACGGGCGCCATGTTGTCGAGCTGTTTTGTTCAGTCATTGTGTAATGGAGAGAAACCCGGGGGTCGGATCCGCACAGAAAAGCACCGAGAAAATACCAAAACGCTTAAACAGTTACCAACAGAGCCGGTTTATTTCCTATCTTTAGAATCAGTGAGAGCCTAATTGCTGGTAATTTTAGAGGCCTTTAGAGACAGACAAAAGGGAGAGAGCGAGCGAGAGAAAATGTCTCTCGAAAGCCTCAGCCTCACCTCCTCCAACAAGCAGTCCCCCCAAAACGAGCACAACATCAACCTCACTGAGTCAGGAGACGAAAGGTCGAGTAAAAACAACCTTTTTTTTATCCAACATTTCTATATTTTATTATCTTTTATTTATAAAAAAAACAAACCAACAACAACCAAAAAAAATCCAACAACCCACCAAGGTTTTTTCTGAAAAAGAGAAAGGAAACCTTGGAAACGTAAGGTAGAGGAATGTATCTTTGGATTAATATTTTTCTTTTTAATCTCATTTTAAATCCTCTGGAAAAGTTTATTCGCTCGATTTTTAAAAAAATATATATTTATATAATTAAAAAAATAAACCAGGAATTTGAGGGAGGGGGGTGGTTTGAGGCCTATTTGCATGCTTGGGTGGCAGAGAGCAATGCGGATGTGTCTTTAATGCAGAGGAATTATTAACAGGAGAGCCTGTTTCTGTTATTGCATTCGAGTTTAATTACATTAATGCTTATTTTCGATATAAATCCTCTAATAAATGGAGCCCGTTTAAAGGACATCGACAAGTGACCTTTGAACTTGGATTTTTTTTTACCCAGCGTCCCCATGTAGCATGTAAATAGAGAAACATTTATAATTTATTTTATCCCCTCTATTGTGATGTGTTGGTGATGATTTTCCTTTAAATATGCATGGTCTATTAAAAAAAATCTTGTCATTTTACAAACGCAGCTGCCTAAAATGTATTTTATTTGTTCTGGTGGCTTCAAAAATCTGTTAGTATTCACAGCAACAAAACAAAATCACCACTTTCTGTTTGTACAATATTTACCTGGTATTGTGAAACATTGATATTGTATCATTTCCTGTTTTCTTTACAAGAAAACAAAAGTGTCATTCTTTTAACTATTTTCACTGTTAATCAATGCATAACTGACCCCTTGGTATACATTTTTTAATCATTTTCTGTGTGGCGTGCCAATGAACAGTGTTGTCATTAGGATTTCAATAAAATGTAATAGTGGATGTGTAAAAGTCACTCCATATCCACTTGAACCAAAAATGCACAGTACACTTTTAGATTGCACCCTTCTGGTTTCAAATTATTCTTTTGGGGGTGAATAACACAAAAAAATGCAATCATCGAGATAAATTGCAATTAACAGGCAACACTGAAATACCTTAAGCCTATATTCAATTATGTGCAGTTATGATTTGTAATATGACCCTGTTGACAACACTGGAAAATCTTAGGTGCAAAGAGAGGTGTTGCAGGATAAACTCAACTGCATTTTAGATAATATATTCAGAATTAAAGATTTGACATAGACAAGTGCAGCCTTTATTATAACTATCTTGTCCATAAACAAAACATAATTTTATCAATGCCCTGGAGTAAATCAACAAACTCTAGGATGTTGGCAAAATCACTTACATGTCTTAAAACAGGTGTCATCAAAGGATTTTGGTTTAAAAGAGTAGAGTCCATTTTCTGGGGTAAGTACAAACATGAAGATTTCAATAACTTTTATTTTGTGTACAATTACTTTATTAGATTTAACAGTGTTAACATGATCTGTGTATGTGCCAAAAATATGTTTTGTTCTGGTAATCCTTGGGAGTAATTGTATATTGGAGAACTGGTAATCCTTGGTAATTGTATATTGGGGAACAACGAGCTGAGTTTCACAAAAATGTAGCACACTGAAATTTAGGATTTGTGATTATAATTGAGATCTTTCCATGGTTTATTGGTGAGAATGCCAAACAGAAAGTGAATATTTTACAAAAAAAGTGATGGAAGATTACTCCAGTTTAGTCTCGTGTAATTGTGCGAATCCTTGCAGCTGACCTGAAAGCTATTGGCAGTGTTGGGTAAAAGTCCACAAATTCACAAGGCCAAAAACTTGTGCAGAGAAAACCTAGCATTGCATCTTGGGAAATTTAAGATCCATGTGAAAAAGAATGATAAAAAGTGTGGTTCATGTTTGCTGCTTCTGTTTGCAAATCACCATCTGGTAATTGTGATAAAATCTTGGATTATAATTCCCTTACTTATAAAACAAGGAATAAAAGTTCCTTGCATTGTTCTTTAGGCAGAGAACAGTCTAAGATGAACAGAATTTGATTGAGATCATGTGTATATGTATTATGATAAATATAATGTATGTGAGTTAAAATTTCTTTAATTGGTTATGGAACTCATCAGCCTAGTCGGAAAAAGTTATATTTGTTTCGTCTCCAATTTTTTGTTCAAGTACTGAGCAATTCCCAATAATTTAGTGGGATTAATAACTTGGATTTGTTAACTGTTCAGTGGCTCATGATAAGTCCGTCAGACTAGATCAATTGCTCTTGTGTCATGTGTATGGTGGCAGCCTGATGTGTGATTTAAAAATGCAGAATAATATCAAAGATTTTTAATTTTTATTTAGCTACATCCATTGTACTTTTATATTTAATATCAAAAGATGGTGTTTCTCCACTAGCTCCTTTGGTAAAGACAGCATACAATTGAGTAAGAAGGCCCCAGGTTGTTTTTGGTTTGTGCTGAAGCAGCTAATCTTAGATAGCATGCCAATACAGGGATTCAGTAAAAAAAAAATTAAACCAGTTGCTGGAAGTCCATCTGTATCTTATCTTTAGGTGAGTAGAAGATTGAGTTTAGTCACCTATATTATGGAATAGGCTGCCAACAATCACACGTGAGTATTCAGAGTACTATATTGCATCATGAATAAATGTTTTCTAAGAGAGGAGGTGATAGGTTGTGTGTGTGTGGGGGGGGGGGGAGGGGGGGGTCGTGGTTAATGTAGCCATAAACAGTTACATTTTCTACTGCTGACTTGAGACATTTTATTTCTTTTGCTGCTTTGGTTCTCAGCAGATTGTGCTCTGTGTTGCTTCCTTTATGAAGACCCCCATTTTATGAAAACAAGTTGTTAGCTTGACCAGGATAGATTGCTAAATGCATGGGCTGGGCTCCGTGCTTTACTAGATGTGTTTGAATGTTTTATTGCAATTTACAGTTAATGGTCTTTATTATTAGTGGTGGCTTGTGTAGAAATTACACATTTTTTGCTAATCAGAATACCACTGATATGTCACAATGAACCATTAATACTTGGCTGAGATTTTTTTTTCCACAATCAGTCTTAAGAATGCTACTTTTCTCCATTAACTGAACATTTCAAATCCAAGTTGGGTTAATCACCAGGGCTTCCATTATGTTAAATACATATAACTAATTTACATTCTGTGGATCATTTTTGAAGATGAGTTAAAATACTGATTTACATCCCCAATTTTAATGAATGGGTGGATTTGAGCTGCTTCATTTTGAAGTTACCATTGCTCTTGAGACAGTAGTAATCCAGAATGTTTAATTTGCTCTATACCAAAACTTTAGAAATATCACCAATTTTGTTTGTGTATTTGTGCCACTGGCGCACCATCTGTGAGTCTTAATTTTAATTTGAGGGAAGATGTATCGTATAGGCCTCTTAATACTTTTTTAATTCTTTCCTCACTTCTAATGTAACTTAAATTTTCTGTTTTATACGTAAGTTTACCTTTTCCAGAGTCCCGAGAGGTGAATGAAACTGAAGTTTGTCTGAGCAGAGTAGCAAGTTAGTACAGTTCATCATGTTCCCATCATTTATTGTATTTTTAAACCTTCGTTTAACATTTTCTAGCTAGAAAGATGGGAAATTTATCATATTTCCGCCAACATTGTTGTGTATTTGGCAATTAGCAGGTGTACAGAACATTTTTTCTACTTTATACCTCTAAGACTTAGAGTGGGAGGACTCTGCGATGGGAATCGTAGTTCTGGTTTTGCCATATTAGAATATTAGAAATTTGAGCCTGAAATCAAGATTCCTGATCTTCATGCTGTCTGATAGCCACGTTCTGTAATTATTTAAGCTGTAATTTGCATAAACAGTACTACTGAAAATTCAGCAACAACTTGTTTTAGTAAAGCATTGAAATATAGTTAAACACTCCATTACATTTCACTGGAGCATAATTGGAGAGAGAAAAAATTGACACTGAGCCAATGGGAGAGATGTTGGAACTGGCAACCAGGAGCTTGGTCAGGCTTGAAAGCAGTATCAGGAGGGAGAAGTGGAAACAGTTCAGGAGGGAATTCCAGAAGTTGGGGCTTTTATGGCTGCACATGGTGGGGCAAAGCAGTGGATGTGCATAAGAGGACAAAGCTGAGTTATATGGAAATCTCAGAGGGTTATGGGACACAAATTGAATGTGTTTATACTCAATTTTGGGATGTTGTACTCTTATTGCCTTGAATATATGATTAAATGATGCTATATGATTATATGATGCCTGTGATGCTGCTGCAAGTAAGTTCTTCATTGCACCTGTGCACACTGTACATGTACTTGTGCATATGACAATAAACTCAACTTTGACATGCATTCACTGTTGGCTGTTGCATTGAGCAATACTACTCTGAAGATGTCAGGTTTGTACTGTGGTTTTATGCTGTTTTTAGCTGCATATAGGGAGGGAACAAATCAGCCAGGCTTTCCTCCTCTGAATGGATAATGTTGTGAAATGCATTAACCCATGTTACCACAAATTGCTGACATGTGTAGTTCATACTTGTGTAAGTTATGATCACTTGCTTAGGTATTAGAGGGTGGCTGGGCACCCATGAACTATGTCAGTATAAGTCAACACCTATAGGTGTAGAGAAAATTACCCCAAGAATCCTTCAAATTAAAATTCTTATATTAAATAGATTTTGTGTAATCAGATTAATAGTTCTTCAAGGTATTTTGAACTGAATTCTGTTCTAGATTTAGTAATATTCACATTAATGTCAAAGTTTTTCTCGATGTGGGAGGTGTGAGACAAAAAATGGAAACAGCATCACAGTCAGATTCTAAGACCAAAAAGATTAAAATCTTGTATAACGCTTGGCAAAACCTTGCTCAGCGGGACAGAATATTGATCTGAGTGGAAAAATAGGTAGGGTAATAGAGGTGGTGTAAATCTGCAAATATTTTTACAACAAAACAATCAGTATGTTATTAATGGTATTGAAGGTAGATTTTATTTGCTGGAACATCTGTAAAGGGAAGAGTGATCAAGTGACAAGTATAAATCAGGGTTATTAATCATACCTGTTATACATACATAGATGCTGCAAAGCAAATTATATACTGATGTCTCCTCTTAATACATTGGTTCCTGTTACGGGGTTCGACAGGTGCCAGTGTACTACTGTGAGGCGTGATAGTTGCCAGAGATGGAGTGGGGGGAGTGGACAGTGTTTACAACCCACCTTCATTCTGTCTTCATTAAGTGCTTTCTGTTAATAATCAGGTGCAATGACATCAGTGAGTAGTGTTTTTTCCAACTCAGAAGTGCTTGTTATAATATTCAAACTATTCTCTTGGCTTGGCAAACTGAGGATTACAACTAGGCTTTTGTTTGTGTTTGTGCCTTTTGGGGTATCTTGCTCATCTGCTACTGGATTTTGTTATGTTTTGTAACAAATTATTTTTGAAGTTATTTCTTTATTTAGCCTATTTGATAGATACAATGTGAATCAAATGTTGGTGGTGGCACATTGGTGCAGAAGTTGGTGATGCTGCCTCGCAGCCCCAGCTGCCCTTGGGTACTGACTATGTGGAGTTTGTTCTGTCTGTGACTGCCTTGTTATTTCAATTTGCTTCCACATACCAAAGATGTACCAGTCAGTAGATTAATGGTATGCTGTAAAATTGCCCGCTGTAGATGGTTGACAGGAGAATTGGGGGGGGGGGGGGTGGTTAATGGGGAGGGCGGGGTTGGGGGGGCAGGGTTGACGAGGGCTGAGAATCCAAGAGGAAAAATTGGGATTAGAAAGATGAGCGTTTGATGTTCAGTGTGAAGATGATAGACCAAAGGAGCTGTTTATGTAACATCCTTGCCATTCCATCCAAAATAAAATATAGTAAACTAGCTTGTTCGCTACACTGGTAACAAAAGCCACTGTTTACACTAAAGTAAGCAAAAAATGAAGCAAAAAATGTCTTCAATCATGTTTGCTTTTTGAAGCAGAAAATAAATGCCTTTGAAGTTTATTGTTTAATTCCAAGAATTTAGTCATGTTACCTGTTTAATTTGCTCATGGAAATGCTGTTCAGTTTTCGCCCACCTAAAATTACTGAGTCTTGCTGGAATCCAATTTTTGGATTCCTACCTGACAGGTTTTCTTCAGAGGGTGTGAACCAGGATGTTTGATGTTGGCAGCTTGGAAATGGAGAGAATCTTAGTTGACCCTGGTCCTCATCAAAAATTCACATCTTCCACAAAGTCATCTTCAGACTGGTAATTCTGGCCTGTTCCCATGTTTGGGAATTGAAGTTAACTTCAATATTTCTACCTCAACTTTGCTGAGATTAGTTACCTCAAGGCAACCAAGATCTCAAAACTTGGAATCTTCCTGGGATACTTGGCTCAGCTGAGTCAGTGGACAAGCCTATATTAGTAGGGTTGTCAAATTTCTGCCATGCTGAAAACCAGATGAGTCATGTTCAACCTTCAATCTGTACTAAACTTGATCACTTCAGCCAGGAAATATGTTAGCACCCCATAATAGATCTGTTCTCATGAGATTTGGAGAGGAATTTCATCAGGGATCAGCATCTAAGTGAAACTATAGTTTATATATGAAGTAATAATAAATCACGCATGCACAAATTGCGCAGCAAGATTTACAGTTTCAAAGAGAATTAAATGTCTCTTCATAATGCATAAAATTTAATTGGAAGTAATTTTCAATTAATGAAAACCAAAAGAAAATTGCAGATGCTGGAAATCTGAAATAAGAACAGAAAATGCTAGGCCAGGCAGTAACTGCGGAAAGACCTGCTGAGTTCCTCCAGTGCTTTGTGTGTTGCTCCAGATTCTAGCATCTGCAGTCTCTTGTGTCTACAGTGTCCTATCTGAATTAACATTTCAGATTGGAGACCCTTTGTGAGGAGCTAAGATTACCTTTTAATTAATGTATGCAAACTATGAGAATAGGATAAATTTGCGCTGTCTCCCCCAAGGATGTACTGGCAGACATGAGAGAGTACAGCGTTTTCACAGATAAAGATGACTGAAGATATGGCCATTCACAGGGGAATAATTTCTCATAGTTAAGGTTGCGCCTCCTTCCAACTTGGTGAGGCAACAATTAACTTTCATAGTTTACACACCTTCGTTAGGTAAAGCACTTGATGTTTTCTTGGTTTTATATAACCCAAGCTCAACAAGTCAACATCACCATGAAAACCAAGAGTTTATTTGTAAAAACAAAATTATTTTGTTTCAAATAAAATTTAACGTGCCATGCATTTTCAAACTGTATTAGGAAGTTACTGAACATGACAGAGTTAGGTTCTTGTTAGAATGCGTGTTATTTGAGCTTCAGGAGTGAGACTTACTTCTAAACCCTCAGCAGAAGTGGATGGTGCTCAGTAATGATCTTAAATAGCAGCAGTATTCTTATTCCTATAACTCAATTACAATTGCTATCACAAAGTCTTATTCGGTTGCCATGTATCTTTTTTGCTTGATTCTGGGTTTAGATTCCCCACATCATCAATCTGTGACACTAACGTTTATTCGGTTTTGATATTATAGGGAAGAAGGAGAACTGGAGGAAGGAGAATTACAAGATGATGGTGAGGAAGTGGAGGTTCAGGAGGAATCCCAAGAGAAAATCAAGAAAGACAAATCGGAAAAACAGGATTGGGATCATGAAGATGAGGAGAAAGATAAGGACAAAGCCCATAGGAGGATGAAGAGAAAGAGGAAGAAAGAAAGAGAAAAAGAAAAGAAGAGATCAAAAAAGAAACGAAAGTCAAAGCACAAGGTACTCAGTCCTAAAGCTAAGTAAAAATCCCACATTTCCAGAATATGAGCCATTCTTTAAATATACATATCTTCTTGCAACTAAGCCTCAAGGTTTTATTAAAATTGTGAATATTTTATACATATAATCTTGGAGAATACACCCAACTCTCCGTCTTATTTTTTGTTAAGCATATTGTAAAACATTACAGGCTCCTTTTGATATAATGGGGCAGATGATTATTAACTTCAGTTAATGACATTGGGGAATGAGAGTGTTGGCAGTGCTAAGCTCCGGTACTTCTCAGGAGCATATATCCTACTTACAAATATAAAGAAAAATTATAGGGTTATATATTATTTTGATAATGAAATTGCATACCTTGTGCTAGAATTTCCCCATGTTTCCACACATAACGTTACAGATAATAATGTGCCGGTTAGTCAGGAGTCTCACGAAATGGAACTGAGTTCAGTTAAGATTACTAGGGGGAAGGTGCTAGGAAAACTAAATGGGCTAAAGACTGATAAGTCTCCCGGACCGGATGAGGTGCATCCCCGGGTTCTGAAGGAGGTGGCTTTAGAGATAGCAGAGGCATTGGTGATAATTTTCCAGGAATCGATAGATTCCGGCACGGTTCCGGAGGACTGGAGGGTCGCAAATGTAGTTCCGCTGTATAAGAAAGGAGGAAGGCAGCATAAAGGAAATTACAGACCTATTAGTCTGACGTCAGTGGTGGGAAAGTTATTGGAATCTATCCTCAAGGATGGGTTACGGAATACCTAGAGGCGCAAGGCAAGATAGGTCCTAGCCAACATGGTTTTGTGAAGGGAAGATCCTGCCTGACCAACCTATTGGAGTTTTTTGAAGAAATCACAGGTAGGGTGGATAAGGGAGAGGCGGTAGATGTTGTGTATTTAAACTTTCAAAAGGCCTTCGATAAGGTGCCTCACAAGAGACTGATTAATAAGATGAGAGGTCATGGAATTACAGGTAGGATAACAGAATGGGTGGAGCATTGGCTGGTTGGCAGGAAGCAAAGAGTGGAAATAAAAGGATGTAGTTCTGGTTGGCTACTGGTTACTAGTGGTGTGCCGCAGGGGTCGGTGTTGGGGCCGCTTCTTTTTACCTTGTACATTAACGATTTGGATGATGGAATAAATAGTTTCGTGGCTAAGTTTGCGGATAACACCAAGATAGGTCGAGGAGTAGGGAGTATTGAGGAGATAGGAAGGTTGCAGAGGGACCTAGACAGTTTAGGAGAATGGGCAAGGAAATGGCTGATGAGATTCAATGTTGAGAAATGTGCAGTTGTACACTTTGGAAGCAGAAATAAGCGGGCAGATTATTATCTAGAAGGAGAGAAAATTCAAAGTACGGAAGTACAAAGGGACTTGGGGGTACTCGTGCAGGCTACCTTAAAGGTTAACCACCAGGTCGGATCGGTGGTAAAGAAAGCGAATGCTATGTTGGCATTCATTTCGAGAGGTATAGTGTATAAAAGTAAGGAAGTGTTGATGAGGCTCTACGGGGCACTAGAGAGGCCTCATTTGGAATATTGTGTGCAGTTTTGGGCCCCACATCTTAGGAAGGATGTGCTGACGTTGGAGAGGGTTCAGAGGAGATTTACGAGGATGATTCCAGGAATGAAAGGGCTTACGTATGATGAGCATTTGTCGGCTCTTGAACTGTACTCACTGGAGTACAGAAGAATGAGAGGGGACCTCATAGTGACATTTAAAATGTTGATAGGAAAGGACAGAGTAGATGTGGCTAGGCTGTTTCCCTTGGTGGGTGAGTCCAGGACCAGAGGGCACAATCTTAGAATTAGAGGGTACAGTTTCAACACAGAGATGAGGAGAAATTTCTTTAGCCAGAGGGTGGTGAATTTGTGGAACTCCTTGCCACGTACAGCAGTGGAGGCCAGATCAGTGGGGGCGTTCAAGGAGGAGATAGATAGATATCTAAATAGTCAGGGTATCAAGGGATATGGGGATAAGGCCGGAAATTGGGATTAGAATAGGTTTTTTTTTGGTTTTGTTCTCCCCCCCCCACCATTCCCCATTTCTCATTTCTTTTTTTCCCTTTTCCTTGGAGCAGACTCGATGGGCCGAATGGCCTGCTTTTGCTCCCTTGTCTAGTGATCTTGTGAGAATCTCAGCCACTTTAAACGAACTATGCACATATACCCCCCAGATCATGCTGTTGTTCTACTTCTTTCAGAAATGTGTCCACTAGTTTACATTGCCTCTTCTCATTCTTGCTACTAAAATATAAAGCTTTGCATTTCTGAACATTATATTTCATCTGCCACATGACCACCCATTCCACCAGCCTTTCAGTATTTCCTTGAAGTCTATTACTATCCTCCTCACAGTTCACCACGTCTCAATGTTTTATGTTATTTTCAAATTCGCTAAAGTCCGAAATATTAACATGTATTAAGAAAAACAGTAATCTTTGTACCAACCCCTGGGTAACGCCACTGTGTCCTTTGCTATAGTTTGAAAAGCATTTAACTACTGTTTCCTGTTACTTAGTCAATTCCTGTCCATGTTGCTACAGACACTTTTATTCTGTGGCCTTCAGTTTTGATGACAAGCCTGTTATGTGGCACTTAATCAAACAGCTTTTGGAAGTCCACATATACCACATTAGTTGCATTTCCCTCATTAATTCACTATGTTATTTTATCAAAAAACTCTTTACTAATTTTAGGTAGATATGATTTGCCTTTAAGAAATCCTTGCATCCTTTCTCTATTCAATCAAGTGACTGGAAACTCTTATCTAGATTTTTGTTTATGGAACTTCCGTAATACTAAGTGTCACGAACCAGCAACAAAAGAAACACACTGAGCATGATTCAGTGTTAAAAACTATTTTATTAATCACTACTTATGATAATACGTAAAATAAAAGTAAAAATGTTAGTATGTTAGAATTCAAAAATGTGAAACCTCGAACGTTAACCCCAAAACTAAACTCTTCGCGCGTGTGTGTGTGTGTGTGTGTGTGTGTGTGTGTGTGTGTGTGTGTGTGTGTGTGTGTGGCAAAGTCCAAACTCCCAGTTCCGGAATGGTTCTTAAAGTTCAGTTCCGCAAGCCATAAGGTGAAACATGAGCAAGGGCTTCTTCAACAACCACCGTTGTCAGAAGATAAGACGTAGATGTAGAAAAACATAGAGAGAGTAAATACGAAATCCAAATGTTCCACGATGCAACCCAAACGACACTCCAGTGTTTACTCGGTGGTGACTGCCTCACCCCGAAAAGCATCCGAATCGTGGTCGTCCACACAAATACCTGTTTCCTTCTACAGGTCAGCAACAAAGTGAACTCCACTGGATTACTTCCAACTTCCATACATGGATTTCAGTGGCAGACACAGTTATTGTTTCTCATCCATCGATAGAAAAAACTTGCAGGCTGGTGTCTCTCTCCCTTCTCTCGCTCTCTCTCTCTCTCCTAACTTCTTCAACAACGTCATTACGTCCTTTATCTTCTATTGACGTAAGCACGCCCCACACACACATACACACACACTCTCTATCCTAAAGGGGCTTTCACTGAGTCCGTAACATAAGGTTAAACTGACTAGTTTATAGAAACGTGGCTATATGTAGTTATCTTTTTTTTTAGAACAAGGGAGTAAAATTTGCAATTTTCTAGTCCTCGTGTGTTACCCCTAAATCTATAGATGTTCGGAAAATTATGGCCAAAGCCTCCGCGATATCCCCTAACTTTCCTGAGAATGCATTCCATTTGGACAAAGTGATTTATCCACTAAAAGTGCAGCAAACCTTTCTGGTACTTTATCAATTTTTAGCTTATTCAAAATCCTATTTACATCTCTTTTTTAGTTGAGACTTCAGTAGTATCCAAAGATTGATGTAAAGGACTCAGTTTGTACCTCAGTTATGCCCTCTTGTCTCCACAAATATATCTTCGTCTTGACCTCTGGCTCCATCTCTTTTACATTCCTGGTTACGTGAAATATATTTGGATTCCCATTTATGTTTGCTGTCATTGAGTTCTTATGTTCTCTCGTTGCTTATTTTGTTTCCTATTTTCTGTTCCCCTTAAACTTTGTGTAATCAGCCCACTCTCACTTGTATAAATAACTTGGCATCCATCATACAGTCTTCTTGACTTCAGTCTCTTTCTTATTATCCAAGGAGCACTGGCTTTAATTTCCTTGTCTTTCTCCCACATTGGAATGTACCTTGATTGTAGCTGACACATCTCCACCTTGAAGACCTCTCATTATTTAGTTACAGTTTTGCCTGCCAAGCTTTGATTCCAATGAATCTGGGTCTAATCTTTTCTTACCCTTTTGAAATCAGCTCTTTCCTGAATGACTGACTATTTTTATCTCTGTATAACCTCCGAGGTATATGAAAGAACCAAGAGTTCAGAGAGACAAAGGAACTGAAGAAAATCAGTATTAGTCGAGAAATAGTTCTGGGACATTAATGACCTTGAGGGCTGAGAAACCTCCAAGGCCTAATAATCTACATCCTAGAGTACAAAAGGAAATGGCTTTGAAAGTAGTGGATGCAATGCTAGTCATCTTCCAAAATTCTTTTGAGTCCGGAGCAGTTCCTATAGATTTGAGGAGAGTAGCTGTAATCCTATTATTTAAAAATAGGAGGGGGATAAAACACAGAATTGCAGACCAGAAAGCCTAACAACAGCTGTGGAGAAAATGCTAGAACCTGTTACGTGAGACACGAGATTCTGCAGATGCTGGAATCTGGAGCAACACACACAAAAAGTGCTGGAGGAACTCGGCAGGTCAGGTTGCGAGTCTGGGTGAGCACATGGTCGAAGAGTTGGAGGGCAGCAGAGATCATAGAGGGGGAGGACTTACCTGACCTGCTGAGTTCTTTCAATACTTTTTGTGTGTGTTAAATCTGTTATGTGAGATGTTTCAATAGAACAATTGGAAAGCAATAACAGGATTGGGCAAATCAGCATTGTTTATGAAAGGGAAATAAGTCCTTTTTGAGGATATAATTACTAGGATAGATAAGGGAGAACCAGAGGATGTAGTGTGTTTGTACTTTCAGTAGGCTTATCTGTTTTTAGGACCACAGTCATAGAGACATACAGCTGGAAACAGACAGTTCGGCCTACCAAGTCCATGCAACCATCAAACAACCAATTAAACTAATTCTTCACTTCTCTCCAACTCCCCCCAGATTTTGTCACTGACCAACACACTTGGGGTAATTCACACTGGGGTAATGTTTTCATGCTCTATGACTCTCTATGGTTTTGGTGCTAAAAACAGAAAGACATTATGATGTGAATGTTGATGGATTGGGAAAAGGGATGTTAAAGTGAGAGCTAGATGTCCTTGTCCTTCCACCAGATGCTGAAAGTAGGCAGGTGCAGCAAGCAGTTAAGAAGGCAAGTATTATGTTGATGCCAAGGGCAGTTACTCTCACTTCACCTCTGGAGTTTAGCTCTTTTGTCCATGTTTGCACCAAGGCTGTAATAAAGTCAGGAGCTGAGTAACTTTGGCAGAACCCAAACTGAGCTTCTGTGAGCAGGTTGTTGCTAAGCAAGTGCCGCTTAATGACACTATCGATTACCCCTTCCCTTTCCATCACTTCGCTGATGATCAAGA
Organism: Pristis pectinata; assembly: GCF_009764475.1. Lineage (NCBI taxonomy): Eukaryota > Metazoa > Chordata > Chondrichthyes > Rhinopristiformes > Pristidae > Pristis > Pristis pectinata. Next base: position 11,802,753 of record NC_067439.1, on the reverse strand, counting down.
GTGGACTAATGGGGCAGAAACTGGCCAGGTTGGATTTGTCCTGTTGCTTGTGGACAGGGCATAACTGGGCAATTTTCCACATTGTCGGGTAAATGCCATGTTGCAGCTAAATTACTATAGGACTAGAAAGACTAGATACACGGAGGATGTTCCTGATGGCTGGAGAGTCCAGAACCAGGAGTCACAGTCTCAAGGTACAGGGTATGCCATTTAGAACTGAGATCAGGAAAAATTTCTTCAGTCAGGTGGTGAACAGAGGAAGCAAATCATTAAATATTTTCAAGAAAAAGGCGGGTATATTTTTTAATGCTTAAGATATCAAGGAGTATTAGGGAAGTTGGGATCAGGGTACTGGAGTGAATGTTCAACCATGACTGTGTTGAATGGAGCCACTAAAACCCCTTGTCTTGCACCATCACTTATGCCATGCATTTGTTTGAGCTGTTCTCCAATTTCTGAACTCACTGGGGCAGGACACATGGAGTCATTTGGAAAGTAGCATCTTTGGGATAATCATCTTTCTTCCTAACTCAAAATCTGTCGTCAAGACTTCGTCACTTGTTCTACCTATGCCGTGGATATATGGTTTAGTTACTGGCTAGAGAGCACAGTCCCCTTGGACGTTTCCTGAACTATCCATATGCTTTCATCCATCTGTCCAATGGTCACCCATTCTATCCTGCTTGCACCTGAGCAGTTGGGCAGTACTTCATGAAATGGCCTCACCAGAGAGTACTCATTCTCATGGATGGATCACCTGCACCTGTGACTTGTCCCACATGACACAGGATGTGTGTTCCATGTGTCTGAGGTGCTCTGCCATGTGTTAAATTAAGTTAACGAATAGATAAAACATATATTTAAAATACTATTACAGTAAACCTCATTAATCCGGTACGCTCAGGGCTTTGGTGATGTCAGTCAGGCAGATTTTCCAAACTGTTGGATGTTATTCCAATTAATATTCCAAAACATTTCTATTAGATGTTATACAGTGGTATAATGAGTTTTCTAGCAAACCTGGTAAGTTGAAAGGGAACACGGGAAACAGAATCTGGTCAGTTTCAAGAGACCATGCTAACCTGGCCCTGATGTATTAAAGGGAGTGTGGAAACTGGGGCCCTAATGTGTTACCGGAAGTTCAGGAATCAGCACCCAGTGAGCCACATGCAGAACCGGTGGGATTTCCAAACAATTGGATGGCATGTTATCAAAGTTTTTACTGTGTTATTAAATTACATATTGTTTTACTTATCGTGAACAAACTATTACATTCCCCAGATCCTTACTTAAACCCTTTGGGACTTTGTCTCCTATGCTTTTTTTTAAATTCACTGGGCTCCCTTTCTCGTATTTCTTTTAAACTCACTGATTTCCATATTTCTCCTTATGGCCCTAGAAGGATATCATCTGGCCCATCAGCTTGCAGAATAATCTCATTCCCCCGCTAATTTTCCCTGTAATCTATTCTCCACACATTCCCATTCTACCAACTGCCAGCAATGGGTGCTACTTACAGTGACCAAATTAACCTACCAACCCCTTCATCTTTGGCATGTGGGAGGAAATTGGAGTACACGAAGGAAAAGCACATGGTCACAGGGAGAACTTACAAACTCTACTCAGCCAATGCAGGTGGTCAGGATCAAATCCAGGTAGAGCTGTGAGATAGCAACTCTACTAGCTGCGCTACTGTGCCACCCATTCAGGTGCAACAAGCAGTCAAGGAGACAAATGGTACATTGGAATTTGTTGCAAGAGTACAGAAACAAGGATGTCTTGATCAGCTGTACAGAGCTGATGAGATCCTTTCTGGAGTTTTGTGTGTAGTTTTGGTCTCCTTATTTGAGGAAGGATATTCTTGCCATGAAGGGAGTGCAGCAATAGTTTACTAGGCTGATTTCTGGGATGGCAGGACTGATGTATGAGGAGGACTATATTTTAATTACTTTCAAAATGTTGCTACTATCTGGTAAATAAATATGTTGCCATAACAACTACATGTTAACCAATTATTTGGTGGGTCACCCTGTTGTAATAGGTAGAATATTAGTTGTGTCTCTCTTTGCTATATTTTTCAATCTTTTTACTTAAATTTTCTTTTCAGCGACATGTGTCTTCCAGTGATGATTATTCAGATTATAGTGATGAGTCTGACTACAGTCCTGGAGAGAAGGGATACCGGAAATATCGAGAATACAGTCCACCATATTTGCAGGTATGGACGGATGAAATATATTATTACAAGTTGTTGTACTTTACCACCCTCGAAGGATTTTATTTGGAGTAAAGTATAGATGTAATATCAATGTATTTTCCCCTTTATTGAGCTAGAAATGTGTTACACTGAAGGGAAATTTATCAGTGTTCACAGTCATTGCGCTATGAAACTAATATCAGCTTCAGCATTTCCACACATGTAGTTGGAGATCCCAAGTTGCTGTCATTGAATCAGTGCACACTGTTGTCTGTACTTTTTTTTTGTGCAACCCTTTCTGCTAGAATGAAATTAGATCAGTCAACTGACAAAATTGTTGTAAGGTACCTTGAAATTCTAAAATTTAGTTTCACAAGGTGTAAGTGAGTTTTTAATGGTGTAACTGAGCCACATTACTGTTTAGTAATCTCTCTCACCTTTAAATTTGTGGACTGTAATTCCCATGGACAGATATTTCAAAATATAATGGATTTTAAAATATTATATGTCAGTTTATTTTCTTTCAATTCTACCTTGATGACATACATAACACTCTGTAAAATGTTCAAGGCAGTAATGAAAAATTTTCCTTTCTGGTTTGCTGTCTGAGAATTATTTTATGTGTTTGCTAGTAGTCAGCTTGATGAGATCACAACTGCTGAACTACAGAGATCCTCTTGAATTAATATCTGACAGCAGCTAATGTCAGAAAAGGGAAGTCCACGTTGCAAAGATCAGTAGATTTATGTGGGCAACTTTCTTCAAGGTCAGCAAAAAGAGGAACTCAGTGGGTTGAGCAGCATCTTCAGGGGGAGAGGAATTGACGTTTTGGGTCGAAATCCCTGCATCAGGACAGGATCTGCATCTGCAGTCTCTTGTGTCAGCAAAAAGTGATGTGCTTTGTCACCGACTGTAAATTCTAGTTTTTGTTTTGTGTTTTTTCATCTCAGTGTCTCAAAGTGCTTTGTAGGTAACAAAATACATCTTTGCAGTTCAGACGTTATTGTTGCACAGGGAATGCATCCAACTTCTGTCCAACAAGGTCAGCACAAACAGCTACTGATAATCGCCATTTGATCTATTTTAGTAACGTTAGTGGAAGGGTAAATATTAACTAAGACACCAAGGAAAACTCCTTATATTGCTATTAGATCTTTTATGATTAGTTAAGAAAACAGGTTTAACATTTCATTCATAAGATAGTGCTTCCAACAGTGAAGCACTTCCTCAGTTCTGTGCTGAAGTGTTCACCAGGATTATCAGGGTTTGAGTCCACAGCAAATCAGAGGGACAACAGCTTGCACCTGATGCCATTAACATGTGGTAAAGTGGAAGAAATAGTTGCTTGCAACTTCATGTCCTTTTATTATAATTTCTCTCTTTGTTATAAATGAATTTATTTTTGCTACTATTCTGGTTTTACTTTTACACTCTGCTCTTTCGTCATCTGCTTTTCTGGTTCCCCATCTGAAGAGATTTCTTTTCATCATTTCTTCGTTCTTCCCTCCTTAATCTTTACTTTCCTCACCCCTCCCCCCCCCCACCCCCCACCTCCCAGTTCCCCACATACACACGCACAAATATACACACACACACACACATGTGTTTCTTCATTGGAAAATTCTATTGATGTAAAGATGGTGGAGAATTAATCCCTCCATATGTAACAGTAATTGCAAACTCTCACACCATGGTTTTAAGAATGGGACCAAGGTATCAAACTTGTGATGGAGCATTAGAGGCATAGATCAAGGAGTCATGCCTGTTTTACGATGGGGGGGGAGGGGGGCAAAGAGGAAGATGAGATGTAAATTGGGAAATGGTTAGCAATAAATAGTATAGATTTAGTGAATCTGGAAGAATAGACCACGGATTTTTATTTTTAGAGTTAGGCTGCGCAGTATTCCAGTTCACATCTGCTGCATCTTGCCAGTGAGAACATCAGAAATAGCAGCCAGAGTGGGCCATTTAGCCCTTTGTGTCTGCTCCATCGTTCAGTAAAATATTTTGGTTGTTAATTTTAGCTGAGAAATGGTGGTTAAACAGTTGACTGTAGGAAAATAGATTAGACCTTTCCTGTTGAAATTTAGCTTCTAGAGCAGATCAACTGTATTTGTTTCTGATCTCAGCCATGTTTCAGAGGCCACTGTAAGTGAACAACAGACATTTTCCTACTGCTGAGAAAGGAAAGTTGAAGAGTCCATCACCTGAAATATGGGCAAGCTGGTCCCAGTAGCTAGTCCAAGACCATTAATGGCAGAGAAAGATGCAGGACTAGACAACAATCTGTGTTTCATAAGTAGTTCCATCTCTAGTGATGTTACAATGCAGGCATTTAGCCAAATGTGGAGGAATTATGTCCTATTCACAAAAAGCAGGGCAAATCAATTAAGTGAATTATCGCCTAATCAGTCTACCCTCAATCATCAGAAAAGTGATAGAAGCTGTCATTGACAGTGCTATCAAACAGCATTTACCCACCAATAACGTAATTGTTGATGCCCAGTTTGGGTTTTACCAGGACCATTCATAGCCTTGGTCCAAATATGGACCAAAAAGCTGAATTTGAGGGATGAGGTGAGAACGATTGTCTCTGAAATCAAAGTAACGTTTAATAGAATGTGGCATGAAGGCACCTTGAATAAACTGGGTATGAAAGAGAAAACAGTTCAGTGATTGAAGTCATAGCTTGTATAAAGGGATGTGGTTGTGATTGTCAGAGGTCATTCATCTCAGTCCCAGTCTGTAGGAGTTCTTCAGCACAGTGTTCCAGAGACAACCTTCAAGTGCTTTATCACAACTCCTCAGCAAATGAAGCAGCCTATGCCTGCGTGCAGTGAAAGCTACACAGCATTGAGGCATGAGATAATAAGTTATAAGTAACATTTGCAGCACAACAAGTGCCAGGCAATGATTATCTCCAGCAAGAGGAAGTTGAAGTATGTACGCTTGACATTCAATGGCATTACCATTACTGAGTCTCCCACCATCAATATTCAGGGGATCACCACTGACCAGAAATTCAGCTGGACCAGCTGCATAAATACTGTGGCTGCAAGAACAAGTCAGAGGCTGGGGTATCCTGCAGCAAGTGATCTATTTCTGACACTCTGAGGCTTTTCCGCCATATACAAGGCACAAGCCAGTGGAATGCTCATCATTTGCTTGGATGAATGCAGTGCCAACAATTTGTGAAACTCCATCCAAGACAAGGCAGCCCCCTTGATTGATACCCCATCAACCACCCTAAACATTCATTCCCTCCACCACTGATTTGCAGTGGCAGCAATTTTTACATTTACAAAATGCACTGAAGTTACTCTTCCCAGGCTAATCCAGCAACACTCCACAAACCTGCAACTTCTACCACCGTAAAGGACAATGGGCAGCAGACACATGGGAACATCTGCCCCTGCAGGTTCTGCACTGTGGCACACCATCCTGATTTAGAAATACATCGGGATCCTTCATCGCTGGGTCTAAATCCTGCAGCTCCCTGTCCAGTAGCACTCTTGGAATACTTTCAGTGGGAATACCACAGTGGTTAAAGAAGGTGGCTCACTGCTGCATTCTCAGTAGCAGTTAAGAATGGGTAATAAACGATGTCCTTTTCAACCAAGCTCACATCCTGAAAATGAAAGGAAGAAAAACTATTTATGGATGCCAGATAGCCTCTAGACCATAGAAGAGTACAGATTGAGTAGAATTGCAAGCAGAAAGCAAAACATAGCATCACTGTGAAACAAATCTGAAGAACCATTGTGAAGATGCATCCTATTTGTAGGAGTATTAAAAGTCAAAATTGAAAAAGAAGCATCCCACATTTTCGTAGTGTGCAGGATGGAAGCATCGAATTTGCCTACAAACATTTTGCTTCAGTCTAATGTTATAAATATATAGGTTGTGCACAAGAATGCTTAATCTCTTACCAATGTTAACTTAATTGCTGTTGAGAAATGGTCCTATACCTTCAATACTGATCTGAGTTAAGCAGGGTCAAGTTATTTTTTCTCTGGGTATTGGTGTCAATCTATGTACTCCCACTGTGGGGCTGGATGCTAACATACCAACCCATTGTGCACCTGTTAGGTGATTTTTTAATGCTTTGATAATCGAATATTTTTACAGATTTTGCTTCAGTCCTTCAATTAATTATTTGTCTTTTGTTTACTCAACCCAGCCACCTTATCCCCCATCTTCAGGGACTCCTATGTCAAAGAAGACGTATATGAAACCAGAAAAGATGAACTACAATATGTATGAGGAGTATGAAGATGATCAATATATTGATTATGAGGGGGTAGAGGAGGAGGAAGTACCAGATGAGGAAGAAGAAGAATATGATGATTTTGCCAAAGAATTAAGCCAGTATAGGAAAGCAAAAGAGGCTTCTCAGCAACAACAACAACACCAACAGCAGCAGCAGCAGCAACAACAACACCAACACCAGCAGCAAAACCCATGTGCCTATGGGACACCGGGGACGTGGAACATCAGGTATATCTGATAGGAAGTTGAACTTCAGTGTTTTTTCCCTTTTTGTCCACTTTTTTCTATCTGCTCCTATGGAATTGACGTTTTGGAATATCTTATTATCAATCAATGAGATCATTCTTGATTAATCAATTAATTCTGAATCCTCCAAGAAATCCATTTCTATCAGGAGTAAGTTCATGATGATAAGCAATGTAAAGACTAGCCATTTGTTTCCACTTCTCCTTGGCTCAGGAATGCTGAGATGGTTGTGACATACCCGTGGTTTTAATCCTGTCTCTCTCTAACCTTCTGCAGCTCAGCAATCCTCAAGATTTCTGTGTCCTTCTAGTTAGAGTTCATCCTTTACCTTGATTTGGATATTTGCTAATTTTTTTTGGAAATTCTGCAATGAAACCTTTTGTGTTTCTTTTCCTTTGAGAACTTTCTTTAAAACCTACATCACTTGCTGTATAGATGTTTATGTGGCCCTCTATCACATATCTTTTGGATAATTCACTAAGATACAGGTGCTATATGAACACTAGCTACCGTTCATTGCAACTTCAACAACAAATAATTGCCTGGATTTTGCTGGGTTTCACTGGCAATTCTTCTCAGGGTTTATTCACAGCATTTACTCTTGTAATTACTTGCAAGTTTCATGATACCTATGTGAATAAGTAAGCTATGATCTTGCTGGCTGAGCTTTGCTGGCAGTTTTCCAAATGAACTCAGCGACTTGGAGTCCTATTGTACAGTAGGAGCCCACTGCAATTCATATATGCTGGTGAATCCACTGTTGGATTCTGTGCCAGTTTGGACAGAATTTGCAAGCCCATTCACTTGTATCGTTGTTTGAACGAAATGTAACAATAAGGTAAGTTACTTATTTCTGTTTGATTTAATGTTTTTATTGAAAAGTGATGTTCAGAAACATTGAAGAAACTTACAGTTTTGATCGACAACAAAGCTAGAGGTGTGGCTTTGTCATTGTTAAATGTTTCTGGAGGAGTTTCATGGATGGGTTTCTCTGACCTGCCCACATGTATTGATCGAGGCCCATGCAACCAGTCGGGGCCTCACCCAGAAAGACTGACTTTGTGAATCCAGGTCGGGTAAGTTCAGGACAAGAGGAACGAAGCTGTGAATGTGAGCAGTGGGCCACACCCTGCAAAACCTGGGCCAGATAATTTAGCTGAAGCCAGGGATCAAATTGGATCTCCCCACTCCATATTGTACTGTGTGGTGCTTCCGCTTCCTAGGGTTGTTGAGGGTAATTGCTGAAAGGTTGGATTTTATTTTTCTTAGTTCAATAATGTTAATAGTGTAAGTTCAATCATATTGCTGGATTTATTAACGCCTATATAGATACAGCATTACAAAATAGAACTATCTATTTCCATCATTGGAATTCTCATTAGAGAGTTATAGATAAAGATTATATATTATTTTCTAGACTTTATTTGACTTCTCTGTCCATTTGGTGATTTATTTGTATCTATCCATTTGTGATTTATTTGTAATTCATTCTGCTAAATGCATTTGAATGCATAGCTATTCTGATCTCTCATTGTCTATTCTAATCATCAATTTATTTTGTCTCTTTGCTTTTAAACTGCAGGTCCTGGTAGAGGTGGTGGTAGAGGTCGTGGTATCCGAGGCAGAGGAGGCCGAGGAAGGGCCAGGGGACGGGGTGGAAGAGGAGGCAGAGGGGGAGCTCATGGCCAAATGCACGGTCAGAGCCATGGGGCAGGGCATGGACCTCCAGAACATGGACCTTCAGAGCATGGACCTGGGTCTGCACATGGGCCACCAGGGCACGGAGCAGGACCAGGACATGGGCCCCCGGGCCATGGACATGGACAACCAGGCCATGGACCCCCAGGCCACGGACCCCCTTCAGGTCATGGGCCCCCTCCAGGCCATGGATCTGGGCCAGGTCACGGCCCCTCTCCAGGTCATAGTTCTGGGCCAGGGCAAGGGCCTCCAGGTCATGGTCAGGGGTCAGGACATGGACCTGGTCCAGGTCATGGGCCACCAGGCCATGGGCCTGGACCAGGATATGGCCCTCCTTGTCATGGACCTGGGCCATTACACGGACCACCAGGCCATGGAATACCAGGACACATGATGGACCCTGCCGATGATTGTGACCATGACCTTTACGATGAAGATATGCCGGTAAGAGACACAACGTATTACATTCTTTTTCTGGGTATTAAAATAAGTTCAAGGTGTCTTTTGTAAGATAAGGAGATATGTAGTAGAATCTGGAGGGTAGTTGATAGGATTGTTGTGAGGATAGAATGGGATGCTTGTAGGATTGGTGTAAATACGTGGTCAACGGTTGGTGTGGACTCGGTGGGTCAGAGACCGTTTATGTGCTCTGTGACTCTAAGTATTTGTCCCCAAAGAGCTGAATGCTATTAAAGAGTTGGATGAGTAAATATTGCTAATACCAAAATATATTCTTTAAAGACAAAGAAGAACATAGGAGAAAGATTGCACATAAAATATCCTTGGTTTAAAGTAGGTTTGCCATTTGCTTTTCGGTTGCTTTCATGATCTTGTACTTCCCAAAGTGTTTTTCATTCAGTAAAGTGTAATCAACTTTCAGAAATCCAGCAGCAGTTCATCTACCAACTCTGCCACCCACCTCCCCCAACCTCACTGGCAAACTCATCATTGTCCTCTCTGGTTGCTGCTGCAAGCGGTTCTCTCCGCTGTTGCCCCAGGATGTACTGTGGTGTCCTGGTTGGACCCTTGGGGTAGGCACCATCCTAGGTGGAATATATTTAATCACAGCCGCTGAATCATTCCCAAAAGACTAATCTCTTTAAGTCATATCATGGTAGAGAAATTATTGGAGAAGATTTTTAGGGATATGATTTACTCACATCCAGAAATGTATGGACTTATTAGGGATAGTCAACATGGCTGTGTGCAGGGGAGGTCAAGTCTTGTAAATTTGTATTTTTTTGAGGAGGTGACGAAGATGATTGATAGGGGTAGGGCAGTGGATGTTTTTTCAGGTGGACTTAAGTAAAACATTTGACAAGGTACCTCATGGGAGGCTAATGCAGAAGATTAAGGCATATGAGATCCACAGAGACTTGGTAAATTGGATTCAAGATTGGCTTGGCCATAGCAGATAGGGGATGGTGGTGGAGGGGTGTTATTCTAACTGGAGGTCGGTGACCAATGGTGTTCTGCTGGGATCAGTGCTGGCAACTCTTTAATTTGTGATGTATATGAGCTGTTCAGTAAGTTTGCAGACGACACAAAAGATTGACAGAGTTGTGGATAGTGAGGGAGGGTTGTCAAAGGATACAGTAGGACTTGGATCAGTTGAAAATATGGGTGGAGAAATAGCAGGGAGAGTTTAATCTGGGGTGTTGCATTTTGGAAGATGAAATAAAAGAGGAAAGTATACAATAAGTGGCAGAACCCTTATGAACATTGATGTACACAGGGATCTTGGAGTTCATAGCTCCCTGAATGTGGCAACATAAGTAAATAGCCTGGTAAAGAAAGCATACAGCATGTTTGCCTTAATCAGTGAGGGCATTGAGCATAAAAGTTGGCAAGTCACGTTGCAGCTATATAAAACTTTGGTTAGGCCACATTTGGAGTATTGTGTGCAGTTCTAGTTGCTGCATTACCGGAAGGATGTGGAAGCTTCGGAGAGAGGGCGCAGAAGAGGTTCGCCAGGATGTTGCCTGAATTGAGAGCATTAGGAATAAGGACAGGTTGGACAAACTTGGATTGTTTCTTCTGGAGTGTCAGTGAATGAGGGGTGACCTGATATAAACATATACATTTATATATAAATAAGTAAATGTAGCCAATTTGAGCTCAAAAGCAAAGTGGTAATAAGCCCATCATCTGTTCTAATTTTGCTCATTAAGTATTGGCTAGGACATCAGGGAGAGTTCCCTGACTTTCTTCAAAATTGCCCCATAGAATTTCTTCCATCCTTCAGAAAAGTGTGACCAGGACCTCAATTAAAAATCTGCTAAAATGTGGCACTTCCAAGCAGTGCAGAGTTTCCTCACCACAACACTGAAGTGACAGCTTGGATTTTTGTGTTCAGGCCTCTGGTGTGGAATTTGAACTCTCAAACCTTCTCTCTCATTGTTATCATCTGAGCTATGGCTGACACATATAGCACAATAGTGAATTTGTATCTATATATGCTGAGTTTCAAATTCCACCAAGCATTTCCCATAGACTGAGCATGAGATGTTAACTCATCAAAAGAATTCACTCCTCCCTTCCGAACTTCTGTAATTACTTGTCCAGTGTAACTCATTTTGAACTGCATTTTTATGACTTTTTTTAGTAATTTTTGTAGTTCATTAAAATTGCATACTGTGTACTGCATGTGCATATTTAATTTTGAAATAAACGTGCTATTTAAGGCTTTTGAACATGATTAACTCCTTTACTCCATCACAGAGTTGTTTTTTCTGTTTTGCTAGAATCTTGATGATGGAATGCGTATGCGGAACACGCATGATCATGGGCATCAGCCAAGTGGAGAGAAGAAAGGAAAAGTACTTTGCAAGTTCTTTGTGGAGGGTAGATGTTCAAAGGTGAGAAATGGAACGTTGGTCTTGCTAAGGCTGAGTAACTGGCAATTAGAGTAACAATTAGATTCCTATGACATTCTGTTTTGGTTGATGACATTTAATTATTGCTCTATTAGAAATTAGACAGAGTAAATGTTTGCTTTTTAAGGAAGTGGTTGGATTCATTTTATTAATTTGCATTCATTTTCTTAAAAACAATTCATTATTTTAACTGCTTCACCTAGACAAGATAGATTAGGGTTTTTTTTTGCAAAACATATTCTTGCTTTGTACCATTCCTCAGTTGGCTGAGACTGCAGGTTATTAATTTCTATGGTGCTGGTTTGCTGTTACTAGTTATTAGGACATGCACCTGACTTGCTCTCTAATACTTCCTCCTGTTATTGACCACTAATATCCAGATGTGTTAAAATCTAGTATTGTTCATGTAACCAATATTGAATGCAAATCCAATCCTTACATTTACCTCGTGTCACTACTTGACCATATTTGACGATGCACTGTTTCTACCTTTTTTGTTCGGTATATTTTCTGTTTAATATTCTGCTCCAGTTTCTACCACATCTTTACTGAAGGCAGGGGTTCATGAGAACCTTAGGGGCTCATGATAACCTTAGGGGCAGGATCCCAAAGCCTGCCCCTCCATTCAATATGATTATGGCTGATCTGCCCCAGGCCTTTTTCCTCTTCTGTACCAATTATTTGGACCTTCTATTCCCTGATCTTTAAATGGTTCATTGAAAATGCAAGATGATGGTTTATCTTGCAATACAGTGCCATGATTGTTCCCACCCAAGCAGTTATTCATCTTTTGAGAAACTAGGCAATGAGGTTCATAGCAAAGTCACACCCAGGTCCTCGTCTGCATTTACACAGAAGTTATGCTTATACAGTGATTGGAAGATGAATATCCCCATTGAACTCCAGGGATACATGTCCAAATTACAGTATTTTTATTTTATCGATAGCTCAGTTAATTCAAAATAGAGCAGAAAATGGAATATGAAATTACTTTTATTTTGAAACTATAAAGTAAAGTAAGATTAAGTATGGAAATATTGACAAAAAGATTCACACACAGACATCAAATATTAGTTGTAATTATATTTGCTCCCAACAAATGCAGCATGAATTCCATTGTTTATAGTTCACTTACACTTCAATTGGCTGTTTCCATTTCAAACAGTAGTTCTTCCATTTTTTGGATGCTTGTTCAAGTGTATTAAATTTATGTTCAGTTAGTCCAATTATAAAGGTTCGGGTTTCACATATATTTGAGCATGAACAGGATCTGATGCTAGTCCATATGTGAATGTGACTTATAACACTCAGGAAGTTTTAAATGAGAAAGTTGCATTTAAAATGCAAATAATAAATGTCTCCATTTCTTCTGAATTATTCAACAACCACTCCAAAATCCTCATTTCACACCTCAGGGATATAAGACCACAATGGTTTAAACTTTTCAATTCTAACCTATAGCAACCACAACAAAACCCAGAAAACGTACTTAGATGTTTCAATTTTTATATTTGCACTGACAAAATAATGTCAAATCTGCATTTGCTTCAAAAATATGGTTTTCCAGACTCTGATAATGTACACAGTTTGGACCAATCACAATTGTTTGTGAATACGGAATAGAATTTGCTAATCATAACAGGACTTGGGTAACTCTGGAAATAAAACTTGGAATAGTGAAAATGCAAGTGGCACTGGATGACCCTGAATGTGCAGTGTTATTCTGTCATCATGTAAACCAAGAGTTGATATATTAGCCTAAAGTGTCTTTTCATAACAGAAAATAGCTTGTATTGCCAACAATGATGATGACTGGAAAAACTTCCCTAAACTGAACAAAAAATAAAAATTGAATAGTTCAAGCTATCGATACTACATGCAAACTTGTTCTAAAATTTCAAGCACAGTGGTGAGTAGCTTTGCCTGCCTTTATTGGTTGTGCAGTGGGGATTGAAATTCACCTGCGCAAATCTTTTCTTTTACTGCAAATTCTGGAATTTCATTTACAGACAGTTTACTTCATCTTTTCATCTGATTTTTCTTTAAAACTATCTCAACAGTGATGGATTTTCATGTTCTTTTCTCTATTGATGTTCTCAGTTGATATATTCATGGTAAACATTTTCTACATTGGGATTTTTTTTTAATGAATTCGATACATTTGAAAATGGTGAAGCAATATTCACTGTTTACCTCTTTCTGCAGGGGGATCAGTGCAATTTCAGTCATGATTTGGGACCACCAAGAAAGCGAGAGCTCTGCAGATTTTACTACAATGGATTTTGCGCTAAAGCAGAAAATTGTTTGTACATGCACAATATCCTTTACCAGTGCTGAACTTGACAGTATGATTCATTCCTGTTCTTATTCAAGCTGAAGTCATGCTGTTGAGAAGGATGATCCTCATTTTATGATCTTGACAGCTAAAAACACTTTGGTGCAGTGTCAAGTCAAATTTAAGAATTACTTTGATAGTAATTCTTGCACACTTGATAAATTGATGTGAAAGTTTTAAAAATGTTTGAATATCTTATCAGGAGATCCAGAATTTACATTCCACGGACAGAGTTTATGCACATTTTAATCTCAGAAATCTAACATTTTGCCTCCACTTTCTAAAAGCTATTACAGGAAGATTTCTTCTTCCAAGTGTTCATTGCACTTTTTTTCTCAAGTAAGCACAAAAATTGCAGTACATTAAAATGAAACTCTTTTTACTGGATTTTAACACTCAACAGTATGCAAAAGTATCACACGTGTAGTGGGAGGCTGCTCACTCTATTCTAAATCCAAAGTAGTCTTAAATAATCAACTTTTGGCCTGTACAATCTTATCCTTGATCAGGTTAATGATATTATTTATAGCGATACTAGTATTTGGCTTTATACAACTCTAATCCAAACAGAACTTTGAAATTTTGTTTACAACCTGTAAATGAAGCATTTAATTCTGAAAACTGGTCTTATCAGTCAGGGCATTGAGTGTCTAAGTTGGAATATTAGGTTGCAGTTGTACAAGATGTTGGTGAGGCTTCATTTAATATTGTGTTCTGTTTTGGTCACCCTGCAATAGGAAAGATGTCATTAAGCTGGAAAGGTTGCAGAGGAGATTTACGAATATGTTGCTGGGACTCGAGGTTGAGCAGGTTGAGACTGTTTTCATTGGAGCATAGGAGATTGAGGGGTGATCTTATAGAGGTGTATAAAATCCTAAGGGGCATAAATAGGGCCAATATGCACACTCTTTGGGAAATCAAGAACTAGAGGGCATAGGTTTAAGGTGGGGGGGGGGGGGAGGTGGAATTTAATAGGAACTAAGGGACAATTTTTTCATGCAAAGGGTGTTCAGTATATGGAATGAGCTGCCAGAGGAAGTGGTTTAGGCAGGTACATTGACAACATTTAAAAGTTAATAGGACAGGTACATGGATAGGAAAGGTTTAGAGGGGTATGGGCCAAATGCAGACAAATGAGACTAGCTTAGTTGGGCATCTTGGTCAGCATGGGCCAGTTGGGCCGAAGGGCCCATTTCTGTGCTGTATGATTCTATAACTATTTTGTCTCATTGTTCAGACCCTGCTTCTCGTGTGTTAATTAAGTGATGTTTATCCTAATTAACCAGGTTATTGTTGTCACTGCTCTTTTTCTAGCTTCAACTCCCAATCCTGTGAGCTCTCAACTTCCTTCTGTATCTGCTGTCTGTATGTTGGTACCATATTTTTATCCTTTTCTGAGTTTGAATTATATATCTCAATATGGCATCTTATAAAGTTCTAAACTGACTCTGTTCATTATCCTATTTTGTCCTCCCATGCCTGATATTCTTATGAACACCACAGGCAGATCTAAAGCTTAGAGCTCACCTGTCCAAAGATAAGTTATCGCGTTTCTATTTGGATATATCTCCTTATTGTGACAAATGCAATAATGGAGAGGCTTCTTAATCCATATGTTTTGGTCATGTCCGAGTTTGGAAAAATTCTTGGTGTACTTCAAACTTTTTCTATACTTAAAATAAGTTTTTAAGCCAAATCCTTTAACTGCATTATTCGGGATTGTTGGAGAAAAGGATATAATTTTGGAGACTTCCGACTTACTCATATTGGCCTTCATTTCTCTTATAGCCAGGAGGGCTGTATTGCTTAAATGGAAGGAACTATTCCTCCTACTCATGCTCAATGGTTTAACGGGATGGGCATCTCATATCTAAATTTAGAGGAAGATCTGTTGCTGTATTTCTGGATCTATTCTGGACTTTCAAATATTATGGGGACCTTTTTTGAACTACTTTCAAAGCCACTGATTTGGTGCTTAATGTACAGATATTGGCCAATACTACTATGTCTTTAGGATGCTACTAAACAGCTTTGGTTTTGGTAGTGGGGTTAGAATTTTTTAATAATAAAATTATTCCAACTTATCAATATCAATTGATATCTTTTTTGTTTATCAATATGAAGCATTGTGATTTTTAGTGTGATTCAATATAATCTATTTTGTAACTTTTTTTTCCCTTTGTTTCATGCATTTTGTACTTCTTATTTGAAATTAATAAAAATATTGAAAAAGAAGAAAACATTGTTGAACCAACACTAATGAACCCCTCAATTTAACAGTTCTTCAATTTATGACATCATCATTCCTGGTCTTTCTTTGGCAACCCTCTCAGAGTTACCATTCTGCAAACTTTCTCCTCCAGACATTCACGAATGCTAGTGGACTGTTGCATAATCATCGCCACTTTCCACAAAAGCCAGGTTGCAAACAATAACAGACAATTGTCTGGGAAATGAATGCCTGTCTTGATATTTATAAACCAGTGTCGTTTTGAGTGCAGCATTACCATTGCAGCATTTAATGCACTCTCCATTACATGTTTCAGTGCTCCTGTTATTGTAAAGGGTATAATCTGACTGACTGTTATGGTCATGTTGACAGATCTACCTGTGTAAATAAGTATCAGATATACAAGAAATCACATTACTAATGTCTCACCATTTGCTTAAGGAAAAGAACCAGTATATCTTTTGTTTGTTACTTTCAGGGATCTGTGAACACGCTCTCCAAGTTCTCTTTGTTCCTCTCTGATTCTCAGTATACAGCTATCTATTTACTCTTGAACATACGAAACATGTTTCCACTGGACTTTCCAATCAAGCCTGAAATTTTTGTTAGGTTCTTGAACCTGCTGCATAAAAGAGAGCTTTTTTTGTCCTGTTTGACTATTCTTGTGCTTCTCTAAAATTTGTGCTAACCCCCTGCAGGTGGATACAACTGTATCTGCAAAGCTTTCTCTTAACCTGCAGAGTTTAATTTAGAGCCAGGATATATAAATTCAGGTTATAATAACTGCAGAACAAAAACACTTTACATTTCTCAACAAAGAGAAAAAAATCATTAATTGGTTCATTATTTCCTTATTCCCTTCAATATTTGGCTCGTCAAGTCTGTGCTGGCTCTCAGAGAAGTCCCATTCCCCCACTTATTCTCTTTCAACCAACCACCTACACTACCAGTAATTTACAGTTGCCAATTAACCTAACAATCAGCATGTCTTTGGCATGTGAGAGGAAACCCATGCAGTCACAGGGAGAATGTGTAGACTCCACACAGACAGCTTCACAGGTCAGAATGGAACCCAGGTTACTGGGACTGTGAAGCAGCTGCACTACTTTCAGCACCTCTATGGAGTATTTGGTAAAATTTTGGTTTAACAGTGTGTTGGAAAATTCTGCTGTTTTTTCATTAATATTATCATCCTTAACATTTCTTACATGAATTTCCTTGTAAGTTCTTTCATACGACAGGCAATTGTTACCAGGGAGATGATTGCAAGTTTTCCCATAGGCTTCTAACTGATGAAACCAGGGAGCTGCTGGATAAGGTAAAGGAAATCCAAGATTTTGTATTCCAGTTTTCTCTTGTCATTCTGGGATACAGTTCCATTGCAGCCTCTGTGCATCTTGCTTAAGTGATCATTTTGGTCATAGACCTTGTCTGTAGATTATATTGTTGGGTGGTGCTTGCTAAGGTGGGAGTCTGGAAACACACTCAAGCACTATTGTATACTCTTCCAAGAGTATACAATAAAAGCACATTAAAACAGGTGATCACTGAATAGAAGTATTTTTATAATGGTTGATGATCAAGAAAGCATTGCCTGAAATAGTGGATTCGTATGAATTGCAAAAGTGAACTAAATAATTACTTGGAGTTAGAAAAGTTAAAAGGCGAGGGAAGGGAGCCATAAGCTGAATGGATTTTTTTTTAAAGTCCTGTGCTCTTTCATCGTATAATTCTTTGAACTGGTAATTACATCTTTCCAAACAGATGTTAGCCAGTGAGGCAGAAGCTGGTGCAGAAGACGAAAAGGAAGTGGAAGAACTAAAGAAACAAGGAATCACGCCCTTACCGAAACCCCCACCCGGAGTTGGGTTGTTACCGACACCACCTCGACCTCCCATGCCACCTCCTTCAAATATTCCCAATGCTCCTCGACCTCCGATGATGGGACCACTGCCCCCAGGCCCTCCGCCACCTGGTCCCCCACCTCCAGGCCCCCCACCTCCTGGACCTCCATGTTTACCAGGTCAAAAGAAGATCCCCTCACTCTTTGAGATTGTTGTTCAGCCCACTCCACACCTCGCTCATAAAATGGGAATGAAGTAAGCACAATGATAATTTTTTTATTTTGAATTGTTTTTAAAGTTACACTCAGTTTTTTTTTGAATGATAATCTTTTTAAAACAAATGATTATCAACTATTTTGTGTGATAGGATTGTTCATAATTGTGTCACCTATAACATTATGTTTCTATTTATATAATTAAGTGGTCGGGAAAATGCTGGAGTTTTTTTTTCTAAAGGATGTGGTAACAGGGCACTTAAGGAAATGTATCAATGGAATTAAACAAAGTCAGCATGGAATTATGAAAAGGAAATTGTGTTTGACAAACTTACTGGACGCTTTGAGGATGTGTCTGGTAGACCAGCAAAGGGGAGAACCAATGGATGTAATACTATGGATTTTCAAAAGACTTTTGATAAGGTCTGACATGAGAGGTTAGTGTGCAAGATTAAAGCACGTGAAATTGGGAGTACTATACTGGCAGGGATTGAAAATTGGTGGACAGACAGGAAACAGAGTGGGAATAAATGGGCCTTGTTCGGTATAGCAGGTGTGGGATATCACAGGGGTCAGTGTTTGAGCTCCAGCTATTCAAAATAGATGGCAGATGCAGGATCATGTGGATAAATGTGAAGTTAACCACATTGGTAGGAAAAGCAGAATGGCAATTATCTAAATGGCAATGGATTAGGAAATGTTGATATAGAAAGGGATATGAGTGTCCTTGTACACCAGTCACCTGCAGGTACAAGTTGTTAAGAAGGCAAATAATATTGTTTGCTTTTATTACAAGAAGATTTGATTGCAGGAGACAGGATGCTTTTGTGAGAACAATATGGAGTACTGTGTGACGTTTTGCTGTCCTTACCTAAGATAGTATATACTAGCCATAGACCAAGTGCAACAACTGATTGGCTCTTGGGATGGCGGACTGTTATATGAAGAGAGATTAGGTCAACAAAGCCCATATTCACCAGAGTTTAGAAGAATGTGAGGAGATCGAAATGTATAAAATTGTGACAGGTCTTGACAGGCTGGATGCATAGAGGATTTTTCCCCTGGTTGAAGGGTCTAGGACCAGGGGTCATAGACTCAGGCTATGGAGGAAGATATGTAGAACTGGGATGAGGAAAAATCTCTTCACTTAGAGGGTGATGTACCTGTGGATTTTTTTTTTATCCCATAAGGCTCTCAAAGCCAAGTTGCTCAATATATTTCAAAAAGAGGTTGACAGATAAATGAGCCCAAAAGGCGTCAAAGAGCACGGGCATATGGTATTAAGACAGAAACACTAGCCATTATCATGCAGAATGGCAGACCCAGCTCGAACGACTAAATAGCCTGCCGCTGGTATTATGTTTTCTAATCCTCTGGTCAAAAGTACCTCAGCTACAATTAGACAACTGGTTGTTCCTAAGGAGATCAAAGACTGTGGCTGAAGTGTTGGGTTGAGCTCAATCAAAAAAGACAGGCTGCAGGCTTGTTGGAGACCTCAGTGACCATTTGCTTGTGTTTTTTTAGGATGGTGCAATTTATAGGTCATTTGTTGACAGCATCATGCGAAATTGTATAAATTTTATTAAATACTATAGGTTTATGTCAAATTTTATCATTTAAACAAAAATAAACTTGATGTAGCATTGTCAGAGTTGCCTTCTACATAAAAGTATACACTTTGTGAGAGTAGTTTGAAAACCAAGCATGTGTTTGAGAATAAAATCGATTGTTCTTTTTCCAAGTAGGCCACGGTTCCCGCCACCACCTCCTAGGTTCTCAGGACCTCCGGGACCTCCTGGGCCACCAGGGCCTCCCATAGGTCCAGGACCTGTGCCTGGTATGGGACCAGGACCAGGTCCCATGCCAGGCCCTATGCCTGGACCCATGCCAGGCCCTGGCCCAGAAGAGATCCCAGGAGGGCCTGGAATGAATCCAGGACCACAAGTAGGACCAGGCCCTCCAGTACCACCATTCATGCAAGGAGATCCAGGAATGATGCCACCTATTCCTTCTGCACCCAATTTCTATGACAACTACTATCAACAGCAGGGAATGTCGATGGATCCTGGTCCAGATGGAGAAGAAGGTAAAACACAAGTAATGTGTGTAACTTGCTCGTTCGCCAGCACACACTGCACTGAATTTTAGCAACTGTCCTTTTCCATAAGCATTTAAAATGGAAGTTTCCAAATCAAACATTTTCAAACATTAAATAAGAATCTTAAAATTAGAAATTTATCACAGGCTATCAATCAGTTCAGAGCACATCATTCTGTCTTCAGCAGAAGTAATATCTGTCCATTCAAGAAGCTAACAAAGATTTAACAAAATAAAATAAATGTGATGAAGGCTCCTTCAAACATTTTCAAGTAGCCTAACAGGTAAATTTCACAAAAATATTAAATATGTATAGTCTTTGGGTGACTGGTATGATGAGGAAGGTGAGGATTAGTGGTTTCCTTCTTGTTGAAATCAAGCACTCAAATATGGGCTTCTGTAAAGTGTTATCCATTCCGCACCATCGATGTGTGTTGTGTTTAGTTTTAGAGGAGCATCCATCCTTCTTGGACCAGTGGCGTCTTCCCTTGCACAATGAGCCCTTTTTTCATCCTTGAGTGAGATAATTTCCAGTTTGTATAAAATTAGTAATGTGCTGTGATCCTGACCATCAGCAACTATGTTCAGTTTGTACAATTGCATCTCTGGAATATGATAATGGTTGGAAGGGACTGTTTGTTTTAAAAGGAAGTTGACAATCACTCTTGGCTAGAGTCAAATCCTGCAAGCAAGAAAACAGTAAATCTGCACAAATTAGTTAGCAGCCAGGTAGCTTAACATAAACTAATACACT